>NC_140590.1:1404249915-1404900748 GCF_964204655.1 Triturus cristatus
ATGTCCAAACTTTTAATTACACAGCACCCTGCCGTATGGGCTGCCAATGGCTTACCCTAGGGGTGACTTATATGTAATACAAAGAGAGTTTAAGGTTTGACAAAGGGGGTTTAATACCAAGTCGACATGGCAGTTTAAAACTGCTTTCTAGCTGCAATGGCAGGTTTGGGACATGTTTTAAGCTGCATCTTCAGTGGGTGGCACAATCAGCACTGCAGGCTCACTAGTAGTATTTAATTAACAGGCCCTGGGCATATGTAGTACCACTCTACAAGGGGCTTATAAATACATTAAATATTCAATTTAGGTATGAGCAAGGATAACCATGTTTTAGGGGAGTGAGTACAAGAAGTTTAACACTGATTAGCAGTAGTAAAGTGGACAGAGTCCTAAGGCAACAAGTATAACCATCTTTTAGGGGAGTGAGTACAAGCAGTTTAACACTGATTAGCAGTGGTAAAGTGCACAGAGTCCTAAGGCCAACAAAAATAAGGAAAGCAAAAATGGAGGAGATATGGCAAAGGTTTAGCAAAGACTACTTTAAGAATGACAAGTCTAACAGTCTTTCATTCACAATGAGAGAGCGAGAGAAGAGGAATCCTAGTTGTGTTCTCACAAACATATAAACACAAACACAAAAGGTCAGCTAAGGTAAACTTGTCTGAAAAGAGAGTCATGGGGCATCCAAAGATTTTGGAATAGATACCTCACCCACTTTATAGTTGTGTGCTTCATCACCAGCGCCTATCAGCACCCTGTATGATGGTACAGCAAGAACGGATCCAACCAAAAAAGTTGGGAGTTCTTATGTAAATTGCAGCTGGATTTGTGTCAGGTATCCAGAGGGCAAGAGATGAAAATGTCTCAGGGTAAACCCTGTGGGTTTCCACAGGCACCCAGCCTTGATATATGTGTGACTAAAGGAGGGTGCCTCCCGCTAGATGCATATGACCCTTGAACCATCCCAAGATAGGAGTTTTTGAAGGAAAGTTTCCTTGATTCGAGTTGAGATTCTTAGGCCTCATTTTTGCATGGCATGACTGCTAGAAAGGCAGGGACACTTCCATCCCTTATGGAGGCACTACATCAGGTTTCTCCAAAGTCGGCCCTGGAGGGCCAGATCTAATCCAGATTTTTAAGATAACTTTATTTATCAAAATAGGGATATGCAAAATATCTGGCATGGATCCGGCCTTCCAGTAACAACTTTGAAAACCCTGCCCTAGACCCTTGTTAACTTTAATAGGGTTTTTTTGAGACATTCAAACTCAATATTAAGACTCAAATTCTGTTTTAGTTATGTATTGGGTACCCACTTATTAAAGGAAAATTCCCTGGGTTTACCCTGATTCATTTGTATCTCCTAACCTCCGGATCACTGCCACATATCCAGCTACGATTTATATAAGAACTCACACCTTTTTGGTTGAGTCTGCCCTGGTTGTACCATCATACCTGGGTGTGGATAGGCATCCATGAATGAAGCATGCCACTATAAATTGGGTGAGGTGTCTACTCCAAAATCTTCGTATTTCCCCTATGACTCCTTTTCTGGAAGTTTGCCATTTTGTGTTTGAGGTCTAACAATCTCCCCGTGCCTTAAAAATGAAAAAATTGATGTGTCCTTGTCAAATGTAACTGGTACTTATGTGAAGTGCTCCAGTACCTTTGGGTTGAGTTTGCGCTATTTAAAACTGCAAAAAAAAAACATTTTAGGAGTCAGACTCCTAACAAGAGTTTGAAATTTGGAAAAGGGGTGTTGTGGGCATCACTTCCAAATTGTGATTCAACATCAATGCATAAATGATTTGAGAATGGAATTCCAGTCCTGAAGTTCCAACTTGGGGGTTGAAATGTTACCCACTCCTAAGTAGGGGCGGCAACTGACTTGCAAAAGGGAAGGGAGCACCTATAGATGCCTTCCATTTTGAGAATTGAGCTACATGTTTTAGAGGAAGTAGTTAGTAGTACAGGAGGCCACTGCCTAATTTTCCTGAAACATTTCAAAAACGTTTTTCTCTTTTTTTAAGTAGCAGAAGCCCCGTTTCTTTTGATTGCTTTGAAAAAATATATATTTTTGGAAAAGCAGTCACAGAAATAGTGTTTGGCTAACCTACCATCTCCATGATTGTGACCAATCCTAGTGAGCTGTGAATTGTGACCTGCCTAATAAATATTAATTAAGCATGGTGGTCTGCAACACACGACAAGTTCTTATTTTGCAACCAAACTATTGGCACATAGGTCGAGTCACAAAATAAGTTTCAAGTCACAAAAATTAGTATTGCAAATTGCAATTCTTTTTCCAACCAGGAAGTTAGTACATCTGGCTCTTGATGGATTTTTTTAATATTGATTGACCTCTTACTCAAACTGCTAGCTAAGGGCCTGATTTAAAGTTTGGCGGACAGCGTAATCTGCAACAAATGTGGCTCAGTACCTTGTCTGGCAAACTACCAGTCCATCGACTCCATTTAGGCTCAGGTGAACTAGCATATTTATTTATTTATTATGTATTTAAGAGTTTTATATAGCACTGGCCAGACCCGAAGGTATCGGTGCACTTTACAACATTTGTCATGTAGTAATCAAATACAAGATAAAACAATAGTAAACACATTGATTAGTGGCGACTCCTGTTCAGGGAGGGCGACAAAGGAGCGAGTCAAGAGTAGGTGATGTAAAAGTCTTCTTATCAAAGTGATTATATACTCCAATGGGCAATATTCTATGTTAGGGGGCAGCTATCTCTTCGGAGGAGTTCGGTTGAGGAAGAGTTCTTTGAGCTGGCTTTTGGAGTTTATGAAGGAGGGGTTAGTCCTAATATGGACTGGGATGGCATTCCAAATTTTGGGCGCATTTCCAGAGAAGGAGCGTGATAAGGTTTTTTGTTTGTGAGTTTTCGGTGGGATGAGAAGTAGAGTGTTAGTGCTCCTGAGATTCCTTGTCTGACCAACCTTGTTGAGTTTGGAGGTCAGGTAGGCAGGTTTACCAGTGTGCAGAGCTTTGTGTGTGAGACAAGTAGTTCTGAAGTTGGCTACCATTTTGATTGGGAGCCATTTTAGCTCTCTTAGGGCGGGAGAGATGTGTTCGTATTTCTTTACTCCAGTGACCATCCTGGCTGCTGCATTTAGAGTTGATCTGAGGGAAGCTAAGTGAGATTTTGCCATGCCTGTGAGGGTTGCGTTCCCATAATCCAATCTGTGATTGTGTAGCCTGTTTAAGGTCGTTGGGAGGGATGAAGGGTTTTATTTTGTTCAGTAGTTTTAGGTTGAGGAAAGCGCTCTTTGCAGTGTTCTTGATATGTTTGGCCATGTCTAAGTATGGGTCCAGAGTGATTCCCAGTGATTTTATGGAGTCGGCCGGGATGAGATTGCAATTGAGAGCATCAATGGTTTTTAGCCATTCTGTGATTTGGGGGGTCTGCTATTTGTTGGATATGAGAAGGATTTTCGTCTTATCTTAGTTGAGTTTCAGGTGGTTGAGGGATAGCCAGTGTTGGACTTCTCTTAGCGTGTTGTTTAGTCTCTGAATGTCACAAATGGAGGAAGTTTCTAGGTAGATCTGGGTATCGTTTGCATAGAGGTGGAAGGGGGTGTTGGCTTTTTTGAGTATGGTGGTGAGGGGCTCCATGTAGATGTTGAACAGTGATGGGGAGAGAATTGATCCTTGGTGGACATCCCTGCTTATGGGGAGTAGGTCAGGCGTGAAGTTTTCAATTTTTATTCTTTGGGAGCGGTTCTGGAGAAAAGAGGTAAACCACTGTAAGACCACCTCTTCCGCTCCAACCTTTTCTCGGAGTACATTAATGAGCAATTTGTGGTCTACCGTGTCAAAGGCTGACGATAGGTCCAGGAGTATGAGTAGACAGCATTGGTCCTTATCGAGTGATTTGTGGACATCATCTATGACATTCAGGACCGCCGTCTCTGTGCTGCAACCTTTTCTGAAACCCGATTGGTGAGGGTCTAGAAGGGTGTTGCTGTCCATGTGCTGGGTAAGTTGAAGGAGAACACATCTTTTTAGGATTTTGGCTAAGAATGGTAGATTGGAGACGGGCCTGAAGTTATTGAGGTCGTTTGGGTCAGAGCCCGTTAATTTTAGTAATGGCGTGACTTGGCCGATTTTTAGACAGTCAAGCATGATTCCAGTTCTTAGGGAGCTGTTTATAATCGTGGTCCACCAAAGCGGGGCTAGGGTGAGTTTGAGCTTTTTAGCCAGTTGGGCAGGGTTTTGGTCCGCAATGCGTGATGAGGAATTGGATCTGGTAATCATTTCATTGATTTCTGCTTCGGACATGGGATTGAACAAATTTCGGCTGTTATGGGGGTGCCTGGGTGGGTTGTTGTCTTTTTTGCTGGGGGTGGGGGCTTTCGTTGGGTGGACGGAGGTGGTTGTCCAGGGAGAGCTCAATCTTGGTGATTTTATCATTAAAGAAATTGGCAAAATTATCACATAGGTCTTTGGAAGCCTGCACTGAGGTTGAGGGGGGCTTGGATGTTTGTTGTCTAATGAGATTAAAGAGTTCTTTCGGCTGATTTTTGGCATGGTTTAGTGCGCCACAGAAGAAGGAAGTTTTTTCATTTTTGATGTGCTTTTTTATATTTCCTGCGTTCAGTTTTGAGTTGATCAAGGTGGATTGTGGATGGGTTGTTCCTTCAGAGTCTTTGTGCAGCTCTTAATTGTCTTCTTCCCGAACTTAGGTCTGTGTTGAACCAAGATCTCGATGGAATGTTCCTGACTCTTTTTTGGGGCATCAAGCTAGTCCCTTTACAAAGACCAGCGTACCCCTCAACATTTCAGAGGAGGCTAAGACCGGAACCAGAGCCACATCAGGCAAACACCCACAGCGTCCTCAGAGGTGCTTTGGGTAGCTCGCCCAAAACAAGAGAGGCTAGCCCCTGGCAGCAAGCAACAGACAGGCCGAAGGAGATAGCCGGATTCGAGCCAGCATACAGAATGAGCTGGCGGGGTGGAGCATCAAAGGATTACCAGCCTCGGACCCCTACTGTTACTAAGCCCCCGCGAGGAAGTCCGTAAAAAAAAACCATACACACAGCCCACGGGGACGTACAGTAGCTTGTGCAAGGGGAGTATCATATTCGAATCGAGCACTAACAAGAGAAACACTATCTCGCACGATCTTCACTCGCTCCGAAGAGGTCTGACGCTATCAACAAATGAGTGACGAGAAAAAGGGAAGGTTACCAACCATAGGCATATGTTCTTGGAACATAAATGGCCTAAATTCAAAAATGGATGACAAGGACTTTCAAAAATGCATCTCACCATTTGATATAATAATGCTGCAAGAAACTTGGCTCACAACTACACAACACATCATGGGCTATACTTGCTATTCTACAGCAGCAGTCAGAACTAACAGATTCGGTCATCAATCTGGAGGCATGGCTACATACATATCCACTACAACAATACCCTCGGCAGTGCTTATGGACTCATCCACATCCACAACGTTAACTGTGAAGATAAAAATACAGTTAGGTAATAAAGAAGAGGAGATATGCCTTGTCAATGCATAGGTTCACCCCAAACACAGAGCTAGAGACTCTAACACAATCTGCAACCAACTGATGGAGTACGTCACTCAGATGGAAAAGCCTCTCTTCCTCTTGTCAGGGGACTTCAATCAAAACTTACTTGGTTCATCAGCAGAAGAAGAGGCTTTAGCCCTCAATAAAATCTATACCATCCCACCACAAAGCTCCTCGCTACATAGGAGAAAAAATCCAAATAACGCCGTACTTAAAGATCTAGAACATCAAAATCTTCGAGCCTTAAATGGAAGATTTCCGACTGACTCTCCTCCAGTAGAAACCTTCTACACACAAACCTTCAGCTTCATCCTGGATTACACTTTTGCCAGTTTGGCATTATTTCCATATATCCGGGGGTTCAGAATGGGGGACAAGGGTGAAAGTGATCACCGCCCCCAGGAATGCCATCTGACATCTAAGATGTATACTGCAATCAAGCCGGACAATATGCTAGGGGAAATCTATTCGAGTGACCTACTTGTGGGACACCCCCGCGCCGCACGGCCACCAGCTGCTGCGTGTGCCCCTTCCGCCTGTGCCTCGCTGCCCGGCTGCTGCCACTTGACCACGCCCCCTCCCTCGAGCCCGAGGTCCGTGGTTGCTCCTGTGCCCTGCTGTCGTCTGTCTACCATATTTTGTTCTGTTTGCATTTTTCTGTGTGTTTTCGTCTTTTTTCCTTAAGTGCCAGCTTTGTCATATTCCGTCCCTCTGTTCCCTCCCCGCTCCCCGCTTCCCGCCACCGCCGCTAAGCCCCGCCCCTTTTGCCTTCTGTATCCCTCCCCGCTCCCGCCTCCCAGCTGCCCCGCCCACCCGCGCACTTCGCCATATATGGCGACCGTGCGAACGCGCAGCGATCACGCGCAGCGGGCGCGCCGATTGTGCGCCGAAGGCGCGCCAAAGGCAAGCCCGTCTACGCCCGTCCGCGCCTGGACCGCGCCCAGTGCCAGGACCCCTGGCCCCCGAGGACCCCGACCGACCCGCCTGACGTACAACGCCGCCACCCTCATCGCACTCAACACCGGCGGAACCCAGGGATGCTACCGAGCTACTCCGAAGCACACCCACGGGCCCTTCAGCTGCCACGCCTGCAAGTTCACCTGCATCCAGACCTGCCCGACACCAGCACCTGCCATGCCGAACACCAGCAGCAACCACCTCAAGTGCATCCTGCTCAACACCCGCTCCGTCCACAGACACGCCATCGAACTCTGGAACCTCATCGACACCACAGCCCCCGACGTCGCCTTCATCACGGAGACCTGGATGAACGCCTCCTCAACGCCCGACATCGCCATCGCCATCCCAGAAGGATACAAGATCACCCGGAAGGATCGCAACGCCAACCAGGTGGGAGGAGGCATCGCCATCATCCACAAGAACACCATCCGCATCACGACCAGCACCGACAACTCCCCACCCTCCGCCGAACACCTGCACTTCCAGATCCACACCGACCCGAAGACCACCCTCAGAGGCACCCTGATCTACCGACCTCCGGGACCACGCACCCAATTCAGCGAGGACATCGCCGACTTCGTCAGCCCGCACGCCCTCCCCTCCGCCGACTACATCCTCCTGGGGGACTTCAACTTCCACCTGGAGAACAACAACGACTGCAACACCAGCACCCTGCTCGACAACCTCGCCAACCTTGGACTCAAGCAGCTGGTGTCCACCCCCACCCACCGCGCAGGACACACACTCGACGCCATCTTCTCATCCAGCAAAGACATCGCCTTCAGCCACGCCACAGAACTCCACTGGACGGATCACAGATGCATCCACTTCACCTTCAGAAGAACGACGATCCACCACCACCAGCAACAGGCTGCCCGAAGAAGCTGGAACAAGATCACAGCCGACCAGCTCGCCGCCTCCCTGAGCCAGCACCCTCCGGCCAGCTCAGCGAACCCCAGCCGTGCCGCCGACAACCTCACGAAGTGGATCAGCGACTGCGCGGACGAACTCGCCCCACTGAGGACCCCGCCCAGCAGACCCGGCAGCAAGAGAGCCCCTTGGTTCACCGACGAACTCAAGAGCTCCAAGAAGTACTGCCGCGCCCTCGAGAAAGCCTGGAGAAGGGAACCCACGCCGGACAACAGGACCACCCTCAGGCTTGCCACCCGGAAACACCACCAACTGATCCGCATCGCCAAGAAGACGGCTTTCAAGAACCGACTGGACAACAACGCTCACAACTGCAAGGAACTCTTCAACATCGTGAAAGAGCTCTCCAACCCCAACGCCGGAAGCAACGACATCACCCCTTCGCAAGACCTCTGCAACTCCCTCGCCTCCTACTTCCACAACAAGATCGCGGACATACACAACAGCTTCAGCACCCATCCGACCCACGCCACGACCGCAGCAACGCCACCCACCACCATCCTCCGCGCCTGGACCCCGGTCAACACCGAAGACACCGTCCACACGATGAACTCCGTCCACTCCGGATCTCCGACCGACCCCTGCCCTCACCACGTCTTCAACAAAGCCGACGCTGTCATCGCTCCCCACCTGCGGGACATCATCAACACCTCATTCGACACCGCCACCTTCCCCGAGAGCTGGAAGCACGCCGAACTCAGCGCTCTACTCAAGAAACCCACAGCAGACCCCACCGAACTCAAGAACTACCGCCCCATCTCTCTACTACCGTTTCCAGCCAAAGTCATCGAGAAAACCGTCAACAAACAGCTGGCCGCCTTCCTCGAGACGAATGGATCCCTCGACCCATCACAGTCCGGATTCCGGGCCAACCACAGCACCGAGACCGCCCTCATCGCCGCCACTGACGACATCCGAGCCCTGATGGACAACGGGGAAACAGCGGCCCTCATCCTCCTAGACCTCTCCGCGGCATTCGACACGGTCTGCCACCGCACCCTAGTACAGCGCCTCAGCAACGTCGGAATCCAGGAGAAGGCGCTGGAATGGATCGTCTCCTTTCTCAACGGAAGAACACAAAGAGTCCGCCTACCACCGTACAAGTCAGAGGCCACCGAAGTCATCTGCGGCGTCCCTCAGGGATCCTCACTGAGCCCGACTCTCTTCAACGTCTACATGAGCCCTCTCGCGGCCATCGCACGCCAACACAACCTCAACATAATCTCCTACGCCGACGACACCCAGCTGATCCTCTCCCTGACCAACGACGACCCCGCCGCCGCCAGAGCCAACCTGCACAAAGGGATGAGAGAGGTAGCCGAGTGGATGACGACGAGCCGCCTGAAGCTGAACTCAGATAAGACGGAGGTCCTCATCCTGGGCTCCACGCCCTCCGCCTGGGACGACTCCTGGTGGCCCCCCACCCTGGGCACCGCACCCAAACCGACAGACCACGCACGCAACCTGGGTTTCATCCTGGACTCCTCCCTCTCCATGACCAGGCAAGTCAACGCCGTCTCCTCATCGTGCTTCAACATCCTGCGCATGCTTCGGAAGATCTTCTGGTGGATCCCCACGGAGACCAGGAAGACCGTCACCCAGGCCCTCGTCACCAGCCAACTGGACTACGGCAACGCACTCTACGCCGGAACCACCGCCAAGATCCAGAAGAGACTCCAGCGCATCCAGAACGCCTCAGCCAGACTCATCCTCGACATCCCACGTCACAGCCACATCTCCGGACACCTAAGAGACCTGCACTGGCTCCCGATCAACAAGAGAATCACCTTCCGCCTCCTTACCCACGCACACAAAGCTCTCCACGACCAAGGCCCGAGCTACCTCAACAACCGAATCAACTTCTACGCTCCCAGACGCCACCTCCGATCCGCCAGCCACGCCCTCGCCACCGTCCCACGCATCCGCAGAACCACTGCTGGAGGAAGGTCCTTCTCCTACCTGGCCGCCAAGACCTGGAACTCCCTCCCGGCCGACCTGCGCCTGACCCAAGACCACCTCTCCTTCAGGAAGAAGCTCAAGACCTGGCTGTTCGAGCAGTAGCGGCACCCCCCCCCCCCCAAGCGCCTCGAGACCCTACGGGTAGGTAGTGCGCTCTATAAATTTCCTTGATTGATTGATTGATTGATCAACCTGAAAAGGATCAAATGCATGCCAACTAACTTAGCCATCTTGGCGGAAACTGCCCTCCTCATATTTAACACACACAAACCAGATGCAGCTGGGCACATCTCCCATTGGGAGCAATACACAGGACATTTGCTAAAAGAACTGGCAACTAAGAACGCCTCAAAAAGGAACCTCCATAAAGAAAATAGCAAAAGTAATTTAAAAATAGGTCCGAGAACTCAAGTAAGGTCACACAATAGAAAAGTTACCTTGACCCTACGGAAGCTAAGATCAGTCCCCAACAATGCACATCTTCGAGCAGAGCTGAGAAAACAAAGGGCTGAGCTGAATTGTTTAAAATGGACCATAAGAAAAGACACTGAAAATGAGACATGGGCAAAATTACTATTTGATACTAAAAGCAGTAATAGCGCCCGCTTCTGGCAATCAATGAACAGGATCTTGCGACCACAACATAAAGACCTAGGATCGCACATCGTGGAAGAGTCATGGATCAACTACCTTCACAGCCACTTTAATGACCAACTGGAATATACAGGAGCACAAAATGGCAACAACACTGAGGCAGACTCCACTACGCTAACGCTGGGTCCTCTGATCAAGAGATAGCAAGGCCAAATCAAAAACTACTTGGAGCTTTCAACCGCTCAGCAAATAGCTGCAATAAAAAAGCAAATTTGTAAGGGCAGGAAAGAAGGCGCACCAGGACCCAATGGCATCCCGCCAGCCCTATTCAAGGAAAAAAACACAGAATGGGCAAACATTCTGCAACCGATATTCTCGGAAGCCAGACTCCTAAACAGAATCCCAGAATCTTGGAGAGGGTCGACAATTGTCCCAATACACAAAAAAGGAAATAAAACGGACCCCAACAAATATCGCCTAGTAGCCCTCCTTGATAATGAGGCAAAATACTTTGTGGGAACAATCCTTGAAGAGATTATGCAATGGGCGGAAGCTAACCAGATCATTCCATTGAATCAGACTGGTTTCAGGAAAAAAACAGGAACATCAACCAACATTCTGGCTATCTCCCTAATTATAGATGCTGCAAAAACTAAAAAACTTCCGCTGCACCTGTGCTACATCGACTTTAGTGCAGCATTTGATAACATCGAGAGAGGCAGACTTTGGGGGAAATTGGGGCAATGGGGCATACCACAGCCGACACTCAACATGCTGAAGCTCCTCCACTCTGACACCTGGGTGCAAGTGAAGTTAGGAGGCGGCACACACTTGTCATCTAAGGTTCGCACCACTAAAGGCCTCAAACAAGGGTGTGTGCTTGCCCCAATACTGTTCAACCTGTATATGGCTGACCTCCCAAGTCTACTTAATACATGCAACTCCCATTCCCCGAGGCTGGGAGGAAAAGCTCTGAGCAACCTTTTGTACGCGGATGACGTCGTACTACTTAGTCACACCTATATAGGCCTTCAGCAGCTTCTGATCCAAATGCATAGTTATGCAACGGAAAACAATCTAAAAATAAACTTGAGTAAGACCCGAACCATGTCAATCAACATCGAGAACAAACATCAGAAGCCATGGGCCCTAGCCGACCAAAAAATAGAGCAAGTGTCTGAGTATAAATACCTTGGAGTCATCTTTGACAGAGACGGCACATTTGCACAGCATAAACAAGAAACAAAAAGGAGAGGTAGCTGCATAGCAGTCTCACTAAAAAATGTAGCCAACCATCTGATGGGGCCAATTTTGACTCCTTACTTAAAGGTTATCCAGGCTAAATTAGTTCCTTCCATCTGCTATGGCAGTGAGGCACTACGAGGAAGAGACTCTAAGAACCTGGACACAATTCAAACAAAAGCCTACAGAATAATGTTCTCGCTCCCGCACTACACTTCGCCTGCTCAAATAAGACTGGAGTTTGGTTTGCTAAAACAAGACCTAGCCAGACAGGGAGCTTACATCATCTGCTGCCACAAACTCCGCTCAGCCATGGCTAACACCCTAAATTCGCTGCTATGGCAAGACATCCAAAGCAGGGATGAATCTCAAGCAAGAACTTACTTGAAGGCAGCCCTGGGGGTCACCAACCAAACTGCGATTTGGGATATGCAACTTGGGTACAACACGTTTAAAAAACTGCTTTGGAAAAACGTAAAATCTCTCTCATTACTAGAGGATAAGGCTGCATTTACAAAAAGAAGCCACGCATGGATGACCCTAAACTCATATAAAACCTTGACACCACAATCATACTTTAGTCAGGGCTATCCCAAGGCCACAAAACTGCGGTTCCTGAAATTGAGATTAGGGGTTTTGCCGAGCAGAGAGCATCTTCCACCGTGGCTCAGGAGTAAAGGTCAAGTAGCCTGTCCGCTTTGCAATCAAGAAAAGGGCGACATTCTCCACCTGACTTGCCTCTGTGAAGAGCTTCGGCCCGCTCGCCAATACCTCCTAAAGGACCAGTTCAAGCAGCTAGGGACTAGCACTAGAAGGCAAGCAGTCCTTGCCTGCATGAACCCTGCAAATACGAAACTGAATTGCAGATTTGTTAAGTTCCTTGTAATGACCGAGCACAGACTGTTAAATGCACTAAAACCGGCGACCAACTACATAGAGAATAAGTAGGAGGTAATCAGGACGCCAAGGAACATGCTGCCCTGCATCAGGGAAAAAATGCTGCTGGACAATCACTCTGGGCTTTATTCTTTTAAAAAAAAAAAAAAAATGATGATGATTATAATGAACAAATTTTATGCTATTTAAAAAATGTTTTTTTCTTTTTTTGTTAAATGTTTGCACTGGTTTTAATTAACTATGCATAATAAACTTAAACCATTAAACTGACTCTTTTTTGTTTCAAGGGAGCTAATTGGTCAAGTATGGAAGTCATTGTTGCATTGTAGTGTGTAGTAAGTTCTGTTGTAGAAAAGTCGCATGTGGTGGAGGGAAGGAGTGAACTTACCCTTTCTTCCAGGTCGGCAATGGGGAATCTTTCTTAGATTTCTTGTCCAGTGGGGGGTCTCCTGTGTACGAGGTAGGCAATGGATCTTTTGGTTGATGTGAAATAGAATGATGTGGTGGTCTGACCAGTCAACAGGAAGAATGTGGTCAATAGTGATTGTATCTTCGTGAGCTATAATGGCATCCAGGATTGAGCCTCTGTTATGGGTTTGCTCTGTGCAGTGTTGGATAAGATTATCGTTACGTAGAAGTTCATTCATTGATTGGATCAGAGAGTTATTTTCATCATTCTAATGTAGGGTTTGAGGTAGCCTAATATTATGTTGTTGGAGTCCAAGAGTGAGCAGTGTGTTATCAGGTCGGAAAGGTCTTCTCAAAATGAAGGGGTGTTGCCTGGCGGATGGCAGTATAGCGTTTTGTTGTCAGTCGTCTTAATGGTGGAGGTTAGGTATTCAAATGTGTTATATTTGAAGGAGTCTGTTTCCGTTATGGAGATGTTGCTCTTGTGGATGATTGCAAAACCTCCGCCTCAATGGTTCTTTCTGTCTTTATTGATGATTGAGAACCCCAGGGGCACAAGCATGTCAATGATAGGGGAAGAGGATTCATTCAACCTGGTTTCTGTGATGAACGTGATGTCTGTGTCATGGGTGAGGATGGTTTCTGCAAGTTCTGTTGCATGTTTGGTAGCAGATCTGCAGTTTATGAGCATTCAGTTGGTCGTCCCCTTGTTGCTGCGTTTCTTCATTAGGGGAGCCATGGGGATATTAGTGAGGAAGGCTGGAGGCCTTGACGTTCTCGGTGCAATGCGCTCTCTTCCAAATCTAGTGATGACCTGGATCTCGGAGCTGGGGTTGACAGTGGAGGTTGTGTCATAGGATTTGGCAAGATCTATCGCCTCTCTCATGGACATTGCGGCGCTTGTTCTTTTGGGTCTCTGAGGCTGGTTCAAAAAGGGGATTGTGTTCCAGCTGTGCCATTGGGCCTTGGGAGGACTTGTGTGTTTATTGTTGGTGGCTATGGGTGTAGGGTGTGGGCTTTGGGTAGGCTCGAGAGGTGTGGTGAGGTTCGATATGATTTTGTTGATGCCCTGTATTACGGTCTCTAGCTGGCTTTCCATCAGAGCAAGTCTCTGAATCATATTAATTGAGGAAGGTGTAGGGGAGTTTAGGTTCATGATGTCCTGAGTGGGTCAGTCCAGGGATGTAGAGAGCTTGTCAGTGGGAGAGTGGCTACCAGTGTTAATGTTGCCTATGTTGCCTCTGAGGATAGCCGTGGGCAAGTGGTGTGAAAAGTCACATCGTGAATCAAGCGGCAGCTTCTTGAGTGCCGGTGAAAGGAGAGCGTTAGGAGCTATTGACTGCGGGACGGGTTAGCTCGTATCTTGATGGGAATAGTATCGAGAAGAGGGGGGAGAGGTGGAGGTCAGCAAGGGATTGTAGAGTCTCAGCAGAGACCTACCTCGGGTTTGTTCTGGATAAGAGGTATGTATTTTGCGAGTCAGGGGAAGTGGAGGAGGAGGAGGAGAAGGTGGCGTTGGAGGGGGATACGTAGGTTGAGTGTGTCTTGGGATTGTTTTGAAAATTCTCCAGGGGGGTCAGTCAGTCAGCATATTTCCAACTGTGGTACCCCTGCAGGCTCTGCTGACACAAACCCTACTTAAAGAGCCCCAACAGGCTCAGGCCAATGGTGGTAATAGATCAGACCATCAGCACTCTTAGCAGCAGATGAAGTGATGTATTTTTTTCGGTTCTGGCATTTGGTGAAAGCTTGTCTGTCCCAAATAGAAGGAAAGAAAGAGCTCCAAATCTTGGGGTAATATTCCAAGGGTGCCAAGGTCATTATTTTTGGGTTTTACATAGAAAATTTCCAATTTAGGAGATTTTTTTTTTTTTAAAACAAAGTTTGCTGAGTGACCACATGAAGCATGATGGCTACTCAGCAAGCTTTTAGTGCCTTCAGAGGAGCCTCTTAGGAATCTCCGCAGGAGCAAAGATCTCTAAATATGGTGAGTGGAAATCCAGACAGGGTGGTGGAGGTAATGACCTCTACCTGGGCCGACTTTGGCGCTGGTAGCATCCGCTGCGCCCATCTTTTTTGGTGCCACCTCCTCATGACTTCCTCCTTTATTTCCCTTACTACCACCCCCACAAAAGTGCTCCTCATTTTCTCCACAGCCCCTCTCTCACATATATTTTATTTGTATCACAGAGCTGTTAAAGTTTGGCTTTACTAATCCACTCAGCTAGCCTCATAAAATGCAGATCTTTTTCTTTGCAGCAGGCATATTAACCCTCTGCGCTACTTTATGGTGCGTCAAAACTGCAACTAGACAAAACTCCGATCTCTCTCTAGCAGGAAGATTAAACACAAGAGTTATCTTGCCTTTTTATTGTTGCCTGAAACTGGACAGGATACTCTTCAGCAGGTGCATCTAAATTGTAAGTTACTGCTAAACACAGCGCCCCCTCCCTGTTGTCAGTGCCCTCCCTCCAGGCCAAACTCTAAATCAAGCCCTACGTTTAAATTTGTTTTTGCTGTGGTGAGTTTGCATACAAATGTAGGGGAGGTATGTGCCATTATTGTCTCTGTAAAGGTATTTTTTGTTAGTGTGTGTTTAATAAGTATGAATTTGTTTACCTGTAAATAATCTAAAATATAACGCTTTGCATTGCTATGATGACAAATTGCCTAAAAAATACTTTCAGTGACTGAGATTAACAAATTAATAAGATTACTCTGTGGTGCCCACTTTTTGCTTTATTGAGAAACATATACTCCGATTTGGCAGGTCACACATCCCCGCCTTTTGCAACTGACTAGTACCCTGAGGAGGAATTCATCTCTGATCATTTCCAAAGGTAGGGCATAAAGAACCAGCATAGTACTTGAGAACAAAAGGGACCATTCAGCCCTTGTAAACACTTTGCGCCACTACTGGAATACACTTCAAAACCTGCATCCAGACAAGAGGCCTTTGTTAAACATACCACACCTCAGACTTTTATTGTTCATGTACTGGTGTAATCAAGACCTTGACGAGAAACAGTTAGAGACATTGTGGGTAGGCCATTTGGGAAGTTCTTGAACACAATGACGTTATTCATTGCCACACGATGCGTTTCAGCACACAGCAGCTACTGTGTAAATCCTATGCTTAAAGATGCCTGTCTTCATTGCATCAACTTAACCTCGAGTTGCATCACTTGATCTTCATTTGAACGACAAACAGAAAAGAATTAACTTTGAAAAGCAACCAGATTTAACTCAGCTCAACGAATTGGGGGAGTAGAAGGGAATTATGTGAGACACACGCACGTGCCTACAACCAAATGTTTAAATGCATATACTATATATTCACTGTCAATAATTTTCTAAAGGTATTAAGGGAGTTTATGGGTCTTTACTAAGGCCAGCAACTAGCCAGCATTGTAACAGTAAATAAAAATCCCCATCAAAGTATCGAGTAAAAAAAGGAATGTTGTTTTAACAAAGGAATGTTGTTTTAACGATCGAAAGGCTTAACCCACAAAAATGCATAAATTGTTGTGTGGTGCATCACCGCAACTCTCGTGCCCAAGTGCACTGCTGGTGTCCACACCCATGGTATTTTGTATGAGGGTCGCCCCCATTGACACAGGGCTCTGATCACAGCCGACAGCCATACCCAGAAGTCTGTGGGCATGGACAGGTCCTTCACGCTTTTTTCTTGGTCCCAGACCAAGCTGTCAACCTGTCCAGCTAGATCTGGGTGTAGTGCAAGGAAGCAAGAATGTCTCAAAACTGTCAGCAAATAGACTATGTGACAATGTGTTAGTGGTGACATGGTATTAATGACCTCAATGATGACACTAATGATTTTTAATTCTGCTGTCAACAATGTATAAACATAATACAGTAAACTGCGATCTCTCACACACACTAGCAATCAACACACCCACACACACACTAGCATGCCATATCAGTACACATCCACTAGGGAGAACCTCAAGACCTGGCTCTTCGGCTGAACCGGAGCTGCACAGGCGTGTCTTGAGACCTCCACGGGTGAGTAGCATGCTTTAAACCCCCTGGTTGATTGATTGATTGATTGATTGATTGAGAACAAACCCTGCAAGTGATTTTTAAAATGTTCTTTCTGTGGGGTAGTTCAAGTTCCCACAAAGATTTTTGTCATCTTGCTCAGACGGAGACTGGGATAGCTGTGAGCTTCCCTGATCCTCTTCCAACCCCTGTTTGTGTGTAATTGACAGCACCTTCCATAATCTCACCTTCTGAGATTGAGAAACCAGCCTACTGATCGGAAACTCTTCCAACCTGGGTTAGCCAGGAAGGTGGAAATGGACAGCCCTTCTGTTAGCATAAAATGCCTCTACATGGCATGCAGCAAGCTGTCCCTCCCTGCCCTTGTACATGTCAGGCTTGTGTACTCTTCCTCTCAGGGTTTGGCAATCATGGCAACCCACTGGAGGTATTTCATTTGCTTTGTTGGTTGTGAATGGATCATTGGTCTCTACCTGTGTGTGCTGCACAAAATGGAGGTCTCCTTTGGGCTGAGCTGGTGTTGTCCATCGCAGGAATCACACCCTGCACCAAAATACACTCATTCCTTTTCGTTGAAAAAAGTCTGGCTCCTATGGCTCAACCGAGTGGATGGGGAGATCTTCAACCCATTCCATTTGTTTTAGAACGGGGCTCCACTGAGTGAATTGAACCCAAAATTCCTCCATTTATTTTGTAGTGGTGATCCATCTACGCTGACAATGGGGCCTCCAGACGGAATCAGATTCATGTTGCACTTGAACCAGGCTAAACTATTATCAGTGCTCAATTTGCAGTGGAATCATTGCTGGGGTCCAAAGATTTCCTCAGAAGCCCGCGGCCAGCGCAATTCAAGGTCAGGGTACTGAACCAAGGACACATAGTCTGGATTCCAACTCATTCCTCTTTAACCCACTTGCAGACTCTCCTTGGCCCTTTATTTCATTATTGCAAGTTCCTGCTTTCCCCATGTCATGATTTTTCAGTTTTTCTCTTCCTCGTTCTATCCCCCTTGCATGGTCTCTCTAGGAAGAAGTAGTGCAGGGCTCTAAAAACGAGTGTTAATGGGCCCCACCTGAAACCACCGGCTCAAATCAAGCACTGAAAAAACCCATATAAGGGCTTGTGCCCAACAAAGCAACCAATACAACAAAACAGTATGAAATTTAACAATTAAAATCTTATATATTTTAGGAAGAATTTTTAAGGGTGTCAAACTAGGCCTGCCCACGAGTAAATGCAGCTAGACTGATGATGCAGCATTCAATCAGTTGGTTATTTCGCAGATGAAGCTTTAATTTTTGTGAAGCTCAATGGAAATCAAATCCAACTGCACTATTTGCTGAAGATTAGCATCTCCTGGACAATGCATATTCTATGGCCAGCATCACCTACTTGCCTGACAGCATTATTTCAAAGAAAATCAGCTTATAGGAGTTGGCCTTCAGCCATTTAAACACGATTGTACACAGACTCAGGCCTTATTGTGCTTTGAGACCAAATCGGAAATCTGGCTCTTTTTAGTTCTAAAAATTCATTGGGAAATGGAATATAAAAAAACAGCCTGTAGGTAGGCAAAAACCATGAAAGCCTTCCTTGTTGAACCCTTCGCAGCTCTTGATCTTAGGAAATTGATGAAAGATTTTTACATTATTATTTGTGGCATACCAGCCCACATACCCCTAATGGAGCGGGAATCATTGAATCTCAATCTCTTGGGAAAGCCATCAAAGAGAATCCCCCACTGGTCCCCACTTATCCCCAAGGCAACGTGTAAAGTATTTGTACCAACACTCACAGTAACACAGTGAAACACCACAAATGGACACCACAGAAGTTATTTATAAAAATATAAATCTCTTTATCTGATTAGCCAAGATCAAAACGACATAAAACCCACATTGCAACTGGAGAGGACAATTCAGAAAAATGACACTTTTGGGAGAAAAATAATCAGTAGAAATGATCCCCAAACCTGTGATTCTCTAAATGCAGAGTTTGTGGTGCAAGTCCTATCCTCACCGCTGACAACCAATGTTAGAAATGGAATTTCTGGTTGGCTAGGGCTTGCGCCTAAGCCAGGAAGAAACCACAACTCTAGTCAGGGCAAGGTCGTTTGGGCCTTTTATTGTTGACTTGAAGAATAAAAAAGGTGCTAGCCTCAACAATACATTTCAAGTACAGTGAATCCAATGTGCTTCAACAGAAACAACAGAGAGGATGTTGTCCAAACGTTTAACGGTTTGTTAGCAATTTAGTCACATCACAACCCAAATCAGTTAGCAAAGTTTCAGTCCGAAGGTGAGAAGATGGAAGGTGCTGTCAGTTACACATAAACGGGGTGGAGGAGAATCAGTTAAAATATCATATGAGCATACATATTAAAATGATTATGATTTGAAATTTGTATATTATAAGGAAATGAGCGAAAAATATAATCACAGAAGAAAGGCAAAATTCCAAAGATAAGTTTTCCATAAAGGAGCTTCCCTACATAATAAGTACGACCAAAAGATCAAGATTGACCATTTGGAAAGCTGCTGAAAGATCTAACAGGATGAGGGCGGCATTTCTGCCCCCGTTCAAAGCTGCTCTGATTCCCGCAGTGGCCACTATTAAAGCAGATTATTTACTATGGCCTTGCCTTAAGCCAAACCGAGTGTCTTCGAGGAGACGATTCTTATCTATGAGTGAGATAAGTTGCTTATTCATCAGGTTCTCCACCAGTTTGGCTGGATAGGGAAGTCTGTAGATTGGACAATATTTTTCAGAAGCATCACATTAAGATTGTGTTTTTTGAATAAAGGGAGAACTGAAGCTTACTTTCAACAAGCGGGAAAGACACCTGTCTCGAACACAGCAGTGTAGATTTTAAATAGAGTGCTAATGCCTTAGATGCTAATGCACTATTTTTGGGGGACATAGATCCAGAGAGGATCCAGATTTGAGGTTCTGCATGGCATTTTCTAATTGGTCAATTGAAGAGGCTTCAAACTGCCTAAAGCCTCTAGAATCTGGAGTCAACTTTGATGACAGGTACCTATCATGACAACCGGATCCAGTGGTGGTGAATTTATTGAAGATGGTCACTACTTTCTCCTTGAAAAAAGTATGCTAGTGAGCCAGAAAAGTCCTGGCAGTTTGCGACTGAGTTACTTGCTGTAGGTGAAGTCAGTTTTCTTATAGCTTGAAAAAGATTTCTGTTGGAATCACTTGGTAATTTAATTTGCTCTGCATAATATGCTGATTTAGCAGTAAAAGAGAGCTTGAAAATAAAATTCATGTTACTTCGGCCTAGTTACACGTTACAATAAAATGGCTTCCAAGCAAGTACCGTTAGTACAAGTAAATGGCATTAATTACATTTCTGGTATATGAGTGGCTCTTGCCAGAAATAAATGCAGCAACCTACTGGTAATCAATGAGTATGATGCAAACAGATTAATATGATTATTTTATAACATGTATAAATGATGCGCCAGTGCACAAAGCACTAAAATTACTCTCCAACACACCTCTTCAAACAAAGTTTTCTAACTTAGGTCTCATGATACTTGCTTTCAAGTCACACATCTATAACAGTACAGATTGCTAATTATGAATGTTTCCAACTGTGCAGTGTAATCTTACTGTCTGTTCCCTGTGTCAGGACTAGCCTGCAATAGGACGGACTGTACTGGCATTAGAGGCATGTGCCATTTTGTCTCACAACCCCAGTCCCTCTCCTTTACTCTGTCTGTCTCACTCGCTCTGTAAATCTAGCCCTATCACTCTTCCACTCAATCACTTTCTATGTCCCTCTCCCTGTCCCAATCCCTCTCTGTTCCTCTGTACATTAACCCTTTCTCTATGTCTCTATCACTCTTTCCTGTCCCTCTATGCTCCCCTCTGTTTCTTTCCAAGTTCTACTGTCTGTTCGTGAACATTGGCAAAGAGTGGTCAAGTTGGTGCTCGTTTACACTGCTGCATCACCCAATGACAGGCGTTATGAAGTGGCATATTATCAAGAAACGGCGATAATGGGCTTGATAATATGCCCTTGAGAATTCCCATAGAATTCCATGTTCCAGTGTGAACATGGGCTCCTATTGGAATTCTCTGCGGCATATTATCAAGCCCATTATCGCCACTTTAGCGGCAGTTTTCTGCCGATAAACCGGCAATAATTTTAACGCCGTGCTTGATGATATGCCCCTAAGTGCTTTGAGCCAGGCGCGGCCGGCACAGATAAGAGCGGTGAAGCGGGAGCGGGGTGGGGGAAGTCAACAGATGACGGAATAGGTAAGATTAAGAAAAAAAAAGGACTAACCTCGCCCTCGTGACATCGCCCAGTCGGTGATGCGACGAGCGCAAGGTAAGTGGTTTTATTTATTTTTTGTTTAATTTTACCTATCCGATTGTATGTCGACTTCCCCCACCCCACCCCACCCTGCCCCCACCCTGCCCAACTGCCCCACCGCTCTCACCTGTGCCAGACAAGTTTGCTTTCAGCTCTACTCTGTCTTTATCAGATGTGTAGGGGTCTAAGAAAAACGAACACTCCACTATCTCGTCCAAGAGAGTGTGAGCCATCATGTCCAAAAGAGTGTGAGTGGATATGTTGCCTTCCCTAAGAAAGGCAGGGAATATTTTTTAAATGTCTTTGCAACATCGCAGGAGATTAACAAAACTGAGTGGGGGTGTACTGGAATACTGTCTTTTACAGCAGAATGTTGGCTGTACCCTCCGGTAGCCTGTCTGACACTTTTCTAACTGCTAAGTGCGATTTTCGCTTGGAAGAATACATGGACTATGTAAATTCTCATTCAGTTACATCCCTGTTTATTAAGTTCAGGCTGGGGATCCTGTCGTTGGCCTCTTTCACTAGCGCATGGAGCAAAAGCGACGGCAAGCCCAACAAACTATGCCCTAGAGGCTACCGAGTGCCAAAAATGAAGAACAAAGAAGGCAAAGCAGCGCTCACGCTGGAAGGACCCCCTTTTCCATCTCCACCACTTTTAAAACCACCATTTTACTCTGAGAATCTGCAAGTCAGATACTAGGCCCAGTGTTGTATATTCTGTTTCCAACTTCCTTCGTGCAATGTGGTATATTAAATAAAAGGCTGCTTGGCCAAGCACTTTTTAGGATAGTGTCCCATACACATTTGCGCTGATTCGCAGCACATTCTCTACATCTTTATTCTGTTCCAGATTGCCAGCAGAGGATTGGAACAGATGTGTACAACCTGCTCCTGTATGGCCAGCAGTATGTTTTTGGTACAGGGAGGAGCAGGGCCGCTCATAGCTGAAGGTAGTGCTGAGTCCGATGCCATCTATTTTGAACAGGGTGTATGGCCACCAGGCGCTGACCCAAACCTTCAAGGCCAGCAAAATGTGGTGGGCCATGGGGGAGTGGAACAGTTTGCTTTGTTTAGTGACTGACAGGCCAATCAAAGTGGACAGGCCAATCACCAAGACCGATTGCAGCACACATAGAAACAGCACAGTGCCTTTAAAGATTGTTTATGTATAGGAATGTCTCCCTTTTGCACATTAACAATCGCCCCTGCAGCGCAGGCACCCTTGCAACATGGGGCAAGGGTGCCGGAGCTGGTTCTAGGCAGCTTTTTTAGCGCTAGATGAAATTCCGTGGTGCGCCGTATTTTTGTAAATATGGCGCGTCCCTACCAGCCGCGGCCCGTGGAGGGAGTTCCGTGGGGTGGTAAGGCGGGGCAGGGGAGGGGCAGGGTGGGGGGTTCTAAAATCCGGAATATGGATAATTACAGGTAAGTAAACAAATAAATAAATAAAACAAATTTCGTAGCGCGCGCTGCATCGCATTTTGCGATGCTGCGCGCGCTACGAAATTCGTTTTACATATTTAATTGTTTACTTACCTGTAATTATCCATATTCCGGATTTTAGAACCCCCCACCCTGCCCCTCCCCCGCCCCGCCTTACCGCCCTACGGAACTCCCTCCACGGGCCGTGGCTGGTCCCTACGTTTAAAAAATGTCGGTGCACGGCATCAGCAATTTTGGAGCCGCACCGCGCTCTGACATTTTATTGTAAATATCCCCCCAGATCACCTGTCGACTTTACTTAAAGAGTCACAAAGGAGGTTCCATTTGGCTTAATTGAAACCCTACAGTGCTCATAGGACAGGAAGAGTTTGTGATTAGGAGGCATGGGCATCCCTATCAAGAATACAGTTTAGCTGCTATTTTGGTGTCCACTGGGTGCTGAAGACGGAGAATGGATCTGCTCTTTTCATATTCTGTTACTCTAGGGCAGTACAAGCCATTCTCATGTGCCTTCAATGGAATTTAGCCTTCTATTTAAGATTATCAAACCATTTTCGTTTATCTTTTAAGTATTGTCATCCCCAGAAGCTAAAACTGTCTGGAGCAACATAAATGTGCGGGTTCTTTCTTATACTTCGCCCGTTGGGTCTCCTGTGAACCCTGAATGCAAATGGTTCGATTGGGTCAATCCCTTGGTTGGAGAGTGAGTCATGGTCAGTGATGGAGTAGTTGAGCTTGTGGAACATGGTGTGCAGCATATGTGTTTGTGAGTTTGTCCATGTAACATGTATTGTAGTGTGCAGTAGATTTTGCGGCGTAATTTTCAATTTACATAGTATTTGAGATTAACAAGGTTCGTTTGTGGTGCGCGACATGTGTAATTTGTGCTCTTATCTGCAAAATTTACTTCAACGTGCAGGGGGTTTTGCAGTGTGTAGGGTGGCTTTAGGTAAACAGTGTGTGTGCTATGTTGTGCCACTTAAATTTTGAGATCTTCCTTGTATTATGTCATATGTTACATGCTGTGCAGTCTGTGGTTTGGAATTTAGTATGTTGCATGTTTTGGGGTAATTGATCGTTTTTAGATGAAGAGTTGATATTGTAAATAGTCTGGGTTGATATGTGATGAATAGCGTATGACTTGTGTGTGCGGTGAATGCTTTATTGTTTGGTGCATGTGTACTGTGATTTATACTGCATGGTTTGAGCCATTTTCCAATCTTTAAGTCATGTGTTAGGCTATGGAGTGTGTTATTTTATGTGACATCAGTGATCTGAAGTCTGGCCATTATTATGTTGTGCGTTGTATGATTTAATGATCAGAGCTAAATAACATACGTTGTGCTAAATGCCATGTGCCATAGGGTGCGTTGTGTTGGGCGTCGTGTGCCTCATGGTGCACCCCATATGTCACGATGGGGATATGTGTAAGTGTTATGACTACATGATTGTGTTTGGGTGTGCTTTGCATGCAGTTTATGTTTGGCATTGTACGTGGTGTGTGCGGTGTTTTTTAAAATGTAGTTTGCTGCTCATGTTATGACAACTAACACGTGATGGAACATATAGAAAGTGACTTGATATACATTCTGTTTATGCTGTGCATTGATTTGTTGTGCGCCTACAAAGCTTTGCATGTGTGGTGTGTTTGTTAGCATGCTATGTGTGCCATGGTGTACACTGTAAGTTGTGCCATGTTTTATGTTGTGCTCTGTGTGATTTTTGAACTGTGTGAAATTGGGTGTGGCAAATGTTTCTTATATCAACTGTAGCATGGTGTGCGTTGTTAGTGTGTGAAGACTGATATGCTGGAAAGAGTTTGATATTGGTTTGTTTACCTATCATAAGGTGTGGGTTCTTTTATGCGAGGTGTGCTTTGTTGCACAAGTTTTATGGTATGTCATGCGTTCTATTAATATATAAATCTGGCAACACGGCATTAGGCGAAATATATTGTTACAAGGGTTGATGCAGAGAACTGCATGTTTTTAAGTGTGGCTAGTTTATTCTGTTGTGTACCGGGTTATGATGTGTCCTGTGTGACTTTGTGTTCAGCATATGTTGTGGTCCAGGTGTGTAGTATTAAAGACAGTGCGCTCAATGAAGCCCATGCTGTATATGGTGCGCGATTTTTAATCGCAGCATGTTAGAGACATATGAGAATGTGTGTGTGTATGTGTGTGTAGTGTACTGTTGGGAATTGAGGGTATTGTGTTGTTAAACCTTTATTTTCTTGCAGGGTGAATGCTCTGTTGATGAGCGGAGGTAGATTCTGTGTCTAGTGCTTACAATTAAGCTCGTGAAACGCTGTGTGTTGTGTGCAGTGTGTTACAGCGTGCTATCGTGTTCACCCTGCACTGTGATGCGTGTAGTGGACGATGCTGGGTTGAACATGTAATTTTTCATCATGCCTTTTGTGCCTCACATGCCCCTTTTCGTGTTGCATGTTTAGCACCGGAGGAAGCCAACACCAAATGAATATCTAATGCAGTTACAGAAAGTTGGCACACTTTGTTGTTCCCTAATTTGCATCAGTCTGTCAGGAAGCACGAAAACTGTACAAAAAAAACCAAAAATAGTTAAAAACAGCTGCCTGCTGACCTAGTTAACCTCTTGCAACTTTTTCCTATAATTGAATCAAGGTTTGTTTTTTTGTTTTTTCTTTGTAGTGCTTTTGCGGGAGTATGCGCTGCACTCATGTTCTTGATGCCGTGCCAATCACTTGTGTACGTGTCACTTTTGAAAGCTGCACCTTTTGAATCTTTGAACAAGGGCTTGTATTTTTGGCAGCTGCCAGCATTCAACTGACTGTTTGAAACTGACTGACTGGCTTGATGATCAAACAACTTCCTTCCTAAGAATACATATCCATATTGTTTTTTATTTGCTTTTGTTAAAGTGTTTATTTCAGAAAAAGTTTGCTTTCAGGATACTCTTTCCTACAATTATTTCCCAGCAGACTCCACAATAAGCTTTGTCAGACTTGCACATTTTATTTATTGTAAAGAATTAAACTTTTAGGCATGCAGACTTACTGTAGTCATTAATTTTCAATTGTTCTGTCTGGTTAAGGAGTAGTGCTCATGATGTCTGTGGATTTTCTTGTTTGTTTATGATTAATACATAATGTATACTCGTAAGCTAATTGCAAAGTTTGACTCACAATATTAATTTGAGTGAGTTTGAAAACAGAGGGGCTTATCTTCAAGCCCCTATTGCCACTACAACGTCACTTTTCTCGACGTTGTGGCAGAGATAGGGGCTTCCCCTTATTCACAAGGCACCCTTTGACGCTATACTTAGCGTGAAAGAGGCGGGCAGTGGGTGTTGTGGTGGGCGTTCCACAGCAACACACATTGATTTTGACGCTGCCTCCTATTTACAAGGGTGGTGTAAATATGGGGGAGCACCAAAATTAAGACCAGGGGAAACTTGGTCTTACCCAGGCACAACCAGGAGAAATGTTCGATGTCTCCTCGTTTTTGATGTTTCCATGTGTGCTGCGTTGTGCAGCACACATTGAAACAGCAAAATGTAATTGAATGTTTATGTGCGGGAAGGTGTCCCTTCCTCCACGTAAACATTGATTTAAAAAAAAAAATGACGTTTTGCAACTTCTATGTGTGCTGCATTAAGCAGCAAACATATAAGTTTCAAAACGCCATTTCAGATTGTTTATGTACAGGAAGTTACACCTTCCTGCACATAAACAATCATTCGTCTCAATGCTCTCTTGCACTATGGTACAAGGGTGCCTGCGTTGGCGCTAGGCAGCTAAATTAGCTCCCGTGCAGGGAAAACGCAAGCCTGCACCGTATTCTTGAAAATACGGTGCAGCCCTGTGTTTCAGAAGTGTTGGAGCACCGCGTTAAGCCAAGGAGGCTAACACCAC
This sequence comes from Triturus cristatus, assembly GCF_964204655.1. Classification (NCBI taxonomy): domain Eukaryota; kingdom Metazoa; phylum Chordata; class Amphibia; order Caudata; family Salamandridae; genus Triturus; species Triturus cristatus. The sequence goes on from NC_140590.1 coordinate 1,404,276,158, forward strand.
ACTCCGCCACTTCCGTGTAAATATGCCCCCCATTTTCTAAACATGCATATATAACTTCCATCTAGGGGAAAATGCGGATTGTATTCATTTCTATTTTTTGAAAGAAGAGTCCTTTTTCAACCACAAACCCTCTAGTAGATGGATACTTGAGGCCTGATTCACATAGGTGAGATTATAATTTTGTGTAAATGAACAATTTTTCGGGTATTCACAAACGACAAGTTTAATTTCACTAATAGTAATTTTACCACTCCAGAGAGTCCGCTCTTGTGGCGGAAACACCGCACATAAAAAGATAGGTCATTCCTATCTTTTTCTGTGCGGGATTCTCTGTCCTGACTGCAGAGTCTCCACAGTCGTACAATTACTATTAATAAAATTAAACATAGATTGTGAATATCAAACAGAAGTAAACTTATACAAAGTTGTAAATTCACCTTTGTGAATTAGGCCATTTATACACCTAAATAGGATGCCCAGGATTTGGTAAAAAAGTGGTAAATACGACAAAAACAATACATGCATACAATGTGATATATATTATGCGTTGAACAGGCTTTTTGATGATTTCTTGAGAAGTGGGCATGGGTCACAAAGGTAATCATCTGTGCAGAGATTCTACTTGGAGGAGATGATCTTTGAGGGCAGTCTTAAAAATGTTCACGTTCATAAAACTGTTGGGAATGAGTTTCAATATTGATGGCAGCCATTAGCAAGCATGGAATCTGGATTTAGGGCATGGGTTTAGGTGAGCTGAGGAGATTTTAAATGGGAGAACAGAGATTGTGTTACTGATGTAAAGTTTGAGGGTTTGAGTAAGGTACGTGGTAGTTGTGCCGTGAACCTACTTTAAAAGTAAGGTCAACAGTAAAATCAAAGTATTCATTTTAGCTGATGAGCAGCTGACATGGGTGACAGGGAAGGTGGGTGTTTATTGAGGGAGATTAAAGACCATGACCATGCAGGTTGCAAAGTTTTAGACCTGTTTCAGTTGGGCAAAGGCATATGTAGGTAAGTCATTAAGAAATCTATTGCTATAGACCGACTTCAACATCTTGGGAGAATTGATCAGGGTATTGACAGTTGCAAATCGGTGATTAATGTGGAGTTTTCTAAAACTGGAGACATGAAACCTGATGGTAATTCCTGTTGGTAATATGAATGGGTCCAACTCCAGAGTGTAATTGCAAAGTACTGTAAGATTCCTGTTGGAGGAAGGGTGGAATACAATGCCAGGAGAAATAGGATGGGATGGACGATGCAAGAGGAAGAGGTTGAACAATAGACACTTTCCATCTTGGAAGATTTCAAGACTTTAATGGCTCTTCAATATAATGGAGAGCCATTTAGTGGCAGATGGCTGCACAACCGTAAGTAGTGCATGATTGCAGGTGGGAAAGAAATGTTTGAAAAGAGATTATGTGCATGTTGTCTATCTATCTATCTATCCGTCCGTCCGTCCGTCCGTCCGTCCGTCCGTCCGTCCGTCCGTCCGTCCGTCCGTCCGTCCGTCTGTCTGTCTATCTATCTATCTATCTATCTATCTATCTATCTATCTATCTATCTATCTATCTATCTATCTATCTATCTATCTATCTATCTATCTATCTATCTATCTATCTATCTATCTATCTATCTATCTATCTATCTATCTATCTATCTATCTATCTATCTATCTATCTATCTATCTATCTATCATGCAGATGTACAGAGTGCATTGTGCTATTAAAATAATGGAATCTGTGAAAGTCATGGCTCATGAGAGGTGAAGTTTTAAGTGGGGTCATGATGTTCTATCCCCTCTCTCATCATTGATAATGATTAGTATATTAAAGAGGACATGTGAAGGTCGGGGAAGTTGCTTCCCTATGTAAAAACATTGTAACATGCAATATGTAATACAATTTTGCTGCACTGCAGGAAAAAACATAGAATTTGTAATTTACACTATAGCACTAAATCTGTGAATATGCTATTAGCATAGATTCTCAAATAATGTGTTATTTAACCACATTTATTTTCATTGACATTGCATCAAAACATAGTTTTATTGTCGCATTGGCAAATCAAGAAAACCATACACTTCGAGAGAAAATCTCTGAGTCACAGAATAATAATGCAACTTTTCAATCCCAATAAGAAGAAAAAAAGGAAGAAGGAAAAGGAACTAAGCACCCCGCCAACCCACCCTTATTCCTCCTCCCACCCGACCTCGGTACCACTAACTAGGTAAGCTGTAATATCAGTGTAGTTGTAAGGTTCACATATGTGATCTCAACAATTTAGGTTGCTTCTAATCAGTCAAGCATAGTAGCCGCAAATAACGGGGGCAGGTCAGTTCTCTAAATTCCTTAGTTAACAAAGCTAGGAAAGGATGCCAAATGGTTCTAAATGTCTCACCCCGTGACCTCAGTGTGAGGGTGAATTTTTCCATCCCCAGTATGTCCCATAGGTGTCTGAGCCAAGCCACATGAGTTGGAGTAATGGGTGTGCCCCAAAGGGCCAGGATGGTTTGATGAATGGGCCCCAGTGCTTTGCTAATCTGGCGCCCCCTGCAGGATGAGAGAGGATAAGTGAGTGGGTTAGAAAGGCCTAGTAGTGTGTATGATGGAAATCTGGGGAGCTGAGTAGAGAAGTGAGCGTCAATATCATCCAGGACTGAAGCCCAGAGTGCTGTGAGTCCTGGGCAATCCCAAAGTAAGTGCGTGAGCATGCCTTTTGCCCCACATTGACGCCAGTATGCGTCACTGCAAGCCGGGTTCCCCCTGTGAAGTTGCACTGGTGTTAAGTATCAATAGGAGGTAAGTTTGACATGTAGGTGGTGTGTCTGGCTCGGTAGTAAATATTGAGCCATTCCTTAGGGGTGAGCGAGCGGCCAAATTCAGATTTCCAGTGCTTCTGTGAGAAGGATTTATCGCTTGTCTGAGTGGGATGGAGTAGGACATATAGTTCTGATATGAGACGTTTGTGTGTGTGTTTACCCAGGAGCCAATTTTGGTACAGTGTCAGCAACCTCTCTGCCCCCAGACAGACCGACGAATGTGCTACCCAGTGTCTAATTTGGAAATATTGGTAGCTTTCAGATTCAGGGATAGCGTAGTCCGATCTTAGGGTGGCAAATGGAACCAGTCCTTCTTGATCACAAAAATGTTCTATTGCACTACAGGGCGTCTACCGCCACACCTGGAATGATGCTCCTAATCCCGATGTAAAGTTCGGGTTGTCGGGTATTGGTGTTAAGAGAGACGGTAGGGAGGTCAGTTTCCCCTTGCGTACGTAACCGTCCCAAACCTGTGGCAGTGAATATGTTATCGGAGAGTTGTAGAGGCTGGGAGCTCGGGCAGAAACTGGACCTTTGCCAGCGGTGTTCCGGACAGGGCCCTGTCCATAAACAGCCAACGCTTCTCTGACTCTGCCCTGGATGATTCCACTAAATAATTAAGCTCGGCTGCCTGGTAGTACCTAATGAGGCAGGTCACTTCCAGACCCCTCTGCCGGGGGAATCCAGCTCCGGTCCCTGCTCATTCTAGGCTGTTTGCCAGCCCATATGAAGTTACTCAATGCTGCCTGAAGGATCTTAATTGTGCCAGCCGGGGAGGGGCCAGTGGCAGGGCCTTAAATAAAAAAGAGGATCCTGGGTAGGGTGGTCATTTTCATGGCCGAGACGTGACCCAGTAGGGAGAACGGGTAGTGTCGCCATCCGTCCAGTTCAGCACGAGAACGACCCGTCAATACCCCATAATTTAGGATGTTTTTCTTCCGCATTGTCTGGCATTACTGGACTTCTAAGTAGGGGATGGATTCAGGCGCCTAGCAGTGCACGTGCACTTGCTTTACTGCATCTAACTCAGGAGGGGGAATTGTGAGATTGAGAGCCTGAGACTAGTGAAGATTCATACCGAATTCAGACACCGCTCCGAACTCTGTCAGCTCGGTTACGAAGGGAGACAATCTCCTGACTGGGTTATCTAGCATTACCATAATGTCGTCTGCGTACAAACTGAAGCAGTGTTCATCCCCTCGCAAGGGAATCCCACTAATTAGGGGATGATCTCACACCTGCTGCACAAAAGGCTCCATATAAAGTGCGAACAAGGGAGGGGAAAGTGGACAGTCCTGTCTTGTGTCTCTGCGTATAAGAAAGCTCTCTGAGCCCACCTCGTTAACCCTCACCAAGGCCGACGGAGCCCTGTATCCACTGAAAACTTAGGATCTAAATCTCTCTCCGAATCTAAAATGCGCCAGTCGCCTGAAGGAATGGCCAGTGGACCCGTTCAAAGGCTTTCTCAGCTTCAACTGAGAGTAGCATGCTGGAGACCTGCCTACAATGCGCCTTGTCTATGATATGCAGAAGCCTTTTGGTGTTGTCCGTGCAGTGCCTCTGTGGTCTAAATCCCGCTTGATCCGGGTGAATAAGTCCCTGCATCAGGGGGTTGAGACGAGCTGCGAGGATGCCTGTAAAAAGCTTCAAGTCTGCATTTAGTAGTGAAATAGGGCGATAGTTGGTGCAGGGCCGCTTGTCCTTTCCAGGCTTGGAGATAACTGCGATGGTCGCTTCAAGCTTGGAGGCTGGGAGAGAGCCCGAGTTCGCAATAGCGTTAAAGAGTTGTGTGAGGACTGGTGCCAGCTCCAAACAAAAGGTCTTGTAGAACCCGGAGGAGAAGCCATCTTCAATGGCTTCTGCCTCGAGATGACAGAGATGACTTCTTCCACTCGAATGGCTTGTCCAGGGAGAACGCTTTGGAGTCAGTCAGTTTGATCACGGGAGGACTGTGGAGAGAGCCCGCTATGTCCTCGGGGAGAATGGGTTGTTCCGACTTGAGCGTTGTGTAGAAGTCTCTGAACTGGGCCACTATCGAGGTGTCACTCACCAAGTCCTCTCCATTCTCTGTCAGGAGGGAGTGGACTATGTTGGCTTGTCGTTGGGCTCTGAGCTTGGTGGCCAAGAGTCTGCCGCTCTTGTTCCCATTCAGGTAAACTGAGCGTTTGAGGCGTAACAGGTCGAATTTCACCCTGTCAAGGTCCAGGCCGCCCAGTTGTTTCCAAGCAGCCTCAAGGTGGCGCCAGACTCTAGGGGCTCCGGTTCGGTGGTGAATACACTTCAGCTCCCTAACCTTTTCCTGCAGCTCAGCCCGCTTAAGCTTCCTCTGTCTGTTCTTGGCGGCCGAAAGGGATATCAACTCCCCGCTAACCACCGCCTTTAATGTGTCGCAGATGACCGGGAGCGGCACCTTTGAGTTGTCATTGGCTTTCAAATAGTCGACAATGGCCTTCCTAAGCTGCGTCGTCACCTCCAGTTTCGGCAACAGGGTCTCCCTGAGCCGCCAGTGTCATCACACACACTGCTGTTGGGGATTGTGTATTTCAAGTACCAACGCTGAGTGATCGGAGAGAGCTCTTGGCTCTATCTTGACCTTGCGGAGGAGTTGGTGTAAGTCTTGGGTGCCCAGAAAGTAATCTAAACGGGTGTAGGACTTGAGAGTGTTTGAATAAAAAGTGAAGTCCCGAGTGCCCGAGTGGGATGCTCTCCACAAGTGTATAAGCCTGGCCTCCTTTAGCCAAGCTAGGCCCTCCACTGACAGAGACCCAGAACCCCCATCCCTATGTACGGAGTGGTCCATATTCTTATCAAGAACTATGTTAAGGTCACCCTCGATCAGGACCAAATGGTCATGCAATGTTAATGTCCCCGCTAGTGCCTCCCGGATAAAGTGCTCCTGCCCTTCATTTGGTTTGTAGAGGGTGCCCAGTGTTAGCGTCTGTGAACTCAGCTGTATTTGGTAAACCAGGAGACAGCCTTCAAGTTCCAGCAGTTTAGGGCCGATTGAGCCTCTGAATGTGTGTGAGGTTAGGATAGCCACCCCAGCCGCCTTATGCCCTGAAGAGGAGAACAGCTGCTGTGGAAAGGATCTATATTTAAGCCGCTGAGAGTCCCCAGCCAAGAGATGGGTCTCCTGCAGGAGGCAAATATCTGCCCCACTGTGCTCTAGTTAGGAGAGGACAGCCTTGCATTTCACTGGGTTATTCAGCCCTTTGACGTTCAGGGAGACCATCTTTAAGTTGCCGCATATAGTCATTGCAGGTGAGTGAGGTCTTGCTGTGAGGAACTGACCTGCCCCATCGCCCCCTGTCAGTGGTGTGGGCAGTGCAAGAACCTGAAACATTAAAAGTGATACAGTAATACCCCCCAACAGTTCAGCATGGTGGTACGTTACAAACAAACATTCAATAACAAAAAACAAGAAAAAAGAACTCCAGGGGATACTGAACGAAGACTTTGGAAGGAAGAAGGCCATGGAAACGGTCTCCACCGACCGAGAGAACAACAGGATGGGCTTCTTCATGACCTGAAATCTTCGTGGGGATCACCCCTCTCACGGCCTCGGAAAGTGTCCAGTGTGTGCCCCAGTGGCAGGCAGGGCGAGCTGTACAGAATCAGTCCGCTACCCCAGATGCTCGATTGCCCGTCAGGCTTCTAGGACAGCTTTTCTCTCCTGCGCCATTGCCTCAGGATCTGGTTTTTGGGGCCTCTTACCCCTCGGCCTCCGTCGTCATTCCCAGCGGCCAGTTCCAGTCTCCTCCCGGTGATGCCTCCGTCTGCTCAATCTGAAGGAGGGCGCAAGCCGCACTGAAGGAGCACAACTGGCAAATTTTCTCTTCCCATGTAAAGATCAGGCAGTAGGGGTGGCCCCAGGTGTATGAGATGGTGAGGTCCCTGAGAAAGGAAGTCACTGGGCGGAATTCTCGTCTCTTCTGGAGCGTGATTGCCGACAGATCCTTATACAGTTGGAGCGGGTGACCCCTAAATTGGGTCAAGTTGGAGCCCCTGACGGCCCGTAGAATATATTCCTTCAAGGGTAATCTGTGCACACAGGCTAGGATATCCAGGGGTGGCAAATTTGGAGCTCTGGGAGGCCCAGCCCGGTGGACCCTATCCAAGCGAATGTTCGACTTAGGTGTATCACCTAGGATCTGAGCAAAGAGGGCCTTCATGTATTCCTCCCCATTACCTCCTTCCACCGAGGTGAGAGCATTCCGGATCCTGATGTTATTTTCTCAAGGTCCTCGGCATGGGCCTGAGGGTCAATCTGTCTATCCGAGAGGTGGATTATTTATTGTCGAAGTTCCTCCAGTTCCTCTTCCCTGGTAGTTTCATTAGATTCCAGCGTGTCCACCCTGTCGCCTATGTCCAAGATCTCCTTCCTGACTCCCTGCATATCTCGAGCCATGTCTCCTTTGATCAATTGCGATCCTCCTTAAGCGACGCAAATTGGGACCCAATGTAGGAGCGAGTGATGGGGGCCTTTCCGTTGTACGCTCTGTCCAGGGTATAGAAACTGACTGGGGGTCCAATTGACCCTGCTACGGGCCTTTGACTAACATATCCTTCAATGCACAGGCTTTTTTGACTCAGGCCATTGCCATCCTCTTCAAACAGACTCACCGACAGAAGGGCCAGCTGGTTCACCACCGACCTCCACGCATCCAAGCAGACCTGCCGGAGACTTGAGAAGAAGTAGCGCCACGAACAGACACCAGACAAACACGCTGCCCTCAAGAATGCCAGCCGCAAGCACCACCAACTCATTTGAACCGCCAAAAGGACCTCCTTCAAGGAACGCATCAACAACAACGCACATAACAGCAAAGAGCTCTTCAACATAGTGAAGGAACTTGCCAACCCCAGCTCCAGCTCCAACGACATCCCGCCGTCGCAAGACCTCTACGACTCCCTAGCCAACTTCTTTCACCGTAAGATCACAGACATCCATGACAGTTTCAACACCCAGACCCCCCCCCCCGACAGTCGCTGACACCTCAAACTCACCGCACCCCAGCCACATCGGCCTCCTGCTTTCCTGGAACCACATCAACGACAAAGATACCATCAAAATCATGAACACCATCTGATCGGGCTCGCCATCCGACCCCTGGCCCCACTACATCTTCAACAAAGCAAGCTCCATCATCGCACCCCATCTCCGTAAGATTCTCAACAGCTCCTTCGAGACCGCCACCTTCCCGGAGAGCTGGAAACACACTGAGATCAACGCCCTACCCAAGAAACCCAAGGCAGACCCAAAGGACCTCTAGAACGTCCGGCCCATCTCCCTGCTCCCGCTCCCGGTGAAAGTCTTCAAGAAGATCGTCAACAGGCAACTGACCCACTTCCTCGAGGAGAACAACACCCTGGACTCAACCCAATCCGGATTCCGCAGCAAGCACAGCACCGAAACCACCCCCAGCGCTGCCATCGATGACATCAGGACCCTGCTGGACAAAGGCGAAACCGTGTCGCTCATCCTGCTGGACCTCTCAGCCACCTTCGACACCGTCTGCCACCACATCCTATGCACATGCCTCCACAATGCGGACTGGATCACCTTCTTCCTCACCAGCAGAACCCAGAAAGTCCGCCCCCACCTTTCCGATCCGAAGCCACCAAGGTCACTTGCGGCATACCCCAAGGATCATCCCTCAGCCTGACCCTTTTTAACGTCTACAAGGCACCGCTCGCCAACATCGTCCAATCACACGACCTCAACATCATCTCATATGCCGATGACACCCAGCTGATCCTCTCCCTCACCAAGGACCCCACCACCCCCAATACCAACTTCCACGAAGGAATGAAGGCTGTCACCGAGTGGATGAAGAACAGTCGCCTGAAACTGAACTCAGACAAGACGGTTGTCCTTATCCTCAGCTCCACCCCATCCGTCTGGGATGACTCCTGGTGGCCGGCCGCTCTGGGAGCTGCACCGACACCCACCAACCACGCACGCAACCTGGGTTTCATCCTGGACTCATCACTATCAATGACCCAGCAAGTCAACGCCGTCTCCTCCTCCTGCATCAACACTCTCCGCATGTTTCGCAAGATCTACAGATGGATTCCCACTGGAACCAGAAGGACGGTCACCCAGGCCCTCGTCAGCAGCATGCTGGACTACGGCATCGCTCTCTACACAGGAACCACGGCCAAACTCCAGAAAAGACTTCAAAGCATACAGAACGCCTCCGCATGCCTCATCCTAGACACCCCCTGCCACAGCCACATCGCTGCCCACCTGAGAGACCTGCACTGGCTCCGCGTCAACAAGAGGATCACCTTCAAGCTCCTCACCCACGCTCACAAAGCACTCAACAACGCTGGACCACCATACCTCAACAAATGGCTCACCTTCTACACCTCGAACCGCCAGCTTCGCTTCGCCGCCAAGACATGGGACACCCGCCCCATCCACCTGCACCAGACCCAGGACCTGCTGACCTTCAGAAGACTTCTCAAGACCTGGCTGTTCAAGCAGTAGCTGTACTCCCCCTCCCCCCAGCGCCTTGAGACCCTCACGGGTGAGTAGTGCGCTCTACAAATGTATTGATTGATTGATCCTCTTCCACAAGATAGGGGTCCGGGAGTCGCTCAGGAAAGGAGGAGAATGATCACTCTTCACTCCAGAACCACCCAGTCCAGCACACGGTTCTATCCCTAAGGCAGGGGCACCGCTGTTCGAAACTATGCATCTTTGGGGGGTCAGGGGTAGGGCTCCCTATGCTTTGGCCATATGAAGAGGAGCCTGACGGTGTGTATCCAGAGGGGGCCACTTAGGATTCGCAGCCTCTCTTGCATTGAAGCTCAGTCGATGCGCACTTTGGTGGTAGCTGAGCCGGGCCACTCTCCCAAAAGTTCTCCTCTGCACTTCCCCTTCCCCAGGGCCCTCGTGCACACTACGGAATGGGGCCTGCTCCTCTCTGCCAGTCGATGCTCCTCTCGTGGCCGTGCTTGCCCCTGGATCCGGCTTTGCCTCCTGCATCTCTGCCTCGTGTAGGAAGCCCAATGCCTGTTGGATTCCAGTGCCTTTCCCGTCCTTCAAGCATGGCCCATCCCACTCCCTTGTTCTGCAGGCAAGAAGGGTCCCCCTACCTCTTCAGGGGCCAAGGAACATTGTGCTGCTCTTGTTCCGGGGGCCCTCCCCCTCTGACTCCCTCGATCTCCGTCGCTTCTCGGGGACCCTCTTCAGGCACTCTCCCGGGGTTCCATAGGCAGGGCCTGCACTGCCCCCGGAGGCCAAGTGGATCACTGAAGGTGCCCTCAGGGTCAGCCCCGCTACATCGGGAGCCAGCCAGGCCCAGGCAAAACTCAGTCGGGCCGCAAATGCTAGCCGCACTCTTACCTGCTCAGGGGAGGAACGGCCTCGTGACGTCCCCGGCCCTGGTTCAGTTCACCTGTGGCTGCGTATCGTGGCCAGGAATCAAGACGTCCAGGTATGGCAGATTCCCAACAGGTGTAGTGGCTTGCTGGCAGGCTATGTGCAGGGGGGCCGCAAATGTCTCAGCCGACCACCCCTGCTGCGCTGGCGTCCGCTTCACTTGCCGCTCTCAGGCACGGTGATTAGGATTTAGCCGGGGTCCCGTGGGTTGGGCCCACGCTGCCCCCGGGGGAATTGCTGAAGTTGCCCCCTGGGTCGCATCAGGGGCCCGCCAGTCCCAGGCAACACTCTGGTGGGCCACAAATGCTCACCATGCTCTTGCCTGCTTGCTTGGAAGAGGGCCGGCCTCATGGTGTCTCCGGCCCAGGCTCAGTCTCTCCGTGTCTGCAGGTCATGGTCAGGGATCCAGACGGCCGGATGGATGGAGACTCTTGACAGGTACTGTGCCCAGCAGGCAGGCTATGCGCAGGGGGCCGTGAATGTCTCGGCGGGCCACCCTCACGACGCTAACGGCCATCTCTGCTTTGCCACTCTCGGGCACGGCGGTTAGGGCTCGGCCGAGCCGGAGTTCCACTGGTCACCCTGGGGCCGCTGGATCGTCCACCAGACCCAGTCTCCGGCATTGCTTGTGGGCTTCACCGATAAGGTTCTGAATTTCTGGCCCCCCACGTGCAGAAAGTGCCCCCACTTGAAAGTGGGGCACAGCAATATTCGGGCTTTGGTCCGGGGCCGGAGCGGAGAGATCGTTGAGCATGTCTGCTCACTCCGCCATCTTGGACATTATCCCCACTTTAACGCAGCAAAAGTGGGGATAGAATTAACGCCCCATTCACAAGCTGGTGCAAACTGCAGACAACACCAGTATTCCCGTGATAGCTGCCCCCAAATTTATCTCCACATTGGACACCATCAAATAACTCTAATGAGATGCAGAGTAGGCGTTCCCATGCAAAAACACACAAAAAAACCACATCACAACTTTCACAATGAACTGCCAGATCTGCGAAGCGAAACAAAAACAGGTGATAAGCCGCGCTAGCACAAGGGATTTGACACCTGCCTTTTGCTGGTGTTAAGCAGGACGACTACCTGCTGCATGAAAGGGAACACAGCCAAGAGCCACACCAGAAGACCCACAGGTGCCTGGTTTGTGCCCCCGTTCTTCCCCGGCTGCTGGTGGAGACACAAGATTAATGTGGGGGTGCCATGTGCAGTGGGGCTGAGGGCTTGGCTGCAGTAGGCGAGCGGAGTGTGCCCCGCATGGTATGGAGGCCCCTGAAGAGGCCGCCTGAGACTGGGTCCCAGGGGAGATGTATCCTGCAGTGCTGGCTAACATCGGCTGCAGAGCAGGGCAAGTAAACAGGGGAACAGAGACACCTGGAGGCCCGATCCTGTGAGCGGCAGCATCGGAGTTGTGGTTCACACTGGCAGCCAGGCGGAGCAGACCTTGCCCTAAACTGCAGATCCCAGGAGTGGTGGTGAGGGGCCTGGCCCTAGGGGAAACGAGAGCTGGGGACGCTGGCATCACTCCTGGCATTAGAGCAGTGGAGGTAGGGGGGCTGCCCCCATTTTACTGCCCAAACAACCCCCCATGACTTGGAGAGTCGTGCATTGTTTGGCCTCAGCGGCCCACTCCTTTTCCTCCTCTCCCCTCCCGGTGTGAGCATCTGAGCAGGACCCTAGAGGGTGCCTTACCGGGAGACAGCTGCATGGAGGCGGAGGTGCCACTTCACATCCCCACACGCATGGCTGAAGTGCACGTCCTGTAGATGAACCTGGGGGTGCAATTGACTGCAGTGCAGAGGCTTGGCCTATAATCTATTTTCCCAGCCCTTCCAGCCCCCACGTGGGGGCCGTGTGGATTTCCGGTGGACAAGGGAGGACTGGCCATTATCACTATGAAGTCTGACCATACGGAGGATTCTTATCCTCCACTCACCTTCACCCGCCTTCATTTACCATTGCTGCAACGAATGCTCACCGTAAACATCCCAGCCCTCCCACGTCATGTGTGTCAGCCCGGGCTGAGACAGCTTCCCGGGCACACACACAGCCGCACCCGAGAACTTCACAGGTCTTCAAAAGAACATTTACTTAGGCGAATGAGCTCATCGCACGTTTTTCCGTGTTTTTTTAACTCCGCCGAGATTGTTGTCTGGCGGAAATTGGCCGTGTTATAGGCAGACTATCGCATGGTACCGCCGTGTTGAATTCCACGTTGACACGTCGTGATATTCCCGCAATCGGGTGCAATGTGAAAAGTTGCGTTAGTGAACTCTGGTGATGTTTAACACACGTTCTTGTGAATATACCCAGTAGTTTTTTTTTAACTTTTTTTTACTTGGTGATGTTTTGATCTGTAAGCAGTGCCACTCTTCAATTTGTAGGTGGTGTTATATCTTGCAATTTATTGTGATCAGTGTATATGAGGAAGATTGATTTATTGGTATGTGTTTTTCGTTCTGTTAAACATGATCTTTCCATGAATTAAGTACTTTCATTTTGCTAACAATATTTTTCGATAGAAGAGACTAGATGGTGAGTGGGTATCACCAGTGGTAATGACTGATGCAATGACATCTTAATGTGCCTGTATGTAGGTCTTCTCGAGATGTTTTCTGTGCTAGTCACTTCAAAGTAAGTTAAACCATTAACTTTTACAAGACACTCTATGGAGTAAGCCTATATTGTACCAGAAACCACAAAACACGTAGAACAGGAACATCGGGGTTTAAAAGTGAATTCCGCTTACTTTGTAGCACATGCCACTGGTTCTTTAAATCCTTATAAATCAGAGAAGCAAAATACCTTGAGACAGATTTCTCAAAATTTTACACAAGGTAAGTTAGCAAGACAACTTGCTACGCCACGTTGCTTGACAGGGAGAGATCAGGAATGCACCATATCTACTGAGATATGATGCATTTCTGCTCTCTCTCTGCGCTGACACACTGAGTATTGCCTGGCTCCGATGTAGGCACCATTGTGCCATGGTGCAAGCATGCCCGTTTTATAGGCAGTGTTGTTTTTGTTCCTGAAAGGACACCTTTCTGCACAAAAAACATTTCTTAGAAGCATTTTCCTCTTTCTATGTGTACTGCAGAATGCAGCACATGGAAGAAGTGGAAATAACAAGGAGAAATTAAGATATTATTTTGGGAAGGAGTACCATTTTGATGCAATCCCAGGTTTACTACCATTAGTAAATCTGGGATTGTGTGAAAATCCATGGGCGAATGCATGGGAATGCCCATGCTCCACCCATGGGACGCCTTCCCAATGCAGAGTAACGCAAAACAGCGTTTTGCTCTACCATGCGTTACTCTGGATTTACAAAGCCATGCAGAGCCACACAAGGTAACTTTGTGTGGCTCAGTAAATCTCACTTAAACCTTGTGGTGCCTTCCGTGGACCATGGCCATGTAGATTTTTCAGAGGGCACAGTTGCAAAAAAGCTGTTATTTGCAGTAGCTGATACATAGCTTGCGCTGGGCAAAAAAGAACACTGTTTGAATCCATTCTGACTATAGAAAAGTTTGTATTATGTGATGATATTGGAAGCTTTAAAACCAAAAAGAACATTTCCCAAAATCCTAATATCTAAAATGAGCCAGCACTCAGTTAAGTAATGTGGTGGAAAACCTGCTCTTTCTGGCAGCTTACTTTGGTGCTTAGTATTGGATTTGCTTAAGACTTTGTTTGTCAGAGTCAGGCTTCATATTCTACACTGGCGGCTGGTGATCCATGCAGTGGGGGGCATTGCACTTACCACAGATACACCTCATTGTTTTAAAAAGTTTCTTGGGGTACGTCACACAGAAAGGTACCCATACAATCACATTCACTGTTTCTCACTTACAAATGCACTTGCACACACCTCCACTCCCACAATCGCCAACACACACTCACAACTACTGTTGTACGGGGACTTTGATTTGAACTCCTGGGGTACTGTGTTCCGCTTTAATAAAGCAGCAGTTGTAGTTGCACCAGGGACTCTATGCCCTCGTGCAACTACACCTGTTGCACAATTTTGATAGAGACACCCCTGACTCACTCCCACTCCCTCTCAATCTCCCACTCACTCATCCTAACTCACACTGCTTTACTCACTCCCTCACTTTCCATTATTCATGCTCACTCTCACTCACTCCCTGATTCTCACTCTTTCATTCTTATTTACATTCTTAAGCAGAAACACACTCTCACTCAATCTCATTCTCTCTCAAGCACTCACAAACACACTCTCACTCACACATGCACAGAAAAACAACACTGCTTGTTTTTTACTAACCTTGCGTCCTTTGCTGGTAGGTAGGAGGCTCCATGGCAGCAGCAGAGCAGGAATCTGGTGCTGGACATAGGAACTGGCAAACCATGATTCCTAACGGGCCAAGTTTAGGCGGAAGACACACTGCAAGCCCTCTCCCAGGTTCTTGATAGGATTGGAGTCAAAGTCCTATCGGAAGCTGGGGGAGTGTTCGGGTCCTGCCCCTGCTGCTCTGTGTGGCTCCTTATTGGCCTCAGGGATGCACTGATGTGCGTCCTGACAGCCCAATTTTAGCAGATATACTGTGTTGCCGGAGGCACGTGCAGTATGTATGCTAAACAAAAGGGGTTGTGCCTGTGTTAGGAGATCGTAGTTGAACTATGCCCCTCAGATGCACAATCCAGACATCCATCTACAGAGTGCTGTGTTTTTAAACAAGATTCTGTAGTTGAATCATCCCTCAGCCCCCTCAGCTCCCTCCTCCTCTCATCAGAAGCCTGGTGGAGATGCCGAGAGGGCGGACCTGCGCACTGAAGAGTTCATGTAAACATTCATACTGAAGAGCTCATGTAAACACAAAAATCATGTCCAAATGCCACAAACATCACCATAATGCAGCATAATGTAATGTATCAGGGTTTAATGCCTGTTAAATACTGATAAATGCAGAATTTGGTGAGGTGAGCACCAAATCCTGAATGTTATGCTCCATTGTCCAACTACAAACAAGGAATAGAAGGTGTTTACCGCACTCTTAAATTACTCGCTCCTTGGTGTCAGTGATTACATTATGTGGTGAATACCACATCCCATTTTCTGTCCACTTTTGATGAGGACAAAAGTTGCTAAATGAACATCAGAGACCATCTGGAATTATATTTTTCCTTTAGAAACTGGTGCTGCATACTTTAGCCACAACACATCAAGTCTTCCAGACCATTCATTGAAAGAATGAGGCACTACATAAGGTTCCCAACAAAACTGAAAGTTTTTTCAGTTAGGAAAGAAGGGTGCAGGGCAAACAGAGTAGTCGAGCAAACACAAAGAGAACATCTTCCCTTAACCCCACATCAGCAAAATAATACATTTTAGCCGGCAGTGGACCTAAGATACAAAAGCAAGAATTTTTGTCAGTAACTGAAATATTCACAAGCAACCCAGATTCTGAAAACTCTACATTGGCTGTAAGATAAATGGAGGATCACAATCTAGAGTGGCTATGAGAGAAATAAAAGGTCACATTCAAAACTATTTTAATCATATAGGATAAAGTAAAGTACTTAACTATGGGATAAAGAAGGACACACTGTACAAACCAGCATGTAACTTTTTCCAGAAAGAAACATTGTGATGATGAATGTATGTGGAATCAGAGAATCCAAGAACCTAGAAATAGTCAAATGTCCCCATGCTTCTAAATGAAGAAGTATATACTTTTCACAACTAAAGCTTCTTGATGCCAAAACACTAAAACTGCTCTGTAACTTGCTAAAAACTATACAAATGCATAACTCGTGAGGACCATAGGCTTTAAATGTATAGAAAAGGCAAATACCCACTTAACACCACTGTAAACCTTGCCATAGCTGCTATCGATGGGCCAGCTAACTTCAAGTTTCCTCGCTGTACCCCTCCAATTTTAAATGTTTTTGATATGTGTTAACCATCATCTTCATCATAATCACTTTATTTCGGCAATAATAAAATGGCATAAAAGTATACTATTTACAAAAGAATAACAAAATAAAATCATGCAGCTACAAAAAAAGATATTCAAAGTTAAAAAAAAGAATCAGTTCATAATATCTTATAAAAGAACTAGAATCTTGCTCACGCTGACACACATCTCTTTACTAAAGCATGTTGAAAAAAGGAAGGCAAACAATAACAGATAAAAGGATCAGATCGAGACTTTAAAAAGTATAGGGCTGGGCGGCATTGTTGAAATTTAAAAGTGGCATTAACAGAGTGATGTAAGACCTCCTTTCCTCATGATACAAACTACAGAAAAATAGGAGGTGAAGATTACATTGGGGGGGGGGGATAAGAGTCACAAGGGCATGGCGTGAGGGCATCCAGGGAATATTTATCATATGGATAACCCAACATGAAGGGAATATAATTCAGCCGAAATCTTGGTAATAAAAATGTGTGCTTGGGATGCGTTACAAATGTTAGGTACGAAAAAAACATAGGGTCGATTCTAGGTGTGAAAAATATATTTTGACACTAGGCTTAGTATGACTATACTCCCATCTATCTCTCTTCGGCTTTTCTAGCAGTAATGCTTTTAGTTCTGACCTGGATATGGATTTACATAAGGTCAGGTCAACAAATAATTTGGCCTGACAGATGCTGCAGAGGCCACTTTACTTTAGATATGCCATCAAGCTTTAGCAAATCTCCCAAAATATCTAACTTTAAGTTTCCTCGCTCCACCCCTCCGATTCAAAATGTTTTTGATATGTGTTAGTAACTTACAACAGTGCACGTGACGGCCTTCGCGAGCGCGCTTATTCTATGCTGGTGGTGACCGGGGCTATTGGTCTGCTGGGTAGGTCCTGAATGATCTTAAATCTTAATTTCCTGGATCCACCTCCCTGGCTCACATTGTTGCTGACATCATTATCCAATTTGGGCCTAACCTGTCATTTGACTCTAATCTGAGAATCAAATATATCCACAACCTTTTCCGTCTGTAAAACTCACTAGCTCGCTTGCCAACTAGGCATATAGCCAGCCCTTTACATTCTCAACTACAAATGTTGCTTAAGAAAAAAGAAATTCCTAAGACTCATTATATCCCTTTTTGCACGTAGGTCAATTATTAAAGGCTATTTTGTTCAGAGTTCTTCACTATAACTCTTTCTAGGTAGTGCAGCAGAGACTTAATTGGAAACACTGCCTAAAAGTCCTCCTCTATATATTTATACTTGAAAATAAAAAAAAGAAAGGAACGTGAAGTGCTTCTGTGCACATTTGAGAGAACTATTGATTTTAATTCCAAACACGCAACATTAAGACATTTCTGAAACTGACATCTCATCCAAAAACTTTCTTTTTTTTTTTTTTTTTTTAATCAACAGAGGGGAGACACATATTTGCTCTCAATAACTACGCGCTTCTGCGGCTTTATGTATACAATGTTCCTCCAGAGGAAAGCAGCAAATATCACAAAATATTAATGACGCCCAGCTCTTTTGTGGAAGAGATGCAATTCTCGCGCGGAGAGGGGTGAGTAATGTTCTCTGGTGATAGTTATTTCAAGATGGGGTTGATTTGAAAATGGGAAAAAAGGGATATAATATTGTAGAATGAGATATGGGATTCCCTGCAGGCAAAGTCGCCCATATCCATTGTGGATGTAAATGGTGTTCTTTTCTCTGACATTCTGATGGGAATGGGCTCGGGTGTATTAAATGATCCTTTCCCCAAGGAATGATCAGCTGGTTTCGCATCTCCAAGGGGGAGCGTGGACCGGCTCTGCATGCCCTGGCTTGCAAGCATCACTCAGTTTCTCCATTGCTGTTTGTGCTCGAGCTGCTTCCTAAACCTGACCTAATAGGAAAGGTCCATAGTCTGGGGAGAGACAGTGTATTTGATTTTTGCAAAACAATGGTTGACTTTAATAACAGAGATCTATGACGTCTGAGATCTTTGGTGCTGTGGTGGGTCACTATATTGCTTGCGGTGTATCGCATATCAAAAATATGTCATCTACCACATCGACCTACCACAAAATTGCAAAGAATATACATAATCATTATTCTTGATTACATATATACCCACCTTAGTGGTAATATAGTGGAGGTTAAGAGGAGTAATTAGAAATGTAGAGCCCGATTTATAATTTTTTAACACAATGCAACGCAGCGAGACAGTTTTCTGCTCTGCGCTGTGCGAAAGGGAGAGGGCAGGAATGCGCAACATTTATCAAAATATGGCAGATTTCTCTCCTCTCCTTGCGCTGGCGCACTCAGTGCAGTTCAGCTCCAATGCATTCACCCTTGCGACGTGGTGCAACGGCGACTGCATTGCAGCCAGTATTGTTTTTGAGCAGGAAAGGGCACCTTCCGGCACAAAAAACAATCCAGTAAGCTGCAGGAAGAGGAAACGACGATACTAAATAAACATATTTCTCCTTGTTGTGCCTCCTCTGGTAAGACGTAGCATTTTGACGCATTCCCAGGTTCACCAGTTTTGGTAAATCTGGGAATGTGCAAAAATCCATGGGTGGATGCGTGGGAACCAATACGCTCCACCCATGGAACGTCTGCATATGGGGTAGGAGTCATGCAAGGTAGTGACTTGCACTGCCTTCTGTTACTCCAGATTTACCAAGCCACGTAGGGCTACGCAAGGTGTCTTTGTGTGGCTTGGTAAATCTCATCCTAGGATTTGTGTTGCCCTGCGCCCTTATGCGTGGCACAAGGGCTACGCAAATCCTTGATAAATCTGGGCTGCAATATTTTTTTTTAGATTACAAATAATTACTATAGCAGTGAAAAGTAAACTGATATGGGGTTTTCCCTAAAAATCTACAGGTCGGAAGTTCAATGGGCAGCAGAGGTAAAGTCAAACCATTTGCCACGAGTGCTCCCCAAAAACAATCCTGTGTTTTCCCATGGCAACATCAATATCTTTCAAACCTAAGATTCAGGAACCACCCAAAGCCAACTGAAAGTTCTATCTGTGGAACCCTTGTAAAGAAACTGTCATCACAGTCCATGGATTGGTCAGGATTCCGATATTAAACACTAAATAAAGGTTGCATGACAGAGGCATGCATGGCTAAACCATGCATGCCTCTACCACGCATCCTGAACCACAAATGCATTTGAACAACGCATTCTTTTACCATGCAATTTCATGGTAAAGGCATGAGTGGTATAGGGATGTGTGGTTAAGATCACACTCTATGCCACCTGCCCTTAGCCCTAACAACTGCCCCGACACCCCTGAGCCCCATAAAGTACCCGACCCCACCCTGAGCCCTAAAAACGTACCAGGCCGAGCCCTAAAAACTTCTCTGACCCCCGAGCCCTAAAAACTACCCCAACCACCAAGCCCTAAAATGTAAACCACCCCCCCCTGAGCCCTTAAAACTAGCATCACACCCCCTGAGCCCTAAAAAAGACCCGACCCCTAAAAACTACCCTGACCCCTCCAAGCCCTAAACACTAGTCTGACCTCCCCATTCCTTAAAGTAACCTGACCTCCTCAGCCCTAAACACAATGAAAACAACCCGACCCCTGAACCGTGCACCCTAAAAACTACCCCAACCCTTAAAAACTACCCTCCACCCCCACAACCTGGCCCCAGTCCCACTGACCAGTCCTCTCCTGATCCTTCCTGTTCTTGGGCCCGCCCACCTCAGGACCTAGACGTCGCATTGCCTTAACCACTCATATGCTGGTTAAGGCATATGCGTGGATGCGCTTGCCTTGAAACAGCAAGCGTGGCTCTGGCAGCGTTGTTCATGCCGTTTCCCTACATAAAAGATGTGTACTGAGAGTACACTCTGTTTTAAGAGGTGACACATAATCGGCCATGTTCACAAGATTGTAACCTAGACCGTAGAACAGCTGTGCATCACACTGGTTGGCAGTGAGAATTTGGTCTTCTCAAGTTACGGTAGATAAAAGAACAAGGGAGACGACATTTGTTTAATGGTTGTGTAAAGAAATAGGACTAAATAGGATCTAAGGGTTCATGTTCACTGTTTGCAAAATGGAGCCGAAAGTAGCAGGTGTCGACTGGCTTCTCGCGGTGTTGACAGCCACTACATAGACTAGGCATGCATCCTGGAAAAGACCTGACCTGAGGTCATTCACACAGCTCATGCATAAGAACAAGAACTGAAATACTCCTTCTCACTGTTCTCATTCCTACTCAAGCCGTGCCTCTGTTTTCACAAAAAAAACATATTCTGGGCCTTTGGCGCTCCCAGTTAATTTTGCTTTTGTTCTACTTGGTAAACAAAAAATATATAATTTACTTCTAGCTTTCAGCATATATTATGGTTCACAACTATGTTTAATGTTCTAAATTTTAAAATGCAAAAATAATACACGATGTAGTACTTTCATTTCAGTTTCATTAATCTTTTAAACTTCTTAAGCAATATTTTTTGATAGTATGCACATCATATAACAAAAAATATAAATACACATGACCGTCAAATCGCTATCTCATATTATGACAATTTAGTCTGATTGGATTTAGATGACTCCTATTCCTTAGAGCAAGGTCTCTAACGCCAGACGTTGCTACGATAATTTGGTTATTTTCCCTCGGTGGATATAATATAGGTCTACAGTGCTTGTTCGAATCCCCACCTTGCTTAAAAATGTTCTCCTGAAGCGAATGTACTCACTTTGTAAAATAGATTCATTAACAGGAAAGGCTTTAGGGTTTCCAATTGATCAAGGTTCTGTTTACTACTCAGAAAGGCAGATTGATGAATTGTGATTTTTTTTTTCTTTGATAAAGTATAGGAAGCACATTCTCACATAAGAGTCTTCCTATTGCATAAAGTTTCAGAATTTGAGCTATTGCGCCTTTATTTGTGAAAATGAGGAGCCTTTGGAAGCTGACCAGGGATATTTCAAAATGATTTAAGAATATGTGAATGCACATTTTCCACATGTAGGCATTACAGGCTAACAGAATTACATTTACAATATCTCTGAAATCTGATAGTGAAATACCTTTGTGTATAATGTATAAATGTTCATTTCAACATTGGTAAAAACTATAATTTAAAAGATTTCGTGAACTGTTACTGATGAGCAGAAGTTCTCCTTGACCACTGGAGAGATAGCGATGATGCTTCCGCTACACTGCTAATTTAGCAGCCAGCAAACATATACAAGCATTTTCAAAGCCAATAGGTCTGGTCTTGGAATGCATGAAATCTTTTTATTTATTTTTTGTTTGTAAAATATGCAAAATAATATGGACAAATATGAAAAAAATATAAAAATAAAGAAGTGGCCCTGCTGCCCCGGCAAGCTAGCCCTGTTACTGAAATGTATTTCTACTCAGGTAGCTGGGCAGATATGATCTGGCAAAACATCATCACTCAAGTGCAAAGGAGTTAGTGGATGGAGTAGGCTGACCTGTGCCCCATGCTGTATGCTGTGGTGGTCGGAAGCAAAATATAAATAACACTTCAATAGTCCAATGTATAAAAAAGGCTGACTTGGAAGCTCCTACATCTATGTCTACATGCATGTACTTGAAGATTTTTTTGGGGGAAAGTGGCTGATTTAGGAAAGGAAGTTAATGTAAATCATATGATTTCTGAGGAAGTTTGTCAGAACCCCTTTCAGAGGGTCACGGGGCAAGCAGGAGCTACTGGGCCCAATCTTGATAGCTGAGGCATTTTACTCCTGGTGTCCCAGGGCCTGCCCCACTATTGATCCTGAGCAACTGGGTCAAGTACTGCTTCAGCACTTGACTCTTAGTGGTAGCGCGGGCTAAGCAGTCCAAGTCTTCTTGGGGGGAGGGGGGTGCAGAGGGGGTGAACACAGGCTCATAACTGAAAGTACATTCAATAGTAGCAATAAACGGTTTTCCAGTTAAATAAATTTTTTTTATGTCAAAAGTAGTATTTATATGCGACCACAAAGTGCAACACGGCATACACAAACAATACACACGGCTGTCTGAAGTCAGGGTTTTAGTGTTTAATAGACAGTCCTGAGAACCACTTCCCCGTCACTAGTGTTGGTGGTTATTCTCCATTCTCTATAGGTGACATTCATGTAAGCCTCACTAGTATAATCCAAGTCTCAGGACTCACAACTCGGTTAGAAAGTCAAAAGTGTTCCAGCTCCAAAGCGCTACCTGGCAGATAAATCCCCCCCACAAGCCCCCCCCCCCCCGGGCCATCTGGTCCTTCGCTCAGTCTTTCCCACTCCAGCAGGGATTGTCTGACTGGAGTTTCCGGAACCATCTCTTTTGCGGGTGCAGCAGCTGCTGTGGTTGTCTCTTGAGAGTATAAAACATGCGACTCTGCAGGGGCCACAGCTGAGTGCCCACTACACTCCTCCGATGGGACTGTAGGTTTCCTTTGAGCTTCTCCACAGGTGGAGGAGATTTCAGCAGCTTCTGGTTCCGATCCTCAGTCAGGGCTCAGGCCTGCATGGATCACCACAGTGACCTCTCCTAACAATGATGGCATGAACCAGACTATAATCCGTGTCTTTTTCCAGAAGCCGGCCCTGGCGTTCAGATTCACAACACCCTGCTTCTCAATCCGAGGTCCCTTCATGCACATAAGCCATCCATAATGGCTATTTGGTACTTCGAAGTGTGTTGCATTCTGCAGGTCACATAGAAGTAGCAAATCGTCATTATTTAATGATTGTTTATGTGCTGGAAATTGACACCTTCCTGCACATAAACAATCATTAATGGGTTTTTGCTCTTTCTATGTGTGCTGCAGAATGCAGCAAACTTAGAAAAAGCAAAAACAAGGAGAAATAAAAGCATTTCTTCTCTTGCATCATTCTAACGCCTGCTCTTGCATGGCATTAGTTTTTGGCGCAAGCACAGTTTCACACCTCCTTGTAAATCTGGAGTAGCAACAAAAAGCAATGAGTGTTGTGGTAGAATGCCCACAACTACACCCATTGCACGCCCCTTTGCCACAGAGGACTGCTGCGTAAAGAGGCTAAAGAGGCATAGTTACAAGGTGGCATTAAGCCAAGCTAAGTGGCTTAGCACCACCTTGTAAATATTGAAAATGGCAGTACGCCACCGGAACATCAAAAAAAGTGACGCAACAGTGATGATAGGGGCTTGTAAATATGCCCCCAAATATGATTTAAGGCCTAAGTCTTTGAAGTTTGTGTTGAGGGTATAATTCCCTTTGAAGTGCTCTCTCCTCTGCTCTGCCCTTCCTCCAGAAAGCAGTCTTTCACATCAGGAGCAACTCCAAATATGATAGCCCTACAATACAGGCCATGGGAGTGACTAGAGATTCACACCTGGGTATCAGAACGTTACCTCAGGGCCCCAGTCCTACTGTTAATGATTCTCTTATCAGCACCATCTCCTTCCTGAGATGTGCCCAGGTCCCTTTCCAGGGACTGCACTCTGAATCGAAGAGCCCTCTTTGAAGTGTGCTAAAGAGCCTGCTTCTCCTTCCTCCTGTGTGTGTCCCACCCAATTCACAGGAATGAAGCAATCCACTAATTTTGGGTGATTCCTCTACCTCCAGTCAGCCCTGGGTCTCCTAAAATGGAACCCAGAATCTTCTATTTATTGTACATTTACAGGCACACATACACCCAACACATGCATTCAGCACACACACACTGCACAGTGCTACATACCAAATTGCTGAAGGTCAAGGGCGAGTTTACATGACGTTTACATGAGTGAGCCTAAAGGCCTCAGTCCAGTGAAAAACGTAAACAGGCCTGGTCACTTCTACTGATTACTACACAGTATGCTTGCCACCACCGTGCTCATGCTGCTTAACTCTTGGCAAAGGCATTAGCCTTTCAACACTATGAGGATAGCACTTTGGGCACCCCTCCCAGTCCAACAATACAACAATCCGTGAGACAGACCTATGTCATGGCACACTTGCATGATCCGTGTTCACCCATGGTAACAAAAATCAGCACCAGGGATCCAGACACCTTTGAAGCTGGGGCCCTTGGGGCAAGGGGACATGTCCGTCACCATGCAAGCGGACTTTTCACTCCCAACAGAATTGGTATATCTGAAAACGTATACACTAGGGGAATTTCTTTCATCATATAGTTAAACATATCCAGTCGAATCTCAACCAAAGTTAACATTTCTGCTGATATTCAGAGGAATCACACTGATTGACTTTCTGCCAGTGCTTAATTTAACCCGGTGGTTTCTGGTGCTTGGCACCGGTACTTAATTGTCTGCACCAGTACTTATGACAGTCCACCACATGGTGGGGCTGCCTGTCTAATTTTGTAATGAGCATAACAGCAGTTGTTTAACAATTATTTTTACATTAAAAATGATCAATACCAGCCACCCAAGCCATTCTGGAATAGTTTAAATTGTCACCCTTGTAGAGGTGTCATGGTTACTAGTTATTATTGGCAGCACTGGCAGGGGCAATGAGTGGTGTAAGCTGCAGTAACTTCCTGACAAGGGCCCTGGCACTTCTGTTCTTTACAAGTTAAGCTCTGTCTCTGGTAAGGAAACTTTGCTAACTTCTTTTGGGAAAACATTCAAGCATTCAACCTTGCCTTTTTGCCAGGACCATTGAATACTTTGTATGTTGAGGCCATATTTAAGTACATCAAAGGCAAACTTGTATGTGTTACTGGTATGAGTATGAGAAACGAAGAAAAAATAGCTTCAGAATTAAGATAGCTACTGAAAGTTATATCCAGCATACCTCATGTATGCACCTTGCCACTTAAGAATGCTGATTCGTATTCTAGACATTACTCACCGAAATAGACAGAACACTATGCAACTCTTTGGTGATGTAGTTGGCCACAGGGCTAGGGAATAGTTCCATGTGTAACATAGAATGTGGAGAGGGCTCCTTTGTGGGTGTTCTTCTGTGAACTGTTGCTCTGAGGCAGTTGCCCTGACGCTGCTGGGGTTGTCGTGTTACCAATAAAACACTCCTTCACTCACTGAAGTCATTGAGTTATTCATTGTCACAAACTCATGACAAATTGAAACACAGGGCCATATTACACAAAGTTCCCAAGTGGCGCAGCAGAGGTTCATGCCTGCTTTGCGCAGCCCCGGGGCACTTTGCTGTTACAGAAGGGGCCGCAGACACGTGTGTAGGCCCTTCTGTAATAGTAAAAGCACTGGCACCAGTACTTTCTCAAGGGGGTGTTCCCTCATTTGCATGAGGTATGGCCCAATGCAAATGAGGTAATCCCTGTGCCAATGTGCCTGCACTGTATTGTAGATCGAGCGCAGAGGCAAAGAAGCTGTCAGGTGGTGCACTGACAGTGCACCACCTAAAAGGTGGTAGCAGCCCTCTGAAGCGGGGAAAGAGGGATCCTGTGAACCCCTGGACATCCCCTTGTAGGTGGGTGCAATCACTCACTGCACCTGCCAGCAAGGAGATCTCTGATCACCTTTAAAAGTGAAACACGGAGTGGCTGCTTCAAAGCCTCTCCGTTTTTCATCTGAATACTCTAGCCCCAGGGCAGCGCAGGTTCGCTGCTTCCCTGGGGGCAGCACATTCTAGGCCAGATGTTCGATCATTTTTTGCGGTCGCAAACAGGAAATTAGCCAATTTGCGACCGCAAAGTAGGTCTGCCCTATTTACAAGCCCTATTTTGCAAATTGGTAACCTATTACCAACTCGCGAAATAGGGTTTATGACTCGCTGTAAGGAAGGGGCGTGCCACGGGCGTCCCTTCCTAATAGCAACTTACACTTCAATGTAAGATTGTTTTGCGGCTGCAAAAACACTTGCAGTTTACCACCCATTTCTAATGGGTGGTGAGCCACTCGCAAACGGGAAGGGGTGACTGGCATTGAAAATATTTTTCAGTATGGGCAGGGACAGTAACGTTTCATTTTTCTTTTTTAAATGCAGCCCGTTTTCCTTTGAGGATAAAGGGCTGCGTTTAAAAATAAAAAAACTGCTTTTTTTAAGAAGCAGTCACAGACCTGGTACTCTGCTGACCCCAGCAGGCAACCATCCATGGGAGTGCTAGCCATTCCCAATGGGGTCGCAAATTGCACCTGAATATTAATGAGGCAGGCAATTTGTGTCCCATTAGGAATCGCAAACCGTGTTGTAAATTCTGATTTGCAAGAAGCAAAACGACGCAATTTGCGACTCGCAAATTGGAAGGGTCATACATCCAATACTCAACAAGGCCAGATAACGGGGGAAATGATTTAAAGAGAAGCTTTGATAAATTCTTTAAATTGAAACCTTGCACAATTTTCACAAGATTAGTTTAGTGAATAGAAATGTATCAGGAAAAGAACGTGAATCTAGGCTTTATCTCAGGTGACCACAGTGCTATACTGTGAACTGCAAATTGGGTGTTAGCTTGATTTTAAAGTAGAAAACACCGCCCTCTCGGTTCGGGTGTGCTATCTAAGAATGTAAAATAAAAAAAATAGGCTTGTAGGAGTCATTAACAATTTTCATTTTTTTATGTGTAATGGCGCTTCATGAAAAACTATCTGGTATAAGAACTATCCATCGGCCTCACCTGGGTGGGTTAAGGAAGTACTGGTAGGAGGGGAAAAGAAGTGATTACTTGGGGTAGGGGCAGTGGTGGTTGGAAGGAGTATTTCTGGAGAACTGCCAGAGGGGAGAAAGAAAGCAATGACTGGGGAAATGGGTAGGGCAAGGGTTGGAAGGAAACAGTGACTGATGAATGGATCAATGTTGGAAGAGATAAAGTGATGACTGGGAAAAGGGAGCACTGCAGGCTTCTGATCCTATCCTTGTCATAACTGTGAGCAAATGGAGTTCAGCTGAATAGTGGGCCCCTATGCAAAGTATGTTAAAAAACAACAATCTTTGTAAGAAAGCAAAGGGAACAAGCCTGGTCGTCTTCAAGAGGATACAGGAGATTCTGCTCTTACAAACATATGAAAAGAAACAAGTTCAACATTGCATTCAATAGCACACTATTGACATCAATTGAGTAAGAGTCCAAATGCAGTGAGAGAGGATTATAAAAAACTACAATACTCTTGTGCTATGCCAGCAAGCTGTACTTTTGCCAGAAGCGTTGAGACTACTCTCCCCAACAACAACCTGATAAAATGGTGGAAAAGCAGCACTTTACCATTAAAATGGCCTCCTTTCTGATTTCTTTTTTTAATGAGAAGAAAGATCATATTACCATATCTTACTATTCCTTTAACCTTTGTTTGCAGTGAATTTCAGTTGAAAAAAAATCATATTCACCCAACACTCGAACCGCACACGGCCTTAAGCCATGAGCAGCAGGGGATTGTCCAAAGCCTACCCCCGCCGGTGGCAAACCTACAGCAGCCTGGCATCCCTTGTTATCTTACTTCCCCTGCCCCCTACTACCTGCCCTCTGCTCTCTCTCTCTCTCTCTCTCTGCCCTTGTTGCCACCCTCCTGCCCTCCATGGCCAGCTTTCTGCCCCTGCTCATGCTGAACCTGCTCTGAATAATCAGCTTGCTGCCCCTGCATCCATCTTCCCTGCCCCTTCATTCTCTCTCTCAGTGCCCCTGCTCCATCCCGCCTGCCCTTAATGGTCAGCTTGCTACCCACTGCCTATGCTGGCTCACCCTCCGTGAGTAGCTTGCTGCGGCTGCCTAATGTTCTGTGTGTGGCTCTGCTTCTTCCTTTCTGCTCTCTGTGGTCCATTGTGCAGCTTAAGCCGCCCTGCCCTCAGTGGTGCCCCTGCACTTCTCCCAGGTCCCCTCTCCCTTCCCTTCTTTCTCCAATTGAGTTCCCAGGCCCCCTCTCACCGGTCCCTTGTGATTGGTTGTACTTTTGCGCGGCCCCAGCCCATGCCAGCCTATCGTGAATAGTAATCTTGCTGCAACTGCACCTGTCCTCCGTGGTCAGCTTGTTGCCAATTTCCTTCCCAGCAAGTCCTCTGAGGTCAGTTTGCTGCACTTGCCTCCACCCCCACCTGCCTCCACCCCCCACCTGTCCTCTATTCTCTGTCTGTGTGCACCTCCCCACTCCTGCATGCCCTCTATCATCAGTTTGCTTCTTTTGCCCCATCCCCCATGTACTCCGTCCTCCATAAGTGTGACACTACCCACTCCTTCCTGACTTCCGCGGTCCATTGTACTGCCCCTGCCCATGCTGGCCTGGCCTCCATGGTCCGCTGGCTGCCCTTTGCCCTCCTCCCTCTCCCCTGCCCTCTCCTCTCCATGTGCGTACCCCTGTCCTCTCATGGTCCATTGCGATCCCCTTGCTCATGCTGGTCTAACCTCCATAGTCAACATGCTGCCCCTGTCTCCCTCTCGCCTGCTCTTTGTTCACCCTCTGCATGCCCCTACTCCTTCTCACCTGCCCTTCATAGTCAGCTTGCTGCCTATGTCCAATCCAACTTTCCCTCCATGGTTCAGCTTGCTGCCCTGTCCCTGTACTCCTTGGCATCTATTCTCTCTGTGCATGCCTCTACCTCTTCCCTCCTGCCCTCTGTTATCTATTGTGCTGCCCATGCTGGCCTGCTCTTCACTGCTCCTGTGCGTACCCCTGCACCCTCCCTACTGCCCTATGTGGTCTGTTGTGCTGTCTCTGCCCCTGACACCTGCTTCTCATCATTTTAGCTTTGTAGAGCACTGACCATAATTTCTATGACAAATAGAACTCCCCCATTTTGTTAATTTCAAAAGAAAATGCTTCAGGTTTAATAGCTTTGATTCCATCAAGATGACATCATGTGTTCCACCTTTTTGTCATAAAGACAAATGTTTGCTCTCTAGTTGGTAATTAGAGCACTGTGAGAAGTGCAGACTCCTGCTGGTGTTGAAAGTACATGTTTCAGTCTGCATGTCAGAACATGTTACTGACATGGATGAAAAACAAATTTGAGAATTCACTGAAAATATTTCCCCATTTTAGCTTTCTAGAGAATGAATCATAATTTCAATGATAAAAACAAACTCGCTCATTTTGTTTATTTGTATAGGAAATGCATTAAGTTTATTACTTCAAATCTTTCAAGATGACTTCAGGTATACCACACTTATATCATAAATACAGAATGCTAGCTCTCTAGTTGTTCATTCAAACACTCTGGGAGGCTGCAGTAGAACACTAGGGACAAGATGCTGCTTCTGTCGGAAGTACATGTTTTGCTCAGAATGTCAGACTTTATTATCACCTCGCTGAGGATGATAATGTAGATTTATAGAAAAGGGGCTCTCAATTTAACTTCTGGAGCACCTTCCATAACCTCGAACAGGAATTCATGAGTGAAAATAGTTTTCTTTCAAACCTGGTTCGTCAAATCCTAGCAGAAGATCAGCATTTTTCACTGGGTAAAATCATGTTAAAGCACACCACAATTACTAAAATACGTATGGTACCACCAACAAATGATTTATATTGTGACTGAACTCTGTTATCACCCCTTTTTAAAACACAGAAATTCACTGAAAAAAATGTAAAGTGGAATTATGCGTAAGAAAAGTAGTCAGATTTTAATTTATGTTAAAAAACCCTTAGAAATTCACTGAAAAACCAAAGTAGAACTAGCCATACAGTTTTAAAAACAAAAAAACACTTAAATCCATCAGATATACGTAACTGCGCTAAGTATAACTTGCACCGCTTTGATATACTACATATGACCTCACATAACATGACATGAGAAATATGTCAGTGCAAATTCTACTTAGGTCAGATACGTATGTAAATGTGCAGATATTTATATAGCGCAAATCACCAACCAGTCTCTAAGCGCTTGCTTAGGGAACCCGTCCTGGTATTCCCCTGTGAGATAACCCAGCAGGGCATCCACAAGGTGAAAGCCAGGCATCCCGCCGCGAGGGGCCATTGTGGAGATTAAGCAAGCTATTGCCCAGAGTCGCAGAGTGTGCCATGAATCGAGTATGCACTGGAGCGAGAATTATCGAGTCCATGGACAATTTATGGACTCAATACCCAGACGAGCCGGGAATTGAACCCTGGTCCCGGGCTGACCTCTGCTTCCAGGTCTGCCTACTCTAACCAGTGAGCCACACTTCTCCACACGTATAACTGGTGAATTTTTGTCATTTTTGTATTAAGTGCAAAAAATTATACAAACCTACATTTTTAAACGTCTATTAAAAATAAAAAGAATAATCTATCCTACTTAAACACATACATCATAAATAGATATACTAAACATTCATTTGAGATAAACAATGCTAGTGAGGGTGTGATTCGTTTTGCTTAAAAATGAACATTTATAAAATAAATGAATGTAGTTAATTTACTTAATTATTTGATAACATTTATTTGGAAGATTTAATGTGCTGTAACATTTATATTTTTCATTTCTACACCAAATATAATTATTTTACAATTAGATTTTACATTAAAGTATTTTTAATATTTTAAATTAATTAACTGTATTAATTTTCCCCATACTTTTCCATGGGGAGCTCTCCGCAAAAGTGTTGAGTTCTACACCTACATGTAAAAAGTTACTAGTTACTACGATTAACATTACACTTTTAAATTTAGTCATAGATGTATATTCTCAATGAACTCAGGGAGGCGGAGAGATGTGTAGTCTACTCTTATATGTGACTCTACACTCAGAAAAGGTTGAATAGCAAAAAAATGTAGTTTTACATCCAGGTGTAGTAGTAAGCATATCAATGAGTAACTATTAGGCCTGGGTGAAATTTTAATTATGCCTGAGTAATTGGAGCAATTTTACATTACAATTTTGATGCAAAATGTATGAACATTGCACGATTCTGGCCAATCACATAATTGAGTAATTTGACACATAAATCCTACATAAGGAGCACAGGAACAATTAACTTAGAAAGTGTGAGTGTCTGCTGACTTCTGGTGTTTGTGTTTTGTTCCATTTAGTAGTATTTTCTTAAAGCAAAATTAATCACCAGGTCCATTTTGGGTGCGAGTGTGCACTTTACACTAAGACAATAGCGCTTAATGCTGGGATGCACTCCTCATGTAATTCCATGTATTTTGCTGTAATTTCATGTATTTACTCAACCTACACCAACCCCTAGTAAATATACACATACATATTTACTTTTGTAAATAGACCCTTTTGGTCTCATTTAAGAATGGAATATGTAGGTCATCTGCTAAAAAACACCTTTGAAGGTAGCAGAACCACTTGTTTTCCAATGGTACAGCATTAGATGGCTCTGCCTTTACAAACATTTAGCCAGCAGACTATCTGCTACAGGCTGCCTGAGTCGGGAGAGCCACATATTAAGAGCAGGTCTTCCAGCGCTTTTGTTTCTGTTCATGAATGCCTTGTAAATGAAGGGGACTGCAAACAGAAATTAAAACAATGGCCCCTACATGCTGGGCCTTTGGTCCGTTTGGTAAGGGCCATTGCAATACTAAAACAACTCTTTGTTTCTGAAAATCAAAATAAATGCTGGCTGAAAAATATGACATGCCAGCTGGCTTTACACTTTTAATAAGCAGGAGGTAGCACTTTTTGTGAAAAGAGCTCCAAAACCCACTGAGGATCACGGGTTGTTTTTGGGCGGGTATTGCAGACAGCTTGTGGCTGGGCCAGTGGAAGCAATGCCTCCACCAACCTGGTGGGTTAACCCATCGTCTGCAGGAGTCTAAATGACTCTCTTAATCTCTTTAAGATGGCAGCAACTACTAATCACTTGCACTTATGACGCAGGAGTGGGTGGAGCTAGTTTAACGCGCGCTTCCTACTTAATTAGATGGGACAGCAGACACGCAGCGGACACACGCAGCAGGCGCGCTGCTAGGCAAGCCTGTCTGCGTCCGTACGTGTCCGGCCCACGTCCAGCGCCAGCCATGCTGCCCATCCTGAGCCATCTATCAAAACTGTCTGGTCCAGGGAGCAACTGTTTGAGTTGTTAGTGGGAGGTTGCCCATGGCCAGCCTGTTTCGATCCATGTACTCTGGAACTGGAGGGACATGACCAGGAGCTGTGTTGTAAGTCATGCTCCTTCGCACTTGATAGAGGGCAAATTCTGGGAAGTGGATGTAAGGGCAAAGGCACGATAATGTCCTCTAAAGCACACACTCCAGCTGCTAGGCTCAATATTAAGGCATGTCTAATTAATTGTAGATCCCTCCCCAAACACACGGATGATATCTGGCTTACACTTGAATCGAATACCTGGGACCTCATGTTTCTCACTGAAACGTGGTTAAGAGAAAGCTCTAACCCTGATATCGTGTTGGCCATTCCAGAAAGTTGCAGAATCACTACAGTTAACCGCACAGGCGATGGAATGGGGAACGGGCTTGCTGTGATCCTGAGAGACGACTGGGAGATCTCACATAAAAGGATTGAACAGATGGGATTAATTGAAGCAATGTCCTTCAGTATTAAAATCTCCTCCACCTTCGCTGTGGCTGGACTGCTGGTCTATGGACCTGCCGACTCTGTGTCCACGGAATTGCTGTAGCTTTGCAACCTGATCGCAGATCTCTCCCTGAGACACGCCAATTTTATAGTCCTGGGCTACTTTAATATTCATATGGACAATGCCAGCTGTCTTCTTGCGTCCCAGCTGGCCGATTCCCCGAAGGGATTAAACCTCACTCAAAAAGTGGCCTTTCCCGCTCATAAAGCTGGCCATATGCTAGATCTTATTTTCACCAATGTCCTTACCCTAAAAGTGGAATACCCTATTCCACTTACAAGGTCTGATCACAGCCTAATACCATTTAACCACACCAGTTCCAGTTGCAATGACCCAGCAAGATGGAAATACGAAGATAGAAGAAACTGGAGGAAAGTCTCCCCTGAGTCTATGGGTCCAGCACTATTAAATACTTCCATGCTGCTCACAGGGGATCCCAGTTGTGATGCCTCCTCTTTCAACTGTTGGGTTATCGCAGCCCTTGACAGAATAGCCCCTATTAAAACCAAGAAATTGGATAGAAATAAACCGTCAGCCCCTTGGTTCACAACTGAACTCTGCTTGGAGAAAAGCCTCTGTAAAAAGCTGGAGCAGGTTTGGCGGAAAACTAATGACGCAGACACTAAGAGTGTCTTGAGAGCAGCGCTAAAAAAATTCCATAAGCTAAAGCGCAATACTAGCAGGGCCTTTGGTGCTGATCAAATCAAATCCTCTGACAACTCTGCCAAAGAGGTTTTCAAGATTGTTCAGGGCTTCATCAAACCAGGGGCCTTGAAAATCACTATAGCGCCTTCAGCCGCCCTGTGTGAGGATCTTTCTAGCTTCTTCCAGGAGAAAGGTCCGGCAATATACTCTGCGTTCACTCCGACAGGGTCTTCAGCCTTGTCTCCTACTAGTCTCCACCACCCAGGCGCTTGGTCTGTATTTCACCCATTTGACTCTGAAGCATCCCTTACAGAATTGAATAAAGTCAAATCTGGATCTCCGATTGAACCTTGTCCGGCTAAGTTTTTTAAACTTTTGGCCCCACTACTCAATCCCTCACTAAACCAGATTTGGAATGCATCTCTGATTTCAGACATCTATCCATCCATCTGGAAAACAGCACTGGTCCAGCCAATCCTCAAGAAAAAAGATGCAGATCCGGCAGAACTTAAACATTTTAGGCCTATCTCCCTTCTGCCAGCACCGGCCAAGATTCTTGAGAAGGAAGTGCAGAGACAATTATCGGAATTTCTGGAATCCAACAACCTGCTCCAGGACTCCCAGTTGGGATTAAGGTCAGGCTACAGCACAGAAACAGCTTTGCTTGAGGTTGCGGAAACGATACGTGGAACTCTGGATCAGGGTAGCTGTGCAATGTTAGTGCTGTTGGACTTGTCCGTAGCTTTTGACACGGTTTCACACCGGATCCTCCTAGAGAGGCTTGAGCGGATGGGAGTGATGGGTACCACCTTAGCCTGGTTCCGCTCCTTTCTTGAGGGCCGCTCCCAGAAAATTCTTCTCCGCCCCCATGTCTCTTCCACTCGCCCACTTGTCTGTGGAGTTCCTCAGGGCTCGGCCCTGAGCCCGACCCTTTTTAATGTTTACCTCGCTCCCCTTGCTCCACTTGTTGAGCAATATGGTGTAAAGGTTGTCTCAAACGCTGACAATACCCAGCTTGTGTTCACTTCTAGGGAACAAGCTGAGGTAGCTTTCACCAACTTCAAACAGTGTCTGATCAACATCTCATCCTGGATGACTGCCAACTGTTTGAAGCTAAATACAGATAAAATGGAAGTTCTGTTTTTAAATCAGCCGTCCCCTCTACGAGCTGGTCTCTGGTGGCCATTGGAACTCACCCCTCCCCCTCTTCCCGTCGCTTCTGCAAGAAATCTGGGGTTTAAATTTGATTCTACCCTTTCGGGCAAAGCCCAGATATGCCAAGTCTCATCGTCATGCTTCTGGAAACTGAAAACCCTGCGGAGATTCCTTTATCTCCTTCCAATGGACTGTAGGAAAACGGTGGTCCACGCATTGATCACCTCACAGCTGGATTATGCCAACAGTCTGTATTTGGGTCTCCCAGCCTATTTGATCAGGAAGTTGCAGGTCACTCAGAATGCGGCCGCCAGGCTCATCAGAAATGTGCCACTTCGCCACCACATTTCCTCCCATCTGCGCAGCCTTCATTGGTTGCCCATTAAAAGGAGGTTAGAGTTCAAGGCTCTGACCCTTGCCCACAGGACTACCAGAGACACTGGTCCCCAATATTTAAAGCACAGACTTCCTAAATACAATTAGACTAGGACTCTGAGGTCGAATCACCAGGAACTCTTAGTCATCCCCTGCTTCACAAAAGCTAGGCTTGGTGGCCGATCGTTTTCCCTTAAAACCGCCTCTCTTTGGAACTCCATGCCGGAGCAACTACGAAAGGCCAAATCAGAACCTTTATTTAGGAAGACTCTGAAGACCTGGCTTTTTGGCCTACATTAGACCTATCCCCACCAGCAACTACCACTCTGCACCCGCTGTTAGCGCCGGGACACCTCTGTTGGAGATAGCCATGCTCTCTACAAGTTGCAATAATAATAAAAATAATAATCATTGCTCTGAGGGAAAGATCAGTTCAGTGCATGAAACTGCAGACAATGTGCATCATTGCTACCACAGCTCCAGATACTGTGGGCTACATTTAGTAACCTTTCACGCAACGAAGTGCAGCAAGGCAACTTGCTGCACTGTAAGAAGGGGAGAGAGCAAAAATTTGCCATATCTACTCTGCTCTCTCGCATAGCGCTGGCCCACTTCAGGCAGCTTAGCGTTAACACAGGCACCCTTGCACCAAAGTGCAAGGGTACCTGTTTTACAAGGAAAATTGTTTTGGTGCACGAAGGGATACCTTCCTGTACAAAAACAATCCCTCAAGGCATTTTACTCTTTTTATGTGTGTGCAGGATGCAGCACACATAGAGGAAATTAGGAGATGAAAAAAAGAGTTTTCTCCTCGTTACGCCATCCTCTGAGAGATGTAGCAATTTCAAGGAATCCCAGGTTTATTGACCTTTATAAATCTAGGATTCCATGAAATCCATGGGTGGAAGCTTGGGAAAGCCCCTTCTCCACCCACGAAGAGCCTCCCAAAACAAAATGTAATGCAATGCAGCGCAAGCTGCTGAGGATCGTGGCGGCTCCTCCACTAAGACGAAGGAGCGTCACCCCACTGCTGCAAAGCAGTGAAAGAAAGCACACATACAATGATAATAACTCTGGGTTATTCTCATTGTATTTGTTCATGCTGTGCAGCTTTGAGGGGTGGGCGGCAATGCTCTGCTCAGAGAGCAGGGCAGGGGAGGAGTGGTTTGCCCACTCCAAGTGGGCATGACTCTTTGGCCGGCCCACTCGGGCCGGTCAAAGTGTCACGCACATGTTGCATGTTCTCCATGCAGGTGGCATTACAGCCTGCGTGGAGAACATGCCCAGGTCACCATTCCCTGGCTGAGCACCGAAAAATGGCACTCAGACCAATCACAACCCTGAATTGCAGCATTGTAATTGGCTCCAGGGAGGGAGCCTGGCTGCTTCGTGTTCTGGCCCCGGAGAGGATAGACTGTGACGACATGGGAGAGAGCAAGAGATTGGAGAGGAGGTAAGTTTTATCTTTTTGTTTTTACATTCCCCCCCTGGCCTGCCCCGCCCACCACTCCCGATCCACACCCGCCACTACTTGCTGAGTTGCATTTCATTTCTTTACTAAGCCACCGTAAATTGCCCATTGCGTGGCTTTGTAAATATCTGCTAGCATTTTGCGTTATGGCTGTACAACAAAAGTAGCAATACCATGACAATTTTTTTAGTAAATCTGGCCCTGTTTGAAGGAGACCACCAAAAAAATGAGAAGGTTGAGGACAATCACTTCAGGCAGGAGATGCTTCTCTGCAGCAGATTCTCCATTCTCAAAAGGGTTACTTCTTTTTCAGAAACCCAGGACTTGGATAGGCTTGATATCTGCTGATATGAACAGGGATAGAGAGTCTTGTATCAATGTTGCACAAGCGTATTCTGAGCGGTCTATACATATTTGCATTTTCAATGAGATAATCAGGGCACTTCTTCAAACTGACTAGGTTGAGTGTATCTTGAATGGGTGCTGGTGATTTGACATACGCCTTTATGTTTCTCAAACTTAGACCTAAAATGTTGGCTGTAATGTACCCACAGAGTGGTGTGTGGGTGGCAGTACCAGTAATATCTAAGTGAAGGTTCGATCGCTTCATAACTAATTTAAGTTATTCAGAAGGCAGTGATTCAAATTAAATGCTGCCACAAAGACATGCAGTATCCATAGCGCATCTAATCTAGATTCAGAGACATTACCATAGGCATATACTCAAGGCCAATTAGGCTTAAAAAGCAGGAAAAAAAGGCCTTTCACACTTGGAGCAAGCTGCATCTGCATGGTCTGGTGTTGGTATTGGTGTCTCGTCTGCAGCCAAGCAACTATTCTGGATGAATGAGATGATACCATCTCATTTTCAAAGCACACGTGTAGGATATTATCTTTCTCAATTGCTTGTAGAAATCATATGCTTTCCTTAAGCTGATCTACATCCACTTTACAAATTTTAAGAACAGACAATGTTGTTTTTTAGCAGACCAGCATGCTCAGACTAAGTCCTAGAATTTTGCCCACAGCAGAAGTATTTGACAGTTTTTGTTCTTCTACCCCTCAATATCAAAGTGTCAGGCATCACCATTGTCACAAGAGGAGAGTGAGGGGATGGGGGGAGGGGGAAGGGCATGGATACAGGTGCTACCTGGAACAGATCGAGTAGAAAAACAAATTGCTCACAGTAATTATGTTCTAGACCTGCTTACATTTCCATTGATTTCATACATTATTAAATATCTGGTTCTACATAAATGATTTACATTATAGTGGAATATATCAAATCAAACCATATATTCAATCAAGATGGATCCTGAACTTAGACATGAAAGGAAATTTTGCCTTATCTGACATGGCAGATGTTTTCTCGCGATATCTGCTTTGATGTGAACAGAATTTGAATGATGGTGGCAATATTGAGTGATAATATACCAAAGGGAGGGAAGGGCTAAAGGGAAAAATTTTAAAGACCAAATTAGACTAAATCACCAGTCTACTAATACAACACAAACAAGTCTAATGGTCTAAAAAAGACACCTAAAAACTATGGTGGCCTAAGTGTCAGTACGTACACTATGGAACTAAACCTACACAGGAAGTCATATCTTAAAGGACGGAAACCCATCACTCAACGAGGTGACATGCTTCATCATCTGGGTCCTCCTCTCAGCTGTAAAACCTAGTACAGCTGAGGGCTACAACCCCCTCACTAAGAGGGAGGAGCACAGGGATGTTTTAAAATGTGTATCACTATCCTATGGGTTCTTAACACCCAGAATTGAGAAGCTGTTGTAATGTAAAGTGAGTGATGCGCGCAGTGCAAAAAAAGCAATAAATGTGCTAATGTGAAATAAAACTGACTATCAAGAGACACAAAGCCATTTAATAATTGTCTTATGATGACAGGACTAAAAACAGTGCAAAATAGCAGTTTTAACAATATAACTGCAGATGTGGTCTACATGTTTCAGCTATCATGACCCTACTGGTGTCTACCTTTCTTCAGGACCTCGATGTAAATTGCTACTGTGTGTGCTCAAAAGAAAATAAGTGTAACCAAATTGAAGTGGAACAATACAACCTATACCACACTAGATCTCAAGTTACAGCCTTGAATAGCCTGGGGTACCGACGGAGAGAGCGGTGCCTCACATCCTGAGCTGTTGCCAGGTGAGGTGTTGCCCCTTACTCACAAGTGATGGGTTGACTTATACACATGGACCATCTCCTTGATCGCCAGTAGATAGTTATAGTTAGGACCTATTTTCCATAGGAAATCCGCAACATTCTATTCCCAATAAGTCTGGCGCCGGTTGACGAATCTTCACGAAATTTTCCAAACTTTTGGCCAGCTCCGCTCCTACCCTGAAAGTTTTGTGCTGATTCGTCAAGCGGGGGCCGAGAAAAAAGGGGGGTCCCAAAACGCGTTTTCCCCATGCAATTTCCCATAGGATTTGTTGTCGCAGCTACAGCCCTTACCGCTGAAAGGAATGACACCAAATTTGGCAAAGAGGTAGTCCTCAGTTCAGACTCATGCCTTTTGCATAAATGGTGTGAATCCGTTCAGTAGTTCCTGAGAAAATTGGAGTTAAAAGTACCTAAATATCTATGGCCGGAGGAGGTCTGGATGCACTCAGATGGTCTCTGTAAATGAAATGGCACTTTGGAAAGTAAGATGTTTGTAAAATGGTGGCTAAGATGCAATTTTGAAAAAAGACAAGAAATCATTTGTTGTTTGACAACCTTCTACACTGAAAGGTAGGGTGTATATTTCAGTTTTTTAAACGCATGATTCTTATTGGTTAACAAAAACTGATTGTAAGGAACATTATATATGATAAGCTGATATGTTGAAAAGTCAAGCACACTTGCTGTCTTGATTAGCAACATTGTGTGTGCTGAACTTGTGACCTGTGTGCTCAGTACAGAGTTCCATGACCTGTTTCTATGGTAACGGGCAGAAGGCAGATTGGGGGAAGGGTTGAAGTTTATGTCATTTGGAAAGGGTTGAAATGTTCAACCAATAGAAATGTGTGTTTGCTTTTGAATTTATGTGGGAAGGAATGTGATTTGATGTTTACATGTATATGTGTGGAAAATGAGAGGGAAAATTTGCCATTCTTTGGTTCTGCTGACAGGTGCACAGTGCAGAGATTCTGTATAAGAAAATCTGGTGTGTGACTGATATCTGGTGTGTGACTGATATACTTCTTAATCTACAAAACATCTTGAAAGGTGAGTTATTTAATTGTGAGGGGATGTATGGAGACTATTTTTATTTTAATCAGACTAATGTATTTCTTCTGCTAAAGTGTAGGGAGTACTTTTTTATCTCTACAATCTTATTGACAGTGTGTGTGCATGTAGAAACCATTCTGTGATAAGCATTTGTTTTTTTCATGTGTTTGTAGACAGATAACTATGCAGTTTTTATATTTTGGTAGAATTAGAAGCCAGTTATTGCTTGTGAATTTGTGAAATGAGTTATGTTTCTGCACTAAAATGTAGTACTCCTTGTAGATGAAGAAATGTGTTTTGGTATAGTGCAAGGGATAGTGTAGTTTGTCTAGAATCACACAGTGAGTCTGTGCGCATTTGGGAACCACTGTGAGAGAAGCATTTGGTAACATTGTGTATTTGCTGACAGATAACTCTTTTAAAACCTGTCTTGTTGTCCAGTTTTAGTAGCATTAGAAGGCAGTTTTTGCTTATGCTTTGATTAAATGAGTCAGGCTTTGACACAAAAGTGCAGTCCTGAAATATGTAGTTTGTATGCAGCCCCCTTACCACTTCCATAGTGGTGAATAAGTTTTGGTAAACTCCTAGGGATAGTGGTTGTTGTCTAGAATCACACTGTGTGAGTCTGTGTGCATTTGGGAACCACTGTGAGAGAAGCATTTGGTAACATTGTGTATTTGCTGACATATAACTGTTTTAAAACCTGTCATGTTCTGAAGTTTTATTAGCATTAGAATCCAGTCTTTACTTATGCGTTGATTAAATGAGTGAGGCTTTGACACAAAAGTGCAGTCCTGAAATATTTAGATTCTGTGCAGTTCCCTTACCACTTCTACTGTAGTGAATGAGTTTTGGTAAACTCCTAGGGATAGTGGTGCTTGTTTTGAATCACACTGTGAGTCTGTGTGCATTGTGGAACCACTGTGAGAGAAGCATTTGGTAACATTGTGTATTTTCTGACAGATAACTCTTTTAAAACGTGTCATGTTGTCAAGTTTTAGTAGTATTAGAATCCAGTCTTTGCTTATGCGTTGATTAAATGAGTCAGGCTTTGACACAAAAGTGCAGTCTTGAAATATGTACATTGTGTGCAGTTCCCTTACCACTTCCATAGTAGTGAATGAGTTTTGGTAAACTCCTAGGGATAGTGTTGTTTGTCTAGAATCACACTGTGAGTCTGTGTGCATTTGGGAACCACTGTGAGACAAGTGTTTGGTAACATCGTGTATTTGCTGACAGATAACTATTTTAAAACCTGTCATGTTGTCAAGTTTTAGTGGCATTAGAAGCCAGTATTTGCTTATGCTTTGATTAAATGAGTCAGGCTTTGACACAAAAGTGCAGTCCTGAAATATGTAGATTGTGTGCAGTTCCCTTACCACTTCCACTGTAGTGAACGAGTTTTGGTAAACTCCTAGGGATAGTGGTGCTTGTCTAGAATCACACTGTGAGTGTGTGTGCATTTGGGAATCACTGTGAGAGAAGGATTGGGTAACATCGTGTATTTTCTGACAGATAAGTCTTTTAAAACCGGTCATGTTGTCAAGTTTTAGTAGCATTAGAAGCCAGTCTTTGCTTATGCGTTGATTAAATGAGTCAGGCTTTGACACAAAAGTGCAGTCTTGAAATATGTACATTGTGTGCAGTTTCGTTAACACTTCCATAGTAGTGAATGAGTTTGGTAAACTCCTAGGGATAGTGGTTGTTGTCTAGAATCACACTGTGAGTCTGTGTGCATTTTGAACCACTGTGAGAGAAGCATTTGGTAACATTGTGTATTTGGTGGCAGATAACTGTTTTAAAAGCTGTCATGTTGTCAAGTTTTAGTAGCATTAGAAGCCAGTCTTTGCTTATGCTTTGATTAAATGAGTCAGTCTTTGACACAAAAGTGCAGTCCTGAAATATGTAGATTGTGTGCAGTTCCCCGGTAAAAGGACAACCGGTATTTAGAACACTTGGTCATGAAGATACCAGAAAGTCTCTTGGCAGTGTTGGTAATGTGAACATTTGGAGTAATTTTGAATACAAAGAACTGACAACAAATATGCAACAGGCAAATGATGCTGAATATGGAAGTATTCTTCAAGATATAAGAATTGGAATTCTTTCAAAACAAGGGAAAGAAGCTTTGGAGACTCGATTACTTTGCAATGTCTTTCCAAATGAAAATGCAGTTCCTGCAAAAGTGTACGTGGAAATTGCTAAAAATAAGTCAGTGATTTGCTTAATGCCAACACTGCGTGAGTGTTCAATATTCAACGAAGAATTACTAGAACTGGAAAATGAAGAAATTGTAAAAATGGAAGCCATTGATAAAATACTGCATGAAGGAATCACTATTACTTTTACGGGTAAGTTGAGATCAAAACTGGATTGTTTAGAAAAAAAATATCTAAAACTGCTGGTTTAGAAAAGACACTATATGCGTGTGTAAACTGTCGGGTAATTTGAAGGCGTAATTTGGATGTAGAGAAAGGTTTAGTTAATGGTGCAATGGGCAAAGTGG
The DNA here is from genome assembly GCF_964204655.1 of Triturus cristatus. Lineage (NCBI taxonomy): Eukaryota > Metazoa > Chordata > Amphibia > Caudata > Salamandridae > Triturus > Triturus cristatus. The sequence continues at coordinate 1,404,318,082 of NC_140590.1, forward strand.
TGGATTTTGTGAATAATCAGAAAAAAGAAGGAATTGAATTTTTAAAAATTAAATTTGATCAGATTGATGAAATTAAAGAAATTGGTCGTTGTTCAGTTCGTTTTTTGCTTGTTAAAGATTTATATGTCCGTAGGAAACAATTTCCATTTTCTCTGGCATATGCAGTGACTATTCATAAATCTCAAGGATTAAGTGTAGACAGTGCATTGGTGAACATTGGATCTACCGTATTTAAAGAGGGTATGGCATATGTTGCTTTGTCGCGAGTCAGAACATTATCTGGTTTGTTTTTGATTGGTTTTGATGAGACAAAGGTTACTGCAGATGCAAACTGTGTAAAAGAGTATAATAGGTTAAGAAGGGTGTATGCTCCAAATTTAGGTCAATATCTTGTATTTGAAAAGCGTGTGGTTGGTCGAAAAAGAAGGTTAGAGAATATCTGTTGTGAAGGTGTCAAGAAAAGAAAAGATCAAGATAATGTTGTGATTGCAGGTAAAAAGAAATTGGACACTGTTGAAGAGATTGTTGGTTATCAGTTTGAAAATAGTTCTGGTGTCAACTGCTATGCTAATGTAGTGGTCAATGTTGTTTTTTATCTTGAAGGTTTGCAAGAACAAATTATGGAGAATCGGCAAAAAAGATTTTCTTCTCTGTTGCATTCTGTTTATGAAAAATTTACAACAGATAGAAGTAAAATACAATCTGTTTCAGATGTTCGTAGTCTTTTGGATGTGTGTTCTGGTTCTACACAATTTACACAAAATATCCAACAAGATACTCAGGAATTTTTAATGTATATGCTTACCATTTTTGAAATTGAAGGTGTAGAAATAGAAAATATTTTTGGCCTTTCTTACAAATGGGAACATTATTGTGAAAATTGCATGTAAACATGTAGCACCAATTTAGACACTGAGAGATTTCTGTATTTAACATTTCCAGACTGTAAATCAGTGTCTTTCAATAAATTAGTGAAAGGTGCAATTCAAAACATGGAGTGTAGCCAATGTAAATCAGAAATGTTATCCACATTATTCTTAACAAAATATGGAAAATACATAATTTTAATAATCCAACGTTGTACAGCTGACGGAAGAAAATTGGATACTTTAATAAAACAATTTGTAGCAGCACAACTATCAATATCAGGAAGGACTTTTGTAGCAATTGCAATAATTTTCCATGATGGTCCTTCCACGACATCTGGACATTACACTGCCTATCTAAAATGTGACAAAGGCTGGACACTTTGTAATGATGCCCAGTTGGTTTTCAAACAACGTTTGCCTAGTGAATTACCAAATTCCTACCTAATGTTTTTAAAGCCAAAGTTTTAGGAAGATTATTCACTCTCTGAGGAATTTATTATTATAATTTAATAGGACTACCATTGGACAATTTACATAAAGAAGAAGTGCAAAAATACCATTTGGCCTCAAGGAAAGGTATATTTTTGAATTATGGACTTTTTGGTGGTCATTTATTCGGTGATTATTTTAATGCGGCAACATTTACAGTTTTTATAAGTTAAAGTTATAACATTTTGTAATCTGTAAGCATTTCATATATGTATGATTTGTATTTTCTGGTATTTTACTGAGAATAGTATGTTGTTTTTTTTTTAACAATCTTTCTGATTGTTTTATTTTCCCCCGCTGTTAAGTGATGAGTACGATTGAAATCACTATTTCTAGTGAAATTCAATATATTCTGAGAACAGCGAAAAAGGCAAACAAATTACTTTGTGGAAATTATGCTGTCTTGAAAAAAAATTATTATTACATGTTATAATTTTTTTTTCTCTTTTCTTTCACAGATCCAAATTTTAAAACAAGCAATTTATATGAATTTAGATTGCAATGAATATATCAAAAAAATGTCTACCATTTTTTATTCCTATTATTGTGAAGGTAAGTTTAACTAAGTCTCAATATGCAGAATGACGAGGTCTGCAAGAAGCTACAAAGTTGAAACATGTTTCTAAAAACACTCTGTTTATACGTATGTAGTTTTCAAATCTGACCATAATCAGATATCATGTCACCAGCAAAAAAAGAGATTTGAGGGGTTCATAATATTTCCCATTGTACCTATTGAAGGACCGCAATCATTTCAATCATTCTTCTTTGAACATCTTTGGAGACAAAACTCTGTGCTTACCTTCTATCATGTGATTTAAAGAACAAGGGTACCCCTTATGCGAACCTGGGGTGATACAATGTGGAAAAGAACAATGGTTCGAGTTGGCCTGAGAAGGTCCGGTGAAATGAAAAAGCCCTTAGGAGGGCGAAATGATTTAGTATAGGTTCAAGGACTCATATTTGGAGAGTGATACTTAATATAGAGGAACAAGGGACAGGGGAGGTCAGTGTATGACACTTATTTATTGAATAAAGATTGAATTCAAAGTGCTCACATATTTAGAGACAAGAAAGCGTGACATGCAGGTGAGGGTGGAGACTTTAAAAGAGAACATCGCATTGGCAACAATTGAGAACCATTTTAAATTAAATTAGTACAAAATAGGTTCGAGTTGCATAGGGTCGACGGCGTTTCGAACTCAGTTATTTGAGTTCATCATCAGGACAAAATGTGAGCATATGAACTCTAAATGTGAGAAAAATACAGAAAAAATAAATCAATAACCAATTACAAAACATAAATTAGTCCCTGAACTTTAACAAGCATCACAAGCAATTAATGAGCGGTACATAGTGTTCTCCAAAAAGTGATGCAATTACACAAAAATGAAAAATCGGTAACTTGGCAGAGTCAGCAAAGTGATGGAACTGGGCAGTCTAGTGCCCTGAAGGAATGCGCAATTACATGAAAAGGATGTAAGGGACTCCGAGCTCATAGTGACGAAGTAACTTATAGCGCTAGGGGCGGAGGTTGGGGCATCATTGCGCGCGCATGAAGAGGAACACTTACTGAGTATATGAGCGGTAAGGTGACCGGATAGTCGTCAGTGAAAAACGTGTTCGTCGCAGGAGTGGACGTCTTGATTTGAAACCATTAGTCTAGAAAAACGGAGTGACTATGGGTTACAACTAGACAAGGCGCGTGGTGATTGAAGCAAGAAGACCGCGTGGTGTCAGGGTAGTGAAGACACTTACTGAAGTAATAAAATGGGTCCAAACTTCTCAATAAATGGAAGCGCGGAGTCAGTGCCGAAACATATTCAAGCAGGTATCAGGAGGAAGTTACCTGAAGGAAAAGGGGTTGGGTTGTTAAGGGGGTGTGTACATGTAATTACGGGCCGGTGTCAAACTGAGAGCGCAGACACTTACTTGAGTTAGGATTGTAATCATGCCTACTCAGCGAGTTGAGGCGAGTTTGCGGTGCCGAGGAAATTAATCTGTAGAGGAGGATGCGGGAGGTTACCTTCAGGCGGAAAACAGAGCCGCGAGCAAGTGGAGGGAGGGGGTGTAGTTAGAAAAGTACTTACTTAATCCATGCGGCACTCGGTGCAATCAATGGGGGTCACGGGGAGTGGAGCGAATCCTGTGTGCGTGTGGTTACGCGCGGCGACTGGCCGGGTGGTGGGAGGGGGGAGGGTTTTAAGGGGCAGGGTTGCCATTGGTTACTCGAGGCGTCTGCAGCTGCGCCGATCGCAGGGTGTGAAGACCCAACAAGGGTAGTAGGCTCAAGGGGTGCCTGTATGCAAATAAAAACGCTAGCATGAATGGGACTGCTGGAGTTACTAGTTAATGTCGTGGAGCATGATTCCATAGCGCTGTGCAGCCAATGTTAAGAAGTCATAAGTCTGGGGTCAATACTAAAGGGCCAAGGGGGGGGTTGTGTGTTGGGTGGTTCAGTAGCTAAATTGCAGCATTAATATAGTAAAGGCAGCGTAGGTGTTCAAATACTTGCCCGCTTAGTCTACATTCAACTATATTCAACTATATACAATTAGTACAATAGGGAACAGAAAGGTTGCTTTACATACAAGAGTACAGAAGTCTCAGGGTTGGCAAGAGGAGACTGGAGTTTACAAGAGTTAAAGGCATGTTTGAACACAGTAGGTGGTTACAGAATGGTTCTGTATTCGTCCAAAGTGTTAAGTCCTTGTTCAATGGAGCGGCATTTAAAAATCCATTTACATTCCATACGGTTAAGGATTTGCTGTTGATTTCCTCCTCTGTGGTTGTGTTGTAAGCTGTCAATCACTTGCCATGTGAAGTCAGATTCAGAGTGTCCTTTGGCCAGAAAATGTTCCACAAGTGGTGCTGTTTGTATTTTGCAGCGGATCCTGCTCCTATGTTGCGAGATCCTGGTCTTGATTTTCTGCGTGGTTTGCCCGATATAGAGTAGTTGGCAGGGACATTTTATACAGTAGATCACATTTTGTGAATTACAATTAGAGAAAAATTGTAAAGTGTGTTTGGTGCCATTATATTCAAAAGACTGGGTGTTACAGGTGGAATCACACGACAGACAGTTGTTACATTTGTAGTGGCCTTGTAGAGGAGGGAGGCCAAGGAAAGAATGAAGTGTATTGTCCTTGTGCACTGGTTTCTGGGCTCTAACTAGGTGGTCCTTAATATTACGTCCTCTCTTGAAGGCAAAAAGTGGGGTGCCTGTATTGAGTTCCAATGGGCCTAGCACTGACCAGTGTTTCTTTATCATTTTGGTTAGTTTATTGCTAACCGGACAGAAGGTAGTGACGCATGTGATTTTGTTGAGGGATGTCTTTTCTTTTGGTTGCAGCAGGAATTCACGATGTGAGTACCATGCTCATTTCATTGACCTCTTTACTAGACGTCTAGGGTAGCCTCGATCGGTGAGTTTTTTACATAGGATTTCAGCCTCTTGGAAGAAATCCTCTTTGAACCTGCAATTTCTGCGGATGCGGAGGAATTGACCGTAGGGTAGGCCATCTCTCAGAGCCCTGGGATGACAGCTATCGTACTGTAGGAGGGTGTTGCGCTCTGTAGGTTTTCTAAAGAGGGTAGTGTAAAGTTCACCCTCGGACGTTTTGACCGTGACGTCTAGGTAGTCAATTTTGTTTTTATTGAAATTGTAGGTAAATTTTAGGTCCGGCTGGGTGTTATTGAGCCATGTACTAAATAGTTGGAGTTCAGTTTCAGTGCCTGACCAAATCATGAAGACGTCATCTATGTACCTTCGCCATATGCGAATTTTGTTAAAGAAGGGGTTGTTGTTGTTGAGGATGAACTTGTTTTCAATATCGTCAACAAAAAGTATGGCAAAATTAGGAGCGAAAATGGCCCCCATTGAAGTGCCTTTACATTGCCTGTAATACTGGTCTTCAAACATAAAATAGTTTCTGGTGAGGGCTATTTTCAGAAGTGAGATGATGAATTCTGTTGGGACCCGATGAGGTGCTGGGCGTAGATTGAGATGTTTAGTGATAACTTCTATGCCTTTGTCTTGGGGAATGTTGGTGTATAGTGACTCGATGTCCAGAGTGACCAGGAGTTCAGTTTGGGGGTCAAAAGGCTGGGATTCAATTAGATTGATAAAGTGAGTGGTGTCCTTAACGTAAGTGGCGGTGTCTTGTACCATATTCTTTATAAAAAAGTCAATGTAGCTCCCTAAGGGTTCTAGAATGGAACCGCAGCCAGAGAGGATGGGTCTGCCTGGTGGAGTTTCCAGATTTTTATGGATCTTGGGAAGAGTATATAGGACAGGAGTCCTAGGGTTTTTATTGTTTAGAAAGGAAAATTCTTGTTTGCTGATGTAGCCTTCTTCTAGAGCCATTTTGGTAGTTGTGAGGATGAGGTCACTGATGTCTTGAAGAGGATTGTGCATAAGGCGTTCATAATGTGACGTGTTCCTGAGTTGGCGTTGGATTTCATTGTCGTAGGCGGTTTTGTCCTGTAGGACGATGCCGCCTCCCTTATCACAGGGTTTTATCACCACGTCATCGAGGTTTTTCAGAGCGTTGAGACTATGTCTTTCTTCAAGGCTAACATTGAAGGGAGTGAACCTGTAGTTAGTTTTAATGTTGTTGAAGTCTTTAAGTACGAGATGTTCGAAGGCAATAACTTCCGGGGGCATCGAACCAGTGGGTGGGTTGAATGTGGATTTGGGTCGCAGTCCTGTGATATCATTTCTAGTGGTTGTCTCTTTATCTTGGAAAAATACATTGAGTCTTACTTTCCTAAAGAATTGGAGAATTTCGGTGTGGATGTCAAACCAGTTAGGTTTTTCCGTGATGACAAAGGAAAGTCCTCTACTAAGTAGGGCTATGTCAGTCGAGGCCAGCTGATGTTTGGAGAGGTTGAAGATAGGCATTTGGTCCATGTTGGATGAGGGAGGTGGGAGGGGGGAAGGTGTTAGTATTGGTATCCCCATTGGTAGAATTTCCTGCGTGTTTGTCGCTCCCCTGGGGGGAGGTTGTACCTGGGCCTCCCTCTGCCTCGACCTCTGCCTCTCGGTCTCTCCCCTGTGAATGTTTGGCCTCTCTCTAAAAAATTGGGGTTGTATGTAGAGGAGCTAGTGCCTTCCCCGGGATCAGAGTTTTCGGATTCTAGAGAGGAGGTTGAGAAAGTGACCGGCTGTCTATTTCTGAATCTACCCCAAGTGCCTGTTGGGTACCTCTGTTGATCTTGGTTGTTTTGAGTAAAGAAGTCTTCTCTGAGGTAAGGGTAGGTTTGTTCTTTGTTGTAGGTCCTTATGTCCTTTGTCACTTTGGTTGACTTTTTATGGTGTTCAAAGTTTTGAAAGTCAACAATGGTACGTTCTAGTTTCTCCAGGGCTGATTTGGCATCTGCTAGGCTGTCTAGTTCTAAGATTGCCTTTTCTAGTTCTCGGATTTCTAGTAGTTCTTTTCTACTGTGTTCTAATGCAGTGTCAATACCTAGCACCATCCAGTGGCGGGAACACGTGGTGCCAATGTGGGCGAAACCGTTCTTAAATTTTGGGTCTTGTAGGAAAATTGCAGGGATGTTGCGTACTTGCAAACCTACTGGTATGATGTCTGCCTTCAGATATTCCGTAAGCATACGGGCGTGTAGTTCAGTACGTATGTGTTTCTTTTTTAGTCTTTCTAGACTAATAAGTTTTTCACTTGCTACATTAGAGGGAGTGTTGTTTGCTGGTATCGGAGTATGGAACAGTGAAGGACCATTAATCAATCTTGCTATATATTCCTCGGTATAGGTTGGGATAGTGGGTGTAGACATATTCTGAAACCGAGGTAGGGCTTCTGGCTGGCCTGTAAATTAGAGTGATGTACATAGATCAAGGGAGGGGACAGAGTAATTTCTTTATAGTATAACTTAATAAAACCACTAAAGAGTGGAACCCTTGCAGTGAAGCCACTGCACGTACGAGTGTTTTAAAGAACAAGGGTACCCCTTATGCGAACCTGGGGTGATACAATGTGGAAAAGAACAATGGTTCGAGTTGGCCTGAGAAGGTCCGGTGAAATGAAAAAGCCCTTAGGAGGGCGAAATGATTTAGTATAGGTTCAAGGACTCATATTTGGAGAGTGATACTTAATATAGAGGAACAAGGGACAGGGGAGGTCAGTGTATGACACTTATTTATTGAATAAAGATTGAATTCAAAGTGCTCACATATTTAGTGACAAGAAAGCGTGACATGCAGGTGAGGGTGGAGACTTTAAAAGAGAACATCGCATTGGCAACAATTGAGAACCATTTTAAATTAAATTAGTACAAAATAGGTTCGAGTTGCATAGGGTCGACGGCGTTTCGAACTCAGTTATTTGAGTTCATCATCAGGACAAAATGTGAGCATATGAACTCTAAATGTGAGAAAAATACAGAAAAAATAAATCAATAACCAATTACAAAACATAAATTAGTCCCTGAACTTTAACAAGCATCACAAGCAATTAATGAGCGGTACATAGTGTTCTCCAAAAAGTGATGCAATTACACAAAAATGAAAAATCGGTAACTTGGCAGAGTCAGCAAAGTGATGGAACTGGGCAGTCTAGTGCCCTGAAGGAATGCACAATTACATGAAAAGGATGTAAGGGACTCCGAGCTCATAGTGACGAAGTAACTTATAGCGCTAGGGGCGGAGGTTGGGGCATCATTGCGCGCGCATGAAGAGGAACACTTACTGAGTATATGAGCGGTAAGGTGACCGGATAGTCGTCAGTGAAAAACGTGTTCGTCGCGGGAGTGGACGTCTTGATTTGAAACCATTAGTCTAGAAAAACGGAGTGACTATGGGTTACAACTAGACAAGGCGCGTGGTGATTGAAGCAAGAAGACCGCGTGGTGTCAGGGTAGTGAAGACACTTACTGAAGTAATAAAATGGGTCCAAACTTCTCAATAAATGGAAGCGCGGAGTCAGTGCCGAAACATATTCAAGCAGGTATCAGGAGGAAGTTACCTGAAGGAAAAGGGGTTGGGTTGTTAAGGGGGTGTGTACATGTAATTACGGGCCGGTGTCAAACTGAGAGCGCAGACACTTACTTGAGTTAGGATTGTAATCATGCCTACTCAGCGAGTTGAGGCGAGTTTGCGGTGCCGAGGAAATTAATCTGTAGAGGAGGATGCGGGAGGTTACCTTCAGGCGGAAAACAGAGCCGCGAGCAAGTGGAGGGAGGGGGTGTAGTTAGAAAAGTACTTACTTAATCCATGCGGCACTCGGTGCAATCAATGGGGGTCACGGGGAGTGGAGCGAATCCTGTGTGCGTGTGGTTACGCGCGGCGACTGGCCGGGTGGTGGGAGGGGGGAGGGTTTTAAGGGGCAGGGTTGCCATTGGTTACTCGAGGCGTCTGCAGCTGCGCCGATCGCAGGGTGTGAAGACCCAACAAGGGTAGTAGGCTCAAGGGGTGCCTGTATGCAAATAAAAACGCTAGCATGAATGGGACTGCTGGAGTTACTAGTTAATGTCGTGGAGCATGATTCCATAGCGCTGTGCAGCCAATGTTAAGAAGTCATAAGTCTGGGGTCAATACTAAAGGGCCAAGGGGGGGGTTGTGTGTTGGGTGGTTCAGTAGCTAAATTGCAGCATTAATATAGTAAAGGCAGCGTAGGTGTTCAAATACTTGCCCGCTTAGTCTACATTCAACTATATTCAACTATATACAATTAGTACAATAGGGAACAGAAAGGTTGCTTTACATACAAGAGTACAGAAGTCTCAGGGTTGGCAAGAGGAGACTGGAGTTTACAAGAGTTAAAGGCATGTTTGAACACAATAGGTGGTTACAGAATGGTTCTGTATTCGTCCAAAGTGTTAAGTCCTTGTTCAATGGAGCGGCATTTAAAAATCCATTTACATTCCATACGGTTAAGGATTTGCTGTTGATTTCCTCCTCTGTGGTTGTGTTGTAAGCTGTCAATCACTTGCCATGTGAAGTCAGATTCAGAGTGTCCTTTGGCCAGAAAATGTTCCACAAGTGGTGCTGTTTGTATTTTGCAGCGGATCCTGCTCCTATGTTGCGAGATCCTGGTCTTGATTTTCTGCGTGGTTTGCCCGATATAGAGTAGTTGGCAGGGACATTTTATACAGTAGATCACATTTTGTGAATTACAATTAGAGAAAAATTGTAAAGTGTGTTTGGTGCCATTATATTCAAAAGACTGGGTGTTACAGGTGGAATCACACGACAGACAGTTGTTACATTTGTAGTGGCCTTGTAGAGGAGGGAGGCCAAGGAAAGAATGAAATGTATTGTCCTTGTGCACTGGTTTCTGGGCTCATATGGAATGTAAATGGATTTTTAAATGCCGCTCCATTGAACAAGGACTTAACACTTTGGACGAATACAGAACCATTCTGTAACCACCTACTGTGTTCAAACATGCCTTTAACTCTTGTAAACTCCAGTCTCCTCTTGCCAACCCTGAGACTTCTGTACTCTTGTATGTAAAGCAACCTTTCTGTTCCCTATTGTACTAATTGTATATAGTTGAATATAGTTGAATGTAGACTAAGCGGGCAAGTATTTGAACACCTACGCTGCCTTTACTATATTAATGCTGCAATTTAGCTACTGAACCACCCAACACACAACCCCCCCCTTGGCCCTTTAGTATTGACCCCAGACTTATGACTTCTTAACATTGGCTGCACAGCGCTATGGAATCATGCCCCACGACATTAACTAGTAACTCCAGCAGTCCCATTCATGCTAGCGTTTTTATTTGCATACAGGCACCCCTTGAGCCTACTACCCTTGTTGGGTCTTCACACCCTGCGATCGGCGCAGCTGCAGACGCCTCGAGTAACCAATGGCAACCCTGCCCCTTAAAACCCTCCCCCCTCCCACCACCCGGCCAGTCGCCGCGCGTAACCACACGCACACAGGATTCCCTCCACTCCCCGTGACCCCCATTGATTGCACCGAGTGCCGCATGGATTAAGTAAGTACTTTTCTAACTACACCCCCTCCCTCCACTTGCTCGCGGCTCTGTTTTCCGCCTGAAGGTAACCTCCCGCATCCTCCTCTACAGATTAATTTCCTCGGCACCGCAAACTCGCCTCAACTCGCTGAGTAGGCATGATTACAATCCTAACTCAAGTAAGTGTCTGCGCTCTCAGTTTGACACCGGCCCGTAATTACATGTACACACCCCCTTAACAACCCAACCCCTTTTCCTTCAGGTAACTTCCTCCTGATACCTGCTTGAATATGTTTCGGCACTGACTCCGCGCTTCCATTTATTGAGAAGTTTGGACCCATTTTATTACTTCAGTAAGTGTCTTCACTACCCTGACACCACGCGGTCTTCTTGCTTCAATCACCACGCGCCTTGTCTAGTTGTAACCCATAGTCACTCCGTTTTTCTAGACTAATGGTTTCAAATCAAGACGTCCACTCCCGCGACGAACACGTTTTTCACTGACGACTATCCGGTCACCTTACCGCTCATATACTCAGTAAGTGTTCCTCTTCATGCGCGCGCAATGATGCCCCAACCTCCGCCCCTAGCGCTATAAGTTACTTCGTCACTATGAGCTCGGAGTCCCTTACATCCTTTTCATGTAATTGCGCATTCCTTCAGGGCACTAGACTGCCCAGTTCCATCACTTTGCTGACTCTGCCAAGTTACCGATTTTTCATTTTTGTGTAATTGCATCACTTTTTGGAGAACACTATGTACCGCTCATTAATTGCTTGTGATGCTTGTTAAAGTTCAGGGACTATTAGGTCTCGCCTGACCCAGCGCATGCGCTGGTCTGGCGAGACTTATTGAGAGGGCTCCAAAAAGTGCTACCAGGCCAGCCTAGAGGTACAGTGCATGTGCGCGGGCGCGCGCGCCGCACTTTACCTCGATTACTTTCACTTTCGCGGCCACCATCGCGATCACTTAACCAATAGGTCTCGTTTAGCTTTTTGTCCCTTGTCTTGTTAGGATTGCCTCAACTTCTGGTTTAGAATTGTTGTTTATTGATGGCCTCGGGCCCGGGGAACCTGCGCGCAATTGTTAATGTGCTCCCTGTGTGGGTTTTTCTCCACACCTCACTACTGACACTCGCCCCTTCAGGACTGCGGCTTTGGTGGCTGCGTGATATCTTATCTTTGTCCTCCTCTCTTCACTCAATCTACCAAAGGCCGCCTGCATTTGGTGCTTGTTAGCTTTTCACACCCCGCCCCCTCGCTGCTTTCAGCACTGCATTTATAACCTTAACTTCCAGAACAGGTCTTGTCTTTTAAGGCCTTTAATTTTAAAATGAGAATATTTTGTTTCCAAACACTCCGTGCATGTTTTCAGGCCGTCTCCCATATCCCTGTCCATTTTGCTTCTTTTCCCTCCCGCCCCTGTGCCCCCGTCTGTGTTCACCTCCCTCTACCTGTCCACATTCCCGTTTCTCCTCTCCCTCCCTCCGCCTGTCCCGTTACTTCTCCCCCACCCAGCCCATGCCTGTTATGTTTGTGCACCTCCATGAAGTCATGGGTTTCGACAGGGAACAATGATTTCCTCACTGTAGTCCCCTTACTGTTTAGAAAGCGCGCGGACGTGGGTGTGTGATCATGGGCTGGGATGGTGGCACTGGTGTCCTCCCAAACCCCCCAGCTACCCCCTTACAGCAGCCCCTCGACCTAGCCCCTAACTCTGGCTTCTGTGCTCAGCCTGTGGGTTCCTGCTCACGACCGAGTGTGGGCACCGATCCTACTCCCCCTGCACGCAAGGGCCCTTCGGAGGAGTCTGGCTGGGACTTGTATTGTGCTGTAATTCTTTTTGTATAGCGCTTAAAACACCCAACGAGGCGTTGATGTGCTTATCTTGTAAGTGAAGTAAACACTACGGTCCCTTTTACAATCGGTATTTCCTGATTCGGCCAGAGATATTGTAATCGTTCCCGAGTCCCCTACCCCTTCCCAGTCCGACAGACATTTTACCACCGCTTCATACACATAACAAATCAATGATTGCGCCACTGAAACTGTCACACCATCACCACGCAACTGATGACATCATATATGACGCCAGCAAAGATATTGTAGGCTCTTGGCATGTGTGGATCGGTTTTCTGATCTAATCGATTTCCCCCTTCTGCCAACTGTGAAACTGGCTACTCCAATCCATTCTGGTAATTGCAGTTTTGTGACGGTGGCAAACGTAGGGCTCGAGTCATTACCTTCCAAGTCCTTTTTGGTAGTGAATAATCCGCACTCGGCGGCTCGGACTCATAATGACCAGGGTGCGGGGCTACCTCGTGCCAGAAAGGGCACGTTTCAGTCGTCGTAAGGCAGCTCAGAGGGTAAATGTGCATGCTGTGGAGATCAGCATGCAGACTGTTGGTTACATGTTCCAATCATGTAAATTAGATATATCCTGTGGCAGATGTGGACAGATTGCTCCGCTCCTACTGCAGAGTACAAGTGCCGACCCTGACGGGGCGCTTCAGACCATTATCCATTTAGATTCTATGTAATAAAAAACCATGAAGTCAACTAGCTGCACCAAGTAAATAACCCATCGTGTGTTTCTCAAAGTAATGCATGTCACATTGTTCATTACTCTCCACAAAAGTGTCAGTTCAGGGCAACCTATATGAATACAGCTAATTCGAAAAATCCATTTACAGAATCGGGGAAGGGAATTATCGGAAAATAACGAGCACAAATATATCATAACTATATAATTTCTTTAATGTTCTAATCAACAAAGTAACCACATTCCACGTTACTGGCAACTGTAATTTGATTAGCAAACTGGATGTCTCTTTTTAATTCTTTTCACCGCCAAGCTTTTCTTATTTCCAGCCCTCTTCCTACTTTTGATGTCCAGGAACATCTTGCGCTGGTTCTTTTTTATGTTTCATAACAAGGAGCACACGTTTTACACTCTCCCCCAGCCCAGCATATTTATTATTTACATCACCTCCTCCCTCCTGCAGCATTGTATTTGATATGTATTTAATATTTCTTGCCCTCGTCTCAGTTCCCTCCCCAACCACACATTTCCCCCATGTAGCGCCACAATGCACCCACGAATATCCTTTGACGTGTTCTGCGCCCCACTTGTTATTAAAGGGGCTAGAACTGGAAGAATGCATGAGACAAATTTAGGCTGCATTTAACCTGTTGTCTCTGCTTCCCCCCACCACGCTCACTCAGCACAGGCCTTGCGTTGCACACTCTCGCTATGCATAGAGCATAGACTGTCCAGGGAGGAGTTAGTTTCCTATACTGTCTGCAGCAGCTCAGCTCCCTCAGCAGAAATAGTTAAAGGGGCAGATGGAGGCCCCCTGAAGCACTTGAGTTGGCCAATGCCTGGTCCCCTCATTAATTACTCATTCTAAGTTCTCTAGACAGTGCTACAGCTGTGTCTCTCTTCCCAGTGGTAATTCCTCATTTGTTAGTCCTCTAATAATAAAAAATATGATTTACAATGCCAATAGCTCTAACTTTGAAAAATGCGAGACCAATTGCATTGCAAATGCTTGTTTATGTTTTGTAATTGGTTATTGATTTATTTTTTCTGTATTTTTCTCACATTTAGAGTTCATATGCTCACATTTTGTCCTGATGATGAACTCAAATAACTGAGTTCGAAACGCCGTCGACCCTATGCAACTCGAACCTATTTTGTACTAATTTAATTTAAAATCGTTCTCAATTGTTGCCAATGCGATGTTCTCTTTTAAAGTCTCCACCCTCACCTGCATGTCACGCTTTCTTGTCACTAAATATGTGAGCACTTTGAATTCAATCTTTATTCAATAAATAAGTGTCATACACTGACCTCCCCTGTCCCTTGTTCCTCTATATTAAGTATCACTCTCCAAATATGAGTCCTTGAACCTATACTAAATCATTTCGCCCTCCTAAGGGCTTTTTCATTTCACCGGACCTTCTCAGGCCAACTCGAACCATTGTTCTTTTCCACATACCTTCTATCATGCGCAAGGAATTTTGAAACCGGAAATATGTCACTTTTTGTAACATAGTTATTGCGCAAGACACTCTTTCATATTTACAAAGAGAGGAAAAGGCACTCTGTGCACTTTTTATACTCCATGTAAATACAACCTCATCATACACACCACTTTGCGTTGAAAGGGTGTTCTATAAGTGTTGTTGTGCATGATTGCACTGAATACTCATCGAACAAGACACATGTCTAGATTTATCAGAAATCATGAATCTCGATATGTGTGTGAATGGTGCACCATTCTAAAATTGGTGTAGGAAAGTACAACAAAGAGAATTGTTTTAATTTCTCCACATTTTTATATCTTCAATGCATGCTAAAATGTTCAGCATACATTGAAGAAGAAAAATGCATTTTCTCATTGTTTTTGTGCAGGAAGGTGTGTCTTCCTGTAGAAAAACAAACAGCACATGACACAGATATCCTTGCACTATGGTGCAAGGGTGCCTGTGTCACCACATGGCTGCAGTTTAAGCAGCCGTGCAGAGAGAAGCATGGATTTGCAGCATATTTATGTACATATGTTGCATCCCTGTGCTTTGGAAGTACTACAGCACACTGCAGTTAAAGAGGTTCCTGTGTGATGCTGCAGCACTTCCTCATAGTTCTGCAGTTATACATTCACCATTTGCAAAAGAGTTCTCTCACGAGGGGATCCTAACAAGAAATACTCGTACGGCACGGCAAGTATGATGAAACACCTAAGGACCCTTCATCCGAACAATCTTGCACGAGAAGAGTGCAAACAGATGAGAAACACTCCTATTCTGTACCTGTAAAAAAGAATCACAAATAAATGTATATTAATAACTTTCAAAATTATACTATTCCATTACTATACAAACACATTTTATATAAATACTGACTAAGAAACTATGTCCCTGAACCACAAGTGTGACGATGGTTAAAACACTACATGCATGGTGCATACTACTTTGAAGCAGTTCATGCCCTAAAGCCTACCTCACTAAAACTCTACATGCTAACTGACTAAATGATTACAGTACTATAAGGAGACACACTGGGTGAGTGACAGGGTGTTTGCTAGAAGAGTATGAATACTAACTAGGGAACTGAAGGTGTGAAACACAACTGTGTAGGTGATTAGAGGACTGCATCCATACTGCATAGGCATTTAAAGCAGTCCATGTGCTAAGGCCTGGCTCACTGCATGACTACTTGGGTACTGACTGAATGATTAGAGTACAGCAAGGAGAGTGCCTAGGTGAATTTATAAGTGCTAGGCTTTTCGCACAGGGAATGGATTAGTACTTGGTACTGAATGGGTCACTAGAGGAGTGCCACGGGAGTGACAGGGTGTTTGCTGGAAGTGAATGGATACTGACTGGGGAATTGAAGGTGTGAAAGACAAGTGTATGTTAGAACACTACATGCATACTGCATAGACATTTGAAGCAATCTATTTGGTACTTAGAAACTGACTAAATAATCAGACTACTTCTAGGACAGTGCTTAGGTAAAACTTTTAAATTTTCAGTTCTGCCACAGTGAACAGAATAGTACATGGTACAGTGTCAAACTCTGACTCATTTTATCAATGCATAAGCAAAGACTAGCTTCTAATGCTACTAAAACTTGACAACATGACAGGTTTTGAAAGAGTTATCTGTCAGCAAATACATGATGTCACCAAATGCTTCTCTCACACTGATCCAAAATACACACTAACTCACACTGTGATTCTAGACAAGCACCACTATCCCTAGGAGTTTACCAAAACTCATTCACTACTGTGGAAGTGGTAAGGGAACTGCACACAATCTTCATATTTCAGGACTGCACTTTTGTGTCAAAGCCTGATTCATGTAATCAAAGCATAAGCAAAGACTGGCTTCCAATGCTACTAAAACTTGACAACATGACCGGTTTTAAAACAGTTATCTGTCAGCAAATACAGGATTGGGGACAGGATTACTGTCCCCACAAGCAGCTCTTATTTACTGCCGCACTTAAGGATTATAAAAACGCCATCATTAATGCTAAATCTGAATATTTCTCCATCTAAAATTCTGGCATCCACCAACAGGTCTAAAGACATCTTTGCAATAGTGGATGAACTTGTCACACCTGACCGTGTTGCTGTTAAACCCACCCCTTCCCAATCTTTGTGTGACTCACTTAACGATTATTTTATTGAGAAAATTGTTAACATCAAACTAATTCATCATCCTCCTGTCTCTGTGGCCTCTTCTGTTCCTTATATCAACCCCTATTGCCTGGACTGTTTTCCTCCTATTATGCAAGAAACCTTTTTTTCTCTACTTAAAAGAGTGAAGTCAGGATCCCCCTCAGGTAGTTGCCCTTTTTCCATTCTTCGATAAGTTTATCTTCCCTGTCCGGCGCCCCCCATGACTCTCCTTAACAATTCCCTTTCTCGGGGCATTGTCCCCAATCTTTTCAAATGTGCTGAGGTGGTTCCCATTTAAAAAAAAACAGGTTCTGATTCCTCCATCCTCAGCAATTTCCGCCCCATTTCATTGTTGCCTTTCTTGGGCAAAATCTTGGAGACCCATGTTGCTGACTGTCTCAGCACCTTTATTGAACAGTCATCGTACTTAGACCCCATCAAGCGGGGTTTAGACCTAAACATTCTACGGAAGCTGTTATTCTGGCAGTTCTTGATGAACTTCGTAGAGGGGCCGAATCGAGTTCCACGCAAGCCCTGGTACTTTTAGATCTCTCGGCTGCTTTCGACACGGGCGACCATGCACTTTTGGTCGATCGGGTCGAGAGCGCCGGGATTCGGGGTCCCCCATTGGACTGGATCTCCTCATTTCTCTGTGACCTCTTTCAAGTGGTTCGTCTGGCAATTTTCCTGGCTCAGAAAAAGAAACTGACATGCGGTGTCCCCCAGGGCTCGGCCCTCTCCCCCTCCTCTTTAATTTGTACATTCTTCTGTTAATCTCGGCCCTCCAAAAAAGAAGGGTGACCGTTTTCAACTATGCTGATGACCTCCAATTAGTTTTTCATATTGATTCCTCTCCCTCTTCTATTGAAAACTTTCAATCTGTCATGCTATTTATTAGCAATTGGATGAGTGCCAGCCAGCTTAAGCTAAACCCAGATAAAACTGAGCTGATCCTCACGGGGGCTCAGGGAATCCCTGGAATTCCAACTTCTGGCCTGACTCCCTGGGTCATGCTCCATTTCCAGCGCAATCAGTCAAGAGTCTGGGAATTGTAATCAGTTGCGATCTCTCGATGAAAGCACAGATTCAATCTGTGGTATCTGCCTGTTTTTTCCATCTTCGAAGAATTCACAAAATTACCAGATTTCTGACTTTTGAGGCTCGGATCAAGGCCGTCCTTGCCTTGGTGATGTCGCGTCTTGACTTCACGAATTCTCTCTACGCCGGCATTCCCGCCTATCAATTACATCAACTTCAACTGGTACAGAACCAAGCCGCTCATCTCGTACACGGCCAGCCTGAATCTCACCATGTGAAACCCCTTTTGAAGGATCTTCATTGGCTTCCCGAATTTCAACGTTGCCTTTTCAAACTAGGATGCACCATTTTTAAAGCCCTCTGGGATCTTGGCCTGTCTTTTATTAGATCTAGACTGTCACGCTATACCCCTTCTCGTGTACTACGCTCTTCAAACATGAATCTTTTGACGTCTTGTTCCTTTAAGCGTAAGAAACACGGTGGTCTTTGTTTTTCATTCCTGGCGCCTCAGTTTTGGAACACTCTTCCTCCTGATCTTCGCTCATCCTCTTCTTATGCTCTGTTCAGGTCCGCTCTTAAAACCTGGCTGTTCATTCAAGCGCATAATTAAAATACCTCTTTTTCCTCTTTATTCTTTTTATGCAACTGTCTGACTCTGCTTAGCGCCAAGAAACTGTATGGTGAATGTGCGCTGAATAAATCTCTTTTAACATAACATAACATAACATAGATATTAACAATCTTAAATAATCCATAGTAGGGAAAGTTTTGGCCTTTGAAGGAGTCAGGTTTACTATTCTCATTCCAATCTGAGCAACAACAGGAAAAGTGTTTGACTTTATTGAGTTCAGAATTCCTATTCCCTCTCCATTGTATGCATGGAGTTCAGAATTCCTATTCCCTCTCCATTGTATGCAGAAGTAGGGAACTGTTAGAATTTGGAGGGATTAAAGTTACTATTTTCTCTCCAACATATGCAAAAGTAGGGAAAGTGTTGGATTTGATGGGGCTGAATTTACTATTCTCACTCAAATCTGAGCAACAGTAGGGAAAGTGTTGGACTTTGGAGTTGTCACATTTGGCCACTGCTATTTTTTTAAAATAAAACATTTCAATGAAGACCATAAAATAGAAATCTAAGACAAATTGAAAATAACACATTTATTCAATAAATATAAAACAAATGAAATTACTTTGTAAAAATATACATTTTATATAACAAATTTACATTAGTGAAATTATGCATATTACAACTGTATTATACACAATTATATTTAAAAAAAAGATATTAAGTACCTAAAAAACAATGTTCTTACCCTCGATATTAAGTCTCCCAATATTTTTGCGATCACAATATTGTGACCATGATATTTGTGACTAACAATATTTTCGCATCAAATATTTTCCCTATACACCTTCCGCACAGAGAGGGTAAGCTTGGATTTAATCGATGCACTACATTTCAGCTTATATTAGGAATTCCCTAGTTGGTATATCATTATTGAGTATTTCAGTGGGAGCAAGGAACAGTTCAGTTATCCTCTCCTAAATGCAAACCCACTTGTTACCACAGAATGAAGCAAATCAGAGGAGTGCATCATAACGGTGTTTAGGATTAGCTATGACAATTTCTGGTTCTACAGAATACACAACCTAGACTGACCGCTGCGCGAACGCTACGCTGTGCTTTTAAAATTACTGATGCTGCTAGAATTAATGTGTGTAAAGTGTATTTTAAACTGTCTTTTTTGAATTGTCATTTAATCCCTCTGCCTGCTCACCCCACTGACCGCATTGCCTGCATTTAAAAATTAATTACACCACTCACCATTTGGGTGTTTGCTTCGTTTGCTCCCCTTCGCGATCTCGATCCCGATCGCCATTTTGGGAGTAGGGCTGAGACGCCCAAGACGTTCCGGGGCTGCGCTCTAGTTGATACGAGCACCGCCCGGCAAACGGTATTTAGGGGCCAGTTGGTCTGCAGGCGGTCAATAGACTGACCGCTGCGCGAACGCTACGCTGTGCTTTTAAAATTACTGATGCTGCTAGAATTAATGTGTGTAAAGTGTATTTTAAACTGTCTTTTTTGAATTGTCATTTAATCCCTCTGCCTGCTCACCCCACTGACCGCATTGCCTGCATTTAAAAATTAATTACACCACTCACCATTTGGGTGTTTGCTTCGTTTGCTCCCCTTCGCGATCTCGATCCCGATCGCCATTTTGGGAGTAGGGCTGAGACGCCCAAGACGTTCCGGGGCTGCGCTCTAGTTGATACGAGCACCGCCCACCACACGTTACTTAACGGCCATTATGGTCGCGCGCAGCGTACGCGCGCAGCGTCGCGCCGGAGGTGCGCCAGAGGTAAGCCCGTTTGCGCCCGTTCGCGCACGGAACGCGACGGACGCGGAAACCGCTGCCCCTGTGCCCATGGGTGTGGTAAGCTATTCCCGTGAGGAACTCCTAAGTTTACAACCCAGCGCTACGACTTTACCCTCACCTGGGCTACACAACATTAGTAGATGCCCAGAAACATTGTCATGTGGCCTACTAAATGTCAGATCACTGTGCAAACACCATGAGGAAATTGTGCTTCTCATTGAGTCAGAACATATTGACATACTCTTTATGACTGAGACATGGACCAGAGCTGATAGCTCAGTGGATCTGGGCCTAGCCTGTCCTTTAGGATATAAAATCAAACACAAACCCCGGGTGGGAGCCAGGGGAGGTGGAGTTGGCATTATCTTTAGAGACACTTTATGTCTCTCTCAGATTGACGTCAAGGCCATCTCGGGGCATGAACTACTGGGTTTTTCCCTAAACAGTCCAGGAGGAGCTTTATATTCTGGATTGCTGTGCTATAGACCCCCGGCTGGCTCCTTATCAGAGGTAACAGAGCTCATCGACCTGATCTATGACCTATCCAACTCCCATAACAGACTCTTGGTATTGGGAGACTTCAACCTATGGCCAGATGGTCCAATGGATTCTGCTTTCAAAGATTTGGAGCAGGCCTGTAGTAATGTACAGCTGAAACAGCTAGTTACCCTGCCAACTCACTCAAAAGGTCATACCTTAGATATGATTTTTGCGGATACAGAGAATGTAGCTCTTCGGAAAATCCTACCCCAATGCTGGACAGATCACGCATCGGTCCACTTTACCCTTTCTCTTTCCGCCGACTCCATGAAGAAAGGTAGCCTAGGCACTACCAGGGTGGGTAGACAGTGGTCCAAGCTTGTGAAGCAGTCCCCCCTGCCGGCCTTGCTGCCGTCGGGCTTCTCGTTAGGAGACAACGTGGAAGCTAGCTATGAGATGCTTAGCCAGCAAATTGTGGCTTCATTAGATTCACTAGCTCCTTTTCGCAAAATCAGAGATAGACCCACTCGTGCAATGCCTTGGTTCTCAGAGGAACTGCTCCAATCTAAACTCCAGTGCAAGAGGACGGAGCGTGCTTGGAGGAAACAGTACCGGGATTCAGACAGAGCTTGCTATAAGCGAACTTTGGCAACTTATAAAGCACAGATCAGACGTGCCAAAGCTAAATTCCTAGAGGATTCCCTATTGTCGGCAGCAAATAAATCCCAGGCGCTGTTCAAAATTGTTAAAGATCTCTCACACCCTACCTGTGTCGCTAATGTTGTCCCTGCATCTCAATTTTTATGCGACTCATTGGCACAGGCTTTTGAGCAGAAGATTGCCACCATCCTAAGCAATCTTGTTACTTCATCAAGCTCTGGCACTCAGCCTTTGCTCACCTCTACCTTGACATCGGATAGGGAGGGTGATGCTGGCTCAGCACGCCTTAATTGTTTCCCGGTACCATGCTTTGAGGAATTTAGTGCTCTGGCCGCCAGCGTCTCTTCTGGCTCTCCCCTTGATCCACTTCCTCATAAATTTTGGAAGCTATTCCGGACAGAACTCTTCTTGCCATTATTCGCGACCTGCTGCCAATCCCTCAGGTCTGCGCGAGTACCGGATTGCTGGAAGTTGGCAGTGGTGTCTCCTCTCCTCAAAAAGGAAACCTTGGATCCTTCCTGCCCTGCCAATTATAGGCCCATTTCCCTTCTCCCTTTTCCAATCAAAATCTTGGAGAAATGGGCCACAAAACATCTTTCCTGCTTTCTGGAGAGTAATGCCTGTCTGGATGTGGCTCAATTTGGATTTAGACCAGCCCATGGGACAGAGTCAGCATTAGTGACCGTGCTCGATGACCTCAGGACGCGTGCCGACCAAGGTCGGGCAGCCTTTTTAGTGCTGCTAGATATGTCGGCCGCGTTCGATACGGTCAGCCATGTGATCTTACTCAGGAGGCTGGAGGAAGTGGGGGTGACTGGCTTGGCCCTGGACTGGCTGACGTCTTATTTGGATAATAGACACCAGGTAGTGGCCCTTCCTCCGTTCAAATCAGCCATCAGAAGCGTTGGTCAGGGTGTGCCTCAAGGGTCAGCCATTAGCCCTATCCTTTTTAATCTTTACCTCCGCCCCCTGATTAAGCTGATAAAATCTTTCGGCATTGCAGTTACTAACTATGCGGATGACACCCAACTTATCTTCTCGTTTGAGGGTAAGGAGGCGGTGTCACAAGAGACCTTCCATCGCTGCATGACCTCTACGGCAGACTGGCTGTGCCACAACTCTCTGCAATTTAATAGCTCTAAAACTGAGGTCCTATACTGCCCATCTGGCAGCACCCTGAGGCCTTTTCCATCGAACTTCTGGCCTTCATCCTTCCAGGGCACCAGTTTACCAACGAATTGTGTGCGGAACTTGGGAGTCTATTTTGGCTCCAACCTTCAACTGGATGTTTCTGTTAATAAAACAGTGGCCACATGCATGGCCTTGCTTCGCACGTTAAGGAAAATCTTGCCTTTTCTCCCAGCGCAGGCAAGACCAGAGGTAGTGCGGAGTACCATCCTAAGTAGACTTGACTACTGTAACGCACTACTTCTGGGAGCCCCGGTGACCCTGGTGGGTAAACTTCAACGCGTGCAGAATCTGGCGGCTAAACTGGCTCTGTCACGCCAGCGCGCGGACTCCTCCACTACTGCGCTCAGGGACCTCCATTGGTTACCTGTCCCTCAGCGGATTGAATTTAAAGCCCTCTGCTTGGTGTTTAAAGCTCTTCATGAACAAGGCCCTTTTCCCTTACAGAAAATGTTCTCGTGGTATGTTCCGCGTAGGTCTCTCCGCTCCGCCACGGCATGTCTGGTTGTAGTTCCAAAAATCTTAAGGACTCGTTTGGGAGGCAGGTCCTTTCGATTCACAGCAGCAAGGCTGTGGAACTCTCAGCCGTTTGCACTGAGGAGTACGGGCGATTTCCCCTCCTTCAAAAAAGCCCTGAAAACTCACCTTTTTCCAAGAGCGGCGTAATTTTTTCTTATACAGTGGATCGTTTCTTTTCATGCAGGCTTCTTTCTCCATCAGTCTAAGCGCCAGGATGCCCTTTGGGTGACAGTCATTGCGCTATACAAGTATATCTATACATACATACATACATAGTAGCTGTCCTTGGTAATGCCAGTTGAAGATTATGATTTTGTGGGATGTGTTTAGCATCTGCCACCAGAGCACCCTTATAATTATTACACTGATAAGAAACCCGGTGGCCCAATACTATGTGGTAACATTTATGTTGTTACTGAACCAGACACTGAATGGACATCTACATAAATATTCAGACAAATTGCTGGCAAATAGCTAGATCAGTTCTTCGCAATCTCTAGCAGCATTTCCTTTGTTTTTGTCGCTTAGGAGATGTGAAGAGCTACCTACTTGTAATGATTACAGGACACTCAGAATAGATATCCTCTACCATAAAGAATAGATATCCTCTACCATTAATACAAGATATATTAGACACACAAAAAAGACTCCAGATTATCACCAAAATTGATCTATTTGGATCCTATTGTCTTGTAGGAATGACACTAGGAGATAAGTGGAAGATGGCTTCCATATTAAATTTGGACTATTTGAGTGCTAGGTAATGCCATTTGGTTTCCACAATGCACCAGTAGCTTTTCAATATTTTATAAAATATTCTTTGAGACTACATTGATGTCTCTGTAATAGTCTACAGTGATGACATTCTCATTATTTCTGAAATAAAAGCTGAACATTTTGCTAATATCCAGGCTTTGCTACATTGAATAGGAGACAACTAATTGTCTGCCAAAGGAGAAAAATGCAACTTTGTTTGCTCTACTTTTGTATTTTTAGGATTCTTTAGCACTCAAGGCCTGCAAAGGGATACTAAAAAGGTTACCAATGAGATGGTATATTTTCTTTAAATACAATTTTGCCGTATAGCATAGACCAGGACAATATAATTGAAAAGCACAGGCGCTATCTAAAATCAAGCACAGTTATCAGGTGATCACACAGAAAAGAATCAGTGAATCATAGTGAAAGAACAAATTACTTGTTACTTCACTAAGATAAACAATTTGAGTTGCAAAAAAGCCATGAAAAAGTCCTTTACTAGTGGTAAGGTATGACTAAGATGGTCAGGATGGCAGATGCCTTCTATGCCCGTCACCCCTAACATTCAGCATAATCCTCACGAGGGGACACCTTGTGCACTCATCGCTCCTGTGCCTCAACTGTATGCTGCCAGCCAGGAGCATCTGCTGGAGCTAGTGAGGGAGCGCTTAGGGACACTTCTTCTGTGGCCTGGCCCGCCATCCTAAGTAGATATTCTGTGCTTGGTCTAGCTGAAAGGTCTTGAAGTGGAGGAGAGACGGTAGACTGCAATGTGGGCAGAGACAACCATCTGAGCCTTTGCAGGGCCTTGGATCATGGACTAGATACACCACCTACCTCAACTTGGCTGTAACCCCTGATGGGACAGGGTTGACTGATATTGTGAGCGGGGCCTGACTGGATAGTCTGCTGTGAGCTGCGGCCTTGCTGCCTATCTCACTGGGAAAGGATCTGGAAACCAGCCATCATAACAGTAGGGTGGAAGACCCCTAAGCGCATCAGGCCATTTAAGGGGGCATACCTCAATAAACTATTAACCACATTGCTCACTTTACTGTTGGAGGTTTCACAAGATGAAGGGTAGCCTCCTTTGACTAGAGAGAGGGGTGCACTTAAAGCACCATTCGGTGGATCTCCCTTTGGTGTGCAGTGTCCTGGGCCTATGGAGGAGGCTGCTTGAGATGGTCCTGCCCAGTTTGAACCTCCCTCCTTCCCACACTTTCTGGGCGGCAGGAGAAGCACAAGCAACCTTTCTCCTTCCCTGGTGGGAAGACCAGCCTCAAGGCATCCCCTTCCCCCACCCCAGTGGGGCTCACCTTATAGTACTTGGTGCAGGCCCTTGATGAGTGATAAGTATTATAATGGCAGCTGAGTGGGCCCCCGCATTGTATGATGCCCTCAAATAATCTCTTTTTCAATGCCTGCTTGTTTTTAGCTCACCGGCAGATACTGGCCTCTGTTGCCTGGCCTTCTAGACTATCATGCTACATCCTGCTTTCATTTGTGTGCCATGAGTGTAATCTGCAATCTTCCCTTTGCCACCACCCATATATAGTTGGTGACCAACCTAACATCACTCACCACTAATAATTTGACGTACTAATGCCTCACTTCTTCACCACAATGAAAAAATGTTGGGCCCTTACATAACCTGTGCAACTTTTTGACGGTAAAGCTATCCTACGCAGTGAAGAATAGGCTTGGAGGATTTGTTTTGGGCCGATGATTGGGTAGCAACTAAACTACTCACAGCTCACTTTGTAGTTATACATCCTGGGACTCGTTAGGGTTTGTTGCACCCTACACTGTCGTGCCACTCATTATGCTGTGTCTGGCTAAATTTCTTGGGTCTGGCCAGCCACGGAAAGTGGGCTTTCATTTCATGACTGTCAGAGCTGACAGCTGTTCAGTTTTCATTACACTAGAGGACTGTACTTTACTTGTTGTACTGGTTTATACATGATGTTATGCTCCTTCTATTGTACCTACAGTTGCTGTGGCATTGGGGAGACTCGTATCTGTCAAAATGACCCAATTGTCCTCCGTGGATTGCCAAATATATAAGGCCGGGGGCATTGCAATGCTCAATACACCATCACACCTTAAAAAAAATTATGAATTGAACATTATCGTAGAAGCAATAGTAATGTCTACTACATCCCTTGAAACCAAAATATACACAGTGGTACTTGGTGTAAGAAATTGGCCGACATGGTGTCGCAGTCAGAATTAAAGCTGCAAGGGCCACAACGGTCAGAACTACAACAGCAACTACTTGACCCGATGGACTGTGCACACTTCGTGAAGGGTGGGCTCAATACACTGCACGGAGCAACATCAGACTTGTAGGGCTGCCTGAGGGCTCAAAGGGGCATGACACCATAGCAATATTGGAGAAATGGACCAACAGCTTTGTTCCAAAATAGCCTCTTTTTCTCCATCCAGCGAGCCCACAGTGTACCCTTGTGAAAGCCCCCTCTTGCCTGTGCACCACAACCAATTGTTCCTAAACTACTGTTCTTCAAGGACCACAATGAAATCCTACACACAGCCAGGCAACTCACTTATTTTTTTATAGAGACAGCAAACAGCTTCTTTTGTTCCCAGCCTACACCCTAGGTACTACACCAAAGGGCCTCCTATATAGGAGTAAAATGTAAACCAAGAGACATCAGCTTCTTTCCCTACAGCTGCTTGCGTAGCTCAGAATTATATGTGCACAAAACTCATACTTCCCCTTCACGGATCCTAAATAGACATCCCCAGAAAATGGGATCAGACAAGACAACACTCATGCAGAAGACACAAGAAAAGAAAACTGCCTTGTGACTATGTCCAAAGAACAAGTTCAAGTTCACTGACGCTCAGCTTTAGACGTCGGCTTCACTCAGGGACTGCATGGTGCCACCAAAAAGGCAGGCTCCTTCAAGACAAAAATAGCTTTTCATTCTAGACATCTCCACCCAGATCAGTATCAATTCTGGCAGTAACTCCACAAACAGCAAACAATTTATTGTAGGGATCCATGAACTTGTTTTTAGTTACTCTATTACTGCCATTTTGTTATATGCCCCTGAAGGGAGTTTTGCCAAGACTTCAACCCTACCCTTAGGGCCAAATGTATCAATCTTTCACGCAACGCAGCAAGACAACATGCTGCACTGCATGAAAGGAGACGGCAGGAATGTGCCATATTTACAAATATATGGTGCATTCCGGCTCTCTGACTGCTCCGGTGCACAGTCTACTGCCTGGCACCAATGCAGTCACCCTTGCCCCATGGAGCAAGGGTTGCTGCGTTGAAGGCAGGATTTCTTTTGTTCTGGAAGTGAACACCTTTATTCACAAAAGCAATCCTCTGAGGCTTTTCTCTCTTTCTAAGTATGCTGCAGAATGCAGCACACTTAGAAAGAGGAAACAAGAAATAAAGATATTTCTCCTTGTTGCGCCTCCCCTGGGAAGGCATAGCATTTTGACCCATTCCCAGGCTTACCAGACTTGATAAATCTGGGGATGCACCAAAATCCATGGGTGGATGCATGGGAACACTCATGCTTCAGTGTTTAAAGATAGAGAGAGACCCCTTGTCAAATTCAAGGGAATAGGGTACTTTTCCAAGTAGCAGCTAGCAGTCCCTTGAACTCACATATATTAAAAACAATGTAAATTTATGAAGATAGTCACTGTACTCAAAATTAAGTTAATCAACCATGTACATTTATTTTATAAAAACATATTTTTGATCACATTTAAAAACATACCTATATATTCATTGCTTTTCCAATATACATCCTAAATCTAATTACATACAATATTTCATGACTGACCTGTATATACAAAGAATTTCAAACTGAATAGCACATTTATCTTACACATAACAAATAATAAAACCTTTACACGCCCCTATTTTACACCCACATCACAGAGAGAATACAACATAAAAAAGACACTCTACTTTGTCATACAGTATACATCCAATTTAGGGCAATTGAGAGGATTAAACACTTGTAAGATCTTGACCCGTTTATCCTATCAAGTGGATATCCGTTTCTTTGGATTGTATTTGTTCTATGCGTCGACGCGTTTCGATGGGCTTACTTTCTGCCACTATCTTTATCAAGACCCATAATCAATGTTTTTTTCTCTCATTCAGTGTTGGATTTATGTTCAACTCTGGAAAGAAGAAAATTTTGTTTAATTAATAAGTTAAGATGGATTGTCCCTTTAATCTATTTCGACAGCGTTATTGCTGGACTGTGCCTTAGCCCTAATGTTGATGTTATTGCATCTTGACACCTGGAATTACCCAAGTTCTAGACCATAGTCCCTGCCACTTCTATTGCTTGCTTTCTTTTATAACATGTACTAATCTTTCCACTTCATTTTGTGTTGATACTGTCTCTACTCATAGATGTTCTCACCTGAGTATATTGCTCCTAGTTTCTTTTTCGCGCAACCTCTTGCAGATGGTTGGATGATACTTCTTGTGTAGCAGCAATTATTAATCCTCCTTCTTCTTTAGGCTATATATGATCTGGAAAGTATTTAAATTCCCTTATTATCGTTACCTTTTTTCCTCACTTTATTCAACTGCCTCACTCTACATCTTTCCTCTATGGGCAATATTAGATTTCCATTCTTACCGATAGATTTATTTAGAACTGCTCGTCTTATTCCGGAAACAGGCTACGGTTCTAGCTCTTGTTCGTTTGGCCCCGTTATTGTTGTCGATCTACAATAGATATGTGTTGCTTTAATATCTCTACTTTATTTCACCTCGTAGGCCCACTAACTATTTCGAAAAAGAACTTTTTCGTACCTTTTTCTTCCCTTTGTGGTTTGGCCCGCATGTAATTATTTTTGCTTCGACTTGTAAGTGGATACAATTACGGCTATTACGAGGTCCGGAAATTACTGAAGCGTCCTCCCTGTTTTACACTTCCCTGTTAAAAAATAAATAAAAAGAGGGGAGTTTTTGCAATTAATATCGATTACCCGTAAGGAGTATACCCCATTTTTTAGTCTTTCAAAAAACCCTCGTTTTAATTTCCTATTACAGCGAAAGATTACATCATTTCACTGTTCGTATTTCCCTCGTTATTCTCACCTTAGCAATGCCGATAACAAGCGTCCATGCGGGGGTCCTTCCTTGATGCGGTCTATGATAACCGCCATTGTTACCAGATGTCCTCTATTTATTTTGACAGAGTCCCTTTCTCATTGGTTATTTTGGTCCTGTGACTTGTTATAAGCCAATCACCACTCCTCATTCACGTGGTTTGTGGTAATTTATATGTTAGCTCGCTGCTCATACGCTCGTTCCAACCTAATGTGTACTAAAACGTGGAACCCCATTCGTTGGTTCTAGCGTCCCCGCCTTCTTCTCGTAATCATGTTACATTCATTCTATTTATTTATTATTTCGAGGGTAGTTTCAATAAAACTTTACAAATTTCTTAGGTTTGTTCCGTTTGACGCTACAAAGAGAAAAAAACCCGCTATTGTTGGTTTTATTATCACCTACATTTTCCTATTTTTTTCTCTTTCCCGTTGTTTATGACATGCTCCTGGTTCTCCCTTTCCCTAATGTAAATGTGTGTCTACTCTCCCTTCGTAATTATGGACACGTTGTATAGATTGTCCAAATTAATCTTTACGCGGAATCTTTATCACCTTCCAGGATCTTCCACCTATTTGCACCTATGTAGAAGGGAAGCCGGGTGACCATTGCCGAATCGTGTTGATAACCCATATCGTCATACACTATACATTCTTCAGAGGAGAGGGTCAGAATCATATTTCAAATGTTTCAAAAAAAGGTTTTTATCTTGCGATGATACTCATCCAATCTTCCTTGGAATTAAGGCCTCTATCCACTGTATTCAAATAGCACATGAACCATTGTTCACGTTGTTTTCTCCGGGTATTGGGGTCACCTCCTCTTCTGTTTACTTGTATTTTTTCTAAGATGAACCATTGGAAATCATTATAATCATGTTTGTATTTGCTATAATGATCTGTGAGTGGAGCCTTATCTTTCATGTTCCTAATTGCAGACCTATGTTCACACAGGCGAGTACGGAGCTCCCTGCCTGTCTCCCCTACATAGCCCAAACCGCACGGGCAGATGAGGAGATAAACAACATTTTTGCTACGGCAATTATTCAATGTTTTCGCCGATATGATCTTTTGATTATGTGTAATGCTTTTACCTTCTAAGCATTGTACACAAGCCAAACAGGAGCCACATTTGTAATTCCCTTTGGCTCTTTCACCTGCCAGCGTAGTTTGATTTTCATGAGTCTGTTTATAAGTCTTCACTAGGGAATTACGAATTGTTTTGTTACGTCTAAATGAGAAAAGAGGTTTTTCTAATCTGTGTTCTGATTCATAGTTAAGAATTTTCCAATTTCTATTAACTATGTTTTTGATCTTATTACTTATGTTGGAAAATTGTGATACAAAGACAATTCTGCCACTTGATATGTCTTTCTTGTTTTTATTCTTGTTGGTCTCTAGTAGACATTCTCGGTTGTAAAACCTCGCTCTTTTTAAAGAATGTTTTATTAGCTTTTTGGGATATCCTCTTGCTTTTAGTTTATTTGTTAGGATTTCCGCATGGCGATAGAAGTCATCCAAAGTAGTGCAATTTCGTCTCAGTCTTAAAAATTCCCCAAAGGGGATATTATCTTTTTGGGACCGAGGGTGGTTGCTGTCATATTTTAGTAAAGTATTCTTGTCTGTGGGCTTTGTAAAAAGTTCCATCTGTAACTTATTTGCCACATTCTTAATTTTGATGTCCAAAAAATCAACACACGAGTTGCTGTAATTTGCTGTAAATTTGAGATTTTGGTCACCCAAATTGATCCAGTCTATGAAGGAGTCTAACTCCTGGCTATTGCCATTCCATACAAAGATAATGTCGTCTATGAAACGATGCCATCCCTGTATGTTTTCGAAAAACGGAGCCATCTCATTAAAGATGTGTTTTTGTTCAAAGTTACTTACATAGAGGCATGCCAGACTGGGAGCACAGGTAGCCCCCATGCTGGTCCCTTTTACCTGTATATATGCATCATTTTTGAATAAAAAAATATTATTTTTAAGAACCATTTCTATACAGGAAACTATAAAAGTTTTGTTTGCCCCTTCCAGATTTTCGTTCTCAAGGATGTCTGCAACCACCCTGATGGTGTCATTTTGGGGAATATTTGTGTATAAAGCTTCGATATCCAGGGTGACCAAAAATTGGGTCACCCCGTTGAAGCTTTGTCCTTCGAAGATAGAAATCGCATGAGCTGTATCTTTTATATAGGACCTCTGTTTCTGTACTATCGGTTTGAGGAAATGGTCAACATATCTACTCAGAGGTTCCAACATTGAGCCTATACTGCTGACTATGGGCCGCATGGGAGGGTTACTAATGTTTTTATGGATTTTCGGTAGACCATAAATGGCCGGTGTAATTGGATGCGTATTTAAAAGAAATTTGTACTCATTTTTGCAAATCCATCCCTCCTGTAGTCCCTGTTTAAGAATGGTAGCCACTTCCCTCTTTAGGTCTTCTATAGCACTGAGATTGATGGGACAATAATGTTCCCTTACCTCTAGGAGATTCCTCATTCTTCTATCATAGTCATTGGAGTCGAAAATTACAACCCCCCCGCCTTTATCGGCGGGTTTGATGACTATCTCCTCACATTCTTGTAGTGATCTCAAAGCTTTTTTGTGTTCCAAAGATAAATTGTGATTGTTGTGTTTAGGCATAATATTGCTCATATTCTTGATCTCCATTTCTACTACCCTTTCGAAAATCTCCACATTTTTGTCTACTTGTCCCAAATTTGGAGTAAATGTCGATTTTGGTTTGAAACCAGAAACATTGTTTGGTTGTATGTACTCCTTATCTTCAAAAAACCTATTTAATCTTATTTTCCTAAAGAACATTTTTAGGTCACTTTCCAGCTCGTATGCGTTGTGGGGGGCTGTTGGTGCAAAACTAAATCCCTTCTTTAAAATGTCTTCTTCATTTTTCGTTAAAATCTTATTTGACAAATTAATAATGGGTAATTCCTCTATCTCCAATATTGTCTGTTCCTGGTTGTCAGGTATTCCTGCCCTGGGTTTTGAGGTTGAGGGTTCCTCGGGGGTTCCTGCCGATTGTAATTCCTGTAACCCCTCTGTCCTCGATTTTGGCGCCTGCCTAAAAAAGGTTCCCTTTCGAACGCTGGTGTTGGTCTACTATTATGTTCCCCCTCTTGTTCTTCCTCACTGCTGGAACCTGAGGTCTCCGAAAAGGTGACCCGTTTACTGCCACCTCTTGAGTATACAGGTCTAGTGTATTGGGGTTTTTCCCACCTTTGGTCTTGTCTATTTTTGTAATAATCCTTCCCCAAGTACGGATATACTACTTCTTCGTTGTATCTTTCTATGTCCTTTCTTAATTTCTTCATTTTTTTATTCGTTAAGTAGTCTTGATAGCTCTGCGTTTCATTTTCTAATTCTTCTAATTTTTTCTTTGCTTCTTCTAATGCTGAACTTTGTTTTAATTGGATCTCCAAATCTTCAATTTGTTTCCTTTCTATTTCTATTAGTTCTTGCGCTGTCTCAATAATGAGAATAAGCCAATCTCGGCTACAGCGATTGGCTATATGTGTCCAAGTTTCTATAAATTTGGGGTTCTCTGTAAAAAGTCCAGGCTCATTCCTTACTTGCAGACCTATAGGAATTACCCCAGCCTTCAAATATTCTATTAGAAATTCCGCGTGTAATTCTGTGCGGATCAATTTCTTTTTGGCATTCAAGATTTTTATCAATTGTTCGTGACTTGTATTTTTCAGGGCATTATTGTTGCCAGAGCGAGGGTTTAGGCTAATAAGCCTGTTAAATTGGTCCTCTGAAAATCCAAAAGTTTTTAACTTATCCATACGTGATTTAATTAAAAGACTTCTGAGTGTCCTAAGATCACTTTAATTGATTCTCAACACCTAGGAAACCTAGGTTCTCTCCAACCGGCAGGTTGTACTCAACAAGTGTTTAAAGATAGAGAGAGACCCCTTGTCAAATTCAAGGGAATAGGGTACTTTTCCAAGTAGCAGCTAGCAGTCCCTTGAACTCACATATATTAAAAACAATGTAAATTTATGAAGATAGTCACTGTACTCAAAATTAAGTTAATCAACCATGTACATTTATTTTATAAAAACATATTTTTGATCACATTTAAAAACATACCTATATATTCATTGCTTTTCCAATATACATCCTAAATCTAATTACATACAATATTTCATGACTGACCTGTATATACAAAGAATTTCAAACTGAATAGCACATTTATCTTACACATAACAAATAATAAAACCTTTACACGCCCCTATTTTACACCCACATCACAGAGAGAATACAACATAAAAAAGACACTCTACTTTGTCATACAGTATACATCCAATTTAGGGCAATTGAGAGGATTAAACACTTGTAAGATCTTGACCCGTTTATCCTATCAAGTGGATATCCGTTTCTTTGGATTGTATTTGTTCTATGCGTCGACGCGTTTCGATGGGCTTACTTTCTGCCACTATCTTTATCAAGACCCATAATCAATGTTTTTTTCTCTCATTCAGTGTTGGATTTATGTTCAACTCTGGAAAGAAGAAAATTTTGTTTAATTAATAAGTTAAGATGGATTGTCCCTTTAATCTATTTCGACAGCGTTATTGCTGGACTGTGCCTTAGCCCTAATGTTGATGTTATTGCATCTTGACACCTGGAATTACCCAAGTTCTAGACCATAGTCCCTGCCACTTCTATTGCTTGCTTTCTTTTATAACATGTACTAATCTTTCCACTTCATTTTGTGTTGATACTGTCTCTACTCATAGATGTTCTCACCTGAGTATATTGCTCCTAGTTTCTTTTTCGCGCAACCTCTTGCAGATGGTTGGATGATACTTCTTGTGTAGCAGCAATTATTAATCCTCCTTCTTCTTTAGGCTATATATGATCTGGAAAGTATTTAAATTCCCTTATTATCGTTACCTTTTTTCCTCACTTTATTCAACTGCCTCACTCTACATCTTTCCTCTATGGGCAATATTAGATTTCCATTCTTACCGATAGATTTATTTAGAACTGCTCGTCTTATTCCGGAAACAGGCTACGGTTCTAGCTCTTGTTCGTTTGGCCCCGTTATTGTTGTCGATCTACAATAGATATGTGTTGCTTTAATATCTCTACTTTATTTCACCTCGTAGGCCCACTAACTATTTCGAAAAAGAACTTTTTCGTACCTTTTTCTTCCCTTTGTGGTTTGGCCCGCATGTAATTATTTTTGCTTCGACTTGTAAGTGGATACAATTACGGCTATTACGAGGTCCGGAAATTACTGAAGCGTCCTCCCTGTTTTACACTTCCCTGTTAAAAAATAAAAAGAGGGGAGTTTTTGCAATTAATATCGATTACCCGTAAGGAGTATACCCCATTTTTTAGTCTTTCAAAAAACCCTCGTTTTAATTTCCTATTACAGCGAAAGATTACATCATTTCACTGTTCGTATTTCCCTCGTTATTCTCACCTTAGCAATGCCGATAACAAGCGTCCATGCGGGGGTCCTTCCTTGATGCGGTCTATGATAACCGCCATTGTTACCAGATGTCCTCTATTTATTTTGACAGAGTCCCTTTCTCATTGGTTATTTTGGTCCTGTGACTTGTTATAAGCCAATCACCACTCCTCATTCACGTGGTTTGTGGTAATTTATATGTTAGCTCGCTGCTCATACGCTCGTTCCAACCTAATGTGTACTAAAACGTGGAACCCCATTCGTTGGTTCTAGCGTCCCCGCCTTCTTCTCGTAATCATGTTACATTCATTCTATTTATTTATTATTTCGAGGGTAGTTTCAATAAAACTTTACAAATTTCTTAGGTTTGTTCCGTTTGACGCTACAAAGAGAAAAAAACCCGCTATTGTTGGTTTTATTATCACCTACATTTTCCTATTTTTTTCTCTTTCCCGTTGTTTATGACATGCTCCTGGTTCTCCCTTTCCCTAATGTAAATGTGTGTCTACTCTCCCTTCGTAATTATGGACACGTTGTATAGATTGTCCAAATTAATCTTTACGCGGAATCTTTATCACCTTCCAGGATCTTCCACCTATTTGCACCTATGTAGAAGGGAAGCCGGGTGACCATTGCCGAATCGTGTTGATAACCCATATCGTCATACACTATACATTCTTCAGAGGAGAGGGTCAGAATCATATTTCAAATGTTTCAAAAAAAGGTTTTTATCTTGCGATGATACTCATCCAATCTTCCTTGGAATTAAGGCCTCTATCCACTGTATTCAAATAGCACATGAACCATTGTTCACGTTGTTTTCTCCGGGTATTGGGGTCACCTCCTCTTCTGTTTACTTGTATTTTTTCTAAGATGAACCATTGGAAATCATTATAATCATGTTTGTATTTGCTATAATGATCTGTGAGTGGAGCCTTATCTTTCATGTTCCTAATTGCAGACCTATGTTCACACAGGCGAGTACGGAGCTCCCTGCCTGTCTCCCCTACATAGCCCAAACCGCACGGGCAGATGAGGAGATAAACAACATTTTTGCTACGGCAATTATTCAATGTTTTCGCCGATATGATCTTTTGATTATGTGTAATGCTTTTACCTTCTAAGCATTGTACACAAGCCAAACAGGAGCCACATTTGTAATTCCCTTTGGCTCTTTCACCTGCCAGCGTAGTTTGATTTTCATGAGTCTGTTTATAAGTCTTCACTAGGGAATTACGAATTGTTTTGTTACGTCTAAATGAGAAAAGAGGTTTTTCTAATCTGTGTTCTGATTCATAGTTAAGAATTTTCCAATTTCTATTAACTATGTTTTTGATCTTATTACTTATGTTGGAAAATTGTGATACAAAGACAATTCTGCCACTTGATATGTCTTTCTTGTTTTTATTCTTGTTGGTCTCTAGTAGACATTCTCGGTTGTAAAACCTCGCTCTTTTTAAAGAATGTTTTATTAGCTTTTTGGGATATCCTCTTGCTTTTAGTTTATTTGTTAGGATTTCCGCATGGCGATAGAAGTCATCCAAAGTAGTGCAATTTCGTCTCAGTCTTAAAAATTCCCCAAAGGGGATATTATCTTTTTGGGACCGAGGGTGGTTGCTGTCATATTTTAGTAAAGTATTCTTGTCTGTGGGCTTTGTAAAAAGTTCCATCTGTAACTTATTTGCCACATTCTTAATTTTGATGTCCAAAAAATCAACACACGAGTTGCTGTAATTTGCTGTAAATTTGAGATTTTGGTCACCCAAATTGATCCAGTCTATGAAGGAGTCTAACTCCTGGCTATTGCCATTCCATACAAAGATAATGTCGTCTATGAAACGATGCCATCCCTGTATGTTTTCGAAAAACGGAGCCATCTCATTAAAGATGTGTTTTTGTTCAAAGTTACTTACATAGAGGCATGCCAGACTGGGAGCACAGGTAGCCCCCATGCTGGTCCCTTTTACCTGTATATATGCATCATTTTTGAATAAAAAAATATTATTTTTAAGAACCATTTCTATACAGGAAACTATAAAAGTTTTGTTTGCCCCTTCCAGATTTTCGTTCTCAAGGATGTCTGCAACCACCCTGATGGTGTCATTTTGGGGAATATTTGTGTATAAAGCTTCGATATCCAGGGTGACCAAAAATTGGGTCACCCCGTTGAAGCTTTGTCCTTCGAAGATAGAAATCGCATGAGCTGTATCTTTTATATAGGACCTCTGTTTCTGTACTATCGGTTTGAGGAAATGGTCAACATATCTACTCAGAGGTTCCAACATTGAGCCTATACTGCTGACTATGGGCCGCATGGGAGGGTTACTAATGTTTTTATGGATTTTCGGTAGACCATAAATGGCCGGTGTAATTGGATGCGTATTTAAAAGAAATTTGTACTCATTTTTGCAAATCCATCCCTCCTGTAGTCCCTGTTTAAGAATGGTAGCCACTTCCCTCTTTAGGTCTTCTATAGCACTGAGATTGATGGGACAATAATGTTCCCTTACCTCTAGGAGATTCCTCATTCTTCTATCATAGTCATTGGAGTCGAAAATTACAACCCCCCCGCCTTTATCGGCGGGTTTGATGACTATCTCCTCACATTCTTGTAGTGATCTCAAAGCTTTTTTGTGTTCCAAAGATAAATTGTGATTGTTGTGTTTAGGCATAATATTGCTCATATTCTTGATCTCCATTTCTACTACCCTTTCGAAAATCTCCACATTTTTGTCTACTTGTCCCAAATTTGGAGTAAATGTCGATTTTGGTTTGAAACCAGAAACATTGTTTGGTTGTATGTACTCCTTATCTTCAAAAAACCTATTTAATCTTATTTTCCTAAAGAACATTTTTAGGTCACTTTCCAGCTCGTATGCGTTGTGGGGGGCTGTTGGTGCAAAACTAAATCCCTTCTTTAAAATGTCTTCTTCATTTTTCGTTAAAATCTTATTTGACAAATTAATAATGGGTAATTCCTCTATCTCCAATATTGTCTGTTCCTGGTTGTCAGGTATTCCTGCCCTGGGTTTTGAGGTTGAGGGTTCCTCGGGGGTTCCTGCCGATTGTAATTCCTGTAACCCCTCTGTCCTCGATTTTGGCGCCTGCCTAAAAAAGGTTCCCTTTCGAACGCTGGTGTTGGTCTACTATTATGTTCCCCCTCTTGTTCTTCCTCACTGCTGGAACCTGAGGTCTCCGAAAAGGTGACCCGTTTACTGCCACCTCTTGAGTATACAGGTCTAGTGTATTGGGGTTTTTCCCACCTTTGGTCTTGTCTATTTTTGTAATAATCCTTCCCCAAGTACGGATATACTACTTCTTCGTTGTATCTTTCTATGTCCTTTCTTAATTTCTTCATTTTTTTATTCGTTAAGTAGTCTTGATAGCTCTGCGTTTCATTTTCTAATTCTTCTAATTTTTTCTTTGCTTCTTCTAATGCTGAACTTTGTTTTAATTGGATCTCCAAATCTTCAATTTGTTTCCTTTCTATTTCTATTAGTTCTTGCGCTGTCTCAATAATGAGAATAAGCCAATCTCGGCTACAGCGATTGGCTATATGTGTCCAAGTTTCTATAAATTTGGGGTTCTCTGTAAAAAGTCCAGGCTCATTCCTTACTTGCAGACCTATAGGAATTACCCCAGCCTTCAAATATTCTATTAGAAATTCCGCGTGTAATTCTGTGCGGATCAATTTCTTTTTGGCATTCAAGATTTTTATCAATTGTTCGTGACTTGTATTTTTCAGGGCATTATTGTTGCCAGAGCGAGGGTTTAGGCTAATAAGCCTGTTAAATTGGTCCTCTGAAAATCCAAAAGTTTTTAACTTATCCATACGTGATTTAATTAAAAGACTTCTGAGTGTCCTAAGATCACTTTAATTGATTCTCAACACCTAGGAAACCTAGGTTCTCTCCAACCGGCAGGTTGTACTCAACAATTTGAAACTACCCTCGAAATAATAAATAAATAGAATGAATGTAACATGATTACGAGAAGAAGGCGGGGACGCTAGAACCAACGAATGGGGTTCCACGTTTTAGTACACATTAGGTTGGAACGAGCGTATGAGCAGCGAGCTAACATATAAATTACCACAAACCACGTGAATGAGGAGTGGTGATTGGCTTATAACAAGTCACAGGACCAAAATAACCAATGAGAAAGGGACTCTGTCAAAATAAATAGAGGACATCTGGTAACAATGGCGGTTATCATAGACCGCATCAAGGAAGGACCCCCGCATGGACGCTTGTTATCGGCATTGCTAAGGTGAGAATAACGAGGGAAATACGAACAGTGAAATGATGTAATCTTTCGCTGTAATAGGAAATTAAAACGAGGGTTTTTTGAAAGACTAAAAAATGGGGTATACTCCTTACGGGTAATCGATATTAATTGCAAAAACTCCCCTCTTTTTATTTTTTAACAGGGAAGTGTAAAACAGGGAGGACGCTTCAGTAATTTCCGGACCTCGTAATAGCCGTAATTGTATCCACTTACAAGTCGAAGCAAAAATAATTACATGCGGGCCAAACCACAAAGGGAAGAAAAAGGTACGAAAAAGTTCTTTTTCGAAATAGTTAGTGGGCCTACGAGGTGAAATAAAGTAGAGATATTAAAGCAACACATATCTATTGTAGATCGACAACAATAACGGGGCCAAACGAACAAGAGCTAGAACCGTAGCCTGTTTCCGGAATAAGACGAGCAGTTCTAAATAAATCTATCGGTAAGAATGGAAATCTAATATTGCCCATAGAGGAAAGATGTAGAGTGAGGCAGTTGAATAAAGTGAGGAAAAAAGGTAACGATAATAAGGGAATTTAAATACTTTCCAGATCATATATAGCCTAAAGAAGAAGGAGGATTAATAATTGCTGCTACACAAGAAGTATCATCCAACCATCTGCAAGAGGTTGCGCGAAAAAGAAACTAGGAGCAATATACTCAGGTGAGAACATCTATGAGTAGAGACAGTATCAACACAAAATGAAGTGGAAAGATTAGTACATGTTATAAAAGAAAGCAAGCAATAGAAGTGGCAGGGACTATGGTCTAGAACTTGGGTAATTCCAGGTGTCAAGATGCAATAACATCAACATTAGGGCTAAGGCACAGTCCAGCAATAACGCTGTCGAAATAGATTAAAGGGACAATCCATCTTAACTTATTAATTAAACAAAATTTTCTCCTTTCCAGAGTTGAACATAAATCCAACACTGAATGAGAGAAAAAAACATTGATTATGGGTCTTGATAAAGATAGTGGCAGAAAGTAAGCCCATCGAAACGCGTCGACGCATAGAACAAATACAATCCAAAGAAACGGATATCCACTTGATAGGATAAACGGGTCAAGATCTTACAAGTGTTTAATCCTCTCAATTGCCCTAAATTGGATGTATACTGTATGACAAAGTAGAGTGTCTTTTTTATGTTGTATTCTCTCTGTGATGTGGGTGTAAAATAGGGGCGTGTAAAGGTTTTATTATTTGTTATGTGTAAGATAAATGTGCTATTCAGTTTGAAATTCTTTGTATATACAGGTCAGTCATGAAATATTGTATGTAATTAGATTTAGGATGTATATTGGAAAAGCAATGAATATATAGGTATGTTTTTAAATGTGATCAAAAATATGTTTTTATAAAATAAATGTACATGGTTGATTAACTTAATTTTGAGTACAGTGACTATCTTCATAAATTTACATTGTTTTTAACACTCATGCTTCAACCATGAAACGCCTTCCCAGGGCAGAGTAATGCAAAGCAGCACCTTGCGCTGCTTTGTGTTACTCCAGATTTACCAGGCATTGCAGGGCCAGGCAAGGTGGTCTGGCATTGCTTGGTAAATTCAGATTTTCCACAGCAGGGTTGGGTAGAAAAAAATGATTTTATTAAAGACACAGAGGCTGATATTATGCATATCTTCTTTATTGCCAGCTCAAAGCAGCAACTTTAGCAAATATTAGAACTTAGAATAAGAATCTAAGAACATTCCAATTCAATATAATCCTATGTCAGATAGCCATCTTCCTTCTTCTTTTCTTCAACTTGACAGAACAAGGTTCCAAAATTAAACTTGAATCATCTTTTCATGGAAACAGCCTTTTCCCCCAAAACTTCTTCACTCCGCTCTTCTAAATTACTTCCTAAAGTTTCCTGCTCCTGGAACATACACACATTATAGGGTGGGGTCAACTCAGAGAGGGATAATATCAGCCTCTGTGTCTTTAATAAAATCATGATTTTCTATCACCACTGTTGTGAAAAATCTGAATTTCATGGCAAGACAAGGAGGCCAGTGTTATGCATGTTCAAAGCCTTGCCATAATATTCCTCACTGCACAGTCTACTG
The DNA here is from genome assembly GCF_964204655.1 of Triturus cristatus. NCBI lineage: Eukaryota > Metazoa > Chordata > Amphibia > Caudata > Salamandridae > Triturus > Triturus cristatus. The sequence goes on from NC_140590.1 coordinate 1,404,358,520, forward strand.
GTTTAAAATATAATTTCTTAAACACAGAATCTGAAGACTAATCTGCTGCAGCTAATATACAACTCAAACCGCCACCTGTCACCAATGCCTTAGAAGCCATTGCCCTTCTGGGGAATGAACCCCAAATCTCACAACATCTATTCCTGCCTTTTTCATGAACTCCTTAACCCACCTAACCAGCGTAGGGCTTGAAATAGATTTAAAAGGGTGCCTGAATGAAATTAACAACTGTGTTTCTCCATCACTTCTCATATTATCAGTCCTTCTCTCATACTCATACAAGCATCACACCAGACACAATTTTCTGCTCTCCTCCAAATTTGGATAAAATATTGTTCTAAACATAGTCTTAATCCTGTTCCTAATATTGAAACAAACTCCCTCTGGTAAATAGCTCTGTGATGTCACATCCAAGGCCTTAACATCCGACACCCTTCTAAAAGATATTAAACAAAGAAGCATGATCAATTTGAATGACAGACTCTTTAAATGTAAAAACTGATTTTTTTGTCCAACTAGCCAACTCCCCTAAAACTATTTCTACATCCTACATAGATGAATATTTCAGGCCCGGTGGTAGCCTCCTTCGCACACTTCACTACAACCTCTTCACTACATCATGCTAACCCACTGGCAAGCTACCTCTTAACTCATGGCCAGACTCTCCTGAAATCAACCAACCCATCAGTCTCAACTGTCCCTGTAAAACCAATTTGTGTCTCTCACATTTTTTTCACTAACTGATCCGAAACCTCTGGCAGAAGCACTGCATTGTCTATCAACAACTCTATGAAGAGTGGATACCATACCTGAGATGGCCAAAACGGAGATACCAGCACCATTTCCGTACACTCTCTCCTCACTTTCAATATCAGACTTTGAATCAACGCAAACAGCGGGAAAGCAGAGCAGTGGTCATTTCCCCAGTGCTGCAGAAACGCATCCGCTGCCTCCACTTCTGCATCCAGTCTCCAACTGTAAAACCTTGTCACTTGAGCATTCACCCTGTTCGCAAACAAGTCCACACACAGTAGACCCCATCTGATGTCCAGCACTCTGAACACTTTCCTGTTCAGCATCCAATCGCTGAAATCCTTCAACTTCCTGGAATTCCAATCTGTCACCATATTAGTCATTCTCAGAATGTACTGAGCTTGTACCATAATTTCTTTATCAAAAATACCAGACCCCTATGCAAAATCCACTTAAGCCTTCGACCAAGGCCCTCCCAACTTGTTGACATACCTTACCGCAGACACATTGTCCATTTTTAGGAACACTTCTCCTGTTCTCTGACAAAACTCTTTATCACACACGATTCTGCCAAGTACTCCAGCTAGTTAATATGCAACTCCTTCTCCTGCTTTGACCATTTCCCTCTGCTGCAAGGGAGCCACACCTTGCTCCCCAACCCTGAAGGCTAGCATCTGGCTCTATAACCATATCCGGAATGTCACCAAAAATGGCCCTTCCATTTCAGGCTTCCACGTTCTCCTGTCACGACTCCAGTTCCTCTTCAGTCTCTGCATCCAACTGCCCTTTCTGTTATTATCTCACTGCATTGCGTAAATACCTGGCTTTCAACCTCTGCATAGCCCGATAATATAGTGGAGCTGGAACAATTGCCTGTATCGATGCTGATAGTAAACCTGGTACCCTGGCTATCTGACGTAAAGTCACCCATTCGCATGACAACATCCTCCTTATCTCCCTGCAAATCTTCTTCACCTTCTCCAGGGGTACCCTCAACATGTATTCCATCGTCCCCAAAACACCATCTCCTCAGCTAGCTTCAGACATGATTTCTTCCTGTTTACCACAAAATGAAGATCCTCTAATGCTCACACTGCGAGCTCCGTCTCTTCCTGCACTAATAGCCTGACACCCCTTGTCCACAGCCACTTCACAATTGGTCTCACCACCTTGGTGAAACACCAGGGGCTGATGTCAACCCAAATGGAAGGCTCCTAAACCTCCACATTACCCCTCACCAGAATCTAAAAAGTCCCTCTGTTCCTTGCAAGCAGGGACTCTCAAGGCACGGGTCCTTCAAATCCAGACGTGTCAACCAGGCTTCCTTAACAGATCTCTCAGCATATGAATTCCTTCCATCTTGAAGTGATTGTATTAAACCCAATAGTTCAACTCCCTTCAGTTTATTACTGGCCTCATTCCTTTGTCCTTTTTTTCCACCAAAACAAATTGCTCACAAAACCCTGCATCACACCTTCTACATTTTCTATTGCTCCTTTCTTCACCAGTTCTTTTATTTCCTGATCTACCATCCTTTCTTCTTCCTTTGAGACCCTTAGGGCACTTGGCCAACCCTCCTGTACCGGTATTTCTACTAAATCTATTCGATAAACCTGCACAGTCCGCAAAACCCAAGTTTCAGCCGTTATCTCCTTCCATCTCTCTGAAAAGTGGGCAAGTCTGCCACCCAGTTTTATTAGTATACACAAAGGGTCTCTTGCCAAACGTACCTTGCTGGGCTCTTCCCCTTCTGTCTCCTCTTGTTATTCCTCTTCCCCTTTATATCTGGGGGTAGAAACTTGTTGTTTGATATCCTGAGGCTCTGTATCCATGAGAGAGCAATGTCCATGCGATACCAAACCACGGCCAGGGAATTGACTTCCTCCCGGCCCCACCAAAAACCTTCCGAATAGCCTTTTGTATTTTTTGCATAGAATTAAATGCTCCGGCCTACTTTGCCATTTCCTTGACAAATGAATCTCCAAAAATCAGGCCTTTTTCCTCCTGGCCTGATTCCTTATTAACAAGCTCTCCTAGCTTTGGATAAATCTTCATAAGAAGACTCTTCCTAAGTTCATCAAAGTATCTTTATTCGGATATTAAAACATCCAGAAAAGAACAATATATTTACATATTTCATATACAATAATATGAACAGTTCATCATAAAACATTAAAATAAAACATATCTAATGGGCCATTCCAAGATCTCAATAGCAGAGTTGGGCCTAAGATTTGTGCTAAATTGCAAATTCATAGTTTTTATAAAGTGCAGTGTGCTAACAGCTATACAGATAGGGGATACCAACACATAAACATTGATTAAAATACAAGATCGTAGTTTACATAAGATCAATCAATTTAAAATAAGCCGTAGCCTAAATAAAACAAACTTCTTTTAACATCCCAAGTACTCTAAACATTGCGAGACAGCAATTGCGAAAACTCCACATATTATCTCCTGTTCTGTGTAAAGTGTAAAACTATCTTACGGGTGGACTTTAATCCGGGTGCCTCAACTACAGTATCCGGCAAACAGAATAACTTACGCCTCCCTTCTAGAATTCCTCAATTTCACGGCTAATCTTAAAAAATTTACAGTACAGAACAAGGTAAGGGGGTCCGCGGAGAGTTTTAAGTATAGAAGAGCTACTCTAACTTGGGTGAATTTATTCACTCTTAGGATGGTTTTTAAAAAAAGAGCCCGCGGATATTCATATAGTGGACAAAAGAATACAAAATGTAGGGTGTCCTGTGGAGATCCCAGATCGCAGCCACAGGGACCCTTTGAACCAATATCTTTCGTGTACCCTGCGGGAACTGCTAAAATATGATGTAAGAGATCCAGTCTGAATCTGGTCATTAAAAACCTATCGTTTTTGTTGTAGATCAGTGCCTAAGTTCATTACACAATGCCGCATTAGTGTTTCTCAAGAAGCACACAGCTCGCTGCATCGACTGTCACACCTCCAAAACATCTACAGCAGTCTCCTTAAGATTTGCCTCCTCACACATATCTAATATCTTGGTTATGGGACCAAATGCATCGAGTAATTGGTCCTGACAACCCTTCAGCCCCTTGTCTAATCCTCTCCTAGAATCTCCTCCTGACTAGGTTAAAAATGTCAGCATCCTAGAATCCAACTCTGGTGTGAAAGCCACCGTTTTGGGCAAAGAAGGACTTGGGCACTCAAATCGAAGTATAGTTTTGACTTGCTTAGGCATCTCCCTCCTAATCCAGAACTATACATATTCCGCCACATGCCCTGCTGGAACCCACTGAGGAGACAAAGTATGCTATTTGGTATGAGGATCGGACATATACTCTACCAATGGCTCCTTCATCTGATTCTTTCCCTCAACTCCTTTTTTGCTCTTTTGCTTACCACCTCATCATCATTCGTGTCTTCTAAATCAGAAGAACATGATATTATTATGTCCCCACAATTGGAGGATTCATCACAGGCCACCGCTCTGTGATCCCTTTTACTGGCCTTTATACACTTCTAACTCAATTCCATCCGAGTTGCCCTTTGTTTTTCCTTTGGACCGTAATGTCCTTTTGCCTTATTTCCTTTCACTTTCTGACAATGCTTCCTTTTCTGCACCACCTTACGGCCCTCTTTTGCTCCACCTGCAGGTGCGGCCTCCTCCATGGAGCAAAACCGTTCATCCTCAACTTTACTCCCTCCATACCTTCCTTTCAACTTTTACATATAATCATCAAGTTTCTTACCCAACTGGCTTGCCAATGAAGAAACTGCTTTATTTACACACTCCTGAACCCTATCATCTAAACTCTGCTCAGATGCACTATTTGCCTCCATATTCCTTGCTCCCAGTAAATCACAATTCCTCCAGAAAAATAAACTAATTCTTCCCTCAAATTATCTGTGTTAACAACCTCAACTTGTTAATTAACTTCAGTTCACTAAATAATCTCTTCCTTCCTGCCAAACATTTCATAAACCAGAATTCCTCCATATCTCTCTCACGGCGTCGAAAGAAACTGACCAGAAACTGCCTAAAAAACAATCATAATTGCCCAAAAATGGCCACACTCTGCACCATTTAGATACCTAATGACTTCCCATTTCAAAATAGCCTCTTGTCAGCTGACTCATGTACGGCAACAAGGACTCTCCATATTCAAGTCTCTTAGTAACATGTTTGCTCTGGAATCCTTTTGTAACATCAGCCAGCCTATTGTGCATGTGTAACTTTTGTGCTTACCTATGTTTTTGCACTTTCACCATGTAAATGCTTTGTCATTTGTTTCAAATGCCGCCTTCTTCATGCGCATATGCATGCGCCCATTCAACCGCTTCGCTTCTTCCTTTGTTCTAATCTGCGCTTGCCTCATGCGCACAAGCGCACACCTAATCATTTGACCTGGCTCATACTTAACAGTGCCACACGACTGCTCTACAATGGCACAGTCATACGAACATTCAAACAACTGCCATACTCCCGGCATCTCACCTCTTTACTTATTTAATACTGAATACTCCTCTGAAGTCAGCCAGTCCAAAACTCCAGCTCATACATACCTTCTCCCACCGCTCCCCTTCAAAAGGCCCGTTATCTCTCAATTGCAACACAATTCCGTTTGACACACCAAACATTGTATCAACCTGTATCTAGACCTCAAACATTCATAAATGTAAAAATAAAAAAAGATTACCTATTTTAACATTACGTACGCAACATCTAACAAATTAATCTATATGCATATGCTCTGACTGCGCTCAACCACATCTGTACACCTCCCGAGATGAGGCGTTACAAAGGGAAATAACTTTGTTACTCCTTGTTTTTTCCTCTTTTTTCTATTCTACAGCACACATGGAAAGAGGAAAACGCCTCTTTGGATTGTTTTCGTGCAGAATTGGGTACCTTCCTTCACAAAACAAATCCTGCCTGCGGCACCCTTGCACTATAGTGCAAGGGTGCCTATGTTGGTACTAGGCTGCCAAAACGGCACCAGCGCAGGCAGAAAAGGAAGAAATGCACCATATTGCTTAAATATGGTGCATTTCTGCCCTTTCACTTTGGCTTAGGGCAGCGCAGCAAGGTGCCTTGCTCTGCTGCCCTACTGCAAAATGCCATAAATGAGGCCCTGACTTTCTAGAAGCCCATATTGTTCTAATGGATAACTATGATAGGCTTCGGCAGACATAAGCAAGTAACTAGAATGCATTCACATAAGATTAATTATCATCTTTGCATTAAACAATTGTAGAACCAAACAACATGTTAGGAATGTGCATTTCATGAAATCAACATTGTGTATTTCTTGAATATTTGACTAACACATTTCATTTCAAAATAAAAAGGGCCTCAAAAGGGCAAAAGAGAGAACACAGAATGATTACGACAAGACATTGCACCATTACAAAAACTGGTACAAGCCACTGGGCCATCCTCATAGGTAATTACATGCAATAAATAAACAACAACACAAACACACCATTAAACTTCAGAAATTATCAAACATGCACAGTTAAGTGCAAAAAGCTTTAATGATCAAAATGATTGAAACATCTGGTGTAGGTTCCCATATTTATTTAAATAATGCATTGAGATCTTTTCAATTCACAAGCAGTCTTTGGAAATAAAAATGCAAACACACCAATGAGCTGTCTGTGATTCTCAATACTGCATTGGTTTTTGGTTGTTAAATAAAACAACGCCTCCTAAAGAAAGTTTCAAAGAAAATAGTTTTGGGGAAAATATTGCCCTTTAAAAACTCAATTTCACTCAATTGCAGCAAATGTTCCTGAATAGTCTGTACTGGATTAAGGAAAATGTCCAGCTCTCCAAGACTATTTCGATAATATCTTCACTGGTGGTTCAGACTCCCCAAACCTTTAGTGGAGGAGTCCCAACATTTTTAGGTAAAACTTCTTGAACATCAGCCCAAGTAGGAAAAGACTTTGGAGACTTCTTGAAAAAGAGATTCAGCTTTTGCTTTTAAGCCAGGTTTAAGTGTTATGCAGAATTCCATGCTAGGATTCCCAGCAGGTCAGATTTACATTTACCAGCCAGGATCTCCACATGGAATACCACCTATTATGAGCGAAAACCCTCAGAATGGGGATTAACTGTATGGGTATGGAATTACGCTATGGTATTCCACATGGTATTCCCCATTCTGCGAGTTTTAACACACACATTCACCACATCACATACTCTGAGCAGGGTGTAAATGTTTCTGGGGCTTCTGTTTAGGGCGGTGGGGAGGGTTGAGGAAGGGAATTTAGGGGAGGGAAATGGAAGGGGAAGATGAGTTCTGGCAGGGAAGCATTGAATGCTACTCCTTGCCATAGTCAGGTTGGAGTGGGGGACAAGGTCTGGCTGCTGTTACAGCCAAGGCGGCTTGACTGATTGGATTTACCATCCAGTAAAGCAGTGTGCAGTGTTTCCATATACAGGAAAACCAGGGTAGTTGCAATCAGGAGAAGTGGAATTCTATATTATAAGTTTAACCCACCTGCCTTTTACTCAAAATTATTATAGGCTGCATTGGAATTCTTCACTGCTGTTCTTAAGTTCAAAATAGTTTATTGAATTTTCATAATAAATCAACAATAACAAGAAACAATACAAAAAATATTACCGAATAAATACCCATTAACATTAGAGAAATCATGAAACATCAATTAAATTGCAATAAGTAAACAGTGAATATAAAATGTATAAAACAGAAAAGAGGAGGAGGGAAAGAGAGTAACTATAAATGTTTTATAACAGTGACGAAAAAGAGTTACTAAAACTTAGAACTCTGGATTAATACACAATCGGTAGAAAACTTGAAATAATTCATAATTAAGAAGATAAATAGATATCAACAGGTTTCCAAAAAGAATGATATGAGATAGAATTATGATTAATACCATGTAAAGATAATTGAGCTCCTCTTCTAGTAAATATAACCAAAGACCACCAAGAGTGAACAGACAATAATAAAACATCTTTCCAACATGTTGTAATGGATTTTAAAGCAGCTGACAATAAAAAGTTGAAAAGTTTACCTTCTAATTCATTTACTTTTTGCGAAAGAACAACAGATTTGCAAATTATTAATTCGAATGAAACATCTTCCTGAATAGTAAATATTTTTTCTTAATAATAATCCAAACTTCAGTCCAAAGTTTAAAAACAGAAGGACAATCATAAAGCATATGCCGTAGTGAACCAGGATGTAAGTTGCTGTGCCAGCAAATTGAAGAAGGAAGAAGTTTAGCATGAAATAATCGAAATGGAGTCCATAAACAGTTATATAAAATGAGTTAGTTTGATATAGTGAAACAGGTAACCAACCCGAAATACTATTAAGCCAAATAGTTTTCCATGTATCAATAGAGAGAGAGATTGAAAGTTCATTATTCCAGAAAGTTGATTTTACAATAATATTGGTACCTTGAGAGTTGGACATTTTTTTCATATAATATAGAAACACCATGAGGTAAAGTGGAAACAGTTTGAATATAAATTGATAAATCAGATTTAATATTAGAAGGAATACTTTGAGGAAATGAATCTAAAACAGAATTACAGAATGAATCATATTTCAAAAAATCAAAAGAAGGTAAAATAAATTTTGTTTGCAAAACTTCAAATGATAAAAAAACATTATTGTGATAGATATCCTTAAGGTAGAAAATACCAGCTTTAATCCAAGAGGACCAAATCTAACATGGCTATTAAGTTTTATGACTGGGTTATACCATAATGACATATCTTCGGTAGAAGATATCGGTGATTGAAAAATTAAATCCAAATCATTAAAAACTTAGCTTGGTGGACTTTAAAATAACAGATTTATGAAAAAATTTAGATTTCTTAGACATAGTTAAGAAAGTGGGTAATGGAAGAGGTTCTATTAAAGCTTTTTCATTTAAAAGCCAAGTATGGGAATTTGTTAAGAAAGAGCGTTTAAACCAAATAGAGCTTTGTTTTAAAATAAAAGCTTTGTGATTATAAAAAAAATCTGGTAATTCAAAGCCTCCATTACACTTAGGTACTTTTATAACTGATACGAGATAATTTATCATTCCAAAGAAATTTGCAGAGGAGTTTGTCTACAGTTTTATAAAACGTTAAAGGAAATTGCATGGGAATAAAGGCAAGAGTGTAAAATATTTTTGGTGCGATAGTCATTTTTATAGAATCCATTTTACCCCACCATGAAAGATGGAGTGAGGACCCTTTGGTTGTTTTGTCTTTAATATAGTTAATGATGGAGTCACAGTTTAGCGTTATTTTTGATTTCATAGATGAAGAGAACTCAATTCCAAGATATTTCAATTTATCTCTTTGCCAAATGATATCAATCATGGGTAACATATCAGGAGTAAAATAAATATTTAAAGGAAAAAATTCTGTTTTGTTAGTGTTTAACTTATATCCAGAAACTGTGGAATAAAACGTAATAATTTCAAGTAATGAAGGGAATGAGGATACAGGATTACTAATAAATAACAATACATCACCAGCATATGCTAAAGTTTTAATAATAACCTCTTTGATATTAATTCCTGTAATATTATCACATTTTCTTATAGAAACAAGCAATGGTTCAATATCAAGAAGAAACAAAAGGGGGGAAAGGGGACAACCTTGTCGTGCACCTCTGAAAAGAGAAAATTGACTAGAAATTTGACCGTTAATAAATAAACGAGCAGTAGGAGTAGAATATAAAGTAGAAATCATACGAATAAATACGTCACCAAAATTAAATGACAATAAAGTATAAAATAAAAACTGCCATTGAATTTTGTCGAGCTCTTTTTCAGCATCCAATGCTAGAATACCTGGTGGTAGAGATAAAGTAAATCCTTGTTCAATAACGAGCAACAGGGTTCTAGTATTATTGGCTGAAGATCTATTTTTCATAAAATCAGATTGATCTGGATGGATAATAGAATCCAACACAGAGGATAATCTAGAAGCAAGTATTTTGGCATACAATTTACAATCTTGGTTTATTAAAGAGATAGGGTGATAATTTGATACAAGGGTGGGGTCTTTATTAGGTTTGGGTAAAAAAATAATTAAAGCTTCTGTAAAAGAACTGGTGGTAGTTCCCCTAGAACCAAAAAAAGTAAAAAGCTGAAATAAATCAGGGATAAGTTGTAATTGAAATTCATTATAAAATTCAACGGGTTTACCATCAGGACCAGGGGATTTATTTTTTTAAAGAGATTTTATGGCTAATAGAATTTCATCTTGAGTAATAGGGACTTCAAGTTCATTTTTATCTGATTGAGAAAGCTTGGGCAAATCACAATTTGATAAAAAAGAATCAATTAAGGAAGCATCATCAAAATCAGGTTTGTTATATAGAGTAGTATAAAAATCCATGAATTCATTAACAATATCATTTTGGGATAAAGCAATTTTACCATTAGTGCCATGAATTGAATTTATTTGTGTTTTATCTTTTATAATGCATAAAAAATTGGCTAACAGTCTTCCAGATCTATTCGCATTAAAAGCAAATTTGGCTTTAGAATTTGAAAGCTGAATACCAGCTCTTTTGCTAAGGATTGAGTTAAACTCATATCTAAGTTTCTGTAATTTGAATCTGTATTGAGGGTGAGTAGATGTAATTAAAAGCCTCTCATATTTCACATTTTGTTTTCTAAAGATTTAATATTTGTATTAAAAGTTTTATTGTCATGAGCCATAATAGAAATAGTAACACCTCTAATATAAACTTTAAGAGCGTCCCATATATTCACCATAGAAGTAGAGCCTTCAGGGTTAAGAAGAAAGTAATCATGTATAGCAGTTAAGAGTTTAGGTTTGTTTTGTTCATTAAGAACAATACTAGTATTCATTCACCATCTGGATTACGTTACAACATTAGAGTTCAATTTCAAAATAAAAGAAATTAAGGTATGATCCGAAATATCAATATTACCAATATTAGGAGTGACCATGGAGTTAATTAGTTGTCTGGATATTAATAGATAATCAAGCCTAGAATGCAAATTATGTGGGTTAGAAAAGAATGTAAACATTTTTTCTGTGGGAAAATGTAATCTCCAAATGTCAACTAGCTTTGTAGTTTGAAGAAATGATTTAAAAGCAAAAAAAACTTTAGGAGGTCGAAATTTAGTAAGAGATAATCTATCTAATAAGGGGTCTGATATAACATTAAAATCTCCACCAACTATAAGAGGAACTTTACCTAATTTGAGAAGACAGACCAAAAGTGAGGATCATCAGCAGTAGGACCATAAATATTTAATAAAAACATAATCGAATCATTAACTTTATTCTTAGCGACAAAATATCTTTCATCAGTATCTGAAAATGTACTCAGTATTTGACAATGTAATCTCTTTGCACAAAAAAATAGCAACACCTGTTTTCTTGCCATTTGCAGGAGATGAAACAATACCATCGTTTTTTTACATATACTCCAAAATGTTGTCATCAATATGAGTTTCTTTTATAAAGCAACATATCCGCTTTACAACTACCCAAATAGTATAAAAATGTTCGTACGTTTAACAGGATGACGTAGCCCCTTAACATTTAAAGAAACTATCTTAATATTATGAATACTAGCCATAGTGAAAAAGAAAGAAAAAGAAGGTCAAGAAGAGGGGACAAAGATGTAGGTAGAGAGAGAAAACTAGTAACTCCAAAACAGATGATGAAAAGAGAGAGGGAAAAGAGAAAGAAAACAAATGAAACATAGAGAAAACAACAAACACTACACATTTATAACAGGAATGAAACCCACACATACTTTACAAGCTTGACCGAAACCTTTGGAGCCCCCTAGAAATATAACCATAAAAGTTGTCAGGAAAATTCATAAAACTGATGTTCAGGTAGCAGAGTCATGAGTATCCATTGAATGCTGTGAGTGCTGAACCAGGAATAATTTTAACTCTTAAGGTCGTTGGAAGGATTTAGAGAAAGTATCTTTCCAAATGCGCATTCTTGATGGGTCAAAAAGACCATATTTGAATCCAAGACTTCTGAGCTGAGGACGAAGAGCAGTAAATTACTTGCGAATAAAAACAGTTTCTTTCGCAAAGTCTTGGTGAATACATTTTTTATTTCCATTGACCATCAAAGAAGGACTTTCTCGTGCAGCTTTTCTTATCAAAACCAAATGATGGTGGCGAAGAACTTTAAAAATCATTTGTCGATGTTTTGTGTGGCGTGGATTACTATGCGATGGAATCCTATGCGCCTTATCAATTTCACATTTTTCTGGAAATTTGATGTTTAGAAGAACAGGAATCAGATTCTCCAAATATAATCTGCAATTGGAACCTTCAACAGCCTCTGGCAAGTCAAAAATGCGTAAATTATATTGTTCATTACGACTTCCCATATCCAGAAGGTGAGCAGACATAGGCGGGATTTTTGCCACAAGTGGAGAAAAAGCGTTGATTTTAACTTTATTGTCATTTATTTTAATTGAGTTATCAGAAATTTTCATTGACATACTAGCCATGTCTTTGCGCAACTTTGTAATCTCTGTCGCAATTGAGTCTGTGTTGACATGAAGAGCTTGAATTTCGTCAAAAATCAATGATAAAGAAGGTTCACTTGACTCAACCACTTTAGATTTAACAGGAGGAAGTGAAACCTGTTGCTTCCTTTTGTTATACGCATTCTTATGATCCATGCTTTTGTTGAAATAAATGAACTTGCAAGGAATATAAAATTAGGAGAAAAATGTAATAATTTCTGAGAAAAACTGAAGTTAGAGTTTGAATTGCTGAGAAAAGCTTGAAAAAATGAAAGATGCAGCAGCTAAAACTAACTGTGGGAGTGTTTAGGCCAAAGCCAGGCCCTCTCCTAATCACTTACTCCGCCCCCTTGACAGAGAAGCCGGGCATTACCTCAAAGCAGGGCTGGTAGCTGAAGCAGGAAGAAATAAAATGCCACTGCCACCGAAGAAAGGACCAGGAAAAGCTTCACAGCAAAGGTATGCACATCAATAATACAGCGACCTCATTATTTGAAGTAATTTGACAAAAAAATCATCGTTATTTGGCCAAAAACAGGGAAAATCGATTGGAGCTCAGCAGGCGACGGCCACCTTGTTTCGCGCTCGCGCGCGTCCACCTTCACTGCTGTTCTAAAGCTCATGCCACAGGGTTTGCTAAAAAGGAGCAACGGCAAAGCTTCCCCACTGGCGTAAGTCTGGAATTTGACATATAAGGACCCCTCATAATTTATATGCATTTTACACCTGAATTGCAAGAAAGTCAACAATGCTAGTTTAATATAAAAACAGTTTCTCTCTTTATGGACCTGCATATGGTTTTAGGGCCTGTTAAGCATGTCCACACTCTCCAGCCATCAAAAATATAATTTATCCAGGGTCCAAAAATGCAAAAATATAATCTATCAAGGGACCAAAAATAAATGAAAATCACAGGAAACAAACCAGAAAGATGGACTTCTACAACTGCCTTCTGGAATGCCTCCAAACATTGCTTGACCAGAACTTTCATTTTTAAATTATTTGCATTGAGGGATATCTGTGGCTGCCTGTGAGGAGCGAAGGGCAGAGAGGAAGTGCATTCTCAGGTTTTGCTAAAAAAAAAAGAAAACAGACACGTCTTTATTTTCATTTATGAACTCTTACATACGATTGTGAATCAGCCCCAAAATACCCAACTTCCTATTAGTAAAAGTACAAGAGTACACATTTTTATCTATTTGTACTAATTCTATATGAATATTCCCTTTACATATTGGCATTTTAGTCCCATTTTGGATGCCTTGAGGCCAGTTTTTTTTTCGGTCAGGGCATTTGGCATTGGCAAGTAAAAGAATATAAAAGATTTCTACAGACGTTCTACAAAATTGCTGCTTTACATACTCCAAAATGCCCTTCTGAATAGGCTCTAAAGAACCCTATTCACGAAAAAACAGTAGTAAATGTGCACCTGTAGAAGAATACCTAAGAACAGGTGCAGACTGGTACTTTAAGGGATTCACAAACATTACTAGTAGAACGCTGTTCCTGGCACAAGATGTTAGTTGTACTTTGGGAATAATAATGTGACGTGATGCTTCTCAAAGGCTGTTGTTACTGTATGGAAAGCTCATGGCATAGATTTAAGAATAGAGAGAAAGGACCCCCCATGTGCAGATATACATATTTCATTATTTTTTCCTTCACAGGGAAAATATTTTTTCTGATGGAGAAAGCCCTTCCCTACTACTCAGCAAATCTGGGGTTTGTCTTCCCATCCTGGTAGCTGAGGGATCTGGTTGGGAAAGGATAGGATTTCAGATGATAATCCTAACTATTTCATGTTTATCGGTATTCAGAAGCTTATAAGGCAACCCCCCCCTCTAATAATGCCCACTTCCCTCTTCCTGCATGCAATTTACTTCTGCCAATTTCTCTGCAACTGTGCAGAGAAATCAACAGTATTAAATCAATTTATATCTTCTAGGAATCGTTTTGTACATTCCTAGCTGTTGTATTGCATAGTACCATTCTTAATAAATTTTGTACTGATTGCTGCTAGGCCACCATACCTGGAAGTTCCTGAACTTCTAAGTTGGGGGATTCTGAGAGTGGAGGAAAGTAGAATGGCAGAGGAGGTAATAAGGAGTGCTGCAAGAATTTGGCAATAAACCTTAAGCTATGCATTAATCTGCAGGACCATAATAAAAACATTGTTATAGATAGGTTTCCAATGTGGGAAAGTGGAGTATTCTGTGGTGTGGGGGTTAGATCTCGCCATGCAATACTAGCACAATACTCCAAAGATGGTCATTGGATTCAAACTAATAAATCTTTAGCTCAGTCATGGTAGTGTGGCAAAAAGCAGTCCAGCTTTACTAGAGGAACATGTTGTTAAGCATTTCAGAGAAATGACTTGGATGATAAATAATTGACACGGCTTGAGAGAAATCTGTCACCAATTTATAAAATAGAGTGTATTTTTATCTTAGTTTAGACATCAAAAGGAATGGAGTTATAGATTTTTGTAGAAATATTACATCAATGCAGAAAAATGCATGAAAAAGACAACATTGGGGTCAATGGGAAAAACCCCTAATAACAATCGGTCACTTGCAGGTCCAGTTACGTGGAGCCATACTGGGTTAAAGTCATGTGGGACCCTGGACCAGCTCATGAGAGTCAGATCAATTTTACCTAGCCCATGGAGTCCGGATGTAGAGTTGTCCAGGCTGTCCTTGGGGCTGAATGGGAGCTGAAGTGGTGCTGATCTTACTGCTTACATGGTGTTTCAAGAAACAGGATGCAAAAACACAACAGATACACAGCTGCTGACGTCAGGCAAAGGTTGCACTGTGTTCCCTGGAGACACAGCGCCAAGGATGGGGCTCAGTTCCCGGGTTGGTGACCAACAAGCCTTGATAGCAGTAAGCACAGCAAAAAGGTACTGGAACTTCACTGGGTCCGAGGGAGCTAGGAAGCGGCCTGAAACTTCAGGCCATGTGAGACTACAAATCCCACAATGCACTGGACCACCGGGATTTGGGCGATCCTACGGAGGGCCCAATGGCCAGCAATTCTTTGGATCTGCAAGTGTTTTTACCTGCAGTTTGCAGGGGACTATTGCCAGTAACCATGGGAGTCTGAGGGTGCTTCTGGCTTCCACAGTGGTCCCTACTTTTGGGAGTGCTGAGTTTTAGCCAAGGAAAAATATCCTTCACCCAGTTCCAAGTCTGTTGCCACAGGGACAAAGTATCCCTCTTTTGCTTTGGTGCTGTGGACAAAGTCTGTGTGTCGGTGACATGGGTCTCCTCTTGGTACTTCCTTGATGCAATGTGTTGAGATCTGAGGTACTGGGGACAGGGGTGTCCCTTAAATCCTAGATTCAGGGAAGTTAAGTGTTTCTGAGCTAGTAGCCAATGGGCAGCTACTCCCTTCAGCTATTCTGCCCCTGAGGTGACCACATGTGGATCATATTTTCTACTCAGAAGCCTCTATTCTGCCACTCATTAGGATGGCGGGAATCAAATTTTATTGTACAGACCAGACTGCTAAACCCAGAGGCGTGGCTAGCGTTCCAGGGGTGCACATCTCCTGACTAACTAATTTCCCACCTGTCCAGATGCAAATGCGCCTGGGGCAGGGGGAGGGGTGTTTTCTCAACTGTGAGACAGCCCTGATGCATGTGAGAGCCTGTGCAGCCTTTGACGCTCACCACCTTGATGTGCCAATGTACTAGCCTGCTTGGGAGGAGGGAGTTGTGAACTCCTTCCTGCTTGCTCAAACCTTTGTTCCTGACTCCTCAGAGTGACCACACTGCCTGGCAGGAGTTCTGAGGAACACCTCAACACCCTACCGGAGTGGGACTGGGAACTCTTATTTTTGTGCAGCAAGGTCATTGATTTGGAAGACCGGAGTCGTCAGAACAATGTCTGCTTTTTTGGCTTCCCAGAGAGTGTAGAGGGCCTGAAGACAAGTCCTTCCTTAGGGACACTCTCCCAAAGCTCACTAGTCTAGACTTTGACCCTCCCTTGGAGATGCAGCTGGCTCATCGTTTGGCAGTATGCAAGTGACATCACGGCGCGTGACACAACGGCATGCAACATCACGGCGCATCACATTACGGATGCATGACATCATTATGCATGACATCACGGCACACAACTTCACACATGGCATCACAGGAATTGACATCATAGAAAGTGGCATCACAAGCCACGACTTTACAGGAAGTGTCATCACAAGAAGTGACATCAGATCTAAAGCCCTCGAATATATATTTAGCAGGTCTATCATGTGTACGTTTGAGCGCATTGCAAGGATAATAGCACAGTGAGCTATGGAAGTTGATATGTGAATTCTACACCTTGCAATCCCACAGTTTTATAGTAACACATAATGTACATTAATTTACAAACTAATATAATTTGATGAACATGTACTATGCATGTGTTGATGTAAAGCGCTCTGACACCCTGCATTGGAATGAGTAGTGCTATGCAATAAATAATGGTGGTACTTAAATTATTTATTTATATATATGCAATTTGCTGTGTGTAAATATTGGGAAAGACCAACACATCTGATATTCCTACAGTGCATGCATATCTCCTAAACAGAGACTGAACAAAGTAAAAAGCTGCCGCTCTTAAGTATGTGTGAAGTGCCAACAAGGTGTGAGCCTTTGATTCCCCTCTGCTTCATTTGTATCAGGTGTGAGGCTCCTGACTGCTCCCAGCCAAGAGACTCAAACAAAAGGAGGCCTGATGACCCCTCAGATTGGGCCTTTGTTATGGGCCCAGCAGGAGTCCTAACTAAGAAAGACCCGTCCCTGCCTGCACGTTGTTGCTTGTTGCAGATGGAAAGCAGACAACATGCAGGTGTTGCTGAAAGTGTCCCGATGATTGGAAATTACACCGGGACGAGTTCAGCACATTATTCAGTAGGGTCCAAATTCTTGGTAGGGTGGACGGCATTCACCCTGTGAAAAAAGTGGGTGGACGCCGTCCACCTGCCTGTACCGCCGACTCGTGCCCTGGTGACACCTAAACATACAAAGGTATCACTCACCACAGAGCAAGTCCGAACTGAAAGCCCACGTTTCTGCATACACTTCGGACAATAAAAACTCGGTGGACTCCCATAGGGTGCTCTGGCGGCCGGCAAAAGTGACTTTATTTTATGAACTTTATTTCGCAGTTCGAATGAATTGCATAAAAGTACACATGTTAAAAAGATGATATTAAAAAGGAATACATTAAAACAAACAGGCGATCAATACACATTTTTTTAAAAAGAGAGAGTACAGTGGAAAGTTCTGAATGATAAGCATTACACTGAAGGGTTAACTAAAAATAGAAACACAGATATATTTAACAGTCGAGCTGTGACGTCATCTATCTAAAGTGCTATATATAAAGTGCAAGGGGCCTTACGAGTTCTCAAAGCAGCCAATAAAACAGAAGCTAGTGCAAAGCAAACCAATGGGATATCTAAAGAATAAAATATAGTGAGGGCTGCAACTACTGTTCGTGTTGAGAGTTTTCTTAAAAACGGGACGATAAAATCCTTCTTCTCTTGTGCCAAAGAGGAGGAAGTATGATGTCGATTGGGCAGACTTGTTGTCACAAGGACAGAAAGGTAGGTTCCTAAAGACAAATTGATTATTTGGGTAACCAAGCATTAAGGGGATATGGTTCAGGCTGAATCTTGTGAGAATGAATCGGTGCTGGTTATTCTCTGCAAAAGCGACCATAAGAGATCAACTCCCTAGGAACGCTACAGTATCTAACAGGCAGGCGTCTGACTGCTGGACAGAACTGGAAGGACCCATAGCCTCTACTCCTCCCATCCCACTGTGCTCAACCGCCGCCACTTAGAACAGGCTCGCATGGCTTTCAATGGCATCTTTACCTCCAAAGCTGAGTATGCCCTTCAACGCCTCAAGGGAAGACACTATGAACAGGGAGAAAAGGCAGGTCGCCTTCTGGCAGCCCAACTGGGGAACAGGAGGCTGCTATGGATATTCCTGTCATACACTCACAAGCATCCTTTCCTCTCAACCTCTCTCACACCGCCTCCGTCCCAGGTGGCAAGACTGTTTAAAGACTAACATCGATGAGGAGGATTAGGCTGACATCCTGGAAAACCGGGACAGAGGCACATGGGAAGCCCGGTTGAAATTCTGCCTCTTTAAGTGGCACTGGACCCTGATGAAACTGAACAGGGACAGTCTCCTCTCCCACACAAACTGCTGGAGATGCCCGGACACCCACTGCCCTTTTACTCACATCCTTTGTGAAGGCTCTTCAGTTCAGCCCCTTTCGTCCCATGTCGGTGACACTTTGAGAGCTTACATGCCACTCCAACTCCCCCTCACTCCTCTGCTGTAGGATAGCAGAATCTGCTTCACATGTTTACCCCCACTTTTTGCTGGTGTTTTACTGTTTTTCGACTTTAGTCTGGCTGGGACCATTCCATTCAGGGCCCCAGCCTAGATGCTCCCTCTCTAAATTGATTGCATGTACTTTAGGTACACCACAGATTGGATCCTGATGTTCCCTTGTGAGTCCCTATTATATGGTATACTATGTACCCAGGGCATAGGTACACCAGAGGCCTAACAGGGGCTGAAGCATGTATTATGCCACCCCTGGAAAGGCACCCAAAATGACACCACAGGTTTGCTACTGCAGCCTGGGTAAGGTAGTGCATGCACCCCTTACTGAGGTGTAGGTTCACTATACCTCACCTATCACTGCACATACAAACCTATCAGTCACTCCTATGGCAGGCCTTCACAATCCTGAAAGCAGAGTGCTTGGTTATATGTGAGGGGGTGCCAAGGCATGACCTGAGCCCCTCTGCAGCCTTCGGAATCTCTTCTCCGGGGTTGTCAGTGGTGCAGCCTGACCATATACTCTTAAGTGCATTATAACCAAACAGTAAATACTAACTTTGGACTGGCCACACAGAAACATGTTGTGTTTGGTGTCAAATACCTTGGAATCATACCCCCACACCAGTAACTGGTGTGGGAGTATGATCCCACCCTTCTAGAGGGAGAGACATGGCAGCACTGATATACCCGGTAGAAACTTAATAGAGCCCATGGCATCACAAAATGGATGCTGCAGCCACAGTCACAAGTCTGGCCACCTACTGCTGACCGAAACTCCGGCAGGGGAGACCTGGACAATAGGTTTCCTGTCACAGGGAGGTGTAACCACCTCCCAGACAGGCTGATGTGTATTGGGGCTGGGTGGGAGCACTCTCTGAGTGCTTTGAAGTCCTGCCCCGGGGGCACATTTGGTGTCCCTGTGCATAGTCCAGCTCAAACCGGTTCAGGGGCTTCCAGCCCCTGTTTTGGAGTGAAACTGGACAAAGGAAATGGGTGTAGCCAACCCCTCTTTCCAAACCCTCCCACAGGTGGGTCCCCAAAACTAGTCCAACCCCTTCCTTAGGTATAAGTAAGGAACCTCTGTAACCAGAGCTTTAGATATCCCTGGACGAAACTCTGAAGCTGAATCATGGAACTTCAATGCTCTACTAAAGACTAGAGGACTGAAGAAATCTCCCTTGGGGTCAAGGAGTGACTCCCCTGCTTGGCAGGCACCAACAAAGCATTTTGCTGGTCTGCATTTCTGAAGCTCCCGTTGGACTCCAAAGTATTTACAGCCCAGGAAGAGGATTTCTAGACATCTCAGAGGCCAACCCAAGTTCCCGGCAAAGCTGAGACCCCCAGCCCTCGTGAGGAGCGTGGAACCGGACCTCCTGGTCACCGTACACTTTTGCATGTGCATTGACTTCTTGACGTCTCTTGAAGTCGTGCTTGGGGTTTCTTGTAGCCCCCACCTCGAGCAGAAGATTCACCGAAGATTGTTGTCCTAGTTACCCCGAGTGACCCGTGGGCCGCCATTTTGTGTTTCCTCTCGAGGTTCCTTTGCGATCCCTGGTCCATCAACTGGTGGGTCCCTGATGGGGTAACTTTGCTTTTCCTTGGGCTTCCCTGGTTGCTCCAGACATACCCTGACTCCCAACCATGTGGTGAGTCCCACAGACCTTGCTGGTCTGCACCGAAGCATCTTTCTCGTTTCTGCATGGGTTGCTGATGCCAAGGCTTGTTGTGTCCAATCCGGGCACCGACACTGCAGACTAGGTCACAGGCCAAAATGTCTAACACTAGACAGGCCCCGGATTCTGGAAAAATGGACCAGGTGCCTCCCAAGAGGAGGAGCAGTAGGGTTAAGGCAGTGCCTTCCCACCTGACTCAGAATGAAGATCAGTGTTCTCAGGGAGATGATCTTGAGCCTGAAGAAGGAACTGTCCCAGAGGAGCTTGAACCTGACCAGGTTGAGTCCTTGGGGACAGGGGGCCCTTCCAGGTCTGAACTGAGCCAGGAGCAGAAAACCTGCCCCTCTCTTGAACCCCTCAGAAAGCAAGCTGCTGATGAGGCTGCTGGGAATGCTAGCGGCACCCATAAGATCTATTGGGATTATGGACTCCTTTACTCAGAGAAAAGAGACCCCAAGCCTGGTGCATCCAGGAGGTTGGTTATACCTCTGAAGTTTAGGGGCCTCCTATGGACACTAGCCCATGATATTCCTTTAGCAGGACACCTGGGCCAGAACAAGATTTGGGACAGAATTGTCCCTCACTTTCACTGGCCCCACATGTCTGAAGACACTAAGGAGTTTTGTCGCTCCTGTTTGACCTGCAAAGCCAGTGGCAAGGCAGGTGGAACCACAAAGGCCCCCCTGATACCACTACCTGTGGTGGGGGTTCCCTTTGAGAGGGTATGGATTGACATTGTTTGTCACATGGATCCTCAGACAGCATCTGGGCACAGGTTTATACTGGTGGTGGTGGACCATGCCACCAGGTACCCAGAAGCCATTCCCTTCAGGGCCACTACAGCACCTGTGGTGGCAAGAGCTCTCTTGGGTGTATTCTAAAGAGTAGGCTTTCCTAAGGAGGTAGTATCTGACAGGGGTGCGAACTTCATGTCTAGTTACTTAACTGCTATGTGGAAGGAGTGTGGAGTGAATTACAAATTGACCACACCCTATCACCCACAATGCAATGGTTTAGTTGAACAATTCAACAAAACCTTAAAGAGCATGATTAAAGGTCTCCCAGAGAAGCTTAGGCAGAGATAGAACATCCTTTTGCCCTGCATTTTGTTTGCCTACAGGAAGGTGCCACAAAAGGGGGTTGGTTACAGCCCTTTTGAACTTTTGTTTGGCCATCCTGTTAGGGGTCCTTTGTGTCTGGTGAAGGAGGGATAGGAGTTACCTCTCAAACCCCCTAAACAGGACATAGTGGACTATGTATTTGGTCTCCGCTCCAGGATGGCTGAGTACATGAAAAAGACTACTAAAAACCTTGAGGCTAGCCAGGAATGACAAAAAGCCTGGCATGACCAAAAGGTTGTACTGAATGTTTACCAGCCAGGATAGAAAGTGTGGATGTTGGAGCCTGTGGCCCCAGCAGCCCTCCAGGACATATGGAGTGGCCCCCATACAATTGTTGAACAGAAAGGGGAGGTCACCTACTTGGTAGACCTTGGAACCTCTAGGAGTCCCCACAGGGTACTTCATGTCAACAAACTTAAACCATATGTTGACAGGGCAGACATGGGCTTGCTCATGGCTACTGATGAAGGACAGGAGGAAGAGAGTTATCCATTCCCTGACCTGGTTTCTTAGAACCCTGATGATGGGTCAGTTGATGGTGTAGCCTTGGCAGGCAGCCTCACTGCCCAGCAACAAACTGACTGCAGAAAACTTCTCAGTCAGTACAGACATATGTTTTCTCTGACTCCAAGTCAGACCACCTGGTGCACTCATGAAGTGGACACTAGGGATAGTCTGCCTTTGAAGAATAAGACCTACAGGCAACCTGACCATGTCAGGGACTGTATAAGGACAGAAGTGCAAAAGATGTTGGATTTGGGAGTTATTGAACCCTCAGATAGCCCTTGGGCTAGTCCAGTAGTCCTGGTACCTAAACCTCACACCAAAGATGGCAAGAGAGAGATGAGGTTTTGTGTGGATTATAGCGGTCTCAATGCAGTCACTAGGACTAATGCCCATCCCCAGGGCAGATGAGCTGATAAGTACTTTGGCCTCAGCCAAGTTTCTAAGCACATTTGACCTGACAGCTGGCTACTGGCAGATCAGACTAGCTGATGATGCAAAGCCAAAGACAGCAAGCATTTTCTACCTCTAGTGGGCACTATCAATTTGTGGTAATGCCCTTTGGTTTGAAGAATGCACCTGCCACTTTCTAAAGGTTGGCGAATCAAGTCCTTACAGGCCTGGAAGACTATACTGCAGCATATCTAGATGATATTGCTGTCTTTAGCTCCACCTGGGAGAATCACCTGGTCCACCTGAGGAATGTTTTGGAGGCCCTGCATAAAGCAGGCCTAACTATCAAGGCTACTAAGTGCCAGATAGGGCAGAGTCCGGTTGTGTACCTGGGCCACCTTGTAGGTGGAGGCAGGTTTAACCATTGCAGAGCAAAATCCAGACCATAATGGACTGGATTGCTCCAACTACCCAGACTCAGGTGAGAGCCTTCTTAGGTCTGACTGGGTACTACAGAAGATTTGTCAAGGGGTATGTATCAATAGTGACACCCCTGAATGGCTTAACCTCTAATAAAATGCCCAAAAAGGTTCAGTGGAGAGTTAGCTGTCAAAAGGCATTTGATGACCCGAAGCAGGCCATATGCACTGCTCCCATTCTTCAAAGTCCTGACTACTCCAAAAAGTTTATTGTCCAAACAGATGCATCTGAGTTGGGGGTAGGGGCTGTACTGTCACAGTTGAATAATGAAGGTCAGGATCAACCAGTAGCTTTCATAAGCAGAAGGTTGACCCCCAGAGAGAAACGTTGGTCAGCCATTGAGAGGGAGGCCTTTGCTGTGCCACAAACACAAGTCTGGCCTCCTACTGCTGACCAAAACTCCGGCAAGGGAGGCCTCGACAATAGGTTTCCTGTCACAGGGAGGTGTAACCACCTCCCAGACAGGCTAATGTGTATTGGGGCTGGGTGGGAGCACTCTCGGAGTGCTTTGAAGTCCTGCCCTGGGGGCACATTTGGTGTCCCTGTGCCTAGTCCAGCTCAAACCGGTTCAAGGGCTTCCAGCCCCTGTTCTGGCAAGAAACTGGACAAAGGAAATGGGTGTAGCCACCCGTCTTTCCAAACCCTCCCATAGGTGGGTCCCCAGAGCTAATCCAACTCCTTCCTTAGGTATAAGTAAGGAACCTCTGTAACCAGAACTTTAGATGGAATGAAACTCTGAAGTGAAATCCTGGAACTTCAACGCTCTACTAAAGACTAGAGGACTGAAGAAATCTCCCTTGGGGTCAAGGAGTGACTCCACTGCTTGGCAGGCACCAACGAAGCATATTGTCAGTCTGCATTTCCGAAGCTCCTGCCGGACTCTGAAGTATTTGCAGCCCAGGAAGAGGATTTTCAGACATCTCAGAGGCCGACCCGAGTCCCCAGCACAGCTGAGACCTGCAGCCCTCATGAGTAGCATGGAACCGGAACTCCTGGTCACCATGCACTTTTGCAAGTGCATTGACTTCTCGACGTCTCTTGAAGTCGTGCTTAGGGTTCCCTGTAGCCCCTACCTCGAGCAGAAGATCCACTGAAGATTGTTGTCCTAGTCACCCCGAGTGACCCGTGGGCCGCCATTTTGTTTTTCCTCTCGAGGTCCCTTCGTGATCCCTGGTCCATCAACTGGTGGGTCCCTGAGTGGGTAGCTTTGCTTTTCCTCTGGCTTCTCTGGTTGCTCCAGATGTGCCCTGACTCTCAAACAAGTGGTGAGTCCCACAGACCTTGCTGGTCTGCAGCGAAGCATCTTTCTTGTTTCTGCGTAGGTTGCTGTTGCCAAGGCTTGTTGTGTCCAATCTGGGCACCAATGCTGCAGCACTCAACATTCTTTGTAGGACAGCTTGAATCCAGCTCCTGGTTGTCCTCGACGCCTCCTGGTCCTCGTGGCTGAAGAGTCAAGCTTCATCTTCTTCACCTGAAATCACCCGACATCCGTGGGCAGCTGCCTATCGCCTTCCTGGTCCCTGGCTAGTGACCCAGACTCTGTCCCCTGTACTTTCAGGTTCTTCTCATCTTTGATCCAGGCTTGGATCTCTTCGGACACTTCGCATCTTCCCGGCAGCAGCACTTCTTTGCCAGCTCCCATTGAAATCGACGACGTGACCCAGCACCTTTTGACACATATGCAACCGGCTTCCCTGGGTGAAGTAACACGAGAACTCTGGTTCTCCCGTGGATGTTGACCCTAGAACTTCCTAAGTCCCAAAGGGTTTGGTCCTGACTCAATACTAAGTGTCCCTAATCTTTAAAAATCTAACCGCGACTTTCCCCATAGAAGCTAACAGGAGCTTGCGGCTGTGTTCTCACACTGCACACGGCCCCCATGGGTCCCCTGTGTCACTACCTTGGGTGGTTCCTTGGGGTCCCAGCGATTCTACAGGCTCTAGGCCTTGTGTCTAGTTAAGTCGTGGTTCTTATACCACTATTTTAGTATATGGTTTGGCTCACCCCTATGGCATGACGTGTATTTGTGCTTATTACTGTTATATTTGAAGTGTAACTTATGTGTTTTGACCTCTAGCCTCATAAAGAGAATAGGAAGGTGTGTTTAGAAATAAATACAAATATTTTTTTTAGATACCTGGTGTGATTGTCTTTCATTTAACCATTCAGGAGATTATAGACTGGTAAAACAAGCTGCTTTATATTCCTTCAAGACTTAGCCTGAAGGCTGCTCTCCATAGCTACCACTAGGATAGCTTTTAAGAAAGGTTGACTTTAACCTATAACCAATAAGGGGTTGTTTGGACTGGTACAGGGTACCCCCTATAACTAGAGGTCATCATATACCAGGCCAATTTCTCACATCTGCCATTCTCCTACACAATACTAGAGACCTGGACCTCTCCCGCCTGCAACACCGTGTCCTTCACATGGCCCTGGCTATATCCAAGATGTGTATCCTTCGCCAATGGAGGTTGCCCATGCCACCCTCGCAGGTTTGACTGGACAGTGGCAATGATCCTGACAGCGTTGCATGAGTGTGTCATTTATGGTATGCAGAATCATGCAGAGGTGTTTACGGAGACATGGGCCCTCTTCCTATAGGACACTCCCTAAAGGGGAAGATCCCACTTTTACCCCCATCCTGCTACTCATCCGGAATGCCAAGGATGGCATGCTAGGGAGCCAGGCAGATGAACCCTGGTGTTTTGTTAAGTGGCCTCAAGCCCAGTTGACCCAGTCATGGCACCCACATGCTGCTGCGCCCCACTCTGAGCCACACCCCGTATCCCGTACCCGTTGTGACCCTCTCTCTCCCTGCCCCTTCCCCCCACCCATACGCACTCCCTCCCCCTTCTTTCTCTCCCCCCCTCATTCCCCCCAACCTCCCCTATACCCTCTCGACATGCTTGCCATCCACTCTCTCTTTCGTCATGCTCCCTCCCCTCCTAGATCATAGCCCTCTCTTTTCCCTCTCCTCTGCCCCTGTCCCCCCACCTATCCCCCTCCCCTGGACACGCAGGCACGCAGACCTCCTCTCTGCACGGGTGGCCACCGCTATGATTCCATGAACTCCTGCCCAGCCCTGCCCCTGGGAATCCCACCGATCCTGCCCCACCAGCAGGTCTTGACCCTCCCCGGTCCGACACTGCAGTACTCCCCTACATCACCGTCATGCACCCACCCTCCATTGCATAATACACAAAACGGAACAGGGAACTCCCATCCTTTCCCCCCGCATGAGAAGCCATAGCCCACAAGCTTCATGCCCACTACTACCCAGGGAGAGTCCCTCAGCGCCAGGTTGGCTAACCCTACCAATTCTGCATGTGAAATGTGCTGCCTTTGTTTGTGCCCCCTGCCCCCTCCCCTTTCTGTCCCACCACTGTATCGCATAATACTAATTATTTCCTTCTATACTTCGCTGTACCCATGTTGTGTACTTTTGTTTCAATAAAAAATTCCGACAAAAAAACAAGCCCTTCTGTGAGTGTCTTCTTCATATGCTGATAGGACTCAGCCACTTCCTCATTAGGGGTCAGATGTCTATCTCTGCACTTCAATGAGAATAAGTGTTGGTCTTCTATCTTCCCCATTTTGCAGGCCCTCTCAAATGCTGCAAACCATTTGACAATATCATCAACATCACTAAACTTAGGGACAATCCCTTTGGGGCTCTTAGGATCAAAGGATCCTTTCTTTTCCCTGGTACAATTATGGCTGCCACCATCTTTAGGTCTGAGGCCCAACTTAACCCTTCTTTCCTGAAGGACTAGTCTTCTCTCTTCAAGTTCAAGCTTTTTCTCCTCCAGTGAGAGTAAGGGCCTGATTTAGATCTTGGAGGACGGGTTACTCCGTCACAAAGCTGATGGATATCCCGTCTGCCAAAATATAAATCCAATGATATCATGTGGTATTTTTATTTCAGCAGACGGGATATCCGACACTACATCAAGCTCAACCTCAGGGTTCCCACCACCTTACCATTGGGGGTTTGCTAGAGTCAGTCCTGTCACCTCCAACTGGTAAAGGGGGTCCTGGGAAGGGTGGAGAGTTGAGGTCTTCAACTTCTTCCCCATATTAATCAATTTGGGCTATGGCCTCATCCTCACCATCTCCAGGTTCTTATTCTTAGGAATGGTCCTCCCTCTCTATTTGTTCTCTCCCTTAGGAGCTGAGGAGCTTCTGAAGTTCCTACTTGTTAGCTGTCGCCTTGTGGCTAATGCTCCTTTCTTTGCACAACACCCTGAGATCCATGATCCATTATCTTCAGGTCTGGAATGACTGCCAGGTCGAGATTCTGACCAGTCTCCCTTGTGCCTAACTTTTTACTTAGAAGTTGCAACCTTTTTAGAAATGTAAAAAAATGTTTAGAACTTTTCCCAACTTACCTAAGCCTTTTAAAATGTACTAGCGGAATGGAGGCCTACAAAGGGCCCTAACAATCCAATTAGGAAAATTGAATAAATTATGAAAATAATTATTTTGTTGCTAAAGTCAATTTAGTGGATTTCTTGTGCAAAATTACTTACAGGTCCCCCACTGTAATACCGATGTAGGAAAGTGGAGTAATGTGGTGTGGGGGTTAGACCTCACTTTGTAGTACAATACACAATACCCCAAAGATGGTCACACTAATAAATCCTTAGCTCAGTCCTGGCAGTGTGGCAAAGAGCAGTCAAGTTTTACTATAGGAATATGTGTTAAGCATTTCAGAGTACCAACATGAACGATAAGTAATTGACACTACTTGAGAGAAATTTGACACCAATTTATACAAGAAGGATGTTTTATCTTCATTTAGACACCAAAATGAACGGAATAGAAGACATATAACCAGAGCTATGGATTTTTGAAGCAATATTAAATCAGTGCAGAAAAATACACAAATAAGATAACATTGCGGTCACTGAGTAAAACCACTAGTGAGAATCGGTCATTTGCAAGTCAAGTTTCGTGGAACCCTTACAGAGTTATGGTCATGCAGGCCCCTGGTTAAAGCCACAACATTCTGATACATTTTTACCTAGCCCGTGGAGTCTGGGTGCAGAGGTGTCCTGTTGCCTTTGGTGTTGAACGAGAGCTGTGTTGGTGCTGATTTTACCTCTTACATAGGCTGTATGAAACAGACTGTAACGACACAACAGATACTCAGCTGCTGATGTTGGTAAAGGTTGCACAGTGTTCATTGTAGATCCAATGTCGAGTGTGGAGTTCGGTAACTGGGTTGGTGACCAACAAGCTTTGGTAGTGATAAGCACAGAGAAAAAGTACTGGAACATCTCTGGGTCCAGGAGAGGGCGGTAACGGCCTGGAACTTCAGAACAGGTGAGACTACAACTCCCATAATGCACTGGACCCCCAAGATTTGGGCGGTCCAATGGAGGGCAGATGGCAAGTAATTCTTTGGATCTGGCGAGTGTTTTTACATGCAGTTTTCAGGGGACTTGTGCCACTAGTGCAGTGGAGTGTTACGGTGCTTAAGGAGTACTGTGTTTTTAGCCAAGGGCATGAGTCACTCACTCAGTTAATGTCTGTTGCCACTGGGACAAAAATTACTCTTTTGCTTTGGTGCTGTGGGCAAAGTCCTGTTGTCAGTGACACAGGTCTCCTCTTGGCCCTTCCTTGATGCAAGTTATTCAGGTCTGAGGTTCTAGTGTCAGGAAAGTCCCTTAAATCCTAGATTTAGAGGAGTTAATGGCGTGGGAGCTAGTAGCCAATGGGCAGCTAGTCCTTACAGATAGGCCCCCCTGAGGTGACCACATCCAGGGCTGCGGGTCAACTTTTCCACACATAATACACACAACTCTCTATTCTGTCACTCATAAAGATGGCAGAAAATAAACGTTAGTGTTCAGATCAGGCTGCTCACCCTGGAGGTGTTGCTAGTCTTCTGGGGGTGTCCACCTCCTTGACTAACTAATTTCCCACCTGTACCTGGGGCATCAGGAGGGCGGTTTCTCCACTGGAAGTCAACCCTGATGCATATCAGAAGCGGTGCAGCCTTTGAAGCTCACCGCCTTGATGTGCCAATTTACTAGCCTGATTGGGTGGAGGAGATGTAACCTCCTTATTGACCAAGCCTTTGTTCCCGACTCCTAGGAGTGATCACACTGCCTGGCAGGAGGTCAGAATCCTGTCTTGGCAGCAGCAGGCATGGGAAAGCACTGGCTTGCCAGTCACAGCACAGAGAAGGCTGGAGCAACCAGCTGGGTAACCTCTAAGCTGCCGCCTGGGTGCATGCCACATCATTCTCGACACAAGAGTTTAGTCAGGGGTAAGAGGCATATTATTTGACACCAAATTAGACATATTTAGGTGGTACCATAATGGAGCTGCCAACCTCCGGTTTGCCTGGGGGCCAGACCATGTTATGCTATGGACCATCTATCACATATGGTGCCCTATAATGGTAAAGTCCTCTCTACGGACATATAAGCTTTCACTTGCATGTCCAGTCCTTTAATTTACTGTCTCCAGGGCTCTAGGAGTCCTTAATTAGTAGTGACTGACATATATCAAAGGTAGTGCATTGCCCGTGCACACATGATGAGGGCAAAGTTGAGGAGTGTGAGCAGTTTTCATCACTCCTGCAGTCTGCAGTGGCAGGCCTGATGTTTGTAGTTTATTTGGGTCACTCTGGGGGCCACTCCCTGGGTACCACTTGGAATATATACTAGTACCTTAAAAGGGAGTAAATCCGCATAATTGTGGATACCAATTCACACATATCAGTTTTGAGGAAAGAGCACTGACACTGGGGCTTGGTTAGCAGGCTTCAGTGCACTGTCAGAGTTGAAAACGAGCAACTAGTAATCCAAATGGGGCCAAATGTAGGGGGTATCTGCACAGAGCTCTGTTTTCTTACAGGTTCCATTTACCAAAAACCAATGAGTTGCTGTTGTTAACCAAAGGCATTGATTGGTTTTCTATATTAGACTTAACTGTTTCATACCACCAGGTGCCTCTCCATCCAGAAAGCAAGACATTAATCACATTTATAGCACAAATAGGTTTTTTCAGTTTCTTAAGAGTACCATTTGGGTTGGGGTCTGATGCCACGATATTACAGAGACTGGTGTTTTCTTGTTCAGGGATGTGCAAAAGGTCACTTTCTTTCACAATGATATTATTATGATGGGAAAAATGGGTGGGATCATGATGGGGAACTATATAAGGTGTTGGCAAAATCAAACAGAGAAGGATTAATAGCAGAATATTCCAAAGGTAAAATATACATTTGCTAAGAAAAGTGTGCCATGTTTGGGGCATGAAGTTGCAAATGCAGGAATTAAACGATAAAAGGAAATAAAAGAAGCCATCCAGGGTGTACCAGCACAAAAAATATGATACTTTATGCTTTTTGAGTATTGTCGAATTTTATTAAAACGTTGTTAGCAATTTCGCATAAGACATACCCTCTTCATCAGTTTCTAAAGTAAGAGAAGTAAGTTTAATGTACAATAGAATGGCAAGAAGTATTACAAAAACTCAAGGAAAACATCTGTGGGGCGCCACACATTCAAAGGTTAGACCTGGAGTGTAAATCTGTGTTTACAACAGCTGCTAGTGGAACGGGCCTAGAACAGTGTTTCTGAACCTGTCTGTGTAGCCCTGGGAGTCTGTGAAGCCTATAAGGACGGTCCGCGACTGCTTAGAAAATTATACAACATTAACACATTATTAACATGTAAATAAATAAAGAAACAAAATGCAATATTTAAAATTTTAAAATGTTTTGTAAATGTGAAGGAATTTGAAAATGCATTCTAAATGTCAGGTTAGTATCCTCAGACTTATTCATTGCAGCAGTGTAAGTGCATCAAACAGAACATAGAATGGGCAAAGGGTAGTCTCAATTGAATGTAGAAAAGCTCCAACCTTCTCATTAAGATTAAAATGTTTATTTTTTTGTTAGATTTTTTCAGGAATCAAATAAAACATTTCTTCAGTTGTGTACATGATGAATGCTTAATTCTGTATTTTTTGTCTATTGTTTTGTGGTTCAAATCGAAAATGCCTAAGCTGGGGTCTCCAGTTTCCAGCAATGACTCAGTGGGGGGTCCCAGGATTCCAATAATGATTCAGTGGGTATCCACAGGTTCCAGCAATGATTGAGCAGGGGTCCACAGAAGTCAAAAGGTTCAGAACCACTGGCAAAGAAGGAATATTGACACAAAGTAGAAAATATGGCATGGCAGCTGTGATAGCATTTTCCTCTCGTTTCTTAACTCCTGAGGTGAAACAAAATTATCTGTCGTCGAGATGTAAACTTTGGCATGTGGCAATATTTTACCAAGTATGTATGGTGGTCTCCTGT
Organism: Triturus cristatus; assembly: GCF_964204655.1. Taxonomy (NCBI): domain Eukaryota; kingdom Metazoa; phylum Chordata; class Amphibia; order Caudata; family Salamandridae; genus Triturus; species Triturus cristatus. Next base: position 1,404,389,624 of record NC_140590.1, read on the forward strand.
TTTATTGAGATGCGACCACAAACCACTTATCAAAGTGCTTACAACAAGAGGAAAAGTAGAGCATCTCCACTGATAGCTTGTATGCCAATAAGATTGCCGGATTACAATTATGAGGTGCAATACGTGCCCGGTATGAGAAACAGAGTGACAGATTTCTTGAGTCGTCTGCCATTATAAGTAATTAATGCACAGGAAAATGAATAGAACATGTGCCATCTTGCTAATCTTCAGGAAAGAGAATTCAATGGATTCATTGTAGAGAAGTGGGGAGAAAGCATGTATTAGGATAGCATAATGATGGAAGTATGTACATTTGTGAAGGGAGGTTGGTCTCCTGAGAAGGAATTAGACACAGAGATGTGTACCTTTTGGGAAGTGAGGAATGAATTGACTCTGGAAGTAGAGAAGTTGTGAAGAGGAGAAAGAGTAATGCCCCCTGGTAGTGCTAAGAAAGAAAGAGTTAATATTTGCCATGAAGGGCACGTAGAGTTAATAAAAACAACAGGGTCTTCTATGGATATTTTTATATCAATTTCAAACAAAGTATACATTATTACAATGCAGAATAGTAAACTGCCTGCGAATACACATGTGTACACTGACATGATATATGAAAGCCACTCAAATGATTTTGATATGACCTGTTAAAGTGACTTGATTTGGCTCATACTAAGTAGGCCTCAGCTAGACCTTCATGCCATCTTGTTCAAAAAGATGTCCCATCATGTTGGTGCTCTCTTTATCATTTCTGTTGCATGTGGCACAGTAAGTCATGTTCATTTATTTCATATTAACAATGTTTCTGAGGAAGGCTCTGTTGCAGTGGCTCAGTATTGTAACTTTCCTCAAGATTATTCCGCTTGCATGCGCTATTACATTCATTCAAAGTGGTGCACTGTTCTTGTAATGAGTTTGTTCTAACATCTTCGGATGACCTTAGGATAAAGAGGCTTAATCAATATTCATGTAGTGGGGTAGTGTTTAGATGGTAGAGCTGTATGACAACTATTAATTCAATGTTCTGATTTGCTGAAATTGTATTTCTTTTGCTCACTCCATTATGAATCTGCTCTTCTATGCTTGTCTCTGGTGAGATTTCATATATAGACCCTTGAATTTGGGTGTGATACAGATTATCTATGATACCTTTCCTATGCTACTAGGGATGCTCTCGATTTTCTTACTTATTTTGCTGTACATTTGAAACTTAACATTTCTCTCTGATTTTGTCACTTTTCTGTACTCATGACCTTTATGGCAATAATTTAATGCACTTAACTGAGATTTGCTGCATTAGCATTTTAATTATTCCACATTGTTCCTACTACATTTTTGTAATAAATCCTTATCAATTCCACAGTAGAATTCACTGTTTGAGCCTGTCCTTTCTTGACTGACTGTATTTTTGTTATGCTGCTTTGCACCTTATCTTGGGGCAAATTGCCTCATGAAATGGAGGAATAACACTGACTCTGATACACCCAACATTAGCACATGCTATTGAGGTGTCTTTAGGGGTGTAAGAATTTGGAGGTACACTGCATCCACAATAATAAAGTACATAGTAAATGATAATGGTACACAATTTATGTCTGAATATTTTCAGGGATTTTTAAGGAGAAATGGTATCAAACAAAAAAACAGTTATATTTTCCATCCTGAAGAGAATGGTATTATGGAGCATTTTAAGAAAGTCATTGAAGGCATTATTGAATTAGCGAAAAGGAACAGAATGGATAGGGCGAGAGAACTGATGGGTATCGTGTGGTCTTATAGATTTATGCCTTATGTAAGTGCGGAACACAGGCACTTCAAACTGATGAGAGATAGACTATTGTTCATAAATGATAAATTGGTATGGATGTAGAAATCAAGAGAAAGAGACTGGTCACCAGAAGAAGGGTGAAAAAGTATAGCTCAAACACAACACGCATGTGTGTCTTGGAATGATAGGAAACTTTGGGTCCGATTCACAATGGTAAAGTTACACCAAAAGTCCAACTTTACTATCTTTCGATAGTGACAAAGGTAAGTTACTACTAGTAGCTTTACTACTAGTAAACTTACTATTACTGCTAGTAAAGTTACTACCCATCAAATTACTAGCAATAATGTTACTATTGACAATTTACCCTTATACATACAATAAAGTAGTAAAGTTAGACTTGTGGTCTAACTTTACCTTTGTTAATCGGGTACAGATTATCAAGGAGGTGACTCTAAAGGTTGGAGATTGGGTCAGGATAAAGGAAAATGGATTGAAAAAGATGGGTGAAAGCAGGTACTCCTCAGCGATGTAAGTTAAAATAATTGTTGTGCAAAGCAGCTATATATTTAATGATGAGAAAGTTTGGCATTTGAGTAGGCTGGCTAGGTGCAAAATAGATGGCGAAGCAAAGACAAAAGGTGTACATTTTGGAACCTTTGAGTCAATTGATGAAGAATGGAAAGTTTCACATGGTCAAGTAAGGGTGAATATGAGAGAGGTGGATATACAAAATGCTGATTTGAAGCGGATGAACCGAGTACTTAAGATGATTGTGAATTGAAAGGCAGATTTGGGTGGAGGTTGGATTTGTGTGGAGGGTGGATTTGGGTGGAAGACAGTAAAACCTAAAAAAAATTGGAGATTTTATATTTGAATATATAAACGTGTTTTTAAAAAAATATTGTACACCAAACGGGGAACATTTGAAATCTTGTGCACACAATGTGAACCCATATAAATACATTTTATGTAGATTTAATTAGTGAAATCTTTAATTATTGTTAGTTATGATATAGTTAGGTTGTTTTAGCAAATTAACCATTTAACAGGTGTATTGATTCTTGCTAGGCGATCACACTTAGAAGTTCTAGAGCTCCTAGTGTGAGGGATTCTGAGAGTGGGGGAGAGGAGAACAGCAGAGACAGTAGCAAGGGGTTCTGTAGCGTTCAAGGCAAGGGTGCAATAACGGGGCTTATTCCTGAACCCACTGCAGGGGTACATACGAGGCTGGCTGGTGTAAATTGAGGTATTTTGAGCCATTAACATTAGTTTATGGGCGAAAATATTTTTGTAAATTCGATCTACAAATCCTTTTACGTTGCCTTGATTTTTAAGTTGATGTTGCACTATTCATGGTAGCGCAGACTGTTTTTTGGGCTGATCCACAATATGTTAATTTAGGGTTACATAGGAACAAAAGAAGTGAAAATCTGTATGGTTTTCCTGTCAATTTCTGGAATTAATTCAGTTTTTTGGTCCTGTAGAAATGATATTGTAGCACTAAATGAGGGCAAGTAAAAATAAATTGGATAATTTAGGGTTAGTGTTTCTTATAATCAGTGTTTCTACAATGTTGTCATAACCTTTATTCTCTGGGCTTCTTAATACTGGTGTATTCTGAGGCATATAGTAACTTTTCAACATAGCAAGGGAAGTACAAATATTCAGTCAGTGAAGCTATAACAGATTGCCTTTTAAGTGAGAAAATGTTCCTGCTTCTTTTTCTGGATTACACTTGAAATGCTCAATGATAATCTATTTTTAATCTTAGCAGTGCTAAGAGTTTTTGTCCAATCATCTTGAAAATAATGTGCACACTTCTCAATTAAAGGAAAATCAACCCTTAAATAATTTCGTGATTTTTCTGATTTTGAACAGTGTTCTCATCATTTTATAAATAAAAAAAATCGACAGATGCCGAACACAATGCTTTCTTCTACTTTTGTAGACACACTTAAGATGCCTGCTTTGCTTGTATGTTGAATTCTTGCTAAGCTATATATATTAGTTGCTCTAATGTATAAATAATGATCAGTTTTGTGGGTTTAGCGATGACGTATGTGAGTTAGTAAAGTACAAATCAAGATGAGCACAGCACGTGATAGGAATGAGAATTAGCATAAAAGGGAGTGTATTTACTGATGCACAGGCTGATAGACAGGCAAATCTATTTTTACTGCTTCTTGCAGCTGCTGTTTTTGTTGGTGTTAGACTACTGTATAATCAGACACAATGTTAATGCACACACAGTCTGCTTATTAGGGAAGGCACACTTTAATTTGCATCGTATCACTCGTGGTGCTTGCCGCTAGCGTGAGGCAGTGTCAGAAGGTAAACAAGTATTCCCAAAGCAGTACGTCTGGCTTTAGTCTGGGATCGTATCAATCAATCAAAGGGTTTGTAAAGTGCGACACATCACCCTTGAGGGTCTCAGGGCACTGAAGTAGCCCGCTGCTTCATAGTGATCTGTTCATTCGATTTGCCAGGTCTTGAGTCCTTTCCTGAATTGCTGGAGTGATAAGGTGGTCCTGAGGTTCCAAGCTTTGGCCACCAAGTGTGAGAAGGATCATCCTTCGCTGTTGCTTCGGAGGATCCGGGGGGTGTCTGCAAGGAAGAGAAAGGCAGATCATATGCAAACAAAAATGCATTCAAAACTACTACGCATAAATGCTAGTTATTGTTATATATTGAAAGCCATGGTTTGGAATGTTGGTATTAGAATGTGGAGGTGCGCAGTTCTTCCAGATGGCAGTTGCATTTGGGAGATTGCTTGTCTGCATTAAATCTACTTTTCTGATCCAACGCATTCCAGGATTTTTTTTATTGAATGTGACCTTTCAGTGGTGCCAAGGGGAGATAAGACCCACCGCGGAGGACCTGCCCAGCCACCAGATATGTGAGGGGCAAGGTGTGAGTGCAACCGCATAGGGGTTCACATGCAGCAACAATTTTGGAACTCGGATTTAAAGTGGGAAGACAGAAAGTGGTATTGTTGAATATTTTATAATTTTAAGGTGCATATTTAATAAGATTGTCCATGCCCATTTGGAAGCGTGAGTTCAGTACCTTCACACTAGTTTCTCTAAACATATGGAAGTTCAAGTTTCTAGCATGCGGTTCCCACTGTCCAATCAATCAACCGGAGACTTGTAAAGCACAGCTACTCACCTTTGAGGGTCTCAAGGTGCTGGGGGGAGAGGCTGCTGGTCGGACTGGGTGGAGGATCATTCAAAGAGCCAGGTCTTGAGTTGCTTCCTAAATTGGGTCAGCGACGCGGATTGCCTGAGGTGGAGGGGCAGGGTGTTCCAGGTCTTGGCAGCGATGTAGGAGAACGGCCTTTCTCCGGTTCCGGTCTTGTGGATCCTGGGGACGGAAGCAAGGGCGAGATGTGAGGACCGTAGTTGTCTGGAGGGTGCGGGGAATTTGAGGTTGTGGTTCAGTTATGCTGGTCCTTCGTTGTGTAGAACTTTGTAGGTGTGAGTGAGGCGCTTGAAAGTGACTCTTGTTGACTGGAAGTCAGTGGAGTTGTCAGAGGTGTTGCATGATGTGGCTGCGGTGGGGGATGTTCTGTAGTTTCTTGAGCTGTTTCTGCGTGACCCCAGCATAGAGTGTGTTGCCATAGTCGAGACTGCTGGTGATAAGTGCATGGGTGACCGTCTTTCTTGATTCTGTGGGGATCCATCTGAATGTCTTTCAAAGCAGGAAGAGTATGTGGAAGCAGGCTGAGTAAACTGCATTGATTTGGCGGTTCATAGTGAGTGATGAGTCCAGTATGATGCAGAGGTTGTCCTAATAGGATGCGAGGTGATTGCGCCCCAATGTACTGCTCGTGTACCGCTCTGAGAAATATTCCGGAGTGCAACTCGCAAGTTTGTGGGTCCCATGGTCCTAGAGGGATGCGTTATGTTGCAGCTCTGCCCCAGTGAAGGATTAATAAACTTGTTCCTCAGATGGTGGAGCATAACTTGAGAGCTCTTTTGTTTTAACTGCTTATACAGCATCTTGCAAGACAAATTTTCATTGGCTGGTGATTTAACACTAGATACAGCATTCTGCAAGACACATTTTCACTGGCAGGTGAATTGAGATATGATTTGTTAAACTGTTATTAGTTCTGATTGGTTGGTATTGTGAAGCTTTTTTAAGTAAATTGGAACCGGTATCTTAGACGAAAGGAAACATCAGTGATGAGTTTTATTATGTTGGTTTATTGTTTGAAACTGACCAGACAGTGGAGACTACTTTTATTATGTAATTTTGTTTTCTTAAAAATACATTTTTGAACGACTATAGTGTTGGAAAGGGTAAATACGATGTCAATGTGTACCATGATATGTGCAGGCCCGACAACGGCAATACAAATAAATGTGATGTTAACGTATGCCACAAACTGTGCCAGTATGACAATGTCAATGTCCATAAATGCAATATCAGTGCATGCCATAATCTATGCCCGAATGACAATGTCGTTACCAGTAAAAGCAATATCAATGTACTCCATAATTTAGGAATGCACAACTATGTTAATATCAGTAAAGACAATATCAATGTACGCTATGACAACTGTACACGCAATGTTGAGAATATCGATAGAAACGATACCTGTGGCTGCCATATTATTTTTAGGAGTTCCAGTGAACTCGCATCATTGCTGTCGGATTTTCCAAGGGGCCTCTCCATCAACCCGGAATCTGAGATACGTGTTCAGACAGGTCCTGCGACCCACACCCTCACCTATCGAATAACAGGTCACAGGTGGGGAGTCTCTGAACCCAAAGACAAACACGCACCCAGGGAAAACCCTGATCAATCCCACAGATAGTTGCACCACAAACAGGTCCAAGTCAATTGGCCCCAATAAAACACGTTTCGATAAAAATTTGCATTCCCCAAAATACCTCAAAGCTAGATACTACATGTAGATAGAAATACTCCGCCAATCAGGGCATAAAATGCACACCACCCATAGTGATCACACGCTCCTCATGTCAGACACCTGGACACATACACACCTGCCCATACTAACTCTTCCAAAGGTCTGTGTCCTTTTCAGATGCCTATCTTTCATAATTTACAACTGAGATGCTTTTTCAAGAATGCAGAAATTGTTTTATTGAACCTCACAAGATGTAAATAATACCAGCCAAAACTTTGTACACCAAGAGACTTTCCTCAGATGCATTCTGTTGAGACTCTCCCAGCTGCTGCGTATAATTAAATCAACGTGTTCCTGTTTTGCCAAACACCTCTTGTCTTTTCATCTCTTTAAGGTAAATTCATGTCCGAACAGCAATTTTATTTTGTTTTTTGGCAATATTTAATGTAATAATTGTGTGTTGGGCTTACAGATATTTAGCTCTATAAACACCATGCAATCAGTTACATCTCCGTCTACATTCTTAGCTACTCCAGGTGACTTCATCATGCAATGGAAAGACTGGCAAGAAGCTTTTGAGACCTATTAGGAGGATATAGGAGCTGAAATGTGTGTTGCAAAGAGAAAATCGGCCTTATTGAAGCATAATTTGGGGTGGAGTGCAGAAAAGTGTTGGAAACATTACCAGTATTATCAGATTATAGGTAAGAAAGAAACAATTAATCTGATATGGATGAGGAGCTGAATGGTTAAATTTGTGTCTAGCATAAAAGCTCCAGAAGAGAACTATAGGAAAATAAATTAGTGTTGTAGAAAGACACAAGTTTTTCTTTCAAACACAATTGTCAGGTGAGTCTATTGATCAGTATGTTGCACTTCTGCAGACTCTAACTACAACATGCACATTTTAGGATTTGCAGGAGGAGGTAATCTGGGAACAATTAATCAATTGCACCTCTAACATGAAAATTAAGGAGAAGTTATTGGAGTTAAAGGAGCCATCATTTTTAAAGTCTGTAATGGTGGCCAAACGTAAAGAAAATACCTCAGTTGAAGGTAAAGGATAGTGGGTAAAAGTCTAAAAGAGAGTCATCCCAATCTACATTGCATGTGTCTGACAAGTCCATGGAAAGAAAAGAGGGTCAGGGTAAGAAATATGCCTGCTAATGGAAAAAGAGCATGTGATAGATGTGAAAGTATAAAACATAGCAACATTTGGAAATTGTCCAGTGGCAAAGGCAAAATGTTTCAACTGCTAAAGGGTGGGTCATTCTTTGAGAGTATGTAAGGAAATTAGTACAGATTCTAAGGGTAATGTAAATGTGGTAACAGAGGATAAGATAATTTCCAAAGAGGTCCGAGGGAAAATAGATTCCGGTGATGATGTGGATGTGTGGTGGGCTGTGACATATTTAAAAAAACAGAGCTTAGGATAAAAATGAATGTTGTGCTCTATCATCCACCAAAATACATGGTGAGAATGTATGAAAGGGAAATTGTAAGTTGGGCAGATGTTTCCACAACCTACATCTTGATGGATGATGAAACATGGAGCAAATGACATGAGAAAAATCTGCTGGAAGTTACTGTGGAGTGAAGTTGCCTATTAGAGGATATTTTGAGATGAGATTGCATTTCAAAGGAGGGAGAGTATGTGGATGAGTGTATGTGGTAAACAAAAGAGAAGGGCTCTTTTATGGTGACATGAACAAAGAGTAATGCAAATTATTTTGAATCCTAATGCAGAGGACCAAGTTTTGCTACTGGATCAAATTAAGGCTCAGAGATGAGTACATTAATTTCCTAAGTTGTTTGGTGGTGACTTGGGGTGTTTGTAAAGATTTGTGCATATAGTTGTTCTAAAGAAAGATGCTACATGGATGTACACAAGTCATAATGTTCCATTGCCTCTATGAGATTCTTTAAAGGATTAATTAAATAGGTTGACCCTGAACAATATCATTGAATCTAAAGAGGCTTCTGAATGGTTGAGTCTGGTTGTTATAGCATGGAAGCCCAATAGTAAGATTCGGATGTACATGGATCTTAGGGACCTTAACAAAAATATATGGGATTATCACCATTATTTGCCCAAGGTGGAAGGTATTATTTGATGCTCGATTTGTCTGCTATATATCATCAGATACAATTGCACACTGACTCTAAGCATTTGACTTCATTTATCATGACAAAGGGTGCATTCAGTGATGTGTGTGTAAATCAATCAATCAATCAGCATTTGCATAGTGCAGCACTGTCACCCCTAGGGGTATCTGGTCGCTGAAGGTGCCGTGTCTGTGTCGAAAAGCCAGGTCTTGAGTTTCTTTCTGAAGTCCACTAGAAGGGTGCTGGTCGGAAGTGGAGGGGCAGGTTGTTCCAGGTCTTGGCAGTGATGTAGGAAAAAGAGCTGCCACTGCTGCAACGGATGCGGGGGTGTGTGTGAGGGTGAGCGAGGCAAAGCGCAGGTGTCTCGCAGGCAGGTGGAAGTTCAGTCGATGGTTGATGTAGGATGGTCTGTGGTTGTGTAGAGCTTTGTATGCATGTGTGCAGGGACATCTTAAGGATTTTGGGGGCCCTGGGCCAAACATATTTTGGGGGCCCCTGTTCAGAACAGCTTTGAATTTATGATCCAATTTGAGCCCCTGTTTCCCACGCAGTTTCTGCTTCCTCAGCTGCGTTAGTGCTCCATTTTGCATCATAGGCATTAACCTATATATTCCCGATGTAAACGGACACTCGCAGCTGACAGCAGTAAGATTTAGTGTTTCCTGCCCTGCTATATTAATACTTTTTAAATTGTATATGTGTGGCTGAATTACTCTGTGCTTTTTAACAATTTCTCCTACCTACGCACACTTGCACTTTTCTTGATTCTGCTTGCCTACAAATCCTTAGCTGCTTTGATTTGCATCTTGCTTTTCCTCCAGTCCTGGTCCGCCGCGGCTGATACTCCGATTGTGCGGAGGGCTGGGGCTACTATCGGGCTCCTCACTTCTGGCAACGTAGTTTCCACTTCCTCAGCTGCGTTAGAGATCCAGTTTGCATCATATGCATTAGCCAATATATTCCCGATGCAAATGAACAAACGCAGCGAGCACGCCAAAGGCAAGCCTGTCTGTGCCGCGAGGCATCCCTCCGGTGAGTTTTTTCCACTATATTACAATAGAAAAAACTGCTTAGCCTTAGGTGGCTACCATTATGTCAGTGTACAGCGGCTGATCCGAGCTTGGAGGTAGACTTTCGATGCAATAAGTGCAACTGGTCTCTCCTCCAGCACAGGAGTCTCGCACCCAAGATCCTCCCACGCAACAATAAGTTTAAAAACAATAAGAAAATAGAGGACTTAAAGGCCACCCTTTTAAATTGTCACTCTATGCAAAAGCATGAACCACACATTTAAGGCCTACTTTTAGACGAACAGCCTAAATTTTTATTTCTCACTGAGACCTGGCTGTCTGAAGCCTCTAACCCTACTATCACTACTCCACTCTGTGCCACTCAACTCTACTCCACTCTGTGCCACTGTGCTTAACACCACTCTGAGACACTCTATGCCACTTCACTCTAAGAAACTCTACTCCCCTCTATGCTACTCCACTCTACCACACTTCATTCTATGACATCCCAGTCCATGACACTCCACTCCACTATACCCCACGATACTCCACTCCTTGACTCTCTACTCCATTCCACACTATGACACTCTACTCCACTCTACTCTATGCCACTCTATGCCACTCCACTTTAGGTCACTCCACTTCAGGTCTCTGTATTCTATGATACTCCACTCTACGACTCTCTATGCCACTTTACTTCACTCTATGCTACTCCATGGTGCGGCCCTGCACTCTATGACACTTTACTCCACTCTACGCTATGACACTCTTTGACACTCCACTCAATCCATGTCCCTCCACTCTATGCCCATCCACTCTGCTCAACTCTACAACACTCAACTCCACTCTCAAACTCTACTCCGCTTTTAGGCCCTCCACTCTTCAACACTCTGACACTCTACTCCAAATGGCAACGGGTTTTATAACCCTACGGGTTATAAAATCCTTAGGAGAGATTGGGAAGGGGGGCGGTGTCGCCAAAATATACAATCAAAAACTAGACTGCTCTCCCATCCCGATGGAAAACATCGAGAGCGCAGAGTCCTTAGGCTTTCGCCGTACCTTATCCCCCATCACAGCACTGCTGTTTTTCTGATTTACAGACCTCCCAGCACAATTGGAAATTTTATTACTACGCTTAATACAGCCACCACCTCCCTGGCTTTAAAATACAACAACTGACTTATTCTGGGAGATTTCAATATACATATGGACAATGGAAAAGACCCTCAAACAATTTCCTTGTTGGCAGGGACATCTTAAGGATTTTGGGGGCCCTGGGCCAAACATATTTTGGGGGCCCCTGTTCAGAACAGCTTTGAATTTATGATCCAATTTGAGCCCCTGTTTTCCACGCAGTTTCTGCTTCCTCAGCTGCGTTAGTGCTCCATTTTGCATCATAGGCATTAACCTATATATTCCCGATGTAAACGGACACTCGCAGCTGACAGCAGTAAGATTTAGTGTTTCCTGCCCTGCTATATTAATACTTTTTAAATTGTATATGTGTGGCTGAATTACTCTGTGCTTTTTAACAATTTCTCCTACCTACGCACACTTGCACTTTTCTTGATTCTGCTTGCCTACAAATCCTTAGCTGCTTTGATTTGCATCTTGCTTTTCCTCCAGTCCTGGTCCGCCGCGGCTGATACTCCGATTGTGCGGAGGGCTGGGGTTACTATCGGGCTCCTCACTTCTGGCAACGTAGTTTCCACTTCCTCAGCTGCGTTAGAGATCCAGTTTGCATCATATGCATTAGCCAATATATTCCCGATGCAAACGAACAAACGCAGCGAGCACGCCAAAGGCAAGCCTGTCTGTGCCGTGAGGCATCCCTCCGGTGAGTTTTTTCCACTATATTACAATAGAAAAAACTGCTTAGCCTTAGGTGGCTACCATTATGTCAGTGTACAGCGGCTGATCCGAGCTTGGAGGTGGACTTTCGATGCAATAAGTGCAACTGGTCTCTCCTCCAGCACAGGAATCTCGCACCCAAGATCCTCCCACGCAACAATAAGTGTAAAAACAATAAGAAAATAGAGGACTTAAAGGCCACCCTTTTAAATTGTCACTCTATGCAAAAGCATGAACCACACATTTAAGGCCTACTTTTAGACGAACAGCCTAATTTTTTATTTCTCACTGAGACCTGGCTGTCTGAAGCCTCTAACCCTACTATCACTACTCCACTCTGTGCCACTCAACTCTACTCCACTCTGTGCCACTGTGCTTAACACCACTCTGAGACACTCTATGCCACTTCACTCTAAGAAACTCTACTCCTCTCTATGCTACTCCACTCTACCACACTTCATTCTATGACATCCCAGTCCATGACACTCCACTCCACTATACCCCACGATACTTCACTCCTTGACTCTCTACTCCATTCCACACTATGACACTCTACTCCACTCTACTCTATGCCACTCTATGCCACTCCACTTTAGGTCACTCCACTTCAGGTCTCTGTATTCTATGATACTCCACTCTACGACTCTCTATGCCACTTTACTTCACTCTATGCTACTCCATGGTGCGGCCCTGCACTCTATGACACTTTACTCCACTCTACGCTATGACACTCTTTGACACTCCACTCAATCCATGTCCCTCCACTCTATGCCCATCCACTCTGCTCAACTCTACAACACTCAACTCCACTCTCAAACTCTACTCCGCTTTTAGGCCCTCCACTCTTCAACACTCTGACACTCTACTCCAAATGGCAACGGGTTTTATAACCCTACGGGTTATAAAATCCTTAGGAGAGATTGGGAAGGGGGGCGGTGTCGCCAAAATATACAATCAAAAACTAGACTGCTCTCCCATCCCGATGGAAAACATCGAGAGCGCAGAGTCCTTAGGCTTTCGCCGTACCTTATCCCCCCATCACAGCACTGCTGTTTTTCTGATTTACAGACCTCCCAGCACAATTGGAAATTTTATTACTACGCTTAATACAGCCACCACCTCCCTGGCTTTAAAATACAACAACTGACTTATTCTGGGAGATTTCAATATACATATGGACAATGGAAAAGACCCTCAAACAATTTCCTTGTTGGACACGCTGCAGGCCTGCAACACGTTTCCATCTATTTCTTCGGCCACCCATGAGAAGGGCCATACTCTAGACCAAATCTTTCACAACTTTGACATATCGGTAAGCTTACTTCTTCCCATTATCTGGTCTGACCACCTCCTATTAAAATTCGTCATTCCCAACTCTGCCACAGCCCTCGGGCTAACACAGAGCAGAGGGACCCTAATTACAGGACGTTCCATGAAATATCCATCCCGATTTTAGATGATGACCTCGGTCATTCCTCACCGGAGCTGTCTGGCTACCCCGACTCGGACACCCTCTCAATAGATTCATGTCTCTGAACCAACATTGATGCAGTGGTACCAGTTGTTTCCCGCTCCTCAAAGAGTTCGGCCCCACCAGCTCCATGGTTTAATGATTCCCTCAGATCTAGCAAAAGAAATTGTAGAAAAATGGAACGAAAATGGCGTAAATCCTATCCACCTGAGGACAGGAAGGTGTATAAAGACAACTTAAAAGCTCATTACATTCTCATGAAGGCAGCCAAGAAAAACGTCTTTCAAACCAAGATAGAAATTTTCCAAATAAGAGTAAGGAAATCTTTAGTATAGTTAAATCCTTTACTGCCCGAAAGCCGGCACAAAGGAAGGGTCATGCACGGAAGAATGGTCTAAGCAAATAGCTCAATTCGTCCACAAAAAGATCTCCGTTATCCAACATGCCTTCACTAACAGCTCAGAGGAAGAACTGGCCTTCTACCTTGGTTCTAATAGCATATTTCACCTCTTGGATCCTCCATCTTCACTAGCTTTCCCTGAGTTTCAGCTTGAAGAGTCTCTGACCCTTCTCCAAAGCATTAAGTCTGGCTCTCCTACCGACCCATGTCCAGCGAATATCCTGACCCTATTAGCTCCCACCATAAACCCCACGGTAAACCAGCTCTTTAATGCTTACCTCGCCTCAGGCAACATTCCGAAATTATGGAACAATGCTAAGATTCTTCCAATGATAAAAAAGGCTAAGGCCAAACCGACGGACCCTACCAACTACAGGGCAATCTCCCTTCTTCCGGCCCTCTCCAAAGTACTAGAGAAGCATGTAAACCAGGCTCTCAAAAAATACATTGAAGATGGGAAGCTCCTTCATGAGTCCCAATCCGGTTTTAGGGCTAACTACAGTATGGAGACCGCTCTGCTGGAAGTGACTGAATTTCTCAAGGGTAAGCTGGACCAGGAAGGCAAGGCTGTTCTGATACTGCTCGATCTGTCGGCGGCCTTCGATACGGTCCCAGATGAGAGGCTCCTGGAGAGACTTGCTAACATCGGCCTGGGGGGACCACCTTAACATGGATGTCATCTTTCTTGGTAACTAGATCGCAGGATATATGGCTCCCCCCTTTCTCATCCCTGGTTCCGGACATGAATGCATGTGTCCCTCACGGCTCCATTCTCAGTCCTACCCTTTTTAATATATATCTATCCCCCTTGCATTTCTGATAGAGGAAGAGGGCGCCAAAATTGTTTCCTATGCTGATGACACTCAGCTGATTTTTACGTGTGAAAAAGGAACCAACTTTGACGGGGCAATGATTAGGTCTTGCCTCACAAAGGTTTTTAACTGGCTTATGATAAATCAGTGGAAGTGCAATCCTTACAAAACTGAAGTTATTTTCTTTGGTAATCTAGAAACACCTGACTGGAGCTCTTAGTGGCCATAAGATCAGCCGCCCCTGCCCGCGGAAAATGAGAAAATAAAAAACTTAGGAAATGTCATAGACAAGACACTCTCCATGTGCTTTCAAATCTAAAATCTAACTGGCGTTTGCTTTGGCATACTCCGGATGCTAAAATAATTCCTGCCACTGTAACTGCTTGAGAGCAGAAAGATCGTGCTGCAGGCTCTGGCGACATCAAAGCTTGACTATGTCAACAGCTTGTACCTCAGTCTTCCCAAATTCCTTATCCAGCGCCTACAAGTGGTACAAAACGCGGCGGCCAGAGCCTTCCTGAGACCTAAACCCAGATCTAGTATGACCCCTATTCTTAAGTCTCTACACTGGCTCCACATAAAAGAATGGATCGACTTCAAAGCGATGACCATCTTCTTTAAAGCTTTCCCTGGCTCAGGAGCCGGCTACCTAAATAAGCACGTTAATCGCTACACAACATCTAGACCCCTAAGATCTTCCAATGCCAACCTGGCCATCGTGCCTAAAATATGCCGTGCCCGCACTGGAGGCAGATCCCTCGGCTTTCTAGGCGCAAAATTGTGGAATAGCCTCCCTGAGTCTCTGAGACTAACCACAGACCTACTCTTTCAGGAAAAACCTGGCTTTTTAATAACTGATGGGTCTTTTACGCACATTTTCCTCCCGCTGTCAAGCGCCAGGACACTCTAGTCTGAGTAGCTGCACGATTTATTAAATACACTATTTCATTTATTAGGGCCCTGACAGTGCAAAGGAACACATGTTCAAATTCTAAGGGCCTTATTTATGAGGCCTTGCTTCACTTTTATGCTGCGGGTGCGTCACTTTTTGCGACGTGCGGGCAGCGTAAAAAATGTGCCATCTCTGAAAACTCTGCTCTTCTCACACTTCCGCTAAGTTTTTCCTGTCCTACCTTGGTAGTCTATCAGCGCCAGGAAACCTATGGTGACAGTGCGCTCAATAAATTCCCCTTAACATTAACATTAACATTAACATGTTGCCCCCTATTTACAAAGTGGCGCATCTAGGCAGATGCATCACTTTTTAAATCCCTGCACCACATTATACCTGCGCCAGGTATAATGTATGCAGGGTGGGTGTTGCCCCGCAAAAAGCTTTGTAGAAGTGGCGCATTGAAATCTATGAGAACTCAGTGCGCCACTTCTAGGACGCCATTGCGTCAATATCTTACACCTACCTCACAGCAGGTGTAAGACTTATGCAGGCACTCCCCATGTGAAAGGACACATTGCTGGAGTTGCGTCTATTTTCAGACATAGCCCAGCAATGCATCACTTTTGCGCCTACAGATATGTCAGAAATACTGACGTATCTGTAACATGATGCATCATACAGTAAATATGACGCATCCATCATGCGATGCATCACTTCTCATAAATAAGGCCTTAAAAGTGTTTACATCTAATGTTCAGGGATAGTTATGTGTGTTTTCAATATTGTAACACAGCAGCAGCTCACCAATATTACTGCAAATAATTTCAGTGATGCCCTCCTGTTTCTTATATGTTAGGCCTTATTTTGATCTAAAATAAACTTTTTTATGTATATTGCATGAAACAAGCACAACATTTCTCTGCAAAATGGCTGTACTAGACTTT
Organism: Triturus cristatus; assembly: GCF_964204655.1. Taxonomy (NCBI): domain Eukaryota; kingdom Metazoa; phylum Chordata; class Amphibia; order Caudata; family Salamandridae; genus Triturus; species Triturus cristatus. The sequence goes on from NC_140590.1 coordinate 1,404,405,760, forward strand.
CACACATCAAATACATAAAAAATAAATTAAAGGAAAACAGTATTTAAAACAATCTGTTTAAGCAATAGTCAAGGTCATTAGGGCAAAGCTCTGGAGAACAGAGCTGACTTTGTCAGGGGGCCCCCTGAAAGGCTGGGGCCCTGGGCCAGAGCCCACTTTGCCCATGCATTAAAACGTCTCTGCATGTGTGAATATCTTAAACCGGCATCTCTTCTGGATCGGTAGCCAGTAGCGGCTTCTGAGGTGAGGCGTGATGCAGGTCCATTTTGGGTGATTGAGGATGAGTCTTGCTGGAGTATTCTGTATGGCGTGGAGTCATTTGTAGAGCTGGGTGGAGAGTTCACCATGGAGAGTGTTGGCATAGATGAGGCGGCAGGTGACAAGGGCCTGTGTGACGGCTTTCTGGTGTTGATTTGGATCCATTTGAAGATTCTGTGGACCATGCGCAGGGTGTGGAAGCAGGAGGAGGTGACTGCATTGACTTGTTGTTTCATGGTCAGTTGGCTGTCGAGGATAATGCTGAGGTTGTGTGCATGGTCTGTCGGTGTGGGTGTTGGTCCAAGTTCTGCTAGCTACCAGCTGTGGTCCCATGTGGAAATGTTATTCCCAAAGATCAGCACCTCTGTTTTGTCAGAGTTTAGTTTCAGGCAGCTTTCTCTCATGCACTTGGCTATGTCGATCATGCCATTGCAGAAGTTGGTTTTGGCGTTGGAGGTGTCCTCGGTGAGCAAGAGGATAAGTTGAGTGTCGTCAGTGTAGGAGTTTGTGCTGAGTCCGTGGGATTGGATGACGTCTGTGAGGAGGGCCCTGTAGATGTTGACTAGGGTGGGGCTGAGGAATGAACCTTGGGGTATGCAGTGTATGATGTCTTTGGGTGTCGAGGTAAAGGGAGGCAGACAGATGCAATGTGTGCATCCTGATAGGAAAGAAGCGATCCACTTGAAGGCATTTTGCTGTATGCCGATGTTGTGGAGTCTGTCAATGAGGGTATGGTGGGAGATGATGTCAAATGCAGCGGAGAAGTGAGGAGGATCAGGGCCACAGTTCCTCCATGGTCGAGGAGGGTTCTGATGTCGTCTTTGGTGGCAATTAGCGCGATCTCAGTGCTGTGGCTGGCATGGAATCCTGATTGGGAGGTGTTGAGTAGGTGGTTTAGTTCCAGGTATTTTGTGAGTTGATCGTTTTTGGCTTTCTTGAGTACTTTAGATAGGAAGGGGAGCAGGTAATTTTTGAGTTCACTCAGAGGGCTTCTTCAGGAGGGGTCTGACATCCGAGTGTTTCCATTCAGCTGGGAAGGTTGCTGTGGAGATGGAGGTGTTTAGGATGCTGGTGAGTTCCACGCTGATAAGGTTGGCTCCGAGGTTGAAGGGATGGTGGTGGCAGGGGGCAGTGAGGGCCCCAGAGTGGATGGACAGCATGATGTATGTAGTAGTCTGAGTGGTGTTCGGAGAACAGGTGGTTATCGTTTGGCTGGTGTTTGCTGGTTAGTTGAGGCTCTCGAAGCTGGAAGTGGTAGCTTGGGGGTCGAAGTTGTTGTAGATGGTGGCAGTGTAGTTTTGGAAGTGATCTGTGAAGGAGTTGCAGAGTTCTTGGGAGGGGTGGATGTTCTCTGTGGCTGTCGGGTTCGAGAATTCCTTGACAATTTTGAAGAGTTCTTTTGTGTGGTTGGCCGCGGTGTTGATGTGGACGGTGATTGCTGGTCTCTTAGCTTCCTTGATGCAAAGGTGGCAGTTGCTGAAGGCTGCTTTATAAGTGACTCGGTCGGAGGGGTCCTTAGTGACTTGCCAATGCTTCTCGAGTTGGTAGCAGTTGCGCTTGGTGGTTCTGAGCACTGCGGTGCACCATCTGGCTTGTTTGGAGGTTTTGTTGGCTTTTGCTGGTTTCAGCCGGGTTTCTCGGCGCATTTGGTGATCCAAGCGGTGAAGGTCTAGACAGCCTGGTCAAGGTCTGTTGTGGTTTTTGGTTGAGTGGTGCTGAGGGCCTGTACCCATTGGGTCTTGGATACCTTGGCCCAGCTTTGGTGAGTGGCGCTGTGGTGCTTGGAGATGGTATGCTGGGCATCAGAGGTGGTAAAGTGGACGATGGTATGGTCAGTCAAGGTGAGTTCAGTTTTGTGGGTAAATTTGATTCTGTCACTGGAGGTGAAGACGGCGTCAAGTGTGTATCCGGCTTTGTGCATGGGTTTGATGACTAGTTGGGTGAGGTCGATGTTGTTGAGGTTCTCCAGGAGGGAGGTGGAGTTGGCATCATTTGGGACATCGATTTGGAAATTGAAATTACTGAGTAGGACATAGTGTAGGGAACCGGCGGCAAGTGGAGCAGTGAGGTTGGAGATGGTGTCGCAGAAGGCTGGTCGGGGTCCTGGAGATCTGTAAGTCAGGGTGGCTCGTATTGTGATCTTAGCGTCGGTTTGTAGTTGGAAGTTGAGGTGTTGCATGAGAGGCATTGGGTCATCATTGGAGACTGTGCATTGGATGGTGTTCTTGAAGATGATGGTGATGCCCCTGCCGTGTTTGGTGGTGCAGTCTTGGTGTATCATCTTGTAGCGATCGGGGTGGCGGTGGCAATGTCGGGGTTTGAGGAAGGGTTGAGTATGCCCTCTGCATTAGCTGCATTTGAAAGGGTCATCCAACAATAGTTGGGAAGCTTGGAGGATGTAAAATGTTCCCAGGATGATGTGTTGATGTGGTTAGCAAATAAATACATTTGCGATAAATTTTTAAGGAAGGTACTTAACATCTTGGAAGAAGTAGGTCTTGCTGTGGAGATAGAGAAATGTAAATTTGCTGTAGAAGAAATTAAATTTCTAGGGCATAAGATCTCCAAGTCTGGTGTAAGAACTAAGATTAAACTTATGTAGGAAATTGAGGAAGCACCATGTCCCAAAAACAAGGATCAATTGAGATCTTTTTTTAGCTGAGCATAATGCCATGATAGATTTGTGGACCACTTTTTCGATAAAGTTCAACCTAAGAAAATGTTAATAAAGAAAGGTCAGAAGTTTGAGTGGTCACAGGAGTGCCAAGATACGTTTGATAAGATTCAGGAATGTATTGTGAATTCTGTGGAACTCAAACCTTTTAATGCACAAGAACATACTGTGGTGACCCCTGATGACAGAATGCACAATTTCGGGGCAGTGGATGCAATCACACAAGGGACACGAAAGGGTTGTAGCCTTTGCCTCTATAACCTTGAGAGATGCTGAAATGAATTATTCTACCATAGGGAAGGAGGCATTGGCCTTTTGGTGGGGTGTACAACATTTTAGAAACTATGTCTGGGTATTGATTTTAAGTTGAGAACAGATAAGCCCTTGGTAGATTTGTTCGCCACGAACGTGGCAAGCAAAGCAACTCCTCAAATTAAAAAAAATGGTTGTACCGTCTACAAGACTTTTCTTTTGTCACTAAGTATGTACCAGGAATTAGTAATGTCACCACTGACTGACTTTCAAGATTGGTGGTACAAGTGGAGGGTGATGAACAGGAAGATAAATGGATGGTAGTTCTTGTAGAGTGCGATGGGTTGAAAGGTATATCTGAAGATGAATGGAATTAAAGTTTCCTGAGGGATGCTGTCATGCAACAATTCATTGAGTTGTTACCTAGTAGAGCTTCATCATCTTGTGTTAACCTATTGGAGGTGCTTGATTATAAATCCATATGGTCTGAGTTGTCTTATCAAAGAGGTGTTTTGAGGAGAAGTAATACATTTATGGCGGTCTTGGAGTTGCAAGATAGGGTATTAAAGATGTTGCATGAGGGACATGGTCTTATGATAGTTATGAAAAGAAGGGTGTGATAATACCTTTGAGCCCAGGTCTGGATTGGGGTGTGGAGAGATTTGTGAGAAGTGTGAGTTGCGAGTGCAGTGACAAATCTCATAAAGCAAAAAGGAACGCTGGTGTTACCTTGAGTTTTTACAGACAGCGTGGCAAAAAGTGCCAGTGGACCTCTTCAGTCCATTTGAGTTGCAAAGCCCAAGTAGGAAGTATGTCATTGTACTCATTCATTATTATTCCAAATGGCCAGAGATGATCCTTGGTAATAAAGTGAGATCTAGGCCATTGTTGAATTTTGGGAGGAGATATTCAGAAGAGAGGGATATCCCAAGGAAATACTCACTAACAATGGTCCACAGTTTGTGCCAGAGGAGTTTGTGAGACATTTGGAGCACTGCGGTGTAAAACATACAACAACAGCCATTGGACATCCATTTGAAATGGTCTTGTAGAGAGATTTACAGGGTGTTAGGAGAAAATATACAATTATTGTTACAAAATGGTTAGACTGGAGAGAAAAAGCTTACATGGAGCTATAGGATAACTTTGCATTCTAGAACAGGGGAATTGTCATTTGTGCTGTTGAAAGTCATGTACGAAAGGAGTTCCTAGATGGAGGAGTCGTGGCAAGGAAAGGCATGTCAGTAGGACAGGTTTACAATGAAAAGTACATGAGAAACAAATTAAACATTCCACATGTGAATCTTAAGAGTTGGTGGAAAAGGGTAGTGCATTTAAAGAGGGGGATTATGTAGGATGTAGATTGTTTGCTGGAGTTAAGAAGGGTTCATCTAAATGGTCAGCACCAAAATGGGTCTGGAGAAATTGAAAATTTACAGTTGTGCTAGAAGATGGTAAGAGATGGAATGTGAGGAATGTGGTGAAGTACAGAGAGGTTGAGATTAAATGGAGGGGTGGAAAAGATATAACTACAAGACTACAATGACAAACACCTCTATGAGGTGGTGTATTAAATGCACACTCACAGCAACAAGCACCTTCATATGGTAGTGTACGTGGAAATGTATGTCTAAAGAAGTTACCTTCGAGGCTAAAGAATTTTGTGTAATGTCCACATAGGGTGGGTGCACATTTGAGTTTAGGTCAAATATGGTATTAGAGTATGTTGGCATAAGGATTTGATTTACAAGTTTAGGTTTTCCTCTATGAGTGTAACTCACATATATGTTTGCACTACTGAGTTAGAATACTGTTCTCGTTTTCCTTGGAATCTTCATTTGTAAATAAGTTTATACAGCAAGGGTGAAGTGTTAGATTTTGCAAATCATGTTTTAGATTGTTGGCATTATAATGTGGGGATGAGCAGTTATTCCAGAGGCAGTTGCAGTTTTGAGCTTGCCAGGCTGTTCACATGAGTTTATCTGCATTATATCTACTTTTTTGACCTAGAACATATCAGGAATTTATTTATAAATGTGACTTATCAGTCAGCATATTAATTATAAGCCTGGAATTCTGCGAAGTTACAAAAAAACCGAAAATCGTGCTAGGAGATGCCACCTCTCGCTTGCCAACTTACCGTTTTCGAGCAGTGAATGAAGAAAAACTCCGGGACATACGCGGTTGGCTGGAACTTCGTGTTAAAAGCGTAAGGGCAGAGTGACAAATTTCCACCAATTCCGCCTGTAGAGCGGAATATAGCACCCAGAGTTAATTAGTACTAGCCCTGTTGGCTTTGCCAATTCTTGGAAAAAAGTAGAAAAAATTATTACTTTTTGCATAGAATGCAAAAAAAGAAGAGATAACGAACTGAACGTGAAACTGTGCTGACTGAATCTACTTATCAGATGTAATATAGTGCCACCTGCATTCCTGTGCAAGCACTTTTCACGAGGCAGAATGATACACCAAACCAATAATGGGACTTGGAGAAAGATCAACATACTCTTCTGAGAGAGTGGAAACCCCACTTAGGGCCTCATTTATAAGAAGTGACGCATCACTGCGTGAAAGCAGCGATGTGTCACTTCTCAGTGCTCCCTCCTTGCGACATAATGGTTGCGTCATATTTACTGTATGACGCATCATGTCGCAAGGAGTTACAGATACGTCAGTATTTCTGACGTATCTGTAGGCGCAAAAGTGATGCATTGCTGGAGTGTGTCACAAAAGTGACGCAACTCCAGCAATGTGTCCTTTCACACGGGGCAAGCCCCATGTGAAAGGGCCTGCGTCAGTCTTACGCCTGCTGTGAGGCAGGCGTAAGATATTGACACATTTGCACCCTAGAAGTGGCGCAGTGAAATCTCATAGATTTCACTGCGTCACTTCTATGAGACTTACTTATGTGGGAACGCCCACCCTGTATACATTATACCTGACGCAGGTATAATGTATACAGTATTATAGTGTATACATTATACCTGACGCAGGGTTTACAAAGTGACGTATCTGCTCAGATGCGTCACTTTGTAAATAGGGCGCAACAGGAGGCATGTTTTACGCCGCCGATGCGTCAAAAAAAGTGACGCAACGGAAGCGCAAAACTGTTGCAAGGGCTCATAAATAAGTCCCTTAGTGTATATTTTAAAGAGTAAGTAACGAAGGTGTGACAGAGAGCTGTGCTATCAATCCAGTAAACTTAGTCGAAAATGGCACACTTCTTTTAGAAAAGCACGCAGAGATATGACTATTCAAGCAGCATGTGCCATCTTATTTATTTGGAGGATTAACTAAAGGAGCCACGGTTAATACCAGCAAATTTCACATTTTTTAACAGTTTGCAGCCCAGTAAAATGTAGCTGTCGAAAGACGCAACTGATAATTACTGTATTGTCTTGCAGTATTATTTGTAAAGACGCAATGCAGTATGGCAGTACAAATCTAAATCAGTGACTGGCCAGATTAAATCTTCCCTTCTAAATTCCTACTTGGAGAATGGAGCTCAACCTTGGGGTGACAATGTTTTACGCTAATAGCTTCAGCACATTTAGGGAGTGCAGTATAATTTGAGCCCAAAAGTTAAACGTGTGGACAGAGGGTACTGTATATGCAGCACAATGCATTTTACTGTGATATGCTCTATTAACATACCACATCGACCAGTGGTCGAAGTGGGCGGGATCGGCAGGGCACGGCGTGCCCCTACTTCTTTAATTCTATAGCTTCCGTTCCCCTACCTTTTTATTTTGAACATGCGTCCCGGGACGTAAGAAATATCCACGGCCTTAGAGAAGGCTTGGCATTAGTGACTGTTCGGGAACGGGCGGGGAGCAGGGAAGGAAAAGGTGTCCTTCTCTTGCTTCCTGCCCAGAAGAGACAAGGAAGGTGTCCGCTTCTGCTCTGCCGCTGGCAGCTGCCCCCCCCCCCCTTCTTTCTTACTCTTATTCCCTCTCGGTTTGTCTAACTCCTCCTCACTTACCGAAAACCATGACTCAAGAAATGGTTTTCACCCTCTCTTTCTTCCTGTCGTTCATTTGTTCGGCTGTGAAATGGATGTAAAAAAGAAAACTTTTGCTGGAAATGCTGTTTCTACATTTTTCTATTCCAAAGTGCAGCCTCGGAAATAAAAGGTTCATAATTTGAAAAATCAATTTAAAAAAAACAAGACGGAGTGTTCTTAAAGTGGCCAGATTGGTTTTATTCAAACCCCAAAAACATTAGCGTCACTTTACCGAGTTTGCCAGTGAAGCGCTGTTTTCCCCGGTGGGGAAGTGCGCCAAACCTGGAGGTACAGCAATACCTGGTTGATGGGTGGATTGGAAAACAAAATGTGTACGGCGGCTTTGTGTTCACAAATGTGGTCTTTTTAAACCATACTGCTTACGTCTTGAAAGCATATAAGCAGTGGACATTGGCTTTGCAAATGCTTGTTTCTTTTTCGTTAATCACTTCATCAGAGTGCATGTAATTTCTAGATGTCTTTTGTGTACTTATCTCCCCCAGCCCCCCAATCCATGTCGCTGAAGTGCTCGCACTTGTGTGCTTCTCCACCCTAATTACTTTCTGGCCCATGTGCTTCTCCACCTCAGCTTCACGTTTCTCGCTTTGCATGTTTTGTTTTCACTCCCACCCCCTGTGCTCACATTGCTCTTTCCGTGTAAATTGATACTTGTATAGCGCACTACTCACCCGCAAGGGTCTCAAGGCGCTTGTACGAATACCGCTGTGGAACCCATCCTGGCTTTCCCTGTGAGGCGTCCACTCCTGGGCACCCCCAAGGTGGAGGCCAGGCATCCTTAGTGTTGTGGGGGCCGTTGTGGAGATTAAGCATGCTATTGCCCAGAGTTGCAGAGTGGGACTCCATGATTGGAATAGGCACCGAGGCGAGAATTATCAGGTCCGTGGAATTGTTTAGCCCAAGACCCACCGAGGCGGGGAATTGAACCCTGGTCCCGGGCTAGACCTCTGCATCAGGGTCTGCCGCTCTAATCATTGAGCCACACTTCTCCACTTGAGCCACACTTCTCCATGGTGTTTGCTTCTCCCACCCATGCCCTCCGTGTTGCTTCCCTCAACAAGCATCTTTTGTGTTGCTTTCTCTAACCCAGTGTTGCTTCCGCTCCCCCTGTGTTGCTTCCGCTCTCTGCAGTATTTCTTCCCACCAGATTTAAGAAAACAAAAAAGTATGCATTTTTTTCTTTGTATTTCCTAATCCAGCACAAATAAAAAGAAAAAAAGGGTTTGTGTCATTTGTAGGCGCTCGCATACGTGATGTGAGTGCCTACAAAGTGGCGCAGTCGGCCACATCATAGGCTAGTTTCCATCTTATTTAGTCATGCTGGACAGCATAGCTAAAACAACAGTTGATGGACAGAATGCAGAAAAATGTCATACATTCACCCAAGTACAAAGATCTGGGCCAAAATCCATCGTTTTTTTGCTCACCACGCCATTCCAGTTTGAACCCAGCCATATGCAAATCAGTCTTGACCCTGTGCCTCATGGGAACAGTCCAGCCCGAACTGCCAAACACCAGGTCCTCCCTGGACTGGAATCAAGCATCCTAGGACCGATTTCGGGGTTTCACCCCTCTTCAGCCAGGATAGCTTAATTCCAGTGGCATGGAGAGCACGGGACTCACGTCGGAGCATATCCGTCCCACTCGGGGTGACAAATGCAAAAACAACAGTTGATGGACAGAATGCAGAACAATGTCATACATTCACCCCAGTGCAGAGATCTGGGCCTAAATCCATCGTTTTTTTGCTCACCATGCCATTCCAGTTTGAACCCAGCCATATGCAAATCAGTCTTGGCCGTGTGCCTCATGGGAACAGTCCAGCCCGAACTGCCAAGCCAGGTCCTCCCTGGACTGGAACCAAGCATCCTAGGACCGGTTTCAGAGTTTCACCACTCTTCAGCCAGGATATCTTAATTCCAGTGGCATGGAGAGCACGGGACTCACGTCTGAGCATACTCGTCCCACTCGGGCATAGCTAAACAAGCATTGGCATAGCCAATAGGTCTCGCCTTTGGGACCTTATAAGTGTTTAGCCACGCAACAGTTGGTGTTGTTGCAAAAAGAATATTTTGCTGCATAACTAAATACTTATAAGGCCCCAAAGGCGAGACCTATTGGCTATGCCAATGCTTGTTTTATGAGGATGCCCCTCTGTACCCCCGTTCTACTTCCAACCCAGCCCACGGCCTTTTCAACGCATCAAACTGCAGAACTGTTTAATTGCACTGCAGTGCAGGAGGCAAAATGTCCATCGCAAAAATAAACGCGTCACGACCTCTAGAAGCATGCCTCAGGATCCTGTATATGGCCAGCACACTTTCTAAAACTATTCAATTCATTCTTTTGGAAACATTGTATTGTATTGTAATTGCATTTATATAGCACTTACTACCCCTGATGAAGCGTCAAAGTGCTTTTACGGCGAGTAGCACACTACTTCGGAACCCAAAAAGGATTCGTGGTGAATTAGTGTAGTGAAATATGAAATTAATTTCAGAAGTGGATATGCTAGACTGTTATCTGGATTGAGAAGGATAATGGAGGGCTAGAAGAGTAAAAGGTTTGCATTTATATAGCATTTGCTACCCCTGATGAGGTGTTGAAGTGCTTTTCGGTAAGAAGCATGCTACTCCAGAACCAGAAACCAGAAAAGCATTATTGGTGATTTAGTATAGGGAAATATGAAATTAATTTGAGCGGTGGATGTTAGTCTGTTATGTGGATTGAAAAGGATAGCGGAGGGATGGCAGAGGGAAGGATTTGCATTTATAGATCGCTTGCTACCCTTGATGAGGTTGTTGAAGCACTTTTCGGTGAGTAGCAGGCTACTCTGGAACACAACACGGATCAGTGGTCAATTAGTGTAAAGAAATATGAAATTAATTTGATTTGAGCGGGGGACATGTTAGTCTTTTATTTAGATTGTAAAAGTAATAGTAGAGGGATAGAAGAAGGGGGGTCTATAAAGTAGTTTTTTTGGAGTTCATAACAGTAGTAATGGGTTTGAGATGAGTAATGGGAGGTGGAAAAGTCAGATGGAAGGGTTTAGAAAGGCTTGTTTGGGAGATCTGAATAGTAAAAGAGGTATGAGATGATGCAAGGATGGGTAGAGGAAGGAAGAGTCTAGAAATTGTTATTTTGGGGATCATGGTAGTGGTATGGGCTTTGGGATGAATGGGAGTGGAGGCAGAGGATATATTGAGAAAGGTATAGGGTGAGAAATAGGGCAGTGCATTGGAAAGAGTAGTAGAATAAGATTTGAGATGATTTAGAGAGTTGAGGTAGAGGATATATTGAAAGCGGTATAGGTTTCCAAATAAGGGTGGGCGTCAAATTCCGCTCCGCTCGCGGAATTTGAGATATTTTAAACATTTTCGCGTTCTGCGGAGAGCATGAAAATGCCAAAATTTCCACGATTTGCAGCGTTGAGAAGATTTTTTTCATGTTTGCGCTTTGAAAATACGTTCTTGCGCGTGTGATCGCCTTACCGGGATCCCCACGTTCGCCGACGAGTTTTCCAATCCGTTTGCGTGCTCCCTGAGATGTTGATAGCCTGTCGCGCTATCGCCTCGCCATCAGACATCGCGAGAGTCTGAGATTGCGAACACGTCATTTTCCACCGCGAGAGAGAGCGTGAGGTCGCGAACATGTCAATCTCCACCGTGACAGAGAGCATGAGATCGCGCACACGTCATTTTGGACGCACCATCGACATGCGGCGGAAGTGTGGTGAAGCCCGCGGTCGCGAACACGCCAAATTTTCAATCTGGAGAAGAATATTAACTCTAGCAGCATCAAACCCTTCTGTAAATGATGATTTGGATGAAAAAAACTCCTCAGATTGACATTTGGCTGTCCTTTTTTGTGAAAGGAGTCCTTTTTTAAAAAAAACACTTTTTGGGGGGAGAGGGAGGAAGTGCCACAGAGTCTCCAACTTCCTGTTCCTGTCCAGCAGGCTCCTCCCAGTGCTTTGTCCATCTCCTGTTCATTCTGCCTTTGGATTTGAGCTGGAAGGATCACTCTTTGTGTCTGCTGCATCATTATAATTGGATTTGAGGACTTTTGAATTTGATATTTTCCAAGTAAGTTGGTGTTGTTTCTGTTTGATTGGGGGCATTGCAGATGTGCAACTATAATGTTGGTACTTAGTATTCTTTTTTTTTAACTGTTGGGGGTAGCCAGTAGGCCCAGAGCTAGTCATGGGCGGGTGCATGATGAAGCAACTGTTCCTTTGGTGTGTGTTGAATGTTTTTCAAACATCATTTAGGGCATGGATGGTATTGGATTGTTATGTGTGCCTGGTGTGTTGGTGTGCACCCTGCAGACCTTGTTTTGCCCTGTCGATTTTCGTTTTTTGCATTTTAGTGCATTAAAAAGGCAAAGCAGTGTGGTTTAGCATACATCTTTTTCCTGGCTTCTTTTATAGGCCTTTTGTCAGTTCATTGTTTCCCAGGCCTCCTGCTTGTTGCTTGTGATTTATGAGTGTCCATGTGGCTGGTGGCCTTTTCTGGTGGGAGTTATTAGTGTGCTGCTTTTGCCATATATAGGCCTGCATGGTATTTCTTTGTGGCCTAGGCTTCTTGTTGTGGGCCTGGCCATGAGGCTGGCGGCCATTTTGAAGGCAGGCAGTATGTTTTTGCAACAGGCCTGCATTGTCTGTCTTCTGTTTCTTGTAGTTGGGTGGGCCTGGCCATGTGGCTGGTGGCCATTTTGAAGCCTAGGCCTGCAAGCTTGTGTGGCCTTGTCTGCCCACGGGCCTGCTTTCATCCAGTAGGCTCAGAGCAGGTAGCCACAGGTGCATTAAACAAGTGTTTCTGTGTGTTCTGTTGAATTTAAACATCATTTAGGGCATGGATGGCATTGGATTGAGGTGGAAAATGTGTTTTTGGGGGGAATTTCTGTTTTTGGGTGTATGTTAAAGAAATGCCTTTGTTGTGTGTGCCTGGTGTGTTGGTGTGCACCCTGCAGACCTTGTTTTGCCCTATGGATTTTCGGTTTTGCATTTTATTACATTAAAAAGGCAAAGCAGTGTGGTTTAGCATGCATCTTTTGCCTGGCTTCATTTATAGGCCTTTTGTCAGTTCATTGTTTCCCAGGCCTCCTGCTTGTTGCTTGTGATTTATGAGTGTCCATGTGGCTGGTGGCCTTTACTGGTGGGAGTTATTAGTGTGCTGTTTTTGCCATATATAGGCCTGCATGGTACTCCTTTGTGCCCTAGGCTTCTTGTTGTGGGTCTGGCCATGAGGCTGGCGGCTATTTTGAAAGCAGGCAGTGTGTTTTTTGCAACAGGCCTGCATTGTCTTTCTTCTGTTTCTTGTAGTTGGGTGGGCCTGGACATGTGGCTGGTGGCCATTTTGAAGCCTAGGTCTGCAAGCTTGTGTGGCCTTGTCTGCCCACTGGCCTGCTTTCATCCAGTAGGCTCAGAGCAGATAGCCACAGGTGCATTAAACAAGTGTTTCTGTGTGTTCTGTTGAATTTAAACATCATTTAGGGCATGGATGGCATTGGATTGAGTTGGAAAATGTGTTTTTGGGGGGTATTTCTGTTTTTGGGTGTATGTTAAAGAAATGCCTTTGTTGTGTGTGCCTGGCGTGTTGGTGTGCACCCTGCAGACCTTGTTTTGCCCTGTGGATTTTCGCTTTTGCATTTTATTGCATTAAAAAGGCAAAGCAGTGTGGTTTAGCATGCATCTTTTGCTTGACTTCTTTCATAGGCCTTTTGTCAGTTCATTTTTTCCCAGGTCTCCTGCTTGTTGCTTGTGATTTGTGAGTGTCCATGTGGCTGGTGGCCTTTTCTGGTGGGAGTTATTATTAGTGTGCTGCTTTTGCCATATAGGCCTGCATGGTTTTCCTACTGGCTTACTGCTTCCATCCATCCCCTTTGCCAGCAGCAGTTCCCTTCCATTACATTTGTATTTAGGTTGTTGCCAAAGTCTCATAAGTGGATACACTATATATTTTATTTGTTTGTTTGTACTAGTAGTAATTAAACCACAAAAACAAATGCAACATTTCACTGATGTTCTTCTCCTGGCTTATTTGCTTTTAGGTGCACAAAAAGACAGAGGAGGAGGTAACTATCAACATCATCCATTGTACTGCCAGACCGAAGTCCTGCTGTGCACCACATCACGTCCATGTGTGACCACAGACATCTCTGCAACTTGTGCACCTGCGTCCTGTCTGACATCTGAAGAAGATGGCCCCAAAGAAAGGTACCAGGTCCTCAAGTACCAAGAAAGTTGTGGGTGAGAAGAAGAAGGAACAGAAAAAGGAAGCAGCACTAACTACGACTGGTGTGCCGGCAAATGTGTTTTCTGGGACCAAAACAATTACGCCTGCAGCAGCGTTGTCCGGGAACCAAGCTGGGAGCAGCACCAGCGGGCCAACCCCACCAACATAGGCCCAAGCCCATGAGTGTTGCAGAGGTAGCCAGTCTACTAAAGAGCAGCGATGTTGAAATGCCATTATCACAAAGTAGTACACAATCAACGCAGGCGGAAACTCAGCAGATAAGTGTGCAGCGCAGGCGCAGCCGCAAGAACAGCAGCAGCCGCAAGAACAGCAGCAGCCGCAAGAACAGCCGCAAGAACAGCAGCAGCCTTAAGAACAGCAGCCGCCACAAGAACAGCAGCAGCCACAAGAACAGCCACAACAACAGCCCACACTAGTAGTTGTTCCTCCTGAAGTAGGGGCATTTCAGGAAATCGAGTTTCCTGCAGGCAAAGCGGAGCAAACCACTGTTTCAGAAGATCCATTGTCTTCCATACCCCCAGCAAGGAAAAGGATGGTTAGTCCATCATCTTCTTCTCCAAGCCCCGCTTCTGATGATCTTGATGCCACTTGAAAGCCACCAGCTCAGTCTGAGACTGATGCACACCACAAGACAAGGCTAGTGAAAAGGAAGGTTCCAGAAAGCCTTAGAGTTATAGAGGTAGATGTACAAGAGGGGGATGATGATGATGACGAGCCAGTCATCACGGACATCACTCCCAGCCCAAAGGATATGGAGACCAACATTATTAGCCTATCCAAAATGTCTGCAAGGGATGTAGCACGGATACCACCAACACAGGTAACACCACCACGACCTCCAGCTTCCATATTTTCATTTGCAAAGGAAAGGCAGGGACTTACATCCAGCTCAACCACCACCTCAGTAGGTAGTGGTAGAAGTCACAGTGTAGCTGCACAGAGTCACATTCCAAGCACACCCTCCAGTTCATCTGGTATTGAAAGTGGCACATCCAGCAGCACCAGAAAGTTCTCCTCCCCAGTTTGGCACTTCTTTTTGGTTAGCAGTAAGGAGGAGAACATTGCTATATGGTCAATTTGTCGACATGGTGTTAGGCTGGGTAAGCTTGGTACAAACTATGGTACTGGAGTCCAAACAAGTCATCTCAAAATACACCACACTATCGTGTGGGAGGCTCACCTACTTGGCTTAGAACAAAGTAAAACTCAACACATTGTTGTTAGGCATGAAGAATCAGTTGACGATATTATCGCGGTGGAAGGTGAAAAAGAGGGAGACATTTCTAGTCCTGTCCCCAGTAGTGTAGTGGTACCGCCCAAATCCTCAGCAACATCTCAGTGGTACCACAGTAAGAGTCAGAGTCAGTATGAGACACCAAGGCGGCCGAGTAGTACTGCAATGAAACAAAGTTCGTCGTTGAGCCTAACTGGGTTAAAGAAACAACTGCACTACAAAGGAAAATAATCCAGCCTACCATTGACAGCATGCTTAGGTTGGAGGGGCAGTACCAACGCAACCACTAAACGGCACGGTTGTACAATGCGAAGCTGGCTAAAGTGTTAGCGCTGGACCTTCTCCCTTTTTCATTTGTGGAAGGGGTGGGTTTCCTTGAATTTGTGTCAACCATCTGCCCTAAATGGAAGGGTCCCAGCCGGACCTATTACGCAAGAGTTGCTGTTCCAGCACTACATCATGATGTGTTGGAATTGGTTGGACAAGCTTTGCACCAGAGTGCTGTTCACAATATCCACCTGACAACAGATATGTGGACCAGTTGCCAAGCCACTGATTACATGTGCATCACTGCACACTGGGTCTCTTTTGTGGGGGTCAGAGATAAGCTATCTGAAGTAGGTGCTGTTGACACAGCTGAGATTTTTAAAGCTACTCGGAAACATGCAACTCTATCTATGTTCGCCATGGAGAAATCTCATACTGCTGTAAACATATTGGAAGAGTTTCACAGCAAGGTTTTTGAATGGCTGTGCCCAAGAGGGCTTAAGATTGGTTTTGTTTCCACAGATAATGGCAGTAATGTACTTAAGGCCATGGAGCTTGGTTTATATTTCAGGGTTCCGTGTTTGGCGCACTTCATTAACATTATTGTTCAAGACTTTCTGAAAAAAGAAGCCACAGTCAGCAACTTACTGACCACCTGCCGAAGAATATGCACTCATTTCAGCCATTGTTTTAAAGCTCGGAAGCAGCTGAGGATCATTCAACGTGACTATAGAATGCCAGTCAAAGCACTCATCCAGGAGGTGGCAACACGTTGGAACTCAACTTAATATATGCTTGACCGTCTGTTTGAGCAGTACAGACCAATCAATGAATATGTCATGCGAAGAGGGGATGCTACTGTGAAAGGCATGACCCTTCAGATGGACCAATGGTGCCTAGTTAACTGCCTGACTGAGATGCTTCTTCCTTTCGAGGTCTTCACACGTGAAGTCAGCAAGGAGGACTGCAAGGAGGACTGTACTATGGGCCAAGCTATCCCATTGTAGCATACAAAGGTGTAGGGGAAAAAAAAGAAGCTTATGAGTTGGTGGAGAGCTTAGCCCGTCGCTTAGCTGACAATACAAGGGTGCAAAATAAGATTTTGTCACAAAAACATTAAATTTGTGCCACAATTCTGGATGCACTGACAAAATTGGCACTGAAGACATTAATTCCTTTTTCAGAAATTGATGCTGCCCGGTACAAAACTTGGATAGCTGAGTCAGCGAGTAAGTTGGAAAATGAACGGTTGCTAATTAAAAGCCCGATAGATAAACCCACAACAAGTACTGCAGCAGGGCATCCGGTATCAAGTTCAACTTCGGAGCCTGAGGGCAGTGCGTTTGGCTCAGAACACTCACCAACACTATCGACAACAGCAAGAACTGGATCATTAGGCCCAGTAAAATCGTTACACGAGTGCTATTTACAGAAAGGCATTGGTAAGTCCAGTGCTGATGCAATGAGAAAAGTGCCCGAAAAAGGTTTAGTACCCCTGAACATTGAGCAGATGGTCCTAGCCTATCTGGACGACCCAACAGATGTGTACATTGATCAAAACCCATTGCGGTATTGGTATGGGAAAAGGGGCCAATGGCCGCTGGTCAGCAGGCTGGCTATGAACTATCTGGCTTGCCCTGTCACAAGTGTCTCTTCTGAACGTGTTTTCAGTGCTGCTGGTTCCATTGTAAAAGTGAGAAGGACCAGTCTCTCGCCCAAAAACGTGGAGAGGTTAACCATGATCAAAATGAATCAGCACTTTATACCACCGAATTACACAATACATGAATCAAGGGAGGAAGATGAGGACAGCGGCTCAGGTGACGGAAGTTGTGTGTTAGATGATGATTACCTACTTCTGGTTGAACCCCCAGAGTTTGAGGACTAGCTATACTTCCCTGACAATTAGGCTTGCACTTCTTACTGTCTTCCTCCCTTATTTTATTTTATTTGTGTGTCTGTCTTTCTGCTCAGAAACTTCGAATCACAACAAATCCATCACCACCGTCTTCTAATCGATTTATTGCCATATACAAGTTTCAGCTGTCTGCATTTCACAGTAAACTCCCCCGAATCCTGCTCCTCCATCCTCCTGAATCTCCCTAAATCCATTGCCCTCAAGAAGACAGATGATGCTTAAATGATGCAAAATAGAAGAAAAAATAAAATCTTTCCTAGTCCCTCCAAAAGAAGTGGAACATGATTGATGATGACTACTATAGCTATCCTCCTTTCTGATCCGAGAGAGACTGCCCATTAACTGAAGATGAGAAGGAACAGGTAATGAATGATGCCATGCATTGAACGCTGACTGAGTGATTTTGTTGTTGTTTGTTGTGCATGAAGTTACTTCATTGTGTACTTTATGTAATAATCTACACACTAAAAGTAACTCAAGTAACTTTTTCCCTTCTTGTATTCTTTAGGCCATTGGTTACTCAACACTCCCGCCGCTAATGCTTTTACTAATGCTAAGTAAAGGGTGTCTTCAACCGTTCACAACAACTTCTTACTTAGTAAGTCTCAACTGTACAGTGTACAGTACACCCTTGCAGTGAGTGTAATGTCAATAAGTAAGGATTAGGAATCTAACTTACCACCGCCCGCCACTGCTGCTGGCTCACCCCCTGCAGTTCCTCCTGCAACTGCTGCATCCTCTCCTCCGTCAGCAGCCACGTCGCCTTCGCCGCTGGCCCCGGCACTGGTGGTTGGTAGTGCGCCTTGAAAAAACATTACACATTTTTTAGGTGTCAAATACACCTCCCCCTATTTTTCACTATCAAGATTGAAAAATGAGTTAATAGTAATACTTACATATACAACATACATCACTAGTACAAATCAGGTAGTAGTAGAGTAGACACTAGTAGTTATATGGTCCCTAGGGTCATTCTAGTCTTTGCTTAGTTAGCTCGAGCCATGCAACCATTTTACCTTTGTGTCTTTTATTTTTGCACATGCATCATTACCACACAGCTTGTTGTATAAAGAGTGACACCTTTGAGCCCACATGAGCTCATACTGCTACTGTCTAAGCGCTGCGTAAAAGGTCAAACAAAACAAGCCACTTTGTTATGGAGTTCTGGTGTTAGTCCATATTGCTTATCCAAAATGCTACAATTTTTGACACAACTGAGAAATGCAATATACTAACGCGCACCATTTTTTTCATAACAGACGGAAGATTCCCTTCTACGAACCAGAGCTTTGCAGAGATTATGATGTAACCAGTACTAGGTTCTTCTAAGGTGAAGGGTCAACAGAATTCGCTCAGAGATCTTCATTTATAATTTTATATAAACTATATTCCTACAAAGGGGATGGTGGTGCTTCTACCACTGTTCAGTTATTATGCTTTCGTATTTTTTTTCCTTCGTTCTATGGACTTGTAGTTGTTGTAAGTGTAACTAAGTGTAACAATGTTTATAGTTTTAATCTTATGCATTTTGCTGTTGGTGCTGCATTATAGAACAACGGACAGAGCTTGGCAGTTGCAAATAAAACTTTTGAACTTACATAGACTTGGTGGTATTTGGTGTGGATGGACTTACACGAGTAAGCGAGCGAAAGGAAGGGTGTGCATGTGCATTGCTTTCACGACTGAGAGGTCGGGAGTGTTAAGTTCTGGGTTGTCTATTCATTGCGTATCTTGGGGGGGTTCGGAGAGCTAATAGTAATGAAACACTACTATAACTAGTCGGGCAGGGGATTGTGGTGGGTTCTGTTCTGATTGAGGTATGAGGAAGGTCCAACCTCCCATCACCAATATCCTATTTTCTTGTGCAAAGTTCTGTATGGGCAAAATCCCTACAACAGTAGTAGTATGTCCTATCCTATAAAAATAATAAAATCTGGTTGGGCATTTTGTTGGTGGGAATTGTCGAAAAACATCAAGTTTAATAAAGCCTCAAAGATTAAGAAGACTAGAAGGAGTACAAGAGGACAACCCAAAGGACTGGACTCAATGGCTAGAGCTACTGTTGAATCTGAGTTTTATTTAAAACCTTTTAAATAAAGAGTGGCCAACTGGGCAAGCTTAGCTACAGACAGACTAATAGTAGTAGTACAGAGAGTCATAGCAGAGGCAGTTAGAGGCAGGGATAACAAGAATTTAGAAACAGATAGTCTAGATCGAAGGATAATTGTTGGTACAAAATAGCATTAGGAAACGGAAACAATAGTTCGGAAACAATACGGTGCAGTAAGAGTTAGTGAATAAGAATTATTAATATTAAAAACAGGAAGACTCACTGGGGCCAGCAGAAGAGCCCTCGTTCTGGTCCTCCTATCCTTGGTGTTGTTGAACTGCTCCCGCCGACTCTGACCCCGTCTTCTTGCCCCTGGGTGCTGATCATGAAAGATATAAGAAAGAAAGAGACAAACATTGATGATTGGTGTGAAACAAACAAAATATTTTTAAAAGACTGCCAAAAAAACATTTATGTAAACAACAATTGCAATAAAATTGACCTATCTAATCTGGTCGACAAGTAGTATCAGGGGATTCGCGGACCAACTAGTTATTTTTTATCAACACTAATCCAGTGTTCCATTCTGATTCCAGAATACTAACTAAGCCTAAGTAGTACGTACCACCTGACCTAGCCCACCTATTCCAGGCGTGCCAATTGTATATTAAGTAAGCATTTCCACTTCTTTTAGTCCTCAAAAATGCATAAATGGAGGACACATGCCTGCATTTTTGCATACACCAAATTGTTGGTTGGTTGATGCTGATGTTCTGCTAGTGCTAAGCCTATCACCACTCACTGAACAAACTACAAAAGGTTCTACTAAGGACTGGGATAAGCACTAGCAGCACTCAGCAGCACGTGACGTAACAGAGGGAACGTCACGCAGACCACTAAAAAATTACAAACTCATAATAAGTAACTAAACCTAAGTATCAATCCACCCCTATTTCTTAGTGACAGGACAAAGGAAGGACTAGAGTCACTCTAGCATTACCTAACTTAAGTTTTCTAAAATAAACTCTTACATAATCACGCAAAACGAGCGCAAAGGCAAAGTTGCAAATAACAAGATTAGTAGCGCAGAGCACCTGTGTCATAACAATCACAGAAGACTTTTAAACGTAAATTACCTGTAATGTATGTAAGCAGCAGCATTCTAGCTGGTCGGAAAAAAAAAATATTCACAATATATAACACAGAGCATAAGAACAGACACAAAGTAGTAATAATTAAATAGCTACTCACCAAGACCCGGGACCTCCACTCCTAGCAGGTCCAGCAGGTCCTGCTCCCGGTCCAGGATATCGGACCACCGGTGCGTCTACTGGTTCTGGCTGTGCCGGACACCAGAGCTGCGAAACACTGCCCGGCGCACGTTTCCCCACCGCTGCCGACGCTCCCGGAGCCAGTACCCAGACCCAGGCCTGCCGCCTGCTGCCAGGGTTAAGGGGAGGTGGCGCTGCACAAAAAAAACCAGTGCAGCCAACTCCACCTCCTCAAATAAGGCCTGTGCCTGCACCCCTTGTGGGCGCCGCCTTCTGCAAGGAAGGCGTTCGCGGCTCTGGCTGTGATGCACCCTGTGGCCCTTTGCCATGGTTCTGGGGTAGGCGGGGGGCAGAAAAGAAAAGGTAAAAATTAAAAAAGTAAGTAAAAGAAATGAAAAAAGCAGGTAATAGAAAAAGAGTGAAAAAGTAGTTAAAAACACACAGAAAGTAGACAAAAGAGATAATAAATAAAAAAAGATCAAAAAAAAGTTTTCAGAAACAAAGGATTGAAAAGATAGAGGGAGGATTGAAAAGCAGGCCCCAGAACCATAGCAATAGAGTGAAAAACAAGATGGCTGCGCCCATTGCAACCGCATGGGCAAGTTCACGACATATTTTCCCCCACGTAATACTCGTTCCCGAAGAGGAAATACTTATCGCGAACGGGCGCGAGCATGCATTGCGCGACACGGAACAGGAAATAGCATTGCGAGCGGGCGGGACAAGTGAAAACAAGATGGCTGCACCCATTAGCGACCGCATGGGCAAGTTGGCGACACATTTCCAACGCGATCACGTGAAAACATCACGAACACGTGGGACAAACACTTCCGCGTCTTCGTGATATTTCCGCGTGTTTGCGGAGATTTTTGACGTTTTCGCATAGATTTGCGTAATGCGATTACGCAAATTGTGCCCACCCCTTGTTCCAAATAAGATGGTGAGTTGGATATGCTGAATTAGAAGCAAAGTAATGAATATAAAGATACATAAGTACATTGAAGGTATATCATAACTACATGGAAGGTATACCTGTATAAGGAAGGTAATATATATATAGATTAAAGTTAACAAACTCAGACTTACATGTGTTGCTGTACTTTAGATTCATTTAGTTGTTTTTTTTGTAATTCAATAGAGAAGCAAGTGTTGATAAATTGTTATGATTAAATATTTACTTATGTATGTTTATATATATGTTAAACAAACAAATGTAACTATAAGTAATATGTTTATTTGTTAAGCAGAACTAACAAATATCTATATATTTAACAACATAATTATGATTCATGTTTATACAAAGCAATACACATAAGTAGGTACAAATCTCTAGTCCAAATAAATGCTTATATACAGAGGGATATGCTGTGTATTTATGTATCAGTTTGGTGGTCATGTGGGGGAGAGACAATTCTTGAGGAGTCGTCTGAAGTTAAGGTGGTTATCTATGAATGTTAAATTTGGGGGTAAAGAGTTCCATAGTTTCGCTGCTTAAACAGAGAAGGATGTGTCACCCGTGTTTTTTTCTTGTACGGTGGGATTCTGAGGCGAGGTACCACTCTAGAACTGAGGATCCTTTGTTGAATGTATTTTGTGATTTTATTCCTGAAGAAGAGCGGTCCTGTTCCATGTATCACTTTGTGGGCCAGTAGGATTTTGAGGCGAGGTGCCACTCTAGAACTGAGGATCCTTTGTTGAATGTATTTTGTGATTTTATTCCTGAAGAAGAGCGGTCCTGTTCCATATATCACTTTGTGGGCCAGTAGGATTTTGAGGCGAGGTGCCACTCTAGAACTGAGGATCCTTTGTTGAATGTATTTTGTGATTTTATTCCTGAAGGGCGAACAACCATTACAACGCAACTTTTACAACGCACTGCCATTACAACGAAACTGTTACAACGCAAATGCTGTGACAACGCATGCCATTACAACGCAAGACTTTACATCGACTTGCACTAGATGGCGTGCTAACATTAAAAATAGTGTAGTTTACTATCCAAACACCTTCCCTACTGCAACGTGGACTGGAGTTAGAATAGTAAATTACCCTTTTTTAATGTTAGCACGCCATCTACTGCAAGTCGATGTAAAGACTTGCGTTGTAAAGACTTGCGTTGTCACAGCATTTGCGTTGTAAAAAATTTGTTGTAACAGCATGCGTTGTAAAAGCATGCGTTGTAACATCATACATCCTTCCTGAAGAAGAGCAGTCCTGTTCCATGTATCACTTTGTGGGTGATACAAAACAGCTTGAATGTGGATCTTCTGGCAACCAGTAACCAATGTAGAGCTCTCTAGCTGGGCAGATGTGGGCTTGCAGTTTTAGATGTAAGAATAGTCTGATAGCAGAGTTCTGAATCTGTGTAGTGTTTTCATAGTTGTTAAAGGTGATCCGTGGTAGAGGGTAATCGTGTTTGGACAGAACAAGAGAGATGGTAGCCTGGACCTTGTGTGGGAATCCCAGGCAGGGGAAGATGCATCGCAGAGCATTTAAAGTAATAAAGCTGGATCTTGCAACTTTGTCCACTTGGGCATTCATTAATATTCCATGGTCATTCCAAGTTTTCATACATTCTTCGCTACTTTAGGCGGTGTTCCCAGATCATCAAGCCATGTGGCAAGTGGATCATAATGCTTCCAATCACCACACATGAGTATTTCTGTTTTGGAAGCATTTAATTTGAGATGGCTCCATGTCATCCATTGTTCCACGGCTCTGAGACAACTGAAAATTGGTGAGTTCCCAATGTCTTTGGAGCATTCCATTTGAAGGAGTATTTGTATGGCATCTCCTTGTGTTTGATATGCATAGTTATAACACATGAGGTCAAATTAATTGATCAGTGCTGGTAATGAGAAAGGAGGGGCATGGATGACATTAGTTCGGTTGTGAAGTTAGGATGTGATCCAGTTGAGAGCAGACCCCTATATCCCGGATTCGAAAAGTCCTTGTATTATAGTGTCATGGTCAACTGTGTCAAAGGCAGCTCCAAGAGAAGTATTACAGCAACCGCCTTCCGGTCAACTGTATTTTTAAGGTCATCCCAGATGGCAACAAGGGCAGATTCTGTGCTTCTTCCTGGACAGAATCCCGTTTGGAAGTCTGAAAGTATAGCATTATCTTCAATGATTTGTGACATCTGGGAGAAAGCTGCTCTTTCAATCAGTTTGCCCATGAAAGGTACATTTGTGATCAGTCTGGGGTTCAGCTGGTCCAGGTTTGTTTTCTTTAGTAAGGGGAGTATGTATGATGTTTTTTGTTCTTGATATATTCTGGTAATTAAGGCATTGTTGATGATTCTTCCTACTGGTGTGGCAGCAGAGGTTGTTAGAAAAATGTTCTCCATGAATTAATTGTGTGAAATTGTTTGGCAGGAATGGAGAGGCTGGGTTAGCGTATTATAGTATTGTTGTTTTAGAAAAGGGTTGGTTCTGGTGTTTTCTTTTTTATTTAAATAGCAGTCCCACATGTCTGCTTTGGCCATGTAATGACTTGCTGTTTTTCTGTGAAACCTTGAGTAATGGAATGAGCTCCTTCAATTTGATTTGTGGAATTCAGTGAGAATTTTGATAGAATTCATTATTTGCACATTTAGCATTTTGAGTTGTCTCTGAATAGTATTTTTTTTAGCCTTTTTGATAGCTGGCTTTTATACTTCTGTAGGCGAAGATCGTCTTGATGGGTGTTTGTTTTGAGCCATGCACGTTGCTGCCCTCTAAATTGTTTAAACTCTTTTAGCTCTGTATTTCTCCAATGAGCCTGTTTTCTTTTGTTCTGTTGTGTCGTTTTTAGTAGTATTAGAATATCAAAAGCTTCCTGTAGTCACTAATATAGTTTTTGAATGGAATTTATTGTGTCTAGATCTGTACTGGATGTTAGCTGTGTTTCTAAGTGTTCCAAATTGAGTTTGTTCCATAGTCAATAGGTGGATGCATGTAAGGTGGTTTATTGATTGGTTGCCTGAGTATTTGTATGGGAGACTGAGTGTGTGTGTGGGTGGGTGGGTGTGACTCTGCATAGATGTGTGATTGGTTGATTCACTGGATGTATGGGTTCAAGATTGCAAGTGGAAACAGCTGTATGGGCGGGTGAATGTGTGTATGGGTGTGTTGGTGAGAGAATGGATGTCTCAGTGGTACATGTCCAAGTAACTACATATGTAAAAGGCAGTGTATGTGAGATTTGGAGTATATAAATGACTATATGTGAGAGTCAGTGATTGTGAGAGTAGCTGTGTGGATGAGTGTGTACTTGTCTCAGTGATTGCATAAGATAGTAGGTATGTGTTAGAATATGTTTGAATAAGTGAGCTGGTGTGTGTATAACTGTATAGCTGAGGAAATGGGAGTGTGATTGATTTTTTGTATGACTGACTAGGTGTGTGAGTAACTCCATGGATGCGTGGCGGTGTGTGTGTGTCTGTACAGGTGAATGAGTGCATATGATAGTGTTGTATTGATGAGTGACTGGATGTATGAGTGATTGTATGGGTGAATGAGTGGATGTGTGTGTAGACCTAGGAATCAGTGAGTGCGTTTGAAGTAACTAGTATTGGTGTGTCGATAGTTTCGAAAATGGATGTCTGTATTTTACAGTGGGTGTATCAAAGGTTATATTAGAATGTGAGGAGGTGCATCAGATTTTGACGTAGATGATATCAACAGTGATGTCATCAGTGATGTCATTTGAGATGTCATCAGTGATGTCACTGACCATGTCAATAATGATGTAATATGTGACGTCATCAGCAGTGCATTGCGGGGGCGCGAGTTATAGTTAGCTGAACTAACTATAACGGGGGAATTTCTATGGTTTTGTACGAGTGAAATGGCCAACTAACTATAACGTCCCTGAAACCTATGTTTTTTTCAGTGAATTTCTAAGGTTTTTTTAAATGCTCATTTCTAACTATAACGTACCTGAAACCTATGTTTTTTTCAGTGAATTTCAATGGTTTTTTTAAATGCTAATTTCTAACTATAACGTGCCTGAAACCTATGGTTTTTTCAGTGAATTTCAATGTTTTTTTAAATGCTAATTTCTAACCATGCCTACAAAGTTAGGACATGTGAAGAAAAAGGAAGAAAAGGACAGAAAGAAGCAAGACAAATGCAGAAAGAGGCAACAGAAGTCCAGAAAGAGGAAGAAAAGTGCAGGAAGAAGCAAGAGATGTACAGAAAAAAACAACAGAACAGCAGAAAGTCCTCCTGTGCCCCCAACTTTTTAATGACGGGTACTGGTGGTAACTGACTCTGCTTAGCCAGTGCTATGCTGAAAGACACTTAGAATACAGTGAAAACACCTACATAAACTAGGGAACACTATGCGTTGTGGTACCCATGTGATTAGCATGACCTCCTCTGTATTTGCCAGGAGTTAGCACCTGGGTCATTGCATGAGTACATGGGTACTGAGTGGATGTTCCGAGTACTGCAAGGAGAGTATGTAGTGAATTTATAAGTGCTTGGCTTTTGGCGGGGTGATTGGATAAGTACATGGTGATGTCTGGGTGATTGGAGGAGTGTATTGGTAGTGACAAGGAGAAGGCTGGACTGCATCAGTAGTGCTTAGGGGATTGTAGCAGTGTATGTGTTAGTGCCTGGGTCATTGCATGAGTGCATGGGTAGTGACTGGATGATTAGGGTGCTGCAAGGACAGTGCATGGTGAATTTATAAGTGCTTGGGTTTTGGCGGAGGGATTGCATAAGTACACACATGTCACATCAGGTCCTGCCCCCTCCCTTCACCACTGTGCAAATGTGCCCCCTGGTGGGTTTTAAGTTGGGGGATTAATTCTCCTAGTATCCTGAGGGTCACTGGGGGCCAACTAGCCCACCAGGTACCTCCAGTATGCGCCACAGAGCTGCATTGCAGAGAGGTGGTTCGAGGCCATGCCCCTTTTTACACCTCTCTGCAACACAACTCTGTGGCGCTTACTGGACTTACCTGGTGAGCTAGTTGGCCCCCAGGGACCCTCAGGATTCAAGGGGACTTAATCCCCCAACTTAAAACGCGCCAGAGGGCGTGTTTGCACATTTGTCACATCAGGCCCCACCCCCTCCCTGCACCACTGTGCACACACACCCCCTGGAGCATTGTAAATTCGGGGATTAAATCCCCTTGAGTCCTGAGGGTCCCTGGGGGCCAACTAGCCCACCAGCTACCTCCAGTTAGTGCCACAGAGCTGTATTGCAGAGGTGTAAAAAGGGGCGTGGCCTCTGAACACCTCTCTGCAATGCAGCTCCCTGGCGCATACTGGAGGTACCTGGTGGGCTAGTTCACCCCAGGTACCCTCAGAATTGAAGGGGACTTAATACCCCAATTTACAATGTGCCTGGGTTGTGTTTGCACACTTGCTATGTCAGGCCCCGCCTCCTCCCTGCAACCACTGTGCAAACGCGCCCCCTGACACATTGTACATTGGGACCACGTGGCCCCCCTCCCAAAATTTTAGGGTGGTCTAACAATCCAGGGCTGTGAAAAAAGGGAGGGTCCTGAAACCCAAAATTCCTATGCATTTTCCATAGACTTCTTTAGGCAGGGCTACAGCAAAAACTGCTGACCGGAAATACACCAAACTTGGCAGGTAGCTAGATATGGGGGGATGCGGCCCACCTCCCTGAGCCGTAGTCGGCCCTGGGGACCTCATCTCCTGGAGCCCAATTTCATAACTATGAGAAGGGGACATGCGGTGCCCACTCTCTGAGGCAAATTCAGCCTGAGGACACCATCCCCGGGGTCTGATTTCATAACTATGGAGAGGGGACATGAGGCCCCCTCCTCAGGCCAAATTCGGCCCTGGCGAACCCCATCCCTTGGAGCCTAATGTATATTTTAAGGGCAGACCCCCTCCCCAAGGCTTCAAAAAGTCCTGGGAACCCCAATCCGTAGGGCTGTAATTAAACCAGAAGGGAAGGGGCTGCACGGCCCCTCTATGAGCCATTAATAACCTTAGAGGCACCATCCTCGGGCCAGCTCACATACTGCGTCTCAAGAGCCCACCCCGGGAAACAGTGGTCTCCCTACCTGTGACAGCTTGAACAGGGAAACTTGTTTTTGCTCCCGCCTGCCTGTTTGTTTAAATCATTATTGTTTTCATTTGCAAATTTACCTAACTATAACGTTACTTTAACCTTCATTTTTTCAGTGAATTTCTATTTTTTTTAACTTAAAGTAATGTGCCCACTCAGGGCACCCACCATACATTTGTGGTGGGCTGCAGGGAGAGGCTGTGAGTCCTCATGGCCCCAGCTGGCTCGGCACATGTAGCGGGAGCAGGCATTGTTCCACCTGCAGAGAGCAGCTACTAATGCTGCTCCCTGGAGGCAGGAGAAATATTTTGATCTGTTTACCTACCCACATCAGTGCAGGCAGGGAAACAGATGAAAAGTCTGCTCCGAGAGGGTGGGAGCCTTTTTAAAGTTCCCACTCACAGGGAGCAGACTTGGTGCTGGCCCCCACTTGGCGGGAGATTCAAAAATGCTCCTGCCAAGAAGGACAAAAACAGGTTTCCTTGCCCATGCTGGTGTAGGCAGGGAAACCGCTATGTCCTGGGAGTGGCCTCCCCGAGACATAGAATGTGACCTGGTCCCGGCAGATGGGTCTCAGGGGCCATTAATGACACAGTCCCCCTCCGTTAAAGTATTCCGCTCCTGGGGTGGGAAACCAGGGACCTTTAATGGCTTGGAGATGGAGACCATGCACCCCCTCCCCCTTTATGAATACAGCCCTGGGGTGGTCATTTGTGGCCCCAGGGAGGTCCCTTGGGGTCCCCTTGGTGGGGTCTAGGGGGTCAGGATATCCCTACCCAGCCCCCTTATACTATTTTTCTTTATCTTCTTCAGGACAGGGAACTAAGTCCCCGGCTCCTGTGATAGCTACAATCAACATTTTTCTCATGTTGCTGGCAGCCAATCAGAGTGCTCGCTCCCAGGGGAGTCAGATGGCCCAATGGAAATAATTGTCCCTAGGCAAATCACAATGCTCTATTTTTAAATTGGCGCTCCCCCAAGAGTTTCTCAACACTCTAGCAGACCCAACCGTACAGATATACAATTACATTTTAACCTTAATTTCTCAAAAACTACTGAAACAATTTACACCAAGTTTCAAAAAGCGCAGTCTGCAGACCAAGATCTAGCTTCCTGCCAAATTTGGTGTAATTCCGTCCATTGCGTTTTTGCTAGTGCCCGTCTTCAAGAAGTTTATAGAAAATGCATAGGGATTTTGTATTTTGGAACCACCCTTCATTCTCAGCCCCAACTTGACGGATCACCCTGAAACTTTCCATGCACAATCTAGTCCAAAGTAGCACATTTTTGGAAAGTTTCTTTGAGATTCGGCAAATGGCGCCAAATATATTAGCAACACAAAAAATGCTTTTCCTATGGTACAGCTGATCTAATTAAATCTACCAAGTGGCAACCGCATATGTATATGCAGAGAATTCTGGGTAGTTCCCAAGTTTGAGAGGAGACAGCTCCTTTATATGGAGCATCCCACAAAACCACTGACACTCTGAATATGATCACCTTAAAGATCTGTTTCTCTAACAACGTTTTTAAGTGCCAGAAGTGTTTAGCAAACCGTCAAACTCATTAGATGATATAATCAGTGATGTCATCAAAGGGAAACATCCATTACAACACAGTCATTACAATGACCTACCTTTAAAAAGCAAATGTTACAACGCAACTGCCTTTACATCGCATGCCATTACAATGCATGCCATTACAATGCATATCACTACAAAGCATGCCATTATAACCCATACCATTACAATGCATGCCATTACAAGGCATTATAATGTAAGTAATGAAGATTTTGTTAGTATTAGGGTGGGTATAGGTTTTGGGGTACATGGGAATAGTAATTTTTACCCCTAAACTATCCAACACTTTCCCTACTGTTGCACTCACTGGAGTGAGAATAGTAATTTTTACCCCTACACTATCCAACACTTAGTAATTTTTACCCTACATTATCCAACACTTACCCTACTGTTGCATTCACTGGAGTGGGAATAGTGATTTTAACCCCTACACTATCCAAGACTTACCCTACTGTTGCCCTAAAAGTATTATGCGTTCTAATGGTATGCGTTGTAATGGTATGTGTTATAATGGTAATTTTAAAAAATGCGTTGTAATGGCATGCGTTGTAAAATCACGCAATCTAATGGTAGTTGCGATGTAAAGACTGTGTTGTAAAAGCATGCGTTGTAATTCATGCATTGTAATTGCATGCATTGTAAAGTCATATATTTGTCATCAATTATGTCTTTAGTGATGTAATCCATGATGTCATTGAAAATGTTATGAGTAATGTAACATGTGATTTCATAAGAGGTGTATGCTGGGGACTCAAGTTATAGTTAGCTCAGAGAAGTATAACTGGTGAATTTCAGTGTATTTTTTAGTTTCAAATGATATTTTTTAACTGACATTTTCACCTAACTATAACCTCATTTTAACCTTCATTAGGTCTCGCTGAGCCAGCGCATGCGTTGCACTGCGAGACATTTTATGTGTGGGCTTTTAAAAGTCCTACCACAGGCTTTTGGCTGGCGCAGAGCATGCGGTTACGCATCAATGGCGAGCAGAGGCGCCATATGGCTTTCCTCTCTCGTCATGGTGCGCCACACCACTCGCCAGCCTGCATGTTTTTATTTATTTCCTTTTTGCGCGTGCACGCTTACAACTCTCGCTTCTCTCCCACCACATATCGCGTGCACGCGGCCAATGCTTGTTTTTTTTTTTTTTTTACTGTTTCTCATGGTTTACCATTGCCACTTGATCTTAAAATCGGCCCACAACAGGAGTTCGGGAACATTGACGTAGTGCACCTCCCTGAAACTAGAAATTGCCAACAGACATCCATCAGCGCTGTTGACACGACTTGCGTTGTCTGTATATACGTGCACGTAAAGTATATCATCTGTTGACGCGCCGAGCCTATGGAATTAGAGGGTCGTCACATGACACAGGTGGATGTTTTGATCTGCAAATCACGTCGAAACCAGCTCATTGAAGTGTAAACTTCCATGCACACCGCCCAAACGACAGGCTCTTTGGTCAATAATTGCTGGATAGATCCAAACACAAGTCAACAACACGGATTATAAAGTGGCATAGCTTTCACCGACGGTGTCTGAAATATGCTTTTGTTTACCATTCTTTCCCCTTCACCAGCGCACACAAGACCGGGGATTCCCCGGGGAGATGTTGGCAGCATCCAGAAGCATTGTATTTACCAATGCCTTGCAGGCGTTCATGTGCCCTCGGTGCCTCGTTCAGTGCTGTGTCTGTGTTTATATTAAACTGCTATGGTTTTACGCTGTCGACTCTCTTAAAACATATTTCATTCGCCACGGTTGAGATATTGGATTGTGCGTGCCGTGTGCAGGATTTGCAACCTACAACCCCCTGCGGGTGTAGGAACATAAAAATGAGACCTCCTCCCCTTTTTTAGCGTGGATGACTATCTCTACTCGTGTGTATTTGTATTTTTCTTGCTTACTGTTGATTTGGTTTCCTATGCACTGCCTTCTAGTAGCACCTTCTGTGATGCTGCGTTGCTGTACCCGCCAAAGGAGAGCGAAGATGGGCAGGAATTGTGTTTTTTTTTTAGAATGAGCGGTTTATCCCTATAACCAACCCCTGTGAAAGGATGATTGCAGGTGTTTAATGGAAAGCTTCTTGTATTTGTGGCGAATGACATTTGAAGTATCTAGGTTGTTTTCTTAATAAACAATAATGATGTAATTGTGATTCTTTTAGTTATGCTTTTAATAATGGCCTAATTGTGCCTATCTCAAAAGAGAGATTGGTTTGTCCTCGACGACCGAGTGATGCCTGCGATTATGAAATGGGCTGGATACACACATGCGAGGTTTAGCGTTTTTACTATTTTTAACTGTGGCTTAGTCTGCTCGTGTTTTTCAATCTAGGTTTATCAGCAGAGCAGATTATGATGTGGAGATTTGTCACCAGACCTTCTTATTTTTGTCCCACATTTGGACATGAAAATCTAAATCATCTTTTTGATGGATTGTTCACAAGAAGCAATTCTATTGCTGTCATCTAAACATTCTTACCATTATTTGTTTTGTTTCTCATTGAAAGTGTTTTTAAATCTGCTTGTTTGTCATATGCTTCCAATTTACATTCGTTATCCCATGTTGTTTGAGTGAAGGAGTGCACAGCTGCTTCTGGTGATGGCCGAGAACTTAGTAAAACCATTTGTCTATGGAGGCGCAATAAGTTTAAAAAACAAGCATTGGCATAACCAATAGGTCTCGCCTTTGGGACCTTATAAGTGTTTAGCCATGCAACGGTTGATATTGTTGCACCAAGGATATTGTGCTGCATAACTAAATACTTATAAGGTCCCAAAAGAGAGACCTATTGGCTATGCCAATGCTTGTTTTTTTTAAAGTGACCGAGTCACCATTTCCTGTAATGGGAGCTGCTACATATCTGAAACTGTGGAGGCCAGCCAATCAGGAAGCGAACTCCAGTGGGACAATTTTTCTTCATGAGAGCAAGAGGCCAACATGGGACGCTTGTTTCCGGTCCAGGGAGGACCTGGCTTGGCAGTTCGGGCTGGACTGTTCCCACAAGGAACAGGGTCAAGACTGATTTACAAATGGCTGGGTCCAAACTGGGGTGGTGTGGTGAGAAAAAGAATGATGGATTAAACCCAGATCCTTGTAACTGGGGGTGAAAGTTTGCATTGTCCATCATTCCGTCCATCAACTGTTTCTTTTGCATATGTTGCCCTAAGTGGGAAGGGTATACCCAGATGTGGTTCCCGTGCTCACTACACCCCTGGGTTCAAGATTGCCTGGCGGTAAACAACAGTTACCACAAAACTTTTTCCCCGCAGGGAATTTCAACGCGGTCGTTACAACGTGTTTTAATTCCGCATACCATTACTCCGCAAGTCGGAACAACGACTTGCGGAGGGGGGAGAAGGTGCTGCATTTAAAATCCAACACCTTCCCTAATGTCCGCGCAGACTGGAGTTGGAATAGTAAATTAGACTATTCCAACATCCAGCGCCCCCACTCCGCAAGTCGTTGTTATGACTTGCGGGGTAATGGTATGCGGAATTACAACGCGGTCGTTGTAACGACCGCGTTGTAATTCCCTGAGGGGAAAAAGACTGCGGGATAACAAGGCATATTCTAGCCTGGCTGATGAAGGGTGATGCCCTGAAACTGGTCCCAGGATGCTTGTTTCCGGTCCCGGGAGGACCTGGCTTGGCAGTTCAGGCTGGACTGTTCCCACAAGGAACATGGTCAAGACTGATTTGCATATGGCTAGGTACAAACTGGGGTGTGGTGGTGAGCAAAAGAATGATGGATTAAACCCAGATGCTTGTGACTGGGGGTACATGTTTGCATTGTCCAGCATTCCGTCCATAAACTGTTTCTTTTGCCAATGTTGAAAATAAGCCCTTTAAGCCAATTAGAATGTTGTATATTAATTTGCCGTCCCTCAGGATTACCGCAGGATCAATTGTCAATATATCTATACATTACAAGACATTATTTCTAAAACTGACAAAAAATATTTACATAAGATCACAAAAAGCATGCATGTTTTCTGGATAAAAATCTAGCTTTCTGCCAAATTCGGTGTAATTCTGTTTAACCATTTTTGCTAAAGCACTGTCTGAAATTCCATATGGAATCTTTACAGGGAAAAAAAGTGCTTTGGGCTCACCCCTTTTTCTCAGCCGCCGCCTGGCAGATCACCCCGAAGCTTTCCAGAAAGGAGCTGAGGTGAATTACGTTTTTTTATCGTTTTGTGAAGATTGATCAAACTGTGTCAAATGGCAAGACAAAAAACGCTCTTCCTTAAGAAACTGTGACCTATATATAGATATAAGAATGGTGATTGCAATCACATGTGAATTAAAGAGAAAGGACAACATAAATGGGTGAATGAAAAGATGTTAGACAAAACACAGTATAATATGCCACAAAACACAATCAGCCTGTACGTATGGATGACATGAATTGATTGTGCTGTAGCAGTGGCCAACTGAGCATTATAGACTTCCTGCTGATGGTGCACGTGAGTGGACCACAGACCCATAGAATAGACAACGAGTATCAACTGTAGTGCAGACACAGATGTGGGCTTGTCATGCCTTGAACGGGCAGGTGGTGATGGACGGGCTGGTGTGGCCCTCCATCATCACCCTCATAGTACAATCCCAGGAAGCCTGACAGATTGGGGTGGTGCTCAGTGGTGTAACAGAAAATGATGGAATCCCCTACAGAATATGAAGAGGGTTCCTTGAGCCCCCAATGGCTCCCATAAATTAATTTGTCTTGATGTGTGGGGGACCCCTTCAGTATTGGGAGACTCCAGAAGGGTTGGGCCCCCACTGTGCTGCAGGGGCTGAAGGGGGGGGGGGCGTTACACCCCTGGTTGTGTTTGAATGAATTTAAAGGCACCACCTGCTCTTTGCTGGTGTCACACAACTGCATTTGTGAAAACACTGCGGCAGCTAGCAATATGTGTAAATCAGAACGGCAAAACCGATCCCTTAAAATGAAATAAGCTAAACATTTTATAGGCACAGCTGCTCATTTGTCATGCAGGAACAAAAGTCATACCTCCCTGTACTTGCTACTAACGCCTTGTGTGCCCTTGTGATTCTATCAAAGTGCCTGCAGATTGCAGTAACAGGGGTGTAATGTAAGAACCCTACAGCCCCTGCGGTGGGGGTGCAGCACTGTATGGGTCCCCCATTCAGTTTAATTAAGGCCATTGAATAGCTGCAAGATACAAGAGACTCTGGAACCCCTCATCACACTGGGTGGAGGGTGGGGCATAGCCACTGATCAGTAATAGACAAGGTACCCTAGGGGGAACTGTGCAATTCAGGCTGGAACTGCGCCACCTAGAGGAGATTCATGGAGGTGATTCTTGCAGGATTCAGTGCTCCTGATTAATCGCCCACGTGGACGGATTTTCAGAGAATCACAGTCAAGCTGTGCCCCACGAGAGGTTTTCAGAATTACAGCAGATATAGTCAAAGAAAAGGACTAGTCGTGATCAACATTCCCTTTCAGTAAATCAAGACTTTCATTGACATGATACCCCTCGAGTAAGTGCACATGTTTGTATTCAAAGGCGGATGTTGCCTAAAGAAACACTGGCGGTAAAGGCAAATTGTGTAATCCCGCTTGGATGAAAGTTCTCTCGCAAAATTACAAAAAAAATAACAATATTCCCGTTAACTCCTCCCAGGGGAGTGCGGATTCCATTCTCCAAAGCTCCTTTGCAGAAGCAGACACTTAGCTTGCCAAATACTGCTCGTCATTATCCCCTTTCTCTGGTGGACCTGTGGCGCCAGAGAGCAGACAGCTGTGCTCAGGGAGAGATCACCGCATCAAATGAATGGGGCTGGGTGGGCAAATTCAATTTCAAAGAGGAAATGTGCACTACAGTTAGAGCAAGCGAACAGAACAAACACAGCAAATGTGCGACTTCTACATGAACAGAAGGTAAGGACAAATATTATACTTGAAAAACAACATTCCACTGAGCATATTGTAATGAAAAACAAACAACAGGTTGCCAACAGCTTTGAAACTTTGTTTTATACTGTTGTCTTTAAGTTTGTGCTAAAATGCGTGCGCATGCCACGCACTTCTTACTACATCATCGGTTTCTAATACCTCTTTTCCTTGAGCACTTCACTGTACGTTTTGATATTTCCTGCACATTAGCAACTCTCCTGTCAAAACATAAAAACACAGCTGCAGATACATCCAATCTAAATTGCAATAGAAATGGTGCGATGACTTACCGGTAATGGCATTACTATGAGTCCTATCATGCCCTGCTGGCTCATATAGTGAGTCCCCTGTGCCTCCAATCACAAACGTTTCCCCCTCATGAAATTCCCTCCCCTCCTTAGTTCCTGTAACGTACAATGCCCAAACACCACACAGCTGGACTGGCTGAATGGGTGGGAGGGAGGGCCTGAGTCAGCATGGCGAGAGAATGACTCAGAGTAAAGCTATTACCAGTAAGTAATCGCAGCATTTCCCCTTCACCCCTCTCGTCATGCAGGCTCACATACTGAGATGTACCCATGCCAAAAACCAGACCAGGACAACAACACAGGAATGCAACCACAAGTTTAATCCGGAGGCAAAAAACTGTTTACAACATGGAAGCTAGAACCCTGGAGAGAGGATGTAGCCTTACGGCTAGAGCTGCCAACTTGGGAGCTGGGGAACCGGGTTCGTTCCTCGGCGTCGGCTCAGCATCCTGTGATTCTGGGCAAATCACTTAATCTCCCCGCACCTACCAAATAATGAATGTGTCCTTGTGTAACGTAACTGGTGTTCATGTAAAGCGCTCCAATACCTTTGGGTCGAGTTGGTCCTATATAAATCTGCAAAAAAAAAAAACGTAAAAAAAAAAAACTGAACCTAACAAATTTGGGACCTCCGGACTCTGGACCACCCGATAATGGGGTACAGAGGTAGAAGGAACTTCCTGAGTGGCAGCCTCACTGATTTCTTGCAAAGAATCAATCAATCAATCAGGGAATTGTACACGCGCTACTCACCCGTGAGGGTCTCAAGGTGCTGGGGGGGGGGGGAGGGGGGGGGGGCTGCAGATCTGTTTAGCCGAAGAGCCAGGTCTTGAGGGTCTTCCTGAAGGTGTTCAGGGAGGGGGCGCGTCTGATGTCTGACGGTATCTCGTCCCAGGTCTTGGCTGCAATGTGAGAGAAGGATCTTCCGCCTGCTCTGGCTCTGTGGATGTGCGGGGTTTCACCAGTGCAAGGTTGGAAGATCGGAGGTTTCTTTTGGGTACGTGGAAGTTGTTTCTGTCGTTGAGGTATTTGGGTCTGTTGTTGTGCAGGCATTTGTAGGCATAAGTGAGCATTTCGAAAGTGATTCTTTTCTCCACGGGGAGCCAGTGGAGACTTCGTAGGTGTTGGCTGATGTGTTTGTGTCGGGAGATGGCGAGGACGAGTCTGGCGGCGGTGTTCTGTATTGTTTGGAGTTTGTGGAGTAGGGACTTGTTGATGCCGGCATAGAGTGCGTTGCCATAGCCCAGTCTGCTGGTGATGAGTGCGTGGGTGACTGTCTTCCTTCACTCAGGGGGGATCCACTTGAAGGTCTTGCGGAGGATACAGAGTGTGTTGAAGCAGCATCCTGCACCTCAGCCATGGAAGCAGAGAAGCCCCTACAAGACCTCTCCTGGATCCCCAGAGGAGAAGACAGACCAAGCTGTTTTTAAGCCAGCAAAATTACAGACTTGACCCACCTGCTCAAAGTCTAAGTCAAAGGTTTCGCCCCCTTCCGGGAAGGACCAAAGTTAACAAATAAAGCGGAAGAGACCCGGAACTCCTTCACCCGGCCCCAATAGATCAGCACTGCCCTTTGCACATCCAGAGAATGAATCTCCATCTCCTCAGGAGATTGAGGATCCAGACAAAACACCAGAAGAATCACTTCCTGCTGACGATGAAGCAAATAATTCACCTAGGGCACAAATCCTGGTCCTAGTTGAAGATCAAGCCTGTCTTCGAAAACACAAAAGAAAGGAGACAAACAAGACAATGAGCCTAACTCCCCCAGCCAGCGAGCAGACATGACAGCCACCAGATAAAACACCTTTAGGTCAGAAGGAGTAACCCCACAGAAGCCAGCGGTTCAAAAGGACGATGCTGAAGATGCAGATGCAGATGCAGATGCAGATGCAGCGGCAAATCGCAAGAAGCATACACCACCTGGGTGCACATTACACCTTAAGAGTGGCAGGTCTCAGACCCAGTTGGAAACCATCCTGGAGACATTCCAGCACCTGAGGCTGGAAAACAGAAAGAGGAAGCACTTACCGGTGATCGCATTAAACCTGAAACATCTTCCAATGCCAAGCATGAGAAGACCTGGTAAACAACCGTCTTGACACCTACATAGAAGAGGAGACAGATGCCGACAGCCCCTGTAACGTTATGCCTCCCTGATCAATTGCCAAGCTGTCAGCTTGAGCATTGCCGGGGAGGGCACCTGGAGACACAGAAACCTCGGGGAGACAGAACTAAAGGAAATCTCCATTCCTGACCCACCTTCATCTCCACCAACCGAGGAAACCAGACAGAGCAAGGCCATGCAGAAGCCACCAGAACAACTTGAGCTTTCTCCCTCTGTACTCAAACCATAAACATCTGGATCAAAGGCACCGGAAAGAAGGCAAACATCAGTCCCACCGGCTATAGACACATCAGGGCATCCATCCTGGAAGCTGGCTATTCCTGTCTGCTTTAAAAAGTCCAGAAAAGAAGTGCATTGCCAGGGCTTACATACAGGTCCACCCGGGGGAAATCTCACAACTGAAGCACTTTGCCAAATATCTGGGGAGAAAGACAAAAGTTCTGAGTGGACGGAATCTCCCTGCTCAGGTGATCGTCATGACAGTTCAGACCTTCCTTATTAAAGATGACCCTTACCGAACCCACAGTTGACTGAGCCCAAAAGGAACATTTGATTCGAAATTTCAGCCAAGGACAGGGCCCATGTCCCACCCTGTAAATTGACATAGGACTTGGCTGTTGTATTTTCCGTCTGAACGATGACAACCCTGTCCTTAAAATGAGGGAAAAAATGAAAGCGGGCCAGAGGAATTTCCTCCAACTCGCTCCAGTTGGAAGAGCGGGAACTATGGCACTCCTGCCATAGTCCCTGGATCTCCTGAGTCCCTGAGCAGGCACCCCGTACACTCTCGCTGGCATCCATCGTGATGATAATTGGCTCTGGTCACTGCAAGGAGACTCCCTTTAGGATGTTTGATGGAAGGAGCCACTACCCCAGCTTCTCCTGTATCACCTGCGAGACAGAGATGAGACACGTCAAATCATGCACATTGGGCACCCATTTGCCCAGAATGAACCCTATCAAAATACTGAGGTGCTCTGAGCCCAGAGCACCAAGAATACCACAGCAGCCAGATCTCCCGGAACCCTCATCCAAAGGGAGACATGTTGAACGTGTGCTGACAGAAGATGCAACAGATTCGAATGAATCCTATGAATCCTTGAGTCTGGCTAGGTCACAATGTCCAGATCCGTCCGGAATGGGGCCCAATGAATACGCAATCCTGAGAGAGAACCAGCTGGGACTTCCGCCTATTCACTAAGAAGCAACATGACGACAAGAGATCCAGAACCCGTTGCATATGTAAACAAGTCAGGGGACTTAACAGTCATCGAGATGCGGGAAGACGGCAATCCCCTAGAGATGAAGAATTGCCATCAGAGGGGCCAACACCTTGGTAAACACATGGGGAGGAGACTTAAAACCAAACGTCAGAACCTGGAATTGGTAATATGCCACCCTCACAGCAAACCTCAAAAACGTCTGATTACTTGAATTTATGGAAACGTAAAGGTATACATTCTGCAGATTGATGACCACCATGCAATCCCATGTAGACACAAGGGGAATGAGCTGCTGGAGAGACAGCATCTTTAATGGAATGGACATCACCCATTGGTTGAGATGCTTAAAATCTAAGACAGGCCGAAACCCTCCCAATACCTTCTGGACCAGGGATAGGATCGAGTACACCCCCTGACCGTCTTGATCCATCAGCACAGGGATGACCATCTGTTTCTTCAACAAGGTCTTGATCCCCTCCAACAGTGGTAACCTCTTTGCCCAGAGTCCTAGGGACAGGAGTAGGAATGCATCTTGTACTTAGAGGAAGTCAGATGCAGTCTATACGATAACCTCTCTGAACCATGCTCCTCACCCATTTATCAGAGATGGACAGCACCCAAGCAGGAAGGAATGCCACTATCTGTGCACTCACTGTAAGAGAGCCCGAGTGAGTCCCAAAGTCAGGAGGGGTGACCGGAGGGCCCTGCCTTGGGGGTGAAATCCTTCTGCTCAGCCCTCCTGGGCTGGAACCTCTTCCTGCTAAAGTCATAAGAACGGATGACTTTGCGAGGGAAATCCCTGCTGTCTCTGGCCTACGAGCAAGTCAAAGCCTTAAAGGACTTGCTTGACGTGGATGTGCAGGACCAAGTGTGCCTCTTGTCCTTAAAGGATTTCCAGATCAGACCATCCAACCTCTCACCGAACAGCTTGCCTCCTTCAAAGGGTAGTCTGAGAAATAAATCCTTCTCTGCCAGATCCATCTTCCATTTTAGCAACTACAGGTTGTGTTTGCCTATGATAGCTGAAGAGGAAGCCACCAAAGCTGCCTTAATGACATTGGCCAACACATCCGCCAGGAAATTCGCCTGATGCTCCATGCGAACCAGGACATCCATCCTATTGTTACCCTCCTGTATGACCTCCGCCAAGGCCTCCAAATACTTTACCAAGGACTGAGCTGTTAATGCCCCATATGATGCTGCCCTGAACAACAGATTATGTCGCATCACAGGCTGACAATCTTCCCCTTCACTCACCTGAATTGCCAGCTCCTGCTGTACACCCGATGGGCTCACCACCGCTCACCAGGGAACTTGCATTCATCAAATAAAGAGCCCAGCAACCCGGTCCTCCCGGTCTCTCCAACCCCACTGTCACAGCACAGCAAGGAACAGAGCCGCCAAGAAACGCTGGAACATGCGCATCACGAGTGCCAAAAGATTTGACAGACAAAAAAGGAACTGAAAGTATGGGGGGAGAGAGTTTTATGTGTGGGAAATGTTTGTGATTGGATGCCCAGTTGCGTCACTATGTGAGTCAGCACGGCGATAGGGTCAAAGGGGGAGTGACTGAGTTAAGGCTCCAAAACCACTTGGGACTGGACTTTCCATCATTTATCACTAGGAACTGACCTTTTCATCATTTACCACTAGGAACTGACCTTTCCATCATTTACCACTAGGAATCGACCTTTCCATCATTTATCACAATGAACTGACCTTTCTATCATTTACAACTAGGAACTGACCTTTCCATCATTTATCACTATTTATTCACTAGGAACTTGCCTTTCTATCATTTACCCCTAGGAACCGACCCTCCCACCATTTACCACTAGGAACCAACCTTTCCATCATTTACCCCTAGAAACTGGCTTTTCTATCATTTACCACTAGGAACCGACCTTTCCATCATTGACCACTAGGAACCAACCTTTCCATCATTTACCACTAGGAACTGACCTTTCCATCATTTACCACTAGGAACTGACCTTTCCATCATTTATCACTAGGAACCGACCTTTTCATCATTTATCACTGTTTATTCACTAGGAACTGACCTTTCGATCATTTACCACTGGGAACTAACTTTTCCATCATTTACCAGTAGGAATTGACCTTTCGATCATTTTTATCTGACCTGAGTGTTAAGGAAGGAACCCTCTTACACAAGCCAGTCCATCGCCCCCTCCAAAGGGGCTAGTCTGGTAGGCCTTGTCTATTCGGATGTACTTAATGCTTGTAATTTACAGCTGCAAATAAGGGTACACTTTTACAGAAAGCTCAATAGTGGACTGGGGGAATTTCTGCCTTTTAAACCAGTTCATATTACCCAAGTCGTGCAATGAATGCACCTACTTGAATTGGAAGTATGCCTCCATATGGCTCAGAGTGTAACAGTTCGAAACTTGATGCACTTAAACATACTCTGTGAATAATTTACTTGCACCTCTTAAAGAGACTGTAGACCACATTTATTATTCTTTGACAGAAGGCAATCCTGCACTGAAGATACTGTGCTGTTTAGGGCAAATCAATACCCACCCTTGGATGGGATACCTCCACTGAGGGTCCTGAATAATCCTTATAAAATGTATTCAACGCCTGCTGTCCTAGGGACTTAGCTAGACTGATTATCCATGTGCCTTTTTATTTGGTTTTGTTCTGCTAGGCCAGAGGTCTTCAAACTTTTTTGCTCTGAGCCCATCCTGAGCAAAATGCTTTGAGGTAGGGAAGCGGGAGGGACATGGCTGCGTGCAGTACTTATGGGATGATTTCAGGAGTACTTTTTCTGTAGCTCATAAACCGCACTAAATGTGAGACTTATAAAACAGCAACTGCATCAAACAAAAACAAGTGTTATCCCAAACATACTGCTCTCCAGAATTGGGGTGATGTGAGCCCCTCACACTCTTGGACCCCAATGCAACTATACCTGCTGCACTAATGATAACTGCAGTCCTGAGTAGCAGGCTATCTCCTCTGCATCTTTTACCTCTTCCCCTACACGACGGACCATCACCTCGGTCC
Source organism: Triturus cristatus (assembly GCF_964204655.1). NCBI lineage: Eukaryota > Metazoa > Chordata > Amphibia > Caudata > Salamandridae > Triturus > Triturus cristatus. Next base: position 1,404,447,193 of record NC_140590.1, read on the forward strand.
TAATGCTAGAAAGGAAAATAAGCTCCCATGCCCCTTTTTAAAGCAGTGGGGCCCCTGAATCCTCTGTGTCCCAGTCCTTCTGTATCTGCTTCCTTAATGATAACTCTCAGTGGCCACTTACACACCTGGCAGCAACACCTGCTGCACTGATGAATGGCCCTTTAAAAAAGGCCACTTATATTATCCCCTTCTTTGGGGTATCTCTCTGAAGAAGCTGTCTATGGCCATTTTAAACATAAAAATGAGTCCCCATGCAGTGCTCCCTATCCTGGGCCATCTCTTAGACAATAACTATGAATCTCACTCCTTTCTTCTGTCTCATGGGGTTGAGAGCATTAGGGCTCTGCATCTGAATGCAACCCTGCTGGTCTTCTACCCGCCACTCCATGGACTCAGATTTCACACAAAAAACTTCCCCTGAATGGTTAATGCTGACCTTGAGGTGCCTCTGCCTGAAAGTGCAGTGTGTGGGGGTAGTGCAGAAAGTTACAAACGAAACCAGCCTTCTTATCAGCTGTTAGTTTATTGAGTCACTTAAAGTCAGGGCCACTGGAATTATAAGTTTCTGCAGCAGCAGCGTTTTGCACATAATTATGAGTTTACTGCATTTGCTATATGATCCATCATCTGCTGCATAACCTGCAGATTCAACAAAACAAACTTGATCCTAGCTCTAACTGAACAAAAGTTACTTAAAACGTGGCAAAGTGTTCCCGAGCAGTGGAAGGCCCTTTTCAAACATTCACTGGTAATCTTGTAGTTGCTTACTTCTGTATTTGGGTGTTAAACTGGTACTAACGAGGTGAAATATTTCCCCTGACAGTGTTACCATGAGTTAAAATGACAAAATAATAAAGTAATGCTAACCACAAGATGTGCTGCATTGTGCCGCATAATTGACCTTTTCTTGCTGCATACTTTAGTCAACGCTGCTGCATAACGTGGTTCTCTCCTGCTGAATAATTCCAGTGGCTCTGCTTAGGGCTTCATGGTGTCAAATAATTATTCTTTTTGAGATGGAATGTAGGGGTGTTATCTGATATCTGTAAAATGGAGACACTTACAAAAGTGTCTGAATTCAATACAGTTTGATTACTTATTACTATAAAACTATTTTGATAACTTGCATCTCAATCACTGCATTATTTTGCAGCAGCCTAGCTTAGACTATGTAAATACAATTTTAAAATAATGACTTACATATTCACAGTGCTTTCTGCCACAGGCTGGGACTTCATAGCACTATAAAGAGGGCCACAAGAATTATGGCCAAATTATGCAGCAGGGTTGACTAAATATGCAGAAAGCAAAGGCAAATTATGCTGTATAATGCTGCATAATGCTGCATATTTTGCACCGATTTTTCGTCTATTTCTTATTTTTCAGAGTGCAATCTAAGGCCCAGCTGAATACCTCTACACTTGTTCTTCTGTAGGCAGAAACATGTTGACCGTATATATATCTTGCTTAATTATGTCCCTTTTTTGCAACCTCTACCCATTGGCGGCACCAGGGAGTCGCTTTTAACAGTTTCTTCCCTTTTAAACTACTTCATTGTTTGGAACACCCACACCTACCGCTACGGAGGACCTCCTCTCAGCTAATTAGAACGCCAAGAGCTCCTCTAAGCTAAGGGCTGCAGCCCGTACAACTAACTCTTGGGATTGTAGTGTGAGGAGAGGCCCTTTTATGAAGCATGCCACCAAAGTGGGTGATGGATTTAATCCTTTAAGTTAATTGGACTGACCAGTTTTTCCCTTTTTGAAACAATGCCCACTAGCACCTTTGTGAATATTATGATGTACAGGAGGCTGTGCTTTGTGGTTTACATTTTCCTCGTTTTTAGCCTTGTGTATTGTTTTGAAATTAAATATAACATGACTTGTAATTCAATCATTTTCCGATCTAGTACAGGTCACTCGAATTAAAATTACAAAAAAACGATATGTAAGTCACTGTGAATGAAAAAGTTGCTGTGTTGTTCCCAGGTGATATTACCACTGCTTATTTTGAGTTTTGCTTTGATGATCAGGCAGAGAGAAGAGCACACCTAGCATCATAACAAAATATGTGTGTTACTGTTGGTACGGAAAAGTCCTCTGATAAGAGACGTGTACTCCTGCCCTGAGTGCACAAATATACTGTGGTCAGGATCCCTAATGTTGAGTTTTGTGTCACAGGTAAACACGGATCATGCATATGTGCCATGACATAGGCCTATCTCACAGTTTTCTGTCTTGTTGGACCAGGAGGGGCAGCCAAAGCGATACTCTCAGAACGGTGGAAGGCTAACACCTTCCCAAAGACCAAAGCAGCACGAGCACGGTAGTGGCAGTATACCTTTTAGTGAATAGTAGGAGTTAACAGGTCTTTTTTAACGTGTGTCTCTAGTAGTGAGGCCTACAGTCTCACCTTTTTTAAAGTTCAGCTGCTGTGTACTTAACTCACCCTTGATCTACCTCAGATGGATGTGGAGTGCTGCTTTGCTCAGGAGTAGTGACTCTGTGCTGGATGTGTGTGTGCCTGGAATGGGTACAGTATGGGGTAGAGCAGTACAGTGTAGTATATGTGTGGTTAGTGCATGTACTGAGTTTATGTATACCTGTAGGTAATACATTACACAAGAGATGCAGACAGCCTTTCAGGAGGAAAGGAGAAAAAAAACCATACACATTAAGAAGTAGAACCCCAAAATAAAACATCAAAGACTCAGTCCCTAAATCACATTGGGTGTCAGGGAAAGGACTATAAGAAGGGGAGGTGAGACCCTAAAAGATTGTCATCTGCCAAGAAGGGAGACGGGCTGTGTGAGAAGCAGAAGCTCTGCAAGACATCTGCCTGTGACCCGGAGTAGAGGCAAAGGCCTGCTAGCCCCCTGCAGACTGAAGGGACATTACTCAGGGAAACCATAATCACCTGGCCTGTAGTCTGGGGCACCAGTGTCTGCCTGCTTGCCAAGACCAATGTGCCCTGTAGGGAAGAGGAGATTGTTGAAGGATGTGAGTTCCAGTGGGGACCATACCGAGAGGACTCCCTGAGCATGGTGTGAGGAAACAGCTATGCACCGATCAGGCCTTTGCCCATGAGCAGTAGTGAATCGGTGACCACCGCATGCCAGGAGAGGGCCGCAGTGGAATTAGCCATGTGCTAAGCACCATGCAGGACTTCTCAAACCCATACCACTACATTGCGGTGACCCCGTATCTCAGAGGGGGCCACCATTAAAGTTACTGCTCCAAAAGTGCAGAAACTTGTAACCGCTGAGGTGGAGGTGACTGCACCAGAGGAGTCTGCGCTCAATTTGTCAAGTACTGATGTAACCCCTTGTGGCAGAAGAGGCTCCCTTATGGCACGATGGGCTGACCGACGGTGCCAGGAAGTTTGGCCAGTCGCCCAAGGAAAGACTAAGGCTGCGTTCGGCAGGTCAAGCACGCAGAGTGAGAACTACCTCTGCCTGATACCTGAGAACTGTGGAGGAGGATGCAGATGATGTTGTACCTTTGCTGGGATCCAGTTAGGAGCTGAGGGGCCAATTGCCCACTCCCCACTCTCCCGCGTAGAGAGGAAACTGGCAGCGTCCCTCGGGAAGAGAACCCACACCTGCAGAGTGCTGTCGCACGACCTCTCCAAACAGGATCAGAACTCTCAGAAGCCTGAGTTCAAGGCACTCACCACAACGCTGAATGCTTCTGTGCTGCTAAAGAGGGTAAGCCTGTTGCACCCCGGGGGACCTGCTGTTGACGGTGCTGCGGCCTCATAGACATTTTTGACTTAGTTCCTAAAGAGTTAAAGGGGAACATACTCTTGAGTACAGCCTATTATTAAGAATTCCTTGGATGTGGCCGGCAGTGAATGGGGAGTAAACTCGTCTATGTTACAAGGAAGATGGAGGGACAGGGATTTGCCCGATAAACACTGGAGACCCGACCTCAAGAAGATTGTGTTATTGCTGATGAATGCCGTTATTCTTTTGCACGTGTAGTGTTAGAAATAAAATACTTAGTTTTCTTATAAAATCAAGTATTTAACAGGACATTGATTTATTGACAATGCAGAGTGCACTTTGAGTTATGAGTTGTGTTCACTAAACTGTATATACACTTTCCTTCAACCCCCAATGGAGCCTTCGATGGCTAATCCGCAGCTACCACTGAGAGTCAAGTGCAGAAGAGGTGCTTGGACATGTTTCTCTGGATCCATAGTAGGTTGGGCCCGAGACATCAGGAGTAAATGGTCTCAAGCACCAAGGTTGGGCATAGTAGCCCCTTTTTTGCCCTGTGGCCCTCCAAAATGGGTTCTGACAGTTACTATGGCAGCAGCTTTGCAGGGCTACATGCTACACTAGGGCCTCCTTTCCCTGAAGACCTGGCTGCTGATTAGACATATCTATGATGGTCACTCTGAAACCCTTTTCTTGCAATGGCTATCATACTCAAGGGTAATTTGCATATGAAAAAGTCTCTTTTTTATCACTCCTCATATTAAACTCAACAATGTAAAAATGTATAACTTCATAATACTCCTGATACAAAATGTGACAGACACAGCAAATATCGAATGCCTGAAGGTAGCTGACCCAAGCAAGTAAATGGCTGAAGGGGCCTGACTCTGTAATTGTGTGTGTTTGTGACATGAGCACTGGAAGACTCCTAAACCTGTCTGTAGCTATACCTAAAAGCATGGATTGGAAGGAATTGTGAAATGATGTCCAGCAATCAGGGGTGTAGCATACAATTGATTTGAATATAGCCTGTTATGCATTCACACTCATCTTCATACTGGGTTCACCCAATACCACTTGCTTCCGGACTTGGGTGGTGGTGCCGGGTGGGCGGAGGGGGAAGAATGAAAAAAAATGTTAAAAACACTTACCTGGCTGCGGCCAACCCATGTCTTGCCTCAGTCCTCTTCCTCTTCTTCCTGTCCTATCTTCCAGGAAGCACCAAGGCTCCCCTAAGCCAATCACGATGCTGTTGTCACCATGACCGCAGCGTCATGATTGGTCTGAGCACCATGGTTCGGCGCTCAGATGCGGGTTGGGAGCCTGTGCATGTTCCCCACCAGGCTGTGCTAACAGCCTGGAAGGGAACATGCAAAGTGTGCATGACTGTTTGGCCGGCTCAAGACAGCCAGCCATACCATCATGGGCACCTAGAGAGTGACACCACTCCTCCCCCCTGCTCTTCCAGCCCTGCCCCGTATGAAACTGAGCCCCTGCAGTAGGAAAAATAAAAGGATAATAATGTTGCATTATTATCATTTTATTTTTCCAATTGAACAGCAGGGCGACGCTATTCCACCTTAGCGTAGTAGCCGCCGCTGGGTTCACCTCTCTATCTAGGCTGTTGACATGGAAAATCGAATAAGCCCACACAGAGATTTGTATTATGCCTATCGTCAGAACACAGGCATCTGTGCGACCTGCTGTAAGTGCAGACATTCATGCAAGTGCATCGCTCGACTTATTGACACAAGTAAGAGGTGTCCTAATCTGTGCTGCACAAATTGAAAAAGTGTATACAGTTGTATAGTTTACTGTTAGCTGCAGTTGATTATGCATAATAGAAGTATACTATTATGTGACAGTACAGACATACATATTAAAGCGGGACAAACATACCTGAATAATGACTCTAGGCAGAACTGATGTATCATCCATTGTGCTCGCTATGTCCTCAGCCTTATTGATAAATCCAGGGGACAATGGTATCATATTTATACTTTTCAGCTTTCCTTTTGGCAAGTGGCATACAAATTATGCTTATTTACATGAAATTGTTTTTGTCTTTTATCAATACTAGTGCTAATTGTGCTGAAGAGATGTTTTTGATCAGCTGTTTTCTAATTCCTTTAAAATAAGAATGTATCAGAAAAGTGAATATACAATGAGATTGAGCAAGGAAAACATTTTAACTAACTTTGTGTTAGTCATCCCATAACAACCATAAATAAATGTTTCTAAAATGAACACACGTATTTGCATATCGTGGACTCACAACACTTGTTTTGGAACCCAAACACCAATGTGACCGGAAAAGACGATGTTAGAAATGGGGGTCTTTAGCTGGCAGTGCTATACACTCTGTCTAAGTAGGGCCCTTCCTTCTAGGGGATTACACACCCAAGATAACCCCTTTTCACCCCATTGGTACCTTGGCACGAGCAGTCAGGCCTATCTCAGGGGCAATGTGTAAAGCATTTGTACATAGCATTAACAGTAACACAGTGAAAACACAACAAATGGACACTATACCAGTTTAGAAAAATAAAATACATTTATCTAAACTAAACAAGACCAAAATGTCAAAAATCGAACATACACAACTCAAAATATGATTTTTAAAAGGTTTTAAGCAATTCTTTCCATAGAACTCTATGGATGAAGTGTTTTTGCACAAAGTTCCTCAATTACTTCAAAATCCACAAGGCAAAACAGCCGCAGAGTAGGGAATCGTCGGAAAACACAGTGATGTGCCGGTTCCTGAGCCCACAGGGAGGCAATGCATCAGTTCTGCTGCACGCAGTAGAAGTGTTACATCGAATCTGGACTGTAGGGGGAAGCGATGTGTCGAAATCCATGACCATTCTGGTCTGCGGGTGATGCGTCAGAAAAACTTGACACACAGGTGCCATTTGTGGAAATACGGATGCGCTGGAGGTCGATGCGGCGGCAGCAAAGTGGCGCTGCGTCGATTTGTTCAGCCGCAGTCCCACGATGCGTTAATTCTTTCAGCCGCACAGCAGGGCCTGCGTTGAAGTCAGTGCGGGGGTCTTGGACTTTGGAGATATGGTGCGCTGAACTCGGGCTGCGGCTGTTTCTTTGGCTGCTGAAAAGTAAATAGCTGTAAAAACACTATATTTCCTTTTAATTTTTCCCATACTTGCATTTTTACTCACCCCTCTGCAGCAAACATAAGGTTGTTGACAAGCCAAGAGTTAAGAAAGGTGTGGATAGTTCCACTTTTAAAAGTTTGGGGGCTGAGGCAATGGCGTCTGGTATTTATTAAGCTCCAGTTTTTAGAAAATGAGCATGTAGCCTGGAGGATGTCCATGTTCTTGAAAAAAGTGCTTTGACAAAGGAGGAGTATTGTGATATAGGGAGGATTTTTTAAAAATGCACTGTCTTCTTAATATGTTTCGCTTTTTACAACTCAGATTACACATCAAACTTTATGATGTTTTAATTGGTATATGTATTTTTATCTTTGTGTAAATTCATACTTTTTGTGCTTTTATGATTGTTAAAAAAATGGAATCGAAATAAAGCTTTCTTGACTGACTGACTGATAATCCATAGTTGGATTCTTGTAGCCACATCACAAAATGTTTTAAAAACTGTTCACATCTTTACTGCCTGTGGTTGAATTTGCATCGAAGACTTTGAATAGCGATCACTCTCTTGCTCACACACTCATCCTTGACTTTGTGGCAAAGCAGTTGAAAAAGGTAACCCAGCCACAAAGCAAAAAATACCTTAAAAGGACCACAAGAGCTTAAAGCACACGTGCCACATCACATGAACCTTTTAACACCCATAGAGTGAAAGTACCCTAATCTCAGCCTGAAAATATTGACAAATAATGACACTAAGAGCATTTCTTATGGGGTGTTTAATTGAGGAGAATTTTCCTGGTAAAAACTAAGCGTCACATCTCCTTTTTAGGGATACACAGTCTTCTTCACTTTTATGAGATCCTTTGCAGAAGGCACCTCTGCGGTGCTTTCAATGGATCTAAAAGATAAAAGTGAAAGGTTGTAGCTGAGGCTGGGATTCTTTTATTGGCTGCTCCTCTACAGTTAAGTATAGCCGTTTTTTACTCTATCTTTTGATGTCATATTAACCTTTACTTTAACTGTTTCTCTCCAAATACCCAGAAAAGACTCAGTAAGTGTTGATGTTTGGTTTTCACCCTCCAACTTTGGTTGGGTTCTTTACTACAATGCCCTTTTAAACAAATATTCTTAAGAAAAGAAAAAGTTTTTAAATGTTAATATATCTATTTACATATAGTATGTAACCAGAATAGAGCATGCTGGTATAAGTCCCGGAGTCGGCACTGAAAGCTTACCTAACGGTAAGTTTCTGACGTGCGATGGCAGTGGAAGCACGACTCCGGGTGGTGACATGCCATTTTTGGTCTGGAAGCAGCGGAAATAGGCCTATCCTTGACTTCCCTTCCCTTCCTGCAAGCTTATGCAGGGATGGAAGGTGGCAGTAGGAGGATGGGGGTCAAATGACCTACTCCATGACCACCGCCCTAAGCAAAAACATAACTTATGACCCGCCCCTAAGCAAAAACACAACTCCACCGGTCTGCGTACCGCTGTATGGAGTTGGGACAACCGGCCCAGTCCTCTCCCGCGTGCGAGGGAATGACGCATTGAAGGGGGAAGAAAAACAAATAAACAGAAACAGAACTAAGGGCTTTGGGCCAAATAACAATAAGATGCTACGTGTTCCCATGACTACATAAGTAGCGCAAGGTATTAACGGCCCAGCTAAACAAACCGAGAAACAGGTTACTCTGCACTGGAGATCAAAGCGACTAGTATTTTAAACTCGTTTTGGTATTTTAAAAAAGGCGGGATTAGAAAGTAAGTAGTTATTTAGACTGAGAATTAGAATCATTCTGTAAAATCCCTTTCACCATGTCAGATAATGGGATGCAGGGACGTGCAAATACACCTCTTAATTAGAATTTACTCAAGAGTTTTTTTGAGAAAAAGTTCAAATCCTCCTTAAAGGAGGAGTAGAAGCCGTTTCTAATAAAAGAAAAGGGGATTATCCTGCAGAAGAAGACTTGGTGATCCTTTCAGAGGAAGAAACCCCTTTACCAAGGAAAGGAGGTAAGGCCCTGAAAAAGACAAAGCACTTGAGTGATGAGTTTACCCCTCATGGCAGCATGTGTGCTACAAAAGAATGGGTATCATGTGCGCTACAGGTGACCTGGGTGTCCACAGCGGCACAACTAGCAAGAGCAGCCATATTGGGGCAAATAGTTCAGGTGGCCCTCGTGGCACAAGAAGATTGAGTGACCTTCATGGCACAAAAGACCACCGTTTCCAAACTGACAATAAAGACTACCCTTTCTCAATGAGCTTTGAGGATGAGGCGGACAAATATGTTTTTGACCCATTACAGACCCCAGAAAATGACCTCCTCAATGAGGACTTGGACCAGCCTTCTAATTCTAAAGCTATCAAAGACCTGGCAGGTGTGAAGATGTTTAACTCTACCCATATTACACACCCAAGAAAGTCAGATTGGTGTCCCATGGACCACGTAGCGAACTTTATGAAGTTCTGTATTCGCAAGTCCCTTGAAAAAGACACGCAAGTCCCTTGAAAAAGACACGCAAAATTTAATGAGGGCAGAATGCCCCAGGCCCTTCCTAGATAACAAATCAGGTATGACACCTAACTTAGAAGCCGAATTATTGAAATTTATATTTAAAACAGGAAGCGACCTCAGAAAAGGACTTGAGGGCTGCTTTAAGCCATGCCAAGACAAAGTACTGGACATTCTAGGGCCACTTGCTAGAATTTTGGATTTGGCAGAAGAAGCCTCACTTAAGGGCATCCCTTTGGACGTTGAACCGGGGGTGGAGTCAACAAGCTCTATGCCTCCTCGGTAACACCAATACAGGCCTAACTTCGGAACGTAGGAGAGCTATATTATTGAGAATAAACCCCAAATTGGGAGACTCAGCTTGCAAAGATACCCTGGGAGACCCAATGGCCTAATCTTCAGAGAACATTTTATTAAGGTACTAGGGAAGTATGTCTCGACCTTCTTGGCCTTTAGTAAGGCTCAGACAAACATGAGACGCATGTTCAGCAATAGGGTTTTTGGAAGGGCTAACAGGATGGGACTGGCTGTCAGCCACGGACAATTGAGGGGGCCCTGTATTACCAACAAAGTCCAACATGCTTATGTAAGAAACTTCTTTAGAAACAATACCTTCTTTCCACAAAGAGGTCAAATCCCTCGCACACGAGGTGGTAGCAGAGGCAAATTTCAGGGACCTGGACATCAAGGTATGAGTCTTTTCCCCTGTTGGTTTTTCCCAATCAAAGGTAGGAGGAAGACTGCATTTCATCAGCAAAAATTTGTGATTATAACAAATGATTCTTGGGTGCTGAATACTGTATAAGGGTTCAAGATAGAGTTCAACCAGTCGCCTTACTAAAGGTGTCAACCCAGAGAGTTAGTCCTAGATCAGTAACACACAGCACTAGTAGATTCATAAGTGAGTCAAATGTTATTCATAGGGGCCATTTGCAGGGTGTAAAACCCAAAAATGGGTTTTGTGAGTACGATCTTCTTAGTAAAGAAAAAAGATAAAGGCTGGTGCCCTCTGATAAATGTAGGGAAACTGAATATGTTTCTAGTTTACAGACATTTCAAGATGGAGGGTATCCATCTTCTAAGGTACATTCTACAAAGGAAGGATTGGCTTGTGAAATTGGATCTCAAAGATGCTTATTTCACAATCCCTATGGACCAACATTCTCAAAAATAACCTACGGTTCACTTGGAAAGGTATAGTTTACCAATTTTGTTGTCTTCCCTTTGGCCTCTCTTCAGCCCCTTGGTGCTTCACCAAGGTTTTAAGACCAGTGGTTGCCTTCTTGAGAAGAAGAGGAGTGCTGTTAGTGATTTACCTAGATGATATGTTACTGATGTCACAAAACCAGGAGGAATTGTTAAAGCACATGAAATGGACAATTAATCTTTTGGAGGGGTTAGGATTTATTATCAATGTTGAGAAGTCCGCGATGACTCATACACAGAGTATAGAATTCCTAGGGTTTCAGGTAGATACCATTACTGCTCAGCAAAAATTACCACTAAATAAACTGTCCAAAATAAAGAAGAAGGTAGCTTATGTTTTATCAAAAGATGTGGAAACTCTACAAAACCTAGCATGAGTGGTTGGTCTTCTGCCTCTTCCATTCAAGCTGTTTCCCCACATCCAATTTCATTACAGGGCTCAACATAGACTGAAATCTTTGGGGTTGAAGAAAGGTAAATGGTACACAGACTTGATCCCTTTGTCACAGGAGGCGTGAACCAGGAGGACCACCTTCTGTGGTCGTGGAATATCCCAGACAGTTGGAATGCACAATAATTTTTGGGAATACCCCAGATTATACTGTGGAGTCAGATGCAAGCAACCTGGGTTGGGGTGAAAAACTAGAACAGGTAGAAACAGGGGGAAGTGGTCTCAGGAAGCACTCCCACTTCAGATAAAGATCAGTATTAAAATTGGAGACCAGACCCCAAGACTTTGGCAGTGGATGCTTTGCTCCAAATCTGGAACAAAGAACTGTTATGCGTTCTCTCCATTTGCACTAATTCAGAGAGTATTACTTAAGGTACTGACAGAGTGATGCAGCATCATCTTAATTACTTCATTTTGGAATACTCAAGTTTGGTTTCCGGGAGTTATGGAACTGGCAGTGAACTATCCACGTTTGATCCCAGGGAGTTAAGGTCTTCTCTTAGGACAGGAAGGGGAAGAGCATCCTCTTCTGGTAGAAGGAAATATGAACTGTCTTATTTGGAGGATTTCAGGAGATCTAGAAGATACTCAGGCCTTTCAGGAGAGGTTAAAAACCTACTGGACGTGTCGTGGGCACCAGGAAGAGATACACAGATGTATGGAGGAAGTGGTGTAGTTGGTGCCTGGAAAGGGATTTGGATCCTGTCGATGCTCATGAAGTAGATATACCAAATTACCTTGTGGGTTTATTTAGATTAGGTTTATGTTACAGAACAGTTAACTGTTACAGATCAGGCATCTCAGCATGACACTCACTAATAAATGAATACTCTATTGGTAGAGACCCTTTAATCCCCAGGGTAATGAAAGGAATAAGGCTTAGACGCCCGCCGAGGGCTAAACATGAGTCTTTCTGGAAAGTTTATCTTATTTTTGACCTATTTGTTCTATGGTCTGGTAATCCTTATCTTTTAAAAAAAGCTGTTATCTATGAATTTAGCAACTTTACTCTGTCTAATATCTTTTAGGTTTAACTCTGTTTTCATTGACATTCTGCAGCAATGAAACAACACACATATCTAGTAATTCCTCCCCAGGCCTCATTGTTACCTCCCCCTTTTGGGCGTACATATTAACATCCGGAAGCTGTGCGCGGGCACCATTTAACATAGCCCCGCCCGTGCTTATGAGGTTTTTCTGAAAGTATCTGCATTCTTTGGCGTAATACGAATTCTCAATTATACAGCAATGTCAAAAAGGAAAAACAACAGGAAAAAAAAACATTCCCCTTCCCCCCCTTCCCACCCACGAACTGGTGTGCTTGGGCCTATCTCATTTTTAAAAACTATATCGAGCAAGAGCAAGAGTGTAGATCATGATGCCGTAGATGGCTCATTTGGGGCTGTGAGGCGAAGGAGGTCGCAGATATTTCGGGCATGTGATTTCATTCATTTCAGTGGCCAACAGAGATACTATTGGCTGCCAGGCGTCCTTGAAAGCCTCAGTGGAATTAGTGAGGGAAGCCTGTATACGTTCCATCCCTAACATGTGCCACAACCTGTGTAACCACCCAGTAAATGTCGGTCTTATCTGTGTCCCCAATGTGATAAGATGTTTTGGAGTGCTGCCCCCAGGACCAGTCCCATCTGTTTCCCCCTCCTAGACCTTAGAGGGTAAGCCAATGGGTTGGGCAGTCCCAGCACTACATAGGCCGGAAACCGCAGTATTTGTGTCTTGAATTGCCGGTCTACGTCATCTACAATCGTAGTCCAGTATCCTGTTAGTTCCCTGCACTCCCAAACCAGATGTACCAGTGAGCCCTCCTCCCCGCAGCCCCGCCAGCAAGTCGGGCTATGGTCCGGGTTCCCTTTGTTAAGGTGTACCGGCGTCAAGTACCAATACGTGGCTATCTTGACTGGAGTTTCCCTGCTGGCGGTGTTGCATGCAGTGTGGTTGGCCCGGTAAGAGAAGTCTTTCTATTCTTTTCTGTAAGGTCCCGACCATCTTCGCCCAATGTTTCTGGCTGGCTGTGGGCGTTGTAGGAGCCGTACAGTTCAGAGATCATTTTCTTGTCTGTAGTCTTCGTCATCAGCCATCTCTCATATTTTGTCAATTTCCTATTCACTTTTGGCTGCACTTCCATTTGGAGGAGCCAATGGCGGATCTGGAGGTAATGAAACCTCTCTGTTTCAGGGAGGCCATTGTCTAGTCTGAGGTCAGGAAATTAGATAATCCCCTCTGGGCCAAAGAAGTGCCCTTCCGTTTTTTATTCAGTGCCCTTCCATGTAGCGAACGCCCTCACATCTAGCCCAGGTGGAAAGTCCTTGTTGTCTAGTAAAGGGGTCGTGGGAAAGGGGAAAGATGACAATCCTCATTTAGTGGCAACCCCATCCAAAACCCTCAGTAGTGTGTGCGTTATGAGGAGCCACGGAGATTTGAAGGCCTATCTGCATTCTTCAGAAAAGGGACTTTCCATAGGGAGAGTTTCGCTAGCGCCCTATCCTGAAGCAGCCATCTCTTTTCAGATTCTGGTCTATTCCACTCTATGAGGTATCTGAGTTGTGCCGCTCTAAAGTATTCCAGCACGTTCGGGATCCTCAAGCCTCCCTCATCTGGCAGCAAATAGCCCTTCCCTTCTTATCCTGGGACTTGCCCCTGCCCATACAAACTGATGTATCACCTGTTGCAATTTATGAATAGTGCCTGGTGGGGGCCATATCAGTATTATATGGAATAGGTGCAATGCCTTAGGAAGAATAGACATTTTAATTGCTGCTACCCGACCCAGAAGCGACAGCTGGTGATGAACCCTGTGCTGTAATTCCCTATTGATCTGAGTGGTTAACTTGGAGTAGTTCAGCATGACCATTTGCGACACGGACGGGACCAGTTCAATTCCCAGATATGAGATAGACTTCATTTTCTGTATCCCCGCATGAGTTTCTACCCGTCTCTGATGTTATCCCTCGCTGGCCTAAGGGGAGAATCATCGGCTTCCCGACATTGACCCGGAATCCAGAGACCTGGCCAAAGGATTCTAGTTCCTGCAAGAATGCCGGGACCGATTGCTCTGGAGACTCAAGGGAAGCGATGATATCGTCTGCATAGAAGCTTATCGAATGTCTCTCCCCGCCGAAGGGAATGGCCAGAATATCTGGGTTATCCCTTATCTTCTGTGCCAGCGGCTCGATATATAGAGTGAAGAGGAGGGGCGACAACAGGCACCCCTGCAGTATCCCCCTTTGGATCTCGAAGGGTTTAGATGATATTCCATTTACTCTGATTGTCACAGTGGGCACGCTATAATAGCTCATCACCCAAGCCCTGATCGGGTCCCCCAGGTCGAAGTGTACCAGAGTCCTGTCCCAGTCCACACGGACAAATGCCTTCTTGGGGTACACTGACAATAGAAGAGCGTCCATGGTGGTTCGGTGGGCTTTGTCAACGAGATGTAGATTGCGCTTGGTGTTATCGCTACTCTGTCTACTGTGGATAAAGCCGGATTGGTCGGGTTCAGTGATGCCTGGCATGAGGGGGCCCAACCTGGCCGCTATCAGCCTTGTAAACACTTTCAAGTCTACATTAAATAGCGACACCGGGCGATAGGTGCCGCAAAGGTTTTTGTCTTTCCCGGGTTTCGGCAGCACCCCTATGGAAGCCGGGGGGATCGTTCCAGGTCCAGTAAAGGAATTAAAAAGCCGCATCAGGAGTGGAGCTAATATCTGGCAAAAGGATTTATAGAACCCTGCCGCGAAGCCGTCGGGCCCCGGTGATTTCATAAACTAGAGGCGCGAGATCGCCCCTATCACTTCCTCCACCCTTATCGGTGACTCCAATGCTTCTACCTGTCCTGGAGCTAGCGTAGTCGTGTTTGCGCCCTATAGGTACGTGGCAATGCGGGAGCATAGAGGGATCTCCCTGGGGTAAAGATCAGAGTAGAATGCCTGGAAAAACTTTGTGATCTCTTCGTCCCCTACTATTATCTCCCCTGTACTCGTCTTGAGGGACTCGACCTTCGTCTGTTGGGTACGGGCTCTAAGCTGGCACGCCAACAGACGTCTTATTCCCCCTAATGTAGTAGGAGTGCTTGAGTCTGAGTGCTGCGTACTCAGCTCTGTCTAGATCGAGCCCCGCCAATTGGGCCCATGCCGCTTTCAGTTGGCGCCGAACTCTAGGTGTCCCGGTCCTGCTATGTACCCTCTCTAGCTCCAGCACTTGCGCCATGATCTGTTCTCTCTTGGTTTTGCGTTCTCTGTTTTCAGCCACGGATATAGCTATCAATTCTCCACACACCACTGCCTAGAGGTCCCCCCATAAGGTGGTCAGGAAAATGTCAGGGGAATTGTTCAGTTCCAATTAGTCTGTGATGCATTTGTGAATCTGTTCTGTTATCACTGCTCTATGCAGCATGCCCTCCCACAGTGTCCAACCACCAGGTTTGAGATGTGGCTGAGGCACCAGAAGGGTGACAGAAGGGTGGCTGTCACCGCGTCATGGTCCGAAAGTGCTGCCGGCGTAATGTCCACATCCCTTAAGAGCTCGTTAAGTTCTGTCGTGCCCAACATGTGATCAAGCTGGACATACGTGCCGTGTGCTTGTGAAAAGAAGGAAAATTGAGAGGTGTGTGGATGAGCTGCCCACCAAAGGTCTACCAGACCTCTAGTCTGTAGCCAACTTTTCCCTTCGGAAGACAGTTCCCCTGTTTGAGTATAGCGATGGCTCGATCTATCCACTGTCATGTCCATAACTAAGTTTAGATCCCCCCTACCAATAAACACCGCTCCTGTGCACTTAGGACTACAGAAAGGGCTACTTTCAGAAATTTCTCCTGTTCTAATTTGGGCGCATAGATGGACCCCACCACCCGGGGCCAGACCCCCAACCAAAGCTTATAGGTTAAGAGGTGACCCTTCACTTCCGCTACTTTGTCCCCTATCCGCCCTGCAAAATGTTTAGCCACCAGTATGGCCACTCCTGCTTTTTTGTCCGTCGTTGAAGAAAAAACTGCTGGGGAAATGCCCTGGACCTCAACCGGTACCAATCTTTAGGAAGGAGATGGGTCTCCTGCAGGAGACACACATCTGCCCCAAATTCTCTAAATAGGACAGTATGGATTTTCATTTATTAGGGTTGTTCAGGCCCCTCACATTTAGGGTGGTGACTTGTATTGTGGATTGAGACAAGTAATATGATGGAAGGTGGATCTCTTCTTCGGCAATTTTCCCTGCCCGTCGTGCGGGTGTGTGTCCTCCTCCCCCCCTAATCTTCTCTGTATCTAGCCTATTCAGCTGGGCTCCTGTTTGTAGCACACCAGTTCCCCCCTCCCTGACCCCAACCTAAAATCCCCAACCCCCCAAATTGTCCAGCGCTCGCAAGGCGTAATAGCGTGCACCTGGAAAGAAGAAATAGTAGGGACATGTTGTGGCCTGAAAAACTCCGCCTCCCCGCTCCCAGCAGCCCCTCCGGCCCTGCGTATCACACTTGCTTGCAGCAGCCCCTCCAGAGATCATGAGCTGTCGGGGATGCTGTGTCCTTGAGGACTGTCTCTAGAGCTGCCTGCTGTTCCTGCACCATGTTCATGGGGTCTGGCCCCAGGGAGTTAACAGGAGGGTGCCTCCGTCTGACTCTCTGCCATCGCTCTCGTGTGTTTTGGGGCTCCGGATTGGCCACCTCATCAGGACTGTGATGTGCCATTCCTAGAATCTTGCAGGCATCTTGCAGAGATTTGATTTGGTGGAGCTTACTGTTCCATTTGAAAATCAAGCGAAATGGATGGCCTCAAGAGTATGCCACTCCTTTGTCTCGAAGATGAGTGGTCACCTGCCTAAACTCTCACCTCTTCTGTAGTGTGATGGCAGCCAAGTCCTGATGGAGGGCTATGGAATGGCCCAGGTACTTGATCGCTTGCTTCGCCCTGGCCTCCAGAGGATGCATTCTTTGAGGGGAAATCTGGCAGGAAGGCCAGGATGTCCGGCGGGGGCGCATGGGCTCTTCTTTACAACCCCACTCTATGTGCCCGGTCAATGTGGATCTCAAAGTCTGACGGGGCTCCCAATATGTCCTGGAACATCTACTGTAGGTACTGAACGATATCCGACCCCTCTGCGTCTGAAGGAACTCCCGTCATGCAAATGTTATTTTGCCTGCAGGGGTTTTCAAGATCCTTCGTATGTGCTTGGAGGTCTGTTTGTTGTTCCCGTAAGCGGAGCACCTCTTGCTGACGCTGCACTACCTCATCCTCTCTGGCCTGCTCCTTGTCCTCTATGCTGGCCACTCTCTCCAATTGCATCCACATCTTGTCTGATCTTTTCCACTTCCCCTGCCACTTAGCCGTTATGTGTTTGGAAGTCCTCTTGCAGGGTGTTGAACAGTGTTTCTAGAAAGGAGAGGGTGATCAGGACCTCCACATCCTCCGGGTCAAGGTGGAGCCGTGTCATCGGGGACGACCAGCCCTCTCCACCACCCGCCTGTGGTGGTTTGGATAACATTTCTTTCAATGTTCTGTCTTTCTTCCCCCTCATTGTAGACATAATGGCGATGTCGGTTTTAGGTCCTAGAGTGAACCTCTGTGTTCCTTCTGCTTTCGGTCTGTTAACTACCACCACTCTCCTCCTGGTTACGCTCGGGCACTATATTGCTGGCTCCCTTGGGGACTGCTGCGTTGCTCGAAGGATGTACTCTGTGTAGGCCCAACGATTCGGGCTCTCTCTCTCAGAGGGGAAGCAGCACTTGTCATCGCCCCCCTATGCGACACTCGTGGTATGCGTAGCTACTTCCCCTGTCCGCTATGAGGCCGTACCGCTGTGTGTGCCTCGATCCCGGTGAGTGCTGCCAACTCTTTGGTTTTCTGGACATCCAGGCCCTCAACCTGTGCTTCCCTCGCCAGCCGAGAAGTCTGGCTGAATGCTCTCTCCTCTAGCTGTTGCCGACCTCGCCCCTGTACAGGAACCTGCTATGAGGTCTCTGCTCTGGCATAGCGCCCCGTCCCCCAGTTCTTTGGCCTTCGATTGCCAGTCGAAGGCCCTGGCCGAGTAGATACATGGTGGAACCCCTAGGAGTCGGTCCTTTATCTCTCCATGGGGACCACTCTGTTCGCGGGCTCTGGTAGGCCTCCCCAGACACGGCTCCCCCCAGAGTCTACCCTGGCTACTTTGCTCATTCTGTTACTGAAACGGCAGGAGTGGCGCCGCTCACCCATGACCCCTCTGGCCTCCTAATCTCTTCTCTGGCCCTTCCCAGCTGTGTCTGGAGAGATCAATTAGGGGTATGGGCCTCCCCTCCACTCCGCGCTGATATCACTGATAGGGGCTTGGCTCCCAGCCTCGCTGCCTTCGCCCTGTTATGCCGCTGATTATGTCTTAGTGCACTTGCTCCCCGTTACAGGAAAGCCACCACCTCTGGGTACTTACGCCAGTCGAGTGCTCTGGCTGAGATGCTGTGGGTCAGGCCTCCCCCGACTTGCTGCACTGTTGGTCGCTGCCCAATAGGCCTCACGCCTGTCTTCTCTGAGGTGAGGTTAGTTCCACGCTCTCCAGTGTGCTGGTAGCTCCTTCACTGCAGGCCACCCCCTATCTGTCCACTGTACCGGTGGAATTGCGGTCGTACCTGTACCGTTGCCTTTGGACCGCTCTCTGGCCTTGATGCCTGTGTGTTTGGCTAGCTGCGACCGCCAGGTGCTGTGCTGTGCCTCGTACCATGCGCTGCTCCACTCCTCAGCACTCCCGGTGTGGTTTGTTGTCGTGTTTTGGGCCGTGTCTGGGTTCTGCCTGGTGCCCAGCCACCCCCATCGGCCTGTGGGCCCCCTGTTGTAGTCGTCCAAGAAACCTCCAGACAGGGCAGCTGCCGAGCAGCTTGCTAGTGCTCTGCCCCCGGGGTCTGCTGCCTGCTTTGCTCACTTTCTGCTGCCGGCGTGGCCTCCCTGTTGGGGCCCCCTATGATTCTGCATCGGTATGTTGAGCGGCTAGGCCCCGGGTTGCCGGTCCTCTTCACAACGGGCTGCTGTCCCCTTCTGAGCCCCTGGACCATTTAGCTTCACTCCATGCTCCGCTCCTGTTCAGTAAGGGTTGCCACCCTCTGCAGGGCTCCGGCAGCCTGCCAGACCCCTCTATGCTGCCACTACGATCGCGGGCTCAAATGGCCAATCCCGGCTTGCTCACCCCTTCTGTCTCTCAGCGGGGGTCTGCCTGCCTCTCTGCCTCCAGGCCAGACCTTGGCTCAGCCCCTTCTCTGTCCTGCGAGTGCCAGTCGGTGTTTCTGGCCGGTGCTCCGCAGGGACTGGCCGCCGCCCCTCCGCAAGTCCCGGCACTGCCGCATCCACTCTGCGCCTGGGCTATATGCAGCCCGCTAGGCCTCACACCGGCGTCGTCGCCCTGGCACCCGCACTTGTTGCTCCGGCGCCTGGCTCTGCCTGAATCACGGCTCAGACGCTTCTCTTTCCCGCGAACGCCAGTCAGTGTTTCTGGCCGATGCTCTGCGGGGCCGGTCTGTCGCACTTCCACAAGTCCCTGCGCTGCCTCAGC
The DNA here is from genome assembly GCF_964204655.1 of Triturus cristatus. Classification (NCBI taxonomy): domain Eukaryota; kingdom Metazoa; phylum Chordata; class Amphibia; order Caudata; family Salamandridae; genus Triturus; species Triturus cristatus. The sequence continues at coordinate 1,404,466,718 of NC_140590.1, forward strand.
CACTCTACTTCTGGGCTACGTGTGGTCTGCTAGGCCGCACTTCAGTTTGCTCGCCTGGGCGCCCGCACTTGGCGCTCCGATGCTGGGCTCTGCATAGGGCACCCTACCAAGCCCCTCACCTTGCCCAGTAGACGCCAGTGATCAGTCGTCTGCTCTCCTGAGGCTGGCGTGAGCTCTCCAGCGGATCTATCGACCTTCGCTTGACCGGCCAGGTCCCGTCACCATTTTCTCCACTCTGCCACGCGGTCGGGCGGATCACGATTTCGCTGTCAGGCAGGTCCCCAGCCCCACTTTACTCTTTTCCTGAGGCGCTGACAGGCTGGAGGGGAGTCTCCCACTCAATCCCAGACCTCCAAAAGGAGCAAATCGCTGTTGTGGGCCAAATTGGGCACTTAGGAGCGGGGAGATGATGTGAAGCATGCCTTACCTGCTCGCCATCTTGGCCACGCCCCGTCTAATATCTTTAAGAAGAGTATCGGATGTTAAGGCATTAGAGATCTGTTGGAGTGCACTCCTGATGGAGTGCACTTCGAAATATGGAAAAGAACCAAAACAATGTCTGAGAATATCTTTTATCCTTGTTTTGCTGACTGTAAGAAACTGTGTGTTGAAAGTTGCATGAAAGCTTATGAACACAGCATGATTGATGTTAGACCAGATGGTGAGGATCAGTTACCAATATCTTTTGTAAAATCTTATAAGGCGATGTCTACAGATACCATTTCAAGATGGAGAAGAACAGTTATTTTGGAAGCTAGAGCAGATTTGTCCAAATTTGGAGTGCACTGTTCCGGGAGTGCAATGGCCAGCAAGGTGTTATGCATTGGAGGTTCACGTACAGATATATTAAAAGCAGCAGACAGGTCGAGTGCCTCCACCTTTGTAAGCTTTTACCTTAAGCCTATGGAGCATGTGACCAGTGTGCCATTGAAAAGTTTACACATGCAGAATGGTAGGCTCCGGTCTTGTAATGAAATGGCGATTCTCCAATGAACATACAGAGAGAATCTTGATTTCATTAAAGACAATTGAGGCTAACGTTATCCCACTCACCACACCCATGTGGGTAAAGCTAAAAATTGATTGTGATTGGATATATAATAATTATCTATTGGGGTGGGGGGGGCGCGGCTGGCGGGGAGGGCCCGCCGGATCAGAATTGAGGGGTGACTGTATAGGCCTTGCTCTGGATATTATTCCTTTACCATATATTGCTTTCGTATGTTCCCCTCCCATGGAGGTCAAGTGGGGTCTGCTGGGGGCTTCCCTCCTCCTCTGGGGGACTAGTTAGTACTTAGCTATGGGGCGACAGGCACACTGCACTTTGGGGGGGCTGTCTGGGCTCATGCAGGGGTGCAGGGAGGGGGGAGTTTTGTTGGGACCGGGGGGTGGGGGGGGTGTGTTGTTTGTTAACACCGCAAGGCAAACCCGCAACTGTTTTGTTGTTTTTCAGATGCTCGGTGGGGGGCGACCGATTGTTTTGACGTATGATGGGGGGTAGGGATTTGATTGTGTTGTCATGGAATGTTAACGGCCTGGGGGATAGGATTAAGCGTGGTGTGGTCCTGCAGTATTTAAAACGTATTTCACCAGATGTTGTCTTCCTGCAGGAGACACACCTTATAGGTAACACCTTTCATGCAATGAATCGGCGGGGATATCGTTTGGCGGCCCACTCCGGCTTCACCTCGGGCTCGCGGGGGGTGGGTATTATGGTCAAGAACTCGCTCCCGTTGGAGATTGACGAGGTGCGCCATGATGAGAGGGGACGTTACACTGTTCTGGTGGGACGAATGGAGGGTAGAGTGTTTATCTTTATATCAGTGTACGTCCCGCCTGGGTTACAAGCCACTACATTTGCGGACCTGGGGCGCCTCCTTCTGGACCTTCCGGGTGGCCTGTTGGTGGTTGGAGGGGACTTTAACGCGGTTGCCTCTGGGTCTATGGATCGCCATCCCCCTAGGGACCTCCCCCGGGCACAGGCGTGGCTGCCCGGCCTTTTAGACACGCTGGGCCTGGTGGATTGCTGGCGCTTAAAGCATCCCGTATTGCAACAGTACACCTTCCACTCGGGGGCCCATGGTAGCCTCTCGCGGCTTGATTACATCCTTGTCCCGGCGGCCCATGCAGGGAGGGTGGGGGAGGTGCGCCATTTGGCACGGGGTATCTCAGACCACTCCCCATTGTTGTTGCATTTCGATGTCTTCCCGAGGGGGGATGGCAGAGTGGCCCCGATCAATGCATGGTATTTGCGCGACCCCACCATTCGTGCCGACTTGATCAAATCCTTACAGCGCTATTTCGATGAGAATGTGGGGTCGGTCCCGTCTGCCATCTCCCTGTGGGAGGCTTTCAAGGTGGTTCTTAGAGGGGAGGCCCTCTCCTTTATTTCCAATGCCCGGCGGCGCGAGCGGGAGGAGGTGACCCGGGTTGAGGCCGAGATTGCAGAACTGGAGGGTGACCTGGGGAGCGGGGTAACAGACGCCAAGTTGCATGTTTTACACTTAAAGCAGGCGGCCTATCGGGCCCTCGTCACGGAGGCGGCCAGGGGCCTCAGTAGAGAGCAGCAGGGGCGATTGTATGATGTGGGTGACAAGGCGGGCAAATTGATTGCGTGGTTGGACAAGAGGGAAAGAGCGAGCCGCGTGGTGCCTTTGATTGAGGGCGTGGATGGTGTGTGCGTCACTGAGCCGGAAGCCATTGTCTCCTGCTTCGCGGATTATTTCCGCGAAGTCTACTCCCCGGTTTCTCCCTGCTCGGAGGAAGATTCCCATGCCTTGCTTCGGGACATCGCACTGCCCTCCCTTACGGTGGAGGACAGGGATTTGCTGGATGCCCCGCCCACCTCGGACGAAATTGCCTCGGCTATTCGCTCGGTTGCAGCTGGCAAGGCCATGGGCCCCAATGGTATTCCCATTGAGCTATACAAACTACGCCCGGATGTGTTGGCGCCCCATCTGCGCGCGATGTTCCTTGCGGCCCACTCGCAGGGCTCCCTCCCGCCGGACCAGCGTCTGGCTACAATTGTGGTGATCCATAAGGAGGGGAAGCCCCGTGAGCGGGTCACATCCTATAGGCCAATTTCGCTTCTGAACGCGGAGCCTAAAATCCTCGCCAAGGTGTTGGCCAACCGGTTGGTTGGCGTGGTGGGCGACTTGGTCCACCAAGACCAATCGGGCTTTATACCACATCGCAACACGGCGCTTAATTTGCGGCGCTTACACGGGGTGCTCGCGCGTGTCCCGTTTGTGCGGGAGCCGGCCATCTTGGCGTCCTTGGACGCCACCATGGCGTTTGATACGCTCGAATGGCCATATATCTGGGCGATGCTGGCGAAGTTTGGGTTCGGCCCGGGTTTCGTCAGCTGGGTCAAATTGCTATATTCGGGCCCGTTGGCGCAGGTGGTGGTGAATGGGCGAGTATCTGCCCCGTTCGCGCTGGGGCGGGGCACGCGACAGGGTTGTCCCCTGTCGCCTCTCCTGTTCGCCCTGGCCATGGAGCCCCTGGCGGAGTGGCTGCGGTGGCACCCTTCTATCCGTGGTCTCCGCTGGACCCCCGAGCATGAGGACCGCGTGTCCCTCTATGCTGACGATATCCTTTTGTATCTCGCCTCCCCGCGCAAGTCACTGATCGTCCTGGTTGATGTTTTGCGCTCCTTCGGTCGCAACTCAGGCCTGGTCATCAACTGGGCGAAATCCTGTGTCTATGTGCTCTCCGGGGAGGCCCCGGTCCTGCCACGGGACTGTCCGATCCAGATTGCCTCCCAGGGTTTCCGGTACCTGGGTATATATATCACTCTCGACCCGGAGGCCCGCTATGAGCGGAACTTGCTGCCCCCCCTCCAGCGTCTGAGGGAGGACGTGGTGCGCTGGCGGCGTCTGCCGCTCTCGCCGCTCGGCCGAGCGGCCTTATTTAAAATGATGTCCCTGCCGCGCTTCCTCTACGCCCTCCAGAATACCATGGACTTGGTCCCGGCACGCTACTTTCGCGAGGTGGAGGGCCTCCAGCGGCGCCTGTTCTGGGACGGGAGGCCGCGTATTGCTCTGGCTAAATTGACGCTCCCGTGGTACGATGGAGGGGTCGCCCTCCCGGACATCAAACGGTATTACTGGGCCTCCCAACTAGCTGCAATTAATCAGGGCCTTTACGGGCCCGCCTTAAACCCGGCATTTGAGATGGACAGGACGCTTCTGCCCGGTGGCGATTATAATCGAGCGCTCTACTCTGGCGCGCCCGACTCCCGTTTGACGGGACCGACGCGTGTCATGGTGCGTGTCTGGCACGCGGCTAATGCAGCTATGGGGTGGAAGGACCATTTGACCCGAGCGTCTCCGCTGTATGCATCTGAGAGGTTGGGCTCCCTGTGGACGTCGAAGGGCTTCGAGAAGTGGGACACGATCGGAATCAGCACGGTGGGAGATCTCTGGACGAGGGGGGGATTCAAAACTTTTGAGACGCTGCAGGCGGAGTTTCAGCTGCAGGGCAGTGAGTACTTTCGGTACCTACAGGTCCGCCATGCGCTGGGCTCCGTCTTCCCGGATGTTGCGTCCATTCCGGAGTCTTCCCCCCTGGAGGACAGAGTGCTAGATGGCCATGTCCCGGACAGCACGATCTCCCTCATATACAAAAAATTGATTAACGATAGATCGTGTCTGCTGACTAGTCTCCGCGAGGCTTGGGTTGCCGACGGGCTGGAGCTGGACGACGAGGATTGGATTTCCGCGGTGGCCTCTCCGAAAGAGGTGGCCATCCCGGCTCGCCTTCGTTTCGTCCAGCTCAAGATCCTTCACCGGGTCTACGTGACGGGGCCAAGGCTTTTACGTATGGGTTTTGCCAGTGATGGACTGTGTAAACGTGGCTGTGGTGCGTTGGCGACTTTCATGCATATACTGTGGGAGTGCTCGGAGGTGGAGCGATTCTGGCGTGGTGTGCATGAGGTTCTACGAATGGTTACGCGTGTCGCGCTGCTGCCTGAAGCGAGGAGATGCTTGCTGAATGTCTGGGAACCAAATGACTACTCGGTCCCGCAGGCGCGGTGGGTGACTCTGGGATACATGATAGCCAAGCGTGATATTGCCCAATTGTGGGGATCCCAGAGGCCCCCTGCGGTGTCGGCCTGGAAAGAGCATATGGATTGGTGTATGTTTCGTGAAAAGGTGGTGTATGTGGCGAGGGGTAAGCCTGGGGCGTGGATGAAATTCTGGGGCCCCTGGAACGCCTACCGCGGGGGTATTTGTGAGCCGCCGCTGCTACCGGCGGCCTCGCCGGCTCCGTCTCCCTAGATGGCGCCCCTCCCTTGGCCGCGGGCGCGCGGTCCCCCAGTCCCTGATCTACTCCCGTCCCCCCCTTCAGAATTTTGCTGCTGGTTTGGATCCCCCACTTATGGAGCACGTGTTGTCACTTTGGATTGCGGGTTGCCTTGCGGTTGTAGTTTGTTTACGTTGTTTTGCATTAAGAAAATGGAACCGTACTGTGGGCATGGAGCCTTGAGGCCTGCACCATTGATCACTCCTGTTTTCCTACTGTGCACCGCTGAGAAAATTTTTTGCTGTATGTATGTAATATGCTTTTGATGCTCTAGCGGCCGGCCGGGTGGTTGTAGGCCCATACCTGTAACTTCTATAAACTGCAATAAACGGTTTCAAAAAAAAAAAAAAAATAATAATTATCTATTGTTTAAAATGTTTATTTATATATTTCGTGTTAGCAGGTTTATGATGGTGTGCTGATACTGTTTACCAGTTGGTATCACCTGATTTTTTAAACGTTTTGCAGAGATTTCGTCACTGGGAACCTCTTCTTCTTGTCAGGTGCAATTAAGTTGAAGACATCAAATAAGTGGGATTCACTATTTTCGTCGCAGCTTTTTAAGAGGCTGATGCCTAGTTACCATGACGTTATATGTTACTTTAAAGTTCTTAATGGAATGCTTTATTCATGAAGTAATACATGTTCTTTAAAGGGCTGCATGTGGGGCATCAATAAAAGGTTATTGCATAATGGATGCCTCCGTTGTCTTTAATCAATATTCTCTCTGTATGTTAATTGACGAATCGCCATTTCCTTTGTAGGTTTGAACACATATGTTATGGAATCACTAATTCAAGATTTCTCAACACCACAATGTATCTGGTTGAAGTAAAAGCAGAACTAATGCTTGAGTACATTTTGGGCAGTGCAGTGGAAATGTATCAATGAGTGGATAATATCTTTATTTTTTATTGTCTAAAATTATTACAATAGTAGAAATGTGGGCCACTGTAGAGCAACCAAAGAATGTGAGAGACCTGCACCAAACACCATCATTTGTGTTTCACAAAATATAGCTATCCAGGTACGGTCAAACCATTTTCCCTATCACCGTTCTGAATAGAGATAACTCAGCTGTTCATTGCTGCCTGAAGATTTCCTTCAGGTTCACCAGCATGCACGTGACACGTGCTCTGGGAGAATACAATTCAAAAGTCTAGGGGCCGATTTAGACTTTGGCGGACTAAGTAAAGGCAGTCAGGGTGGAGAACAATTTTACTCCTTCTACTCTGCCTTTACCCCGTCCTCCCAATTTAGAGTTCACCATTGGCCATGTGATGCACTCTACAGGTTTGGATGAACCATGGTCACGGCGGTTCATGCAAAGGCCAGTAAAGTTTAGTGTGCATCCTACACTGGTGATGGATGTTTACAGTAAACTTTTTATAAAGTTATTGCTTTTCCAAAAACTTCAAAGCATGAGCTTGTTTTTGAAAAAGAAAATGAATTATGGCCCAACACCATAGTCGTTTTCTCCCATGGTGTGGGTGCACAATGCAGCACACATGGAGGAAAAAACAAGGATAAATAAACATATTTCTCCTCGCCATGCTTCACCTGAGGAGGCGTATCTTTTTGGCCCTTTCCCAGGTTTACCAGGTTTGGTACATCTGAGAATGCTTCAAAAACCATGGGATTTGCGTAGGAACACTCACAACAATGTCAATGGAACGCCTCGCTTGAGCAGAGTCAGGCTACGCAGCAATTTGCGCTGCGTTGCCTTCACCAGATTTATGAAGCCATTCAAAGCCACACCGTGTTTTTGCTTTGCTTCATTAATTTGACTTAGAGGCTTGTAAACGTGATGCAAGCCTCTCATATAATATGCCCCGGAGTGTCTGGATTAAATTACAATTAATATTCCAGATTCCTGACACCTTGATTGCAAGACGAGCTGGAATCTTGGGGGCATATCAACAACAACCGGCGATAATTATCTCTAAGCGCACTTAGCGCTAGGATAATTATCGCCGGCTAGCGTGAATTTTTATCGCTGAGATAGCGTGCTATTAGCAACGCTTATCTCATCAGCTATAAAAATCCTCACGCTAACAGGCTAACGTGAGATTATCGCTGGAAAGCCAGCGATAATCTCACGTTACCTTGTTGATAGGGACAGGCAAACTTAGCCATGATATCCTCCTTCCATAGGATATCATGGCTAAGTCAGAAAAATACCAGACGTAAAAAAGCAGCGTTAACCGCGGTTAGCGCTGCTTTTTTTGTCTCTAACAAGGTTAGCGACATTCTTGATAATAGGAGAAATGACATTTCTCCTATTATTTTACTCTGGAACGCCCCCTTTGCATCTCATTAGAGATGCAAGGGGAAGCGTAGAGTAAAAGGGTGCTAACATGCAAATTTGCATGTTAGCACCCTGTTGTTGATAGGGTGCTAGTTTTATCTCTGCTTTTTTGGCTTTTAAAGCCAAAAAAGCAGAGATAAAGCCCTTGTTTATATGCCCCTTAGACTCCACCAAAACAAATCTCAATTTGAGATTAATGGTGATGCTTCCTTTCTGGGGGACGACTGGGAAATTTAGGGCCAAATTAGCAAGAAACTGCGAGGGCTTGATAATATGCCACAGAGAATTCCCATAGAAGCCCATGTTGACACCAGAACATGGGCTTCTATTGGAATTCTCAAAGGCATATTATCAAGCTCATTATCGCCGCTTTAGAGGCAGTTTGCTGCCGCTAAAGCGGCGATCATTTTAACGCCGTTTCTTGATAATATGCCCCAAAGTAATACAGAGCAGTGAAACGCGGCTTGGCAAATAATTCAAACCTTTGCACATTTGAATTGTCGCAGAAAGCATAGCCCTTTCACACAAAGCGTGACTGAATGGCTCGTGACGTTAATCATAAAAGAGCAGCGAATATGCAAATGAAGTTTACCAGGGTCCTATGCTTGATTGCATTGCTGTGCAAGCCTGTGGCCTCGGGAACAGACAGCACTGCAGCAAAAGTTCCCTTCCAGCAAAAGCACAAAACGCCACAGATATTTTTTTTTATCAGCGAGCATCAAAGCTCGGCAGAGATGTCAGAACTCTTGAATTCCATCAGTGCATCAGACAGGCACTCTGGCAAGGGGACATTGTAGTGAGAAAGTTCAGAGCACACTGGCTTCCAGGGCCATCCGCGTCCCATTTTCTGTCACGCGCCCACAGCCTTTGTTGTCTTCCCCGCAATGCTGATAAATCAATCCATCAAAAAATTTCCTCAGTGAAACTCAATCAAGAAAGGTCATGTCGGCGGGAGAGGAACAGATTAAATTAGCATCAAATTAGACATGGAAAGTGAGTTCTGTCAAAATCATCACAGCGCTCAGCACAATTAGAATATGTTAATTATGCATTTCATTAAGGTAGTGCTCTTTGAATGTGAGATGAAATGTCACTGGTGTAGGCATCCGAAAAAAGGAAGATTGCCAGGCACAACTTTCACTAGACAATGTGTGACACCTTCATTAACATCAAGGCTCGCAAGACTGTCTTGACTTTTTTTTTTTTCTCCCATGGAGTATTAAAACCATTAACCGTTTGAAGGCCGCTGGCACTTCCGCTCGGAGGCGCTACCTCAGAACCGGCCCTTTCTGTGGGATTGACTCCCCGGGGGACCGTCGGGTGGGCAGGCCCGGTGGGCACCGACTGCTATATACTGGTTTAATGAACCCTTTTAAGATTATTCTTCAGTAATTCTACCTCAGGGAGCAAATGCTGGCTTAGAGGTAGTGGGAACGAGGACATGTTTACCGACCCTCATTGCCTCACACAATTTTTTTATGTTTTTTTGTTGCAGTTTTTATGCAGCGTAAACTCGACCCGAAGGTATCAAAACCTTAAAATGAGCTCTAGTAGCATTACAGAGGGACACATTCATATTTAGGGGCTTATTTACAAGGCCCTTGCGCCACTTTTGCGTCATTTTTAACATGGGAAAAGTGACGCAAAAGTGGCGCAAGGGCCTTGTAAATCTGCCCCTTAATGTTTAGGCACAAGAAGATATGGGGGCATATTATCAAGCACTGCGTTAAAATTATCGCCGCAGAGAATTCCCATAGAAGCCCATGTTCACACCAGAACACGGGCTTCTATGGGAATTCTCAAGGGCATATTATCAAGCCCATTATCGCCGCTTTAGCGGCAGTTTTCTGCCTCTAAGGCGGCGATAATTTTTTAACGCTGCGCTTGATAATATGCCCCCAAGTGATTTGCCCCCTGCGGCCAGACTCGACCCTGGTTCCCCTGCTTCGAAGTCGGCCGTCCTGGCCAATAAGCCACACCCTTTGATAAATGTACCGCTTCCTAACTTAAGTTTGCTAGGTATTACTTTTGCGAATTATTTTGGTGTTTAAAACGTGCCTGTGAGATGTTTAATGAGAAGAGTTGTATAAGGTGGTGCCACGTGAAATTATGGGGGAGTAACATCGTATCACTGATTTTAAGATAGGATACGGGCTGAGATGCTCTATTAGAAGGGCTGATCCCAAGAAGGCAATTTGATGTTGTTTAAATTTTTTTTATAGACAACAGCAGTTCTTTAACGGAATTGGATCACATTTATTTCACATTTCAGATTCTTTTGTTGGTCTTATTATGTTGAGGATTGCTTCCCAGGCTTTAATCAGTTTGAAAAGGAGGCTTCCTGGAAAAAAAAAACCTCTTGTCAGGCTGAGAATACACTGTGTGACATCCATGAAAAGGATTTGATTATTTTAAATACATGCACTGAGGCAACTCTTGCCTAATCAAAACTGTCACTTCACACGTTTCTGACGGATGAAGAGCCGCAGAAAGACGCTGAGCAGTTCAAGCCCCTTTAGAATACCCGAGGTGAATCTCTCTCTCTCTCTTCAGTAGTCAAGAGTTGGTTTGCCACTTTGCTAGATGCATTTATATTTTTAGATTCTTTTCTGCAGTTGCTGCTCATTTTTAGAAGCTGTCTTGAAGAATAAAAAGCTCTTTCATATTTATCTAACGGATCTCATTTGCGTTGAAGGCTTTATTTCTGAATCCTGTAGTAATGACTTTTACACTTTACGGGCACAATTCACAAAATGCACTTTGTAGTACGTTTGGTAGTATTACTGTAGTACTACAAACCTTACTACAAAATGCTATTCACAAACTGCACTTTTGCAGTAACATACTTTTGTATTAAAGTATACTTTTGTAGTAAGTTCTTACTTTCATTACTTTCTATGGAAGGTGTTGCACTACCGGTCGTTGGCCATGGGTAGTTCTGAATTTACTACAAAAGTGTAAGTTTACTACAAAAGTGTACATTTCAACAAAAGTGCAGTTTGTGAATACCAACAAGCAGTAAACATACTCAAAAGTGTACACTCGTGCAGGGGGCGTGGCCTGAACAATGAAGATGGCGGCCGCAGCCTAGTTCGTCTCATAGCCACTCACCGACATCCTTCTTCGTTCTTCAGCTACTGACAAGGTGCGGGGTCATTTTAGAGGAGTGTGTTACGGCTCCCCCTCCAGGGCACCTGAACCCCCCAAAATAGCTATGGAGTGACAGAGCATGAAGCCAGGCGTGGCCGGCAAGCCTTGTGGCAGACTTCCAGCACCTGAGCGGGGCTTCCTGGTCCCTGGAGGGCCAACTGAGACTACAATAACACCTTGGGGACAGGAGGAGTAGAGCAGCCATCACATGAGTGCTGTGATGCCTACCCCCCCCCCAGGTGCGGTGGGGGGACCTGGGCCTGGTGGATCGAGTGCAGTGGGTGCTTAAACTTGGCCCACGAGACCTGGATTTCTGGGCTGCTCTAGGCCTCAGGAGGAGGCCAGTGGAGGCCCAAGAGCTGCTCGGAAAGGGAGGGGTCCCTCCTACCCGGAACTGCGGCAAGTGATTGCCCCTGCTGCGGGGGGCAATCCTGCAGAGGTGCCACATGCAGGTCAGTGTATGGTTCTAGCCCCTTGCGGTGCCCCATAGGATCATTGGAGGGCCGCATTGAAATTAGGGGTTTTGTCTGTGGCCAGCCGGAACAGTTAATGGGGGGCACACCATGGGACTGGTGTGGTTTGCCCCGACACTGGGGACCATGCCACGGAGAGGTTAATAGGGTGGAGCACTGGTTGTGCGGTCATCCTTGGTGGATGGGCATTGAGAACCCCGGTGGGACTGCTCTTGCCGCCCTGGGTCGTATTCAGACAAAATATCGAAATAAAAATATCTTCCTACCAAAATATTGCGTCCAAAATATTGTGATATGAAAGTATCGTCTGCAAGGATATCGTTATCAAGAATATCGATTTTAAGGTAAGTAGATTGATTTTTTTTTTTAAAACAAATTTTTACTGTCAATTAGACAATATACGCAGGGCTCTGTACACCAGAGGCCACTGCAGCATCAGGTTATACATTGGTAGGACCGCAAATGACATTTTTTGTTTTTTTTTAAGGAAACAGAACAAACACAATCTTTGACCTTGAATGTCATCCCGGATATCTACCCCCCTCCCCCCAACTCCCCCCCCAAGTTGCGCAATTCCCACTGATGACCACCCACCGCCAATAATCAAGGACCAAAAGGGAAAAAGCAATAGATGGCCTACCCGATCTGGTGGAGGACCATCCTACTCTGAGCACACACACACCCCAGGCAACCCCCCACCCCCCAGGTTGCAGACCCAACCACCCTATCCCCACCCTCATCCCACTAGGAGATCCTCCGTCGCAGTTGGAGGCTCCAGCCACAGGCCTCTATAGTCCGCCCACCGCTTACATATTTTATAATGCTTACGCGGACAGCCCCGGGCCACAAAGATGGACTGTTCCAGCCCCATGCAGAAGTCCAGGCCATTTTTCCAAGCGGCCACCGAGGGAACCCGCGTATCCTTCCACATCCTGGCAACATCGCGTTTCGCCAACGAAAGGCCCAGCTGCATAAGATGCTGTTTATAGATATTGCCCCCGATGCCATCCATTACATGCAGCAGTGCGAGCTGTGGCGTGCGCGGGAGCAACCACCCCAGGACCTCAGACAGACAAGAGGAGACTCCCCTCCAGAAACGGTCCAGCGACGAACATTGCCAGACCGTATGCAGGAATGTGCCCTCCGCCCCACCACACCTGAGGCATTCCGGGGAGGCAACCAGGCCCGCCCGATACAGTCGCACCCGAGTATAGTAAACCCAGTGAAGGTACTTGAATTGGATGAGGCGGAGGCACATCGCTATGGCTGCTCCCCGAGGGGCAGCCAGGGCCTCCCTCCAATCCTCCTCCTCCAGCGTACCCACGTCCTCCTCCCACACCCTCCATAGCTTGTCCAATGGAGGCACACTGTGGGTGACCAGGGACAGATATATCCGCGAAATTTTTTTGGTTACGAGATCACCCATGAAGACCTTTGCCTCCAACGGGCTAAACTCGGGAATGGAGGTGAGACCCTCCAGGCTGGGGGAAAGCGCATGACGGAGCTGGAGGTACCAGTAATATTGATTTTTACCGTTTACAAAAATATGGTTGTTTATACTACCGTTTTTCAATTATTGTTTTGTATTTTAGTATATATTTTAAATGTATATGATATAAATTATTTGTTAAGTTATTGTTCATGTTTTTGAAAAAAGTTACATTTTTAGTAGTTATTAAATAAAATTAATTTCATTTTTTTGAGTTTTAGTACTGTAGCACGTTGTGGGTTTATAGGAGTATACAGGGTGGGAAGTAATTTAATTATAATAAATTAATTAATAATTTTTAATTAGTAATATTTATTTTATTGATAAGTAACCTGTTGACTAAAACAGCCGAAGACAATGATCTGTATGAGGAAAGTCCAGACTGGTGCCTCTGATCAAATTAAATCATCTTTAACCTTTGATCTGGGGCATACCTTCTCGAGTGGGCAAGTGCATCTTTTTATGCAAGGCTTATGTTAGGGGGGCTGGACTCATGTTGCCTATTCTTAACCACTCAACTCGCTGAGTTCCCTGCCATGGCCTCTCATTCCCTAGTGTTACAACAGTGTCCTCCTCTCAGGAGAAGTGTTTAAACATGGTATCTGGTGATGAGATGCAGCAGGCTGGCAGTGACCTGGGGATCCAGCTCATGCCATTAAAACAGTGGTGGCCCCTCTCGCCTCAGGCATTAGAAGCCAAGGTCACTGATACAGGCAAAACCTTGCAAAACCAAGTGTATGAGGCAGGACTAGCCCTTGGAAGCAGGGGTCAATAATACAGTCCAAGCTATCAGAGTGAATGCGCACTGTGCTGGACTGGCCTGTGGAAGCAATAGTTGCATATGTCCCAGATAGTCGCAGATGCAATCTGAGCCACTTGAGTGGGTCAATACTCTTTCCTATGCACTACCCTATTTTCACACTATAACTCTTTAAATATATCCTCTATCTCCACTCTTACTCATCTCATGCCTCATTCCACTACCCTTTCCAATGCACTGCCCTATTTCTCACCCCATACATCTCTCAAGGTATCCTTTACCTCAACTCTCTAACTCATCTCAAACATAATTCTAGTACTCTTTCCAATGCACTACCCTATTTCTCACCCTATACCTCTCTCAATATATCCTCTACCTCCACACTCTCATTCATCCCAAACCCCATACCACTACTATGATCCCCAAAATAACCCTTTCTAGACTCTTTCCTCCTCCTTCTTACATCATCTCATACCTATACGTCTTTTACTATACAGATCTCACAAACAAGCCTTTCTAAACCCTGCCCTCCAACCCTTCCCCCTACACCTCCCCTCTACTCATCTTAAACCCCCTCCTACTGCCATTAACTCCCAAAAATACAAAAAAATAAAACCTTCCTAGACCCTTTCCTCTTCTATCCCCCGCTATTCCTTTTCAATCCAAATAACAGACTAACATGTCCACCACTCAAATTAATTTCATATTTCTCTATACTAATTCCTCACTAATCCTGTTTGGGTTCCGGAGTAGAGTTCTCATAAGAGGATAGCAAGCGCTATATAAATGCAAATCCTTCCCTCTTCTGTCCATCAACTATCCTTTTTACTTCCCTATACTATTTCCCCACTAATCTTGTTTGGGTTTCGAAGTAGCATGCTGCTCGCCGAAAAGTGCTTTAACACCTCATCAGTGGTAGCAAGCGCTTTATAAATCCAAACCTTTCCCTCTTCCATCCTTCCACTATCCTTTCAATCCAAATAACAGACTAACATGTCCACCGCTCAAATTAATTTCATATTTCCCTAGACTAATTCACCACTAATCCTGTTGGGTTCCGGGGAAGGGTGCTACCTGCCAAAAAGTGCTTCAACACCTCATGAGGTGAATCAAGCGCTATATAAATACAAACCTTTCCCTCTTCTCTCCCTCCACTATCCTTCTCAATGCAAATAACAGACTAACATATGCACTGCTCAAATTAATTTCATATTTCACTATACTAATTCACCACTAATCCTTTTGGTGCCCTGAGCAGTGTGCTACTCACCAAAAAGGTGTTTTGACTCCTCTTCAGGGGTAGTGAGCGCTATATAAATGCAATTACAATACAATACAATTATGTTAATTGTGCAACACATTTTTTTTAATTAAAATTTTAGGCGCGGGTTGTGGTGTTTACAGGGGTACAGGGTCGAAAGTAATTTAATTTCAATTCATTATTAGTTAGTTGTTAATTAACATAATGTATTTAAATGATAATTAATTATGTTAATTGTGTAAATATATAGTTTTTAATTTTAGGTGCAGGTTGTGGGGTTCATAGGGGTCCAGGGTTAGAAGTAAATTGATTCTAATTAATTATTAATTAGTTGTTAAATAATATTAATTATTTAATTGATAATTAATTATGCTAATTGTGTAATTATGTTTTTTTCATTTTTTATTTTAGGTGCGGTTTGTGGGGTGGGAAGTAAATTAATTATAAGTAATTCATATTTAGTGGTTAATAATAATTATTTAGTTGATAATTAATTATGCTAATTGTGCAATTACATTTTTTAGCTTACATTTTAGGTGTGGGGTGTGGGTTTTGTAGGGGTATAGGATGGGAAGTAAATGCATTTTAGTCAAGTAATAATTATTTTTTTAAATGATACTCATTGTTAAATTGATGATTAATGATGTTAATTGAGTAATACATATTTTGTTCAGTGACATTTTGGGAGTGTGTTGTGTGTTTCATGGGGGTATATTGTGAGAAGTAAATTAATTATAATTAAGTAATAATTAATCTTTAATTAATGATTAGTTTATTGATAAATATTTATGTTTATAATGTAAATACTTTGTTTTTTAAAGTTACGTTTTAGGTGCAGGTTGTGGGTTTTGTAGGTGTATAGGGTGGCAAGCAACTTAAATAAAATTATTTAATAAATAATTTTTATTACAAAATAATCTAAAAATAAAACTGTTTATTTGAATGAAAAATATGTTTGAATTTTAATTATAATAATATTTCTAGTTATTTATGATATGTATTTAACATTGTAATATGTATTTATTTAATTTAATTTTAATATCAAATATATTTGTACTTCTTTTTTTACATATTTTTATTTGTTTACTATGTTTTTGAAATTATTTTATTGCGTTGAAGAGAATTTGTTTGTTTCTAATGTTGCACTGACTGGATTGGGAATAGTAAATGTAACCTCTCTGCAATCCAACATTTTCCCAACTGCTGCACTCATTGGAGTGTAAATACTAAATTTTAGCCCTCTGCAATCCAACACTTTCCCTACTGTTGCACTTGATGGATTTAGAATAGTAAATTTTACTCTACCGCAATCTGACACTTTCCCTACTGTAGCACTGACTGGAATGAGAATCATACATTGTACCCCTACGCAATCCAACACTTTCCCTACTGTTGCACTCGTTGGCTTGGGAATAGTGAATGTTACCACTCTGCAATCCAACACTTTCCCTACTGTTTCAGTGACTGGATTGCGAATAGTAAATTTCACCCCTCTGCAATCTAACACTTTTCCTACTGTTCCACTGATTTAAGTGGGAATAGTACATTTTACCCCTCTGTAATCCAACACTTTCCCTACTGTTGACGTTATTGGAGTTGGAATAGTAAATTTTACCCCTCTGCAATCTGACACTTTCCCTACTGTTGCACTACCTGGAGTGGGAGTAGTAAATTGTACCCCTGTGTAATGTAACAGTTTTCCTACTGTTGTGTTGCGTGAAGTGGGAGTAGTACATTTTATACATCCTTAGTACAACACTTTGCCTACTTTTGTATAAATTGTAGTGGCAATAGTATATGTATTAAATGTAAAATTGTATAATTTATTTTATATTGTTGCACTCTATATCATTGTGTTGTTGCTTATTTAAAATATAATATTTATAACTATTAATGTTTTTAATGTGAAAAATATTTTTATTAATTTGTAAGAAATGTATGTGGTTTACTTTTTTATTTTTAATAAAAATGATTTGTTTTAAAAAATATTTTGGGCCTGATTATGATGTTGGTTGGAGTTGCCTCAGACTGACATCTCTGCGGTTTCTAAACTGACCAAACTCAGGCCAGCGGTCCGAAAACACAATTATGATGCGACTGCAAAACTCCCAATTCCCTATGGGAGCTTGTGAGGCAACCGGAAAGCGGATGCAGCACAAGTTACTGTAAATCCCTGCACCGTGTGGCAGGCACACAAAACCGGAGGCCGCAGAGGGAAGGGGTCCCTGCTAGGGGCCCCAAAGTCACTTTCAGAGAGGCTTTCCACATCGGAAAGCCCGACATGGAAAGTCTGTTGGAAACAGACATCATAATCCCAAAGCAGAAGAGAAAATGGAGTAGATATTGAACTTTATAACTCTTGTGGGATATAAACATTTCTTGTAGTAGAGTGAACTGAATTGCATGTACGATGTGGCATTTCAGATCAAGCACCTGTCGATGCCACATTTTAAGTTATCCGTATATAATTATGATATTTTCAAATGTTACATTTTTTCTTTTATTTACATAGTTCTGTAAAGCTTGGACCAGGCCTTATCAGAGAGTTGTGTAGCAGTAGCTCACAAAAAATAGAGCTTATCGGGAACAGGGCCTTGAATTAATTGGTGCTGTAAGAGTTCAGTAATAGAGTAGATTACAATTTACCATAATGTATAAATATGGTTACAAAATATATATAGGGATTCTATACAAAAGGAAGTCAGTATACATAGGGCCGCAAGTAGGGACTAGTACATAAATCAGGCAAGAGCACTTTTGAAGCAACCCAGGCATACGTTTGGTAATAGGTACTTAATTCTGTTTTTACAGTATTTGTATTTTAGATTGTCATTAGAGAACACACTACAATGTATAGTATTAGAGCATGTTTGATTGTATTGTGATAAAATAGTAAATTGTCAATAATATGTGTTCTTGTGGGACCTGGACGGGTTTGAGGTAAGGGCATTCACAATAAATGCATTGTAGTGGCTCCATCATAAAAATATTGGTTTTGAGTTATCAAAGAAGTTTACCTTTCCCTTATGGGGCTCTCTTTAGTAAGGTCTTGAGTTCAGCTTTGAAGGTGTCGATAGGAGGCATCTTTCGAATGGAGAGGTGCATAAAGTTCCTGTATTTGGGGGAGCCCCAAAGAAGGCCTATGCCTGAGTCCTGTGTGTTATAGACCTTGAGAAATGTAGGCACAGCCCTCCTTTAATTCTGAACTTGCAGGCCCCACTAGAGAGCTCAAGAATTGAAGATATTTTGGTTTGGTAAGATGGACTGCTTTGTGTGAGAGTTTAAAGTGGCACCTTGCTTCACGTGAAACTCAGACAGGAAACTTGAAAACAGGGGTGATGTGATCTCTGCAACTTGTGCCAGCTGCTAGACATGCAGCTTCATGAAGAATCACATTTTGTAGGGCTAACCTTGATTTAGAGAAGCCAGTTAATTGGACGTTTTTATTGTGTAGTCTACTTAGGATAGATGCATGAACTACTCTCTTGAGGTCTTGCTTTTAAATAAATATATTCATTTGCCATACCACTTTCAGTTGATATTGAGATCCTTCAACAATATTTTATGTTTACATCAAGGTGTATTTGGTGTAAATCTGTTCTGTAGAGTATGAGATATTGAAGGCCAAATATAATTGTATATCTGGTGAGTTGGGTTCAAGAGACACTCGCTAGTGTCTTTGAGATGCAGTTTTAAAATATAAAGCATTCTGATTGGTCCAGAGGGGCTTTTTTTCCTTGGGCCAATTTGCTCCCATGGTAAACATGCTCCTGTGGTGCGGAGCACTCTAATTGGCTGCCTGCAACATGAAGAAAAATGTTGCAGGCAGCCATTGCTGGACCCAGGACTTTGCCACCTGTCCTGAGTTTCGATGTAAAATGTAATGTAAGGGGACAGGATAGGGATATCCTGCACCCTTAGGCCCTGTGAAAGGGCCCCAGAGGGACCCCAGTGGGGCCAAAATATATATTATTTTAATTAAAAGCTGCAATCCAATGTGAGTCCCATGGTATCGCAGCATGGGCCTATGTGAAGAAGAAAGGGGAGGGGGCAGGGAAGGCATGCCTGCTCCCCTTCTGTTGGAGCTTTAAAAATAGGTTGAAGCAGACTTATGTTTTCCTGCCAGTGCTCTTGCAGGCAGCAATGGTATAACAAAGCCTTATTAGTCCCAGCAGTAACTTGCCTGAGAGCTCCTGAGTGAGTGCGGAGGGGGGCCACTTCATGTAATTGGCATGGGGCCCCCTCAAGTTTTTTTAAGCCACTAGTAGCCAAGGAAACTCAGATTGCTCCTGCCTGGTGGAAGCAATCAAAAACAGCTGCTCCTGCCCGTCTGGAGCAATACCGGCTCCTGCAGTAGCCAGGATGGGTGCATGTGGGAAGCGAGCTGGGGCTGCAGGGGCCTTGGGGCTGCCTCTGCAGCCCCCAACATAGCTACTGGTGGGTGCCTTGGATGGACAACGGGGTCCACACCGAGAAGCACTTCAGGCACCAGGGGGGTGGAGTAACAGGGGCCATTATAGGCTTGACCATTCCCCTTTATTAAAAATAGAAGGCCCTGGGGCCGAGTGCCCCCTCCCCTTTACAAATTTCTTTTAACCCTAGGGGGGCCACTACTGGCTCCAGGAGGGCCACTGTGTCCCCCTGCCCTTCATTTAAAAAAAAGCAATGGAGATGGGGTCCCCAGAGCCTTTAGTGGCTTAGTGAGTGGGGGGTGGCACAACACTGTCACATAAAAGAAAAACGCCCCGGGGATGGGGTCCCTGGGGCCCGAAGTAGCTTGGGGAAGGGATCTGCACCAATGGGTTGAATGCAAGTGCAGATCACGCACAGCCGATGGGGTTGACTGCCCATGGTGGTTGGATGCAGGGTCTGTGGCAAACCCCATGCCGTACATGGCTGAAGCTGGCCATGAGTGGCAGGGTGTTGACTTTACATATAGTAATAAAATATTACTTCACGCTAGAACAACCCAAGAAATTCTCTGACAAAACTAAGGTTATAGTGACATTATAGTTATGTGGAAATTCAGTGACAATGTAATGTTTTAAACTTAAAAAACACAGAAATTCACCAGTTAAAGTTATCTCTAGTAGCAATAAATGATGTCCTTAGGTTACTCTAACTCGTGCCCTAAGGTAAATCTTCTTTACTTCCAGGTTTCACATTTGATGCGACCAATGACAGTGGATAACAAAATAGTTTGAAATCTGCATTGGCTTTGTTAGGCGTGGCACAGTGTGACTGCTTCACTATTATTTCAGGTCACTCAACAAACAGAGAGGACAGGCAGGACAGGCAGGTTAGATGAAGGAAGGTGTTAAATGATAAAAAGAAAGATGGCAAATGACTCACAGATGTAATCTTGTCCTGTACTCCCTACGACAGAGTCCTTATAACGTGGTTGCTATGTGCTCATGGCAGCAAATGTGAAAAATACGAGAAATGACTTCCAGCAACACGGGAAGAGTTAACCATGGCAACAGACCTGATGAAGTGATTTGGCCAATATTTGCGTGGAACTCTTGGCTTGTAAAACTGATGTATATAATAATAGCACTTTTATAGATTTTCCATGAATCACTCAGAGAGAAAAATATTATACCTCATCAGAGTCTTTCGGTACCTCCTTGAAAATGTCTAAACCAGCACTTTCAGCGTACAAAATATTATTGCAGTTCACATTCTTTCGTTGATTCCTCTAGGTATTGCTCATTACTGATTTTCTATATTGCTAAAAGTATAGAAAACTCTGGTCAATATTTTGCAAGCAATACCCTTAATATTCCTTTCGTGGAATATATATAGAAGCCAATACATCATCACTTCACGCATGTGTATGTATTAAACTTTCATTGCTGTTACAGACAGAAAATAATGCTATATGGCCTGTCTTATAATCTACAGGAATGCTCTTGTATTTGATGCAAAAGCACAAGACCTGCTTGGTAAGCTCTTCAACCCATGCCCTCACCACTCCCATTGAAATACACCATTGGACAGAATTGTAAGAAAACAAGGCTTTTTGCAGATGCCCCCCCCCCCCCACTTTTTGTCCCCATTTGGACTACCAGATGCTAATTTTTGACTTTGACAGTGCACTTAATCCCGCGAACAAGACTCAGGTGCCCGTGTTCCGTCCTAAAAAGTGACATGCGTAATTGACATCACCAATTAACAGAGACCATACCCCTCCTTATAAGTCCCTGGTAAGTGGTACTGTGGTACCCAGGGCATGGGGGGGTAAAGCTGTACTCAGGCCTTCAGCACTGGTTTTGCCACCCTGAGTGACCCAGGTAAACAGATGACAGAAGGCCTGCCATTGCAGACTGCAGGAACAGTGTTCACTGCTCCATTTCGATTTTGTCCTCACCATGTGTTACAGGGTCACATTTTAAACAGAGGCAATATGTTGAAGCTTACTAACCTGATTCCATCCTTGGGGAATGTAGCAACAAAGGACATCCTAGCAATTGAGTTCCTAAGGCCCGGTCAAGGGAATCTTAGTGAACATAACAGAGTCACATGGAGCTCTGAAGGACTAGCACAGAAGGTAGTGAATGAGGTGGAAACCTTTAAGAACTGGGGCATCTCAATATCTGTTCCCAAGACCTTTGGGTACCCCCATCTACATGAACAAAGCTACAGTGAAGAACCCAGGTCAAGCATGACAACAAGAAGAGTTTATTCAGTATTGAGGAACGCCGGAGTAAATCTGTGGGACATACCATAAATATGGCCAGAGACATTATCCCGATACCCTCTCAACACAAGATCATCGAAACCACAATGGGGTTGGTTAGCAAGTACACTAAATACGACTAGAAAGCTGTGATGACAAGGAGAACATGAAAGCAATCAGAGTGAAAATTCACTATGAATATGCTCCTGGAAATAAATGGGCTTGCTAGCAAATTGGACGACCCGCAGGCCATGCAGTATCTATGCACCTTTCATGTGGTGCTTTTGCAGGAGACCTGGGGGGCTGGGACTGTGCCATTGGAGGACTCCTCAAACTTCTTTTCTCCAGCAACTGAAGTCCTAAACCATGGGCATCAAAAAGGGGGGCTTGCAATTTATCTACCAACATCTATTGAAATGGAGGGCAAAGCACTCAAGGGCAAATATGAGAGTCTGCAATTTGTGGAATTGACCCTGAAAACATCTGATGGCCTCCTTCTCGCCTCTGTAATAGTGAACGTATACATTCACCCTAGCAAAAAGCCAGACTGCAGTTCTCAAAAACCCTGATGGAAAAGCTCATGAGCTTAAAAGAGGAGGAAAGGAATATTTCTCTCATAGTCTCTGGAGATTTTAACACGTGTCTGATGGGAGCTGCATCACCTAATGAGGTTTTGGCAGCACAAGACCAATTTTGGGGCATACAGCACCAAGAAAGCTTAAAACTGCATAAAAATGACAAGAAAGGCCAGCTGTTACTAGGGAACCTGGAGCATCCTGGGCTTAGGTTCCTGAACGGTCGTTTTGCTGGCGACTAACCCCGGGGCCTTCATATCACTCTAAATCAGGAGCATCCCTGATCGACTGCACCTTGATGGACTCACCTCTAATGCAACATGTAATCTTGTTTGCTCTTGGAGAGAAGATTGACAGCAATCACCGTCCACAGGAGATAGTTCTATCAATCATCCAAGGAGAACATAAGCCCTCAGTCGATCAGGAGACTACATCTTACATAATTAGTAATAAGAGGATTAAATGGGCATCCACTTCCTTGCCAAATCCTATTCAAGATGCGAAGGAATTACTCCACACCTCAGACGTAATGCATGATTCCCTGAGGAGCTGGAAACACTTTACAGTGGAATAAGCTTGCCTTATTGCAACAACAGTAATCATTTGACGCAAAGGCCATGGGTATAATGACACTCCTCATGATATCATGAGGAGAAATCACCACATTAGGGAAATAAAAAGGTGAGTAAACCAACTCTATAGAGCACTGAGGAAATCACAGAGTGATTTAAATCTCTGGAATGATTCAAATGAAGCTTTCTGGGCAAAACTGCTTTGTGATGCAAAAGAAACAACTCGGTCAACTTCTGGCAGACAGTGAATAGCATCGACAATCCCCCCACAGAGGAAAGCAAATTCAACCATCTCAGAAGCTACCTGTGCCAGCTTCCTAATTGCACACTTTAACATGATGTTCACAACTCACTTAAGGAGAATGTCACATTATCCCCAAGACCACAAGGAATCAAGAGCCTCAGCTTGCAACCATGTAAGCACCACAGTACGCGATAAAGGGTGTGACTGGCCGAACAGGGATAAAGAACAATATAAAAGGGAAAATAGAGCAGTTGGCCTAAACACAACCCCATCAACAAGGTCAAACAGTGCTACCTTGAGTCCTCAATCCACCTCACTAACTGGAGAGCCAGATAGAACTTACGTTAACAACTAGCGCACAGAACATCTAGAAACAAATTTCTAAAGGGCACCAGGAAGGTGCCCCAGGCCGAAATAGGATTGCCCCATTAATATTCAAGGAAGAACCATCTTACTGGGCTAAGAAGTTAGAGACATTCTTCAATTTTGCCTTATCCAGCGGCAGAGTCCCCGCCTCATGGAATGGCTCAGTGATCTCCTCAATATTCAAGGGGGGAAACAAAACCAAGCTTGAGAACTACCGCATAGTGGCATTAGTTGATAACAAAGCAAAATACTTAACAGGAACAATTCTGGAGGAGCTACAGATGTGGGTTGGGGAACATCACATAATCCCACTAAACCAGACTGTCTTCACCAAACGAACAGGGTCTATAACCAACATCACGGCCATTTCCCTGCTTAGTAACTTGACAATGTCTTATGACCAGACTGTCCACCTGTGTTTTATAGACTATGAATCCGCATTTGACAGGGTTAGCCTCAGCAAATTATGGTCAAAATGGGGGTTGAAATATGCCCGGCGACGTTCTAAGGGCACTGCAAATGTTGCAAACAGACACATGGATCAGGATAAAACTGGGAAATGGCTCCCGCTTGTCCAGGCATATACCAGTGACAGATGGATTAAAACAGGTATGTGTGTTGGTCCGACTCTCTTTAATCTGTTCCTTTCAGATCTCTCAACCTGACTAAATAAAGTTAACAGCAACGTGCCAAAATTGGGATGACACACAGTATCAAACCTGCTGTATGCGGACGACTTGAGAGAATGTGGCTAGAGTGGTCGACCTCGGAGCTGAGGAACCGGTTCGAGTCTCGGCAGGGACGCTCAGCATTCTGTGATTCTGGGCAAATCACTTAATCTCCCCGTGCCTAACAAAAATGAATGTGTGTCCATATGTAACGTAACTGGTGCTCATGTAAAGCGCTCTGATACCTCCAGGTCTAGTTAGCGCTATATTAAACTCCCCCCCCAAAAAAGACTTCGTTAGGGTTAGCAGGACAAAAGTGGGGCTGCTATGGCTCTTGGACGCAACCTTGGAATATTCCAACAATAACAGTTTGACTAATAATATAAAAAATACCAAAACTCGTACATTCCAAAGGAAAAAGTTGAAAAACCATAAGTGGTACTTAGGCACTGAAAACATGGGACAAACTAATGTGTACAAATATCTCAGAGTTCTCTTTAATCCTAATGAGAGGTTTTCAGCCCAAATGGAGGAAATCAAAAGGAAAGTCAAAGCACCTGGAGCCGGCCTGGGCTTGCTTCATGGGAAAATGATGGGCTTTTCATTCTGACCAATCCTGCATGTGGCACACACCAGAATCCTCCCCACATTAGCCTATGGGACTGAGGCCCTCAGGGGCTGGGACAGCGTTGTACTTGAATCCACAGTTTCAAAGATGTTGAAGGCTGTTTTAAATCTGCCGGCGAATACATCCCGTACACAAATCAGATTGGAGTTCGACCTGGTAAAATAAACCTTGGGCAGACAGGCGGTGTTTGAGAGCTACTGCCAACGCTTCAAACTTGCTAAGGAGGGCACTTTGGGTCATCATCTCTGGTTGAAAATACAGGGGAGGGATAGATCACTCATGAGAGCTGTCTTCCAAAGCTCACTTGTCACCCTGGAACTTTCATCCGCATGGCTCCTAAACCTGAGCTGCAGCAAATTGAAAAGAATAATAAAATCAAATACCAATATTGTCAAACAGTCGCTGGCAAGACGAAATCATGGGTGGTCAACTCTCTGTAATTACATGAAGCTCTCCCTCTCAAGGTTATCTAGTGACACCTTACAGCAAGGAGCAGTTTCTAAAATTTGGGTTAATGCCAGTATCAGCACATTAACCACCTTGGCAAAGAAAGGATTACTGGGTGCAGTGCAGGCTCTTCGATGAATTGCTTGAGGAGATCATTCATGTGCTCTGTCGCTGCAAAGCCACCATAGATGAATGCTGGAAGATCCTTTGCAAAGAGTTCATCAAGAGAAGAATAAGATCGTGTAGAGAGGTTGCTGTGGCATGTTTCAACCCCACGGTCCTCAGACTTAGCTGTGTGGTAGTAAAATTTCTCAGGATTGTGGAGAAAATGGCAATGGCTGAGGAATGCAATGGAGCAGACAAGATCTAGCTAGAAAGATGCAGCATAGTTATTGGGTCCCTATTGGCACACTTTCAGAGAAGACATGCGGGGTCACTATAGAGCTCCGGCACATCTTGCACTTTCACACTGTGGTGGTAAAATGTGTGATGAACTAAGGAGGCTCAGCAAGTAGGACAAGATGTAGCAACTGTGGCCGACTAGCATAATTAAAGGGGAGACTCGCAGAGACACTACAAGACACTGCAACAGCATTGCACATTTCCGTTCTTCTTCCTAATGATCTGAAGGAGACAAGACACTCTTTGGGAGATGGTCGGAGGCACTATTGCACTTTAGTCAATCCTTCCCCTTAGCATGGCCCCACAAAGATAGAGTCTGTTAGGTCCCACTCCATCACGACAAGAACTAACTCAAAACAGTCTAGGCAGCAACTCGCCACCCACTGTCTTATATTTCAGCATTTATGCTTTGGTGAACGGTCTGGAAGGTTTATCATAAATTGTTGGTTCTATTCAACTATTATTTCATACATATTGGTAGGCTAGCATTCTGAAATTAGTATTATCACAACTGAATTTTAAAATGAATCTACTGTTTTTATGCTAGTTTTAATAATGAGCACGGTAGATGGCAGACGTTGTTAACGTGGAATATAATGAATTTGATAGAATCATGAATTATTTATATTGCAACTACACAAATAAACTAAACTTGGATCTTGAAAGGTGGCTACAACATTAAACTACACTATAAGTGATTGTCTCCACAGGATAACATGGGGCTTGTACACAGGCACACCCGGGTTGCAGGCTCCATTACGGTACCACCTAAATATGGCAAGTTTGGTGTCAAACAACATACCTTCTTGCACCTGACGCGAATCTAGTCAAGGGAAGGCTGGCATGCACCCTGGTGGCTACATGTGGTAGCCCACTTGGTTGCCCTAGCTGACTTGTGCTTTGGCTATAAGGCCGGGTTTTCCTGCCCCAGCTGCTACCAAGACAGGGTTCAGACCTCCTGCAAGGCAGTGTGAGCACTCCCAGGAGTCAGAATAAAGGCTTCGGCAGGAAGGAGGTCACACCTCCCTCCTCCCAATTGGGATAGTGAAGTGACACATCAGAGTGATAAACTTCAAAGGTTGAACTGCCTCTGATATGCATCTGGGCTGTCCTCCTGAGGAGGACACATCCCTCCATTTGCCCCATGCATGCTTAATTCCAGGCAAGGTGGGAAATGAGGTATGCAAGAGTTGTACAACATCTGGAAGGCTGTTCCTCGCCTCTAGGGTGTGCAGCCTGATTTGTGGACCTAAAGTTAATTTCTGCCATCTTTAGGAGGGTAGAAATATTAGGGTAATCTACACCACCGGATGTGGTCTCCGCGAGGGCAGATTAGCTGTAAGGGACTAGCTGCCCATTGGCTACTAGCTCACCCATCCCTAACACCCCTAAATCCAGGATTTAAGGGATCCACCTAACACCTAGACCTCAATTCGGAGCAACTTACTTCAAAGAAGGACTAAGAGGAGACCCGTGTCACCAACAAAAGGACTTTGTCCACTTGCACAAAGCAAAAGAGGAATATTGTGTCCATGAGACAACAGATTTGGAACTGAGTGAACGCCTCTCATTCTTGCCTAAAACTCAACATTCTCAAAGAGAGGGACCCTTGTGGAAGCCAGAGGCACCTTCTAACTCCCCATGATTGGTAGGACCAGTCCCCTGCAAAGAGCAGATAAAACGATGCTCAGAAACCAAAGAATGGCAGGCTATCGGGCCCTCCAAGGGATCGCCTAAAGTTAAATGATGTAGTCCATTCTAGGAGTTGTAGTCTGGCTATCATCAAAGTTTCAAGCCACTACCGCACTCCCCTGGACCTCCGGATGTCGAAGTTCCTTTAAGTAACTTTTACCACTTGCTAGGCTTGTTGTCACCAGTCCGGTAACCGACCCCTTAACTCAACGCTGCATTAAGGGAGCATTCCACAACACCTGGGACAGATGTCAGCAACCATTTTGCCTCCCGTTTCTGGCAGCATCGTCTCTGTGGGGAAAGCAGTTTTACTGCTGGCCCATTTAGAACCACTGATGGCAAGGACAACCACTGCCCCTGGGCTCCACGGGCCAGGTAAAATTTAACTGACTGTTGTGGTCTGGTCCTGGGACCCCCACCACCTCTAGAGGGTGGAATGCAAATCGACCTATAAGTGAACGATTATCACTAGTAGGTTTATCAATTGACCACAATGGTAAAAGACTGCTGTATTTATTGCACTTTTTTTCCATTGCTTTGAAAATCCATAACTCTGTTTATAAGTATGCTAAACAGTTCATTTTGGTGTAAAAAATTATATAAAAATAAGGTCTAATTTTATAAATTGGTGTCAGATTTCTATTGTTTTATATGAATTACTTATGAATCATTATGGTACATTAAAATGCTTAACAATGATTCCTCTAGTACTGTCTGACTGCACTTTGCCACACTAACAGGACTGAGCTAAGGATTTATTATTGTGTATCCAAGGATCATCTTTGAGGCATTGTGATAATATTGCATGGTAAGGTTCCCAAACCATACCACATAATATTTTACTTTCCTACAAGCATGCGCTGTCAGGGTCATTTTAAGTCGAGCATTGGAGACCTCTTATATATACTTTAGTATATACTTATATGTGCAATGTACTTTGTTGGCTCGAGAGATCATGCCTAGGACTTGTCTGCTTCCACTTAGGGACTTTTTTTTCTGTTCAACTGCCTCTATTTAACTGTCTTGATAGAAAATAACTAGTAGAGGTCAGCAAAATACCAGAATTGCTTTCTGCTTGTTCAACTGCCTCTATTTAACTGTGTTGATAGAAAACGACCAGTAGAGGTCAGTAAAATACCAGAATTGCTTTCTGCTTAGGGACTTTCTTTTTTATTTTTCTGGCAACTGTCTTTATTTAACTTTCTTGATAGAAAACGACCAGCAGAGGTCAGTATAATTTGAGAATCACTTTAGCATTTTCTAGATTCCAGTCCAAAGAAATTGTCTTCCACGAGCACCAGCAGACAAGAATATTTTTTTTAAATCTTGTATTTTCAGTGATATGACCACCGAAGGCCTTGATTTTATATTAAAAACACAGCTTTGCACTATATCATTTCCCGCTGAAAGGCAATATTTTGCTCCATGTGTTCCAATACCTGGTGTGTCATGCAGTTTGGTGCTTACTTTCCCTCCATGTTAAATAACAGTAGATGTTTCAGCACCCAGGCCAATGTGCTGCATAGCTAAATACATATAAGGGCCCAAAGGCGAGACCGATTGCATTGCAAATGCTTGTTTCCTTTTCCTCTGACACGTGGATGGTTGCCTACTTAATGCGAAGCCGCAGACCTTGGGCTCTTGCCAGGCTGGGGCATATGGAAGTAGATCAACGGGTCTAATGTACTTGAACCCATAGAAGGGCCTGCTAATAGCTAATAGACTAATAGCCAGTGTCATCTGCAAAGAGTTGATAAAGGACCCTCTCAGGATCAGTTCGCTACTCAATGTTGTCCACCTCTCGACACCCTCAATTTCTGAAAGCTATTACAGTACAGAACATTGAGGTGAACAAATGAGGGAAGATAATGGAGGGAACAGTGCGGAAGGAGACCTGGAAGACAATGAAATAGTATAAGACTAGGTATTTGTATGTGACTATCGCAATCTTTCTCTCTATATGTTTTTTCAATCATATATATATATATATATATATATATCGGTCCGTCAGCTTGCTGCAGGAGCAGCCCCCAGGCCTGCGACGTTGGTGCTGTTAGTGGCAGCAGCAGCCACTATAATCCGATCAGAATCTTGTATTCTGCGTCAATTCCAGGAATGAGAAGACAGCACACCAGGAAACCGCACAAAAACTTTATTGTGCACTAGCTTTAGAAGGACGACGCGTTTCGGCGTTTGCCTTTGTCAAGTAACTTTCGACATGCCAATCAGCCATAGAAATACACGTGCAAGGTTCATTAACATGGAAAAAACACTTCAAGATTGCGCTACATCGTAAATGCTATGTAAGATAATTATAATACATTCATTCTATAATATTACGAACGAAAGCTGAATGCGGTTGCATAAAAATAAAATTACAATTTACTTGAAAAAGCATGCTGTGTAAATACGTGAATGTGTTAGCTAATCGTAGTATTGTTTGAGACAATAAAGTTGGATTTAATACAAACGCAAGTAATGACTACTAATTATATACATCGTAATTCATAAATTCCTCTGCGCAATAGCGTCATTTGGAATACGAACAATTAATTAAATGTAGGCTGAAATAGCCATACGAATAATCCAGAAAGCTCAAAATTACACTAGAAGGCACAAACTATACGGACCGAATACTGACACATTCATGGTTATACTCAATCAAATGATACGGTAAATGCAATTGCATGAGCCACGAAATCCTATTTTGGGGGGCATGCTATTTGGATGGGTGTTCAATCCTCATGTTAAATGAACATAATGTTATGGAATTTATTATGACTTAATAAAGTTGGACTTGATATCTACACATCGATAATGGCTGCCCATTATTTCCAACGTTGTAAAACATCACTCTGCACAATTGTGCCGATTGAAAAGTAAATTGTCAATTCAATGTAGGCTAAATTAGCCATAATTTTGATCTAAAGTGACATTCATTTCAATTATAATCACATAGGACCCTAAGATCATAGTTATTACGCTTTTGTGTTTAGTAACGGGCAGATGGTACTGACAGTAGATACTAATATTGTCAATAATGTTCTAATAGATCAATGATAGAGCTTCCCTATATTAATCTAAGTGGGTGACTGGCAAATTACGGAAGTATCCATTGCTAAATGCTGGACAGGAAGGAGTGGTGGGTTAGTGATATATATGATGAAAAGGCTTGTAGTCAACAATATTATGGTATCAAAAGTAGTATAATTACTATATGGTCTCTATAGTAATATGAATACTCCCAATCTGCAGTTGGGATTTTATGTTATTTTCAAATTTATTTTCACAATTGTTTTTATACTCACTTTTAAACAAGATAGGGACATAGGTGTACTGAGGATGATATTACATTTCCCTATTGGGATATCACATAGGCGTTTACCACAATTGTGGATGCTCCTTTTGGAACTCCTTCTGGGCTTCCTACTTTTCATCCCAGTTACTCCCCTTTACCCTTCCTCTTTCACGTATTTTCATCATATATATCACTAACCCACCACTCCTTCCTGTCCAGCATTTAGCAATGGATACTTCCGTAATTTGCCAGTCACCCACTTAGATTAATATAGGGAAGCTCTATCATTGATCTATTAGGGGAGTAACTGGGATGAAAAGTAGGAAGCCCAGAAGGAGTTCCAAAAGGAGCATCCACAATTGTGGTAAACGCCTATGTGATATCCCAATAGGGAAATGTAATATCATCCTCAGTACACCTATGTCCCTATCTTGTTTAAAAGTGAGTATAAAAACAATTGTGAAAATAAATTTGAAAATAACATAAAATCCCAACTGCAGATTGGGAGTATTCATATTACTATAGAGACCATATAGTAATTATACTACTTTTGATACCATAATATTGTTGACTACAAGCCTTTTCATCATATATATCACTAACCCACCACTCCTTCCTGTCCAGCATTTAGCAATGGATACTTCCGTAATTTGCCAGTCACCCACTTAGATTAATATAGGGAAGCTCTATCATTGATCTATTAGAACATTATTGACAATATTAGTATCTACTGTCAGTACCATCTGCCCGTTACTAAACACAAAAGCGTAATAACTATGATCTTAGGGTCCTATGTGATTATAATTGAAATGAATGTCACTTTAGATCAAAATTATGGCTAATTTAGCCTACATTGAATTGACAATTTACTTTTCAATCGGCACAATTGTGCAGAGTGATGTTTTACAACGTTGGAAATAATGGGCAGCCATTATCGATGTGTAGATATCAAGTCCAACTTTATTAAGTCATAATAAATTCCATAACATTATGTTCATTTAACATGAGGATTGAACACCCATCCAAATAGCATGCCCCCCAAAATAGGATTTCGTGGCTCATGCAATTGCATTTACCGTATCATTTGATTGAGTATAACCATGAATGTGTCAGTATTCGGTCCGTATAGTTTGTGCCTTCTAGTGTAATTTTGAGCTTTCTGGATTATTCGTATGGCTATTTCAGCCTACATTTAATTAATTGTTCGTATTCCAAATGACGCTATTGCGCAGAGGAATTTATGAATTACGATGTATATAATTAGTAGTCATTACTTGCGTTTGTATTAAATCCAACTTTATTGTCTCAAACAATACTACGATTAGCTAACACAATCACGTATTTACACAGCATGCTTTTTCAAGTAAATTGTAATTTTATTTTTATGCAACCGCATTCACCTTTCGTTCGTAATATTATAGAATGAATGTATTATAATTATCTTACATAGCATTTACGATGTAGCGCAATCTTGAAGTGTTTTTTCCATGTTAATGAACCTTGCACGTGTATTTCTATGGCTGATTGGCATGTCGGAAGTTACTTGACAAAGGCAAACGCCGAAACGCGTCGTCCTTCTAAGGCTAGTGCACAATAAAGTTTTTGTGCGGTTTCCTGGTGTGCTGTCTTCTCATTCCTGGAATTGACGCGGAATACAAGATTCTGATCATATATATATATATATATATATGTAAGAATCCAGGTTCTCTGGTTGGCACAGGTAGGTACTTGTGACAAGCAGGGAACCGTTCCTCTAGTCAGGGTAAGGGGTTACACTACTAAAACAACCCCTGCTCACCCTCTAGGTAGCTTGGCGCGAGCAGACAAGGCTTATCTCAGAGCGTTATAGGTTAAGCATTTGTGAACACATACAGTAACCAAGTGACAACACTACAAATGGACACCACACAGGTATTTATATTAAAAATAAGGATTCTTTATATAGGATTATCACAAGACCATTAAACGATTAAAAATACACAATACGGTTGCTTAGTTGGTAGAAGATTGCTAAGTTCTTAAATGTGACACTTTAAGTCAATGTACCTTAGATGCGACACGCAGGGCAACGAAAGTGTTGCAGCAATGCAGATGCGTTGAAGTTCTTGGTGCAAAAGAAATAAAGACGGGATCTTCCAGATGTGTTATGCTTCCCCGATGTTGCGAGGAGACTCGACTCGATGCGTCAGCTACAGCGGCATCACCCTTGACGAGATGCGACGACAGCGGCCTTGGCAGCGGCACTCTTCTCCGACGTTGCGAGACGCTTCCGCTCGATGCGATGCTGCAGCGGCGACACCCATTTCTGCGAGATGCTACGACAGCGGCTCCGACGGCGGCACGCTTCTCCGTGGATGTGAGGCGCTTTTCTGGATGCGGTGCAATGCGACAACTACGATGGCTGCGATGGCGACACGCTTCCTACTCGATGCGAGACTCTTCTCTCGATGCGGTGCAATGCGACAGCTACGATGGCTGCGATGGCGACACGCTTCTTCGGCGTTGCGAGACACTTCCGGAATGATGCGAGACGCTTCCGCTCGATGCGATGCTGCAGCGGCGACACTCTCTGCAAGATGCAACGGCAACAGCTCCGACGGCGGCACGCTTCTCTTCCTTGCGTCGCGCTTCCAGCTCCTTTGCGACACGCAGTCCCTCAGAAGGCCCAACAACAGCAGCAGGCACTTCCAAAAAGACTCTGGGGAGCTGGGGGTGAAGTCCACTGGTCCTGGGACTTCGTTCAGGGGGCAAGCTCAGTTCAAGCCCTTGGAGATCTTTTTAAAGCACAAGTTGAAGCAAAGTCTTTAGTAGTCTTTCTCCTCTCCTTCAGCAGCAAGGCAACCACTGCAGGCCAATCCCCCAGGTCAGGGACAGTATTCCTCCTACAGCTTTCCCAGTTCCTTCTCCTCTCGGCAGAGGTTCTTCTTGTTTCAGCAGGATCTAAATTCTTGGGAGCAGGGTCCCAATACTTATACCCCTAATTCCTTTGTTCCTCTGGGGTAGAGGGGCCTTTGCCCAGTCCAAACCAGTTCTTGAGCACTCTGTTGACATGACTCTGCCTTTCTATTCAGGGTGCAGGGCAGAGACATCAGCCGCTCCGCAGGAGGTGGAGCCAACATTGTGGTAGCAGAGCACAACCCTATTCAGAGCCCAGGTGTACTCCTCCCACCCATCTGACTGCCAATCTTCCTATTCACCACCAGGCTGCCTAGCCCTGCCCCTCTGGGTTTCCACAGCCCTGTCACTCACACAAACCAGACAGGCAGATACACATCCTAGCAGAGGCGGGCTGAAATGGTCAAGCAAGCAAATACCAACTTTCTAAAAGTGGTATTTGCAAACACAGAATATTAAAATAAACTTTACTAAAAGATGTATTTTATTATTCTGAGTTCAGGCATACTAAACTCGAGTTTCTACCATGTTTTCTCGGTCTGTTAGGATCATAGAATGTAACAATTCTAACAGCCCATTATGGCCTATGGGAATAAGTAGCCTTGCAATAGTGAAAAACGAAAATGGCTGTAATTCACTATTAGGACATGCCACACACATCAGGGCTTGTCCTACCTTACGCTTAAAATGCACCCTGCCCTTGGGTCTACCATAGGGGTGACTAATATGAAGTTAAGGGAAGGTTTAGGGACTGGCAAGTGTGTGCACTTGCCCAGTCAGCATGACAGTACCAGACTGCACGCAGGTTCTGCAATGGCAGACCTTATATACATTTTACCAGGCTGTTCTGTGGGTGGCACAACCAGTGCTGCAAGCCCACCAGCAGCATTTGTATTTACAAGCCCTGGCACTCCCGGTGCACTTTACTGGGGTCTGACAGTAAACCAAATAAGCCAATCATGGAATCCAACCAACATATACATTTTAAATAGGGAGCACTTGCACTGTGGCACCGGTTGGCAGTGGCACAGTGCTCTGAGCAGCTAACACCAGCAAAACACATGAGGCACAGCGACAAAAAGTGGAAGGAAGACTCACGCCAAGGTGCCAGGTCTAACAATATTAATATACCTGTAACAAAAGATAACTTGCAAATAATGATAGTAGATGCTCAATGCTCATTTCCTCCCATTGTGCAGTTTTTCCATTATATAACACATATAATGGGTGCTGAAAATCAGGACAAAGGTATTTAATATACACACCTATCAGAGAACATGTTATATATAGTTAGTTGTGAAGTTTAGTACAACCAACCTATACAATATACCAGCCTTATATCACAGGGAAAAGAATCTAGAACCGAAATTCTAGGGGCCCCTTTTAAAATGGCCAGAAAATATTGTCATGAATAAATATAAATTTGATGAGCTTATTATTATCATAGCGCTGAAATTATTCAGTTCTTTCACCCATATATATATGTGATTTCCAATTGAAAGAAAACTTAAATGGAAAAGTAACTTGTCCAACATTCGGCAGTCTTTTTCGCCTTCAATCCAAAAGAAGATTCGAAGCAATTCAACCCAGCAGGACATGCCATATTCATGCCGTCCATAACACTCGGTGTCAGGAAGCCGGTCTCTCTCAGACCCTTGATGAGCAACGTTAGCTATTGCTTAACGCTGTGCCCACGGAAAATACAATTGCTTGTGCTCTGGAAAAAAGAGAAAACAAATATGACAGACCGTGTCCATGACATCCTTAGCATACCGTAACCTGCAACAATCTTTGCTTCATAGTCTTGTGAGGAACGAACGAGTTTTCTGCACAGGTATGTGGGCTGACCCCCCTTTATCTCTTCTAGTGCAGACAAGTTTACAATGCGATTCCAAGAGCACCTACGAAGCCTCACTGATTCATAGGAAATGTAGTGCGTCCATATCAAAGAGTCTATTCCCATTTTTACTTCTTCCAGCCCACCGTTCTACTAACGTGTAATACACCTGAAGGTATTCATTAAAACACGCTTTCTAATTATCATTCCACTCGTCCTGGGAACCATCAGACCATATGGCAGTGTTCATTAGCTCTCTGTGTAGGCACCCCAATCAAGTTGCAACAGTTTATCTCCCTCACAGAGAACGCTGCTATGAACCTGGCTTGTTTGAATATCTATCATGAAAAGCCGTTATACAGCGAGGAACATGGATACCATTAGCCGGGTCCCATGAATTCTCCTCTGCACCATATACCTTCTATGAAATCAGATACCACAAGGCTGATCCCTTTTTTTGGAATCCAAAATTTTACCTATCTCATACTCTATGCATTATCCACCCAAATAGGAGGAGGATTTTTCTTAACAGGAGTATAAGAAGGTTTCAACAGTGACACATGAAAAACTGGGTGCATTCTCATCGTTGTTGGCGGGGCCAGCAAAACTGTAACCGGTATAATGCATTTCTTTACCGTATAAGGACCAATGAATCTAGAATTAAAATGTATTTTCTGAATCATATATTTTTGATTGATAACCAAACAACATCATCTACTTGATAGTTAGGATTAGGTCTATGATGCTTATCAGCCATTTTATTGTATTGTATCTTGGCTTGAATGAGATTATTGTGTGTATTCTTCAATGTATGTTGTATATGAGTCACCCTTTCCTTTACTTCTGGCATTTGATCATTTTGCTCTGGATGAATCAATGGTACTAATCGAGGATGAAAACCATATGTACTGTAGAAAGGTGCAGTTTTTGTGAATTGGTGTATGCTATTTCAGCTAACCATAACAGATCACCCCATGCATCAGTATTCTCATCCACATGTCATCGTAAGTATTGTTTCAAAGTCTGATTCAGTCTTTCTGTTTGCCCATTCATCTGTGGATGGAAAGTGGTTGATTTTCCTGACTTCATATGCAATGACTTACACCACACCTCCCAAAAAACATGCAGTGAATTGTGTTTCCCTGTCAGAAACAATAGTTGTAGGAAGACCATGTGATCTTACAATGTGTTGCATCTATAGTTGCGCAAGCTGTCCTGCGGTGGAACTTGAGAACAAGCTATGAAGTGTCCCATCTTTGTGAGGCTTCCTATTACCATCAAAATGGTGGTGTGACCTTTATCTGTAGGTAAACCCACAATAAAGTTTAATGATATAGTTTCCCACTACGTTTCTGGAAGGAGGTGAAGCCCGGGCGGAGCATGCGGAGTTGCTCTACGCGGAGCTCCATGGAGTTGGGCAAAAACTCTGCTCCGCTCCACTCTGCGCGTCCACCCCGCAATAAATCTTTATAAAATAAAAATACAAATTAAGGTAAATAAAACACACTTACCTTTATCGCGGCGTCTCTGGGCTGCCTACCTCCTCCTCGCCGTGTTCCTGCAGAATTCGCTACGTCAGACGTATGTCGTGTAGGACTTCACGCGCATCTTCCAGTGCAGGCAAGTTTACGAAGCAATTCCAAGAGCACATACGAAACTGCACTGATTCATGGGAAATGTAGTGCATCCATATCGAAGACTCAATTCCCATATCCACTTCTTCAAGCCCACCATTCTACTAACATGTACTACAGCTGAAGATATTCATCAAAACATGCTTTCCGATGATCATTCCACTATTCCTGAGACCATATGGCAGTGATCATTAGCTTTCTGTGTGGGTGGGCCAATCGAGTTGTAACAGCCAGCTTCGGTTTGGGAAGGCAGGCAGTCGCACATTGGGAAAGGGATAGTGCATAAGGGTGACCTATGTGCTGTTTTTTAGGGCATCTGCTTCATTCCTCTCCTGCCAGACCATCGCACTTACCCTGTAGCAAACTTCCTGTGTAGAGTGTTTAACAATATTCTCTTTTCCGGCAGCTATCCGGCTACCTGAAGGAAGCTTTTGTCTCACCCCTACTCAAAAATCCCAAGGCCAACCCCTTAGAGATGAAGAACTTCTGCCCATCTCCCTTCTGCCCCACCCCGCTAACATTTTGAAGAAATTCATCAACACTGAGCTGATGAATCACGTTAAATCACAGGAGATCTTAGACCACTCAAAATGGGTTGTGCACTGGCCATAGCACCGAGTCTGCCCTCGTTGCTGCCAGTGATCATATTCATATGCAGGTGGATCAGGGGGGATCGGCGGTGCTGATTATGCTCAATCTGTCGGCGGCATTCAACACTGTCTCCCCAGCACACATGGTTCAACGTCTGCAGGAAGTGGGAGTTATGGGAAAGGCCCTGCAGCTTCTCCACTCTTTCATGTCTGGGAGAAAGAACATCATCAGCTGCGGAGGTTTTAGAGCCAGGGCTTTCAGTATTCCCTGTGGGTTCCCCAGTGTTCCTTTCTGAACTCCACCCACTTTAACATTTATGTGAACCCTCTAGCCGAGTTGATGAGATCTTTTGGATTCCAGGTGATTTCTTATGCGGACGACACACAAATCATTGTTTCCATCTCGAATAATTTTCAATTGGTCGCAAAGAAATTTAATAAGTGTATGGCAAGCATTATCCACTATTCCTGGGACCATATGGCAGTGATCATTAGCTTTCTGTGTGGGTGGGCCAATCGAGTTGTAACAGCCAGCTTCGGTTTGGGAAGGCAGGCAGTCGCACATTGGGAAAGGGACAGTGCATAAGGGTGACCTATGTGCTGTTTTTTAGGGCATCTGCTTCATTCCTCTCCTGCCAGACCATCGCACTTACCCTGTAGCAAACTTCCTGTGTAGAGTGTTTAACAATATTCTCTTTTCCGGCAGCTATCCGGATACTTGGAAGGAAGCTTTCGTCTCACCCCTACTCAAAAATCCCAAGGCCAACCCCTTAGAGATGAAGAACTTCTGCCCATCTCCCTTCTGCCCCACCCCGCTAACATTTTGAAGAAATTCATCAACACTGAGCTGATGAATCACGTTAAATCACAGGAGATCTTAGACCACTCAAAATGGGTTGTGCACTGGCCATAGCACCGAGTCTGCCCTCGTTGCTGCCAGTGATCATATTCATATGCAGGTGGATCAGGGGGGATCGGCAGTGCTGATTATGCTCAATCTGTCGGCGGCATTCAACACTGTCTCCCCAGCACGCACGGTTTAACGTCTGCAGGAAGTGGGAGGTATGGGAAAGGCCCTGCAGCTTCTCCACTCTTTCATGTCTGGGAGAAAGAACATCGTCAGCTGCGGAGGTTTTAGAGCCAGGGCTTTCAGTATTCCCTGTGGGTTCCCCAGTGTTCCTCTCTGAATCCCACCCTCTTTAACATTTATGTGAACCCTCTAGCCGAGTTGATGAGATCTTTTGGATTCCAGGTGATTTCTTATGCGGACGACACACAAATCATTGTTTCCATCGCTAATGATTTTCAATTAGTCGCAAAGAAATTTAATAAGTGTATGGCAAGCATTATCCACTATTCCTGAGACCATATGGCAGTGATCATTAGCTTTCTGTGTGGGTGGGCCAATCGAGTTGTAACAGCCAGCTTCGGTTTGGGAAGGCAGGCAGTCGCACATTGGGAAAGGGACAGTGCATAAGGGTGACCTATGTGCTGTTTTTTAGGGCATCTGCTTCATTCCTCTCCTGCCAGACCATCGCACTGACCCTGTAGCAAACTTCCTGTGTAGAGTGTTTAACAATATTCTCTTTTCCGGCAGCTATCCGGCTACCTGGAAGGAAGCTTTTGTCTCACCCCTACTCAAAAATCCCAAGGCCAACCCCTTAGAGATGAAGAACTTCTGCCCATCTCCCTTCTGCCCCACCCCTCTAAAATCTTGAAGAAATTCATCAACACTGAGCTGATGAATCACGTTAAATCACAGGAGATCTTAGACCACTCAAAATGGGTTGTGCACTGGCCATAGCACCGAGTCTGCCCTTGTTGCTGCCAGTGATCATATTCATATGCAGGTGGATCAGGGGGGATCGGCGGTGCTGATTATGCTCAATCTGTCGGCGGCATTCAACACTGTCTCCCCAGCACGCATGGTTCAACGTCTGCAGGAAGTGGGAGTTATGGGAAAGGCCCTGCAGCTTCTCCACTCTTTCATGTCTGGGAGAAAGAACATCGTCAGCTGCGGAGGTTTTAGAGCCAGGGCTTTCAGTATTCCATGTGGGTTCCCCAGTGTTCCTCTCTGAACCCCACCCTCTTTAACATTTATGTGAACCCTCTAGCCGAGTTGATGAGATCTTTTGGATTCCAGGTGATTTCTTATGCGGACGACACACAAATCATTGTTTCCATCTCGAATGATTTGCAATTGGTCGCAAAGAAATTTAATAAGTGTATGGCAAGCATTATCTGCTGGATGAGGGGTAACACCCTAAAGATCAATGCCAATAAGACAGAGACACTGGTATTTGGTTAGCAAAATTCAATCTGGTCAAATGCTTGGTGTCCAGCACACTCTGGTCCCCTTCCTATTCCGGTTAGGACAGCATAAAACCTGGGTGTCACTTTCGACAAGGCTCTTACCTTTGATACCCAGGCCAGCCGTACTGTCAGCCCCAGTTTCTATATTCTAAACACCCTTAGAAAGGTGCTACCCTACATTCCATCTGAACTGTATTGGTCTACCATTATTGCACTGGTCACCTCGCGGCTTGACTACTGCAAAGCTCTTTATCTCAACATCAATTCAGCTTCTCTGAACAAGCATAAGGTTGTCCAGAATGCAGCGGCCAGGTCGATCCTTAACATTCCGAAGCACCAATCAGCCAGGGAGGGGATTTGTGCCTTGCACTGGCTCCCCATTAGGGAGCACATCTCTTTCAAGGTCCTTAATATGGTTTATAAGGCCTTGCATAGTAAGGGCTCACCACAGCTGAAATCCATGTTCCAATCGTACACCCCATGAAGGACTTTGAGATCCTCTTCTCAGAAAAAACGGATCTCTCCAAGATATCGCTGGGCCAGATGGGCCAGCCCCACCTTTTCGGTAGCAGCCTCCAAACTCTGGAACTCCCTGCCCTCTTCCATTTCCCACGTGGAATTTCTCACGGTTTTCAGAAAATTGTTGAAAACATGGCTTTTCTCATTCGTCTGCTCAGCGCCTTGACACCCCTGGGTATAAGTGCACTTTACAAATTTTATCCTCTCCTATCCTACAGGGGGCGGGGGAGGGAGTAGGTCTGGGAATGGGCCTCGCTAGGGGGCAGGTGTTGCTCTAACTGTTGGGCCATCTTCACTTCACCTGGGTAATGCTGTGGGCCTTTCACCTTGCCCCCTTGCCCACCTGGCCCTGAAGCAGAGTCTTTTTCCTGACCCCTCCTTCATGGAGCCATCACATACAGGTCATGGTGGGTGGGGGAGGGTGGGAGTATGCAGGGGCCTGGGGGGCAGTTGACTTTGTGGACGCTGCACCACTTTTACCTCAGCCCCCTCCCGGAATCAGCAGCTGCTCTGAGCTTTTCTTGACCCTCCCCTTCCAGGCCATCACCCTGAGGCTATGGTGGTCTGGAGAGAGGGTGAGTAAGAGGAGTGACTTCGCCGTTGCTGGGGGTCAGGTGTTGTCACCTTGGTCCCAGTGTCCTCAGGCCTTGGTGGAAGGGGCTGTATCTATATGCAAAGTACTCGCTTTGAGGCCAACTTGACCAGAGAAAAACAATGAGAGGATGTGGCGTTAGGGCCAAAGCTGCCAACTTTGGAGCTGGGGGACTATGTTAGGTCGCAGGCTCTGCTAAACATCCAGTGTTTCTGGCCAAATCATGAATGGGCTTACTTATTAAAATATCACGCAGCACAGCAAGTCACTTTGCTGCGCTGCTTGTTAGGGAAAGCGCAGGAATGCGCCATACTTAACATTATATGGTGCATTCCTGTCTTTAATCTGCACTGGCGAGCAATGTGTTGCCTAGCGCCAATGCAGGCACCCTTGCACCATGGTGCAAGGTTGCCTGCATTATGAGGAGGATTGCTCTTGTGCAGGAAGGGACATCTTCCAGCACAAAAACAATCCTGAGAGGCATTTTTCTCTTTCTATGTATGCAGCAAAATGCAGCACATGTAGAAAGAGGTCGTAACGAGGAGAAATAAAGATATTTCTCCTTGTTCCACCTCACCTGAAGAAGTGTAGCATTTTGATGGATTGCCAGGCCTACCTGTAATGGAAAACCTGAGAATGCACCAAAATCCATGGGTGGATGCATGGGAACACCCACGCTCCACCGGTGGAACGCCTCCCTGGGGCAGAGTAACACAACACATTGATTTGCGCTCCCTTGCTTTACTCTAGATTTAGCAAGCCTTGCAAGGCCACACAATGGGGCCTTATGTGGCTTGATACATATATCTTAAGAGTTGCTTTTCTTTCATGCTACTTTGCCTGTTGCAAGGGCTACTCCAGTCTTTGATCAATTTGGCCCTTAATCTCCCAAGGCCGCTAAAAATGAATTTCATCTTGTGTAGTGTAACTGGTACTCATGTAAATCACTCCAGTACCACTGGGCCGAGTTCACCCTACATAAAGCTGCAAAAAAGAAAATGGCCATGTGTTCATGTTTTAAGATTCTGCAAAGACCTGCACGATAATTAAAGAAGACCCTTTTGTATAAAAACTTCCATATTCTTTTTTTAATATGGCCTTTTTTCCTTTGTTTATTTTAACTATTAGTCATGGCTCAATAAAGCAACTTTAAACACATTTTAAATTGCTTTCGCTTTACTTTTGCTGTTTAAAATGCACACTGATCAGAGGAGAAAATACCAGCTTTGTGTGATTTAACAAGTGTCCAGGTGGATACCCTAGCCAGAGCAGGTGTTGTGTACCTTGAGCCATTTTATTTCACCTCACACGCCCGGCAAAGATACAGTTCTTCTTATTTTCAACAATGTAACTGGCTTAATAAGTTTTAAAATGCCTAAGTTATTAAACACTGCTCTAAAATTGGGTACAATGAGACTAACCAAAGGGTGTTGCATGAAAAGGCACGATCCGGTAATGTGGATCATTGGGAGTTTCCGGGCCTAACTGGGATCTCAATCCGATCCTGATAATAGCCTCTGTCAGAAATGCTAGCATGTGTGGTGTTTACTCAGGTGCAGATAAAGCTCTTGCTGTCTTTTTTTATTGCTCACTATGGGGCATATTATCAAGGCGGCGCTATGAAATTATCGGCGCTTTTGCGTCCGTTTTCGGGCGAAAAGCGGCAATAATTTCATCGCCTTATCAGCAAAGACACGCTATCGCGTGTTTTGCTGACTTAGCGCCCGTTTCCAGCATGCCTAACTTTGCATCGCTAATGAGATGCAAAGTAGGCATGGCTGTGAAACCAACCAGGGAAAATATTGCGAAGGCAGCTTCGCGATATTAACAAGGAAGGGTAGCGATTTTTTAAATTGTGGTAAGTATGCCTTAACGCAGGAATTTAACGTCTGTTAAATTCCTGACTAAGGCATACTTAACATGGGGGGTGGATTCTGTGGCTAAGACCACAGGCCCCATCATCTAGGATATCGTCGTTTTCCACCATGGAAAATGGCGATATCCACACTATCTCTGGAATTTTTATCGCCTCTGCGATGCGCGTTGTTGATAACACTCTAACCGGGCAATAAATTCCAGAGATAGCCGGCGATAAATATGCAAGCGCTAAGTGCGCTTTGCGATAATTATCGCTGGCCCTTGTTAATATGCCCCTGTGTGCATTGTGCTTAAAAATACACTAAAGGATTGTTAAAGAAAAAAAAGATCCAGGTCCACAAGAAAAGCAGCAACACTTTGAACTGCACCCCTATCATAGTGGGGTTGGGCCCCTGAACAGACCAGAGAGACCCTCCCTGCTTATATATGTGGATCTGCAGTCAAGGTCTCAGCTTCTATGATGTGCACCTCTGACGGTCTGTGTGTGTTACGTAGATGCATATGACCTGAATTTATGTTAATATAAGGTTGAAATAATATTTGTGTTGAAAACACCCTGGATTGCGTTCTGCCTAAATCAAGTATGTACCCTCTGAAGCCTACGGAATTAGATCTGATTTGTTAAATTTGTGACAAAAGTGAGTCAGGCTCTCTTGACAACAGACATGGAGCTGTGTAATGCCCTGCCAAACGTCCTGCAAGCCATACAACAAAAGAATCATTAGAAATGTTTTAATATGTATTTTCTCAAGGAAGTATGTGGTGTTTTATGAGGCAACATAGTGTGCGTAGCATTGAAAATCTGAGGTTTTTCCAGCTACTTTCCATGTAGTCAGCTTGTATGTCCTTCCTTCCACTCTATGATGCTTTCCTGCTTCATCTGGGTCCAGTGCTCGAATGCTCTTCTTAGGCCATGGTGGGTCTTAATACTAAACACTCTATTGAATCATCTTCATGCTACACAACACTTTATGAATCTTCTCCCAAATCCATTGCATACAGGGGCGGCTCCTCCGCTAAGGCGGAGGAGCATCGCCCACTGCCTTTCATCATGGCAAAAAAGGAAAAATAAAATGATAATAACAATGGATTAATGTCCTGAGCAATAATTATCCAAATTATTGGAAAAAAGTCCACATCAATATTCGTGACAGGCTTCTTTTTATCTTCTTTATTTTCTCTAGACAAGATTCAACAGACTTCTAGCCAACACGTGTTTCGTCTTATAATTGTATCAACCAAAGACTTCTTCAGGGCTAGAACATTAATAAACAGAAACGAACACCAAATGTTACAACTAAACACCATCCTCTTGCTGTGGGATTATTGTTTTGGAGTTTGCAGCGGGTTGTGTGTTTGACCAATTGGTCTTTTAACTATCCAGGTATGTGTTCTTGGAATAATAGAGACAGAGTAGCAGATGACCTTTATAAGAATTTACATGCAGTAGTCTCGGTTAACAAAGCTGTTACACAAGGTATAGTCAGGCCAAAGGAGGGCCTTAAAGCTACATTTCTCAGATTAGAGAGATGAAAGAAAACAGAAATCAGTAAATGGTGGGATGGAGCCACCCTTAAAGAATATCAACGCTTTGAAAGGATACCTCGGTTCTTCGCTCACAACTTTTTCCAACCTACGATGACCCTGAGGAAATCTTAATGTTGATATGGGATAAAGAGTTAGTGCGCAACTCTATGAGATTAATGAATCTCTTAATTGAAAACTCAGAAAGAAAACTCACCAAAACTATACAAGAGGTAGATGCTCTTGAAAAATACATTTCTGACTTAAATCTAGTGGAGGGTACAAAGAAGAATT
Organism: Triturus cristatus; assembly: GCF_964204655.1. Lineage (NCBI taxonomy): Eukaryota > Metazoa > Chordata > Amphibia > Caudata > Salamandridae > Triturus > Triturus cristatus. The sequence goes on from NC_140590.1 coordinate 1,404,511,113, forward strand.
TTCTAATTCTAGAGGGTATTTTAGAGAAATTTGAGGAAGATATCGAGTAAAGGAAAGCGGGAAAACTCAAACGAAATGACCAGGATTATGCAAATGGTAGGGTTTTTACCTTTGCGAAGCGTTTTGATAGTTTGATCCGACAGGATATAGCACGAGGGGACAATAAAACTGCTTCAATCAGTGGCCTAAGTGCTACATCGTCTAGTAACATATCTAGCAGTGGGGATGAGGGTGTCCCTGAAGGGGCCTCTGAACATACTGGAAATCAATCTTTTTTAAAGGAAGTGGAAAGAATCCACATGGGCAACAAGGACTTCAATTCGAGACAGAGAGAGCAGAGAGAGGACACAAGAAATAGACCAAAAGAGGGAAGTGGGGTGGACGAAAATCTAGGCGAAAGGGAGGGTATGCAGCCACGCTCGTGGGGCAAAGCCAATCAGAAGAGGTAAATGCCAATAGTGATATACAAGTCATCAATTTATCAAGTAGAACCCTTACGAATGAGATGATTTCTGTTCTGCGGAAGGGGATGAATTTTTGTCTTACTATGAAATGTGATGTGAGTAACATTAAAATTGATGTATTTAAATTTGTGAGGCAACTAAAACTTAAAAAGTTCTTTGGTACCAATGTTACTAGCAATAAATCAATTGATTCAAATAAAACATGAGGTCTGTCCATTCAGGATGTACATGATACTAAATCGCTGATGTGTATAACTGACAATGAAGATGATCCCATTACAATTCACCAGATATTGCAAGACCTTGAATGCTGCACGAGCCTTAGTGCTAGTAGTGGCTTAAAGGAAAAATCTAAGTGGACCCCACAACTATCCAGTGGAAACAACATAGATGCCTTTTTTATAAAAGCATTAGTGGGGAACTGGAATAATGGGAGGAAAATATGGAACATTCCACACCATCACATTATGTGAATAACCTCACATACAAGGAAAGGATAGCTCTTAAAGAACTGAGTAAAGACAATACCCTGATTATCAAAGAAGCTGATAAGGGTGGGAATATTGTCGTAATGGACAAGGTCAAGTATGATGCTGAGATCTTGGGCCAATTGAAAAATACTGACCGGTATACTGAACTTACATGCAATCCCATTCTTGATGTGTCTGACATCATTAACAAGAATTTAAAAGAGTGTCACATAAAGGGCATGCTTAACGATGATGAGTATAGGTATCTGTTAGTAGACCGGCCAAGATACCTGTGTTAGTATACCCTTGCTAAGATCCACAAGAATGCCACCTCACCCCCTGGGCGACCGATAGTTTTGGGGATCGGGGGACCAAACGAAAGGGTTTCTGAATTTGTGAATGCTTTTTTTACAACCATATGTTACCAATTTACCAGCTACTATGAAAGACACTAAACATATCCTCAATATTCTTAATGACTACACATGGGAAACTAAAGTCTCATTGTATACTAATATTAGTCATCAACAGGGCTTGAGTGCATTACGTTATTTCCTTTTCAAAAGACCAATAGAACTAATGGAACACAGTGAGATGCTTATCTGTATGGCTAAGCTTATTCTTCAACATAATGTGTTTATGTTTAATGGACACTGGTACAGACAGATCTGCGGGACCGCTATGGGTTCCATATTTGCGTCGTCCTTTACCTGCCTCTTTATGGGGTGGTTTGAGGCGGTCGCATGTCTGGGGCCCAGGTGGTGCCCAGTGGCAGGACTACATATGATACTGTGGGAAATATATCGATGATTGTTAATTAATATGGACAGGAGGTGAGGAGGAACTACATAAATCTTTCTTCTACATGAATAATAACACACTTAATGTGTCATTCACAATGGCATATAGTAAGAGCAACATTGTTTTTTTGGACATTGAATTATATATACATCAGGGGAAGGTCTTTAGCAGGATGTTTAGGAAGTCAACTTCCTGTAAAGCTGTTTTGCATGCTCATAGTGCTCACCCCAGAACTCAAGTCAACTCTTTTCCATATGGAGAGCTGTATAGAGCTCACCGTAATTGCAGTGAGGACATTGAATTTGCACATTGTGTAACAGACATTGAACAAAGGTTTCGAAGTAGGGGATACGATAAGGATACCTTACTTAAAGCCAAAAGGACAGCGACTAATCTATCCAGGAATGATACACTCAAAAGTAGGACCAGTCCTAGGGACAGTAGCATGGCTACCATTAGATTGGTAACAAGTTATCATCCTTGGTCCTCCAAACTTTATGGCATACTGAAACAATGCTGGTTCCTTCTAACTTCGGACATTACGTTGCGACCATTTCTAAAGGATCATCCTACTGTGACCTACCGTAAAGGTAAATCTATACGGAGTATAGTGAATCCTAGTTACCCTATGGTACAGGAGCAGGTACTTACTTGGCTGCATAAACATAGTTTGGGGTCTTTTAAGTGCGGCAATTATAATATGTGTAGCCTAGCTATACATGGTAAACTGGATTTCCAATATAATGGTTAAAAAACCTACTAGATATTAACACATATATATTGTACCACTACCTATGTGATTTATGCTTTCATCTGTAAGTGTAATAATATCTACATTGATAGTACTATCAGGAAGTTGAAAGACCGTATAGCAGAGCACTTTAGGGCTATGAAGAATGATGACATCAGGTATCCGATTGCTGTCCACGCATTAGAATGTGGAGCTCAAAACACTCACCTGACCTTCAAGTTTCACAGTGTAGAGACTGTAAAATCTGTCATTATCAGTGGCAATTGTGAGTTGAAACTCCAACATAGAGAAGCTCGCTGGATCATGCAGTTGCGGACAGTTGATAAAGGCTTAAATATTGACAATGAGCTACAGTATTTTGGGGGTAATTAATTGACACTCCTGTATTGCCCATGCTTTCTATCTACTGTAATTTGAGCCTTTTGTTAAATTTTTGTCGCTACTAATGTATGAAGACGATTAATTTTGCATCCTTCCTCTATCTTACATGTTGACGTCTCAATGCTGATAATACATGAATAAGATTGAGACTTTATTTGCTCTCCATTCAAGATGTTTGTTACCTTAATTGTGATTCTTTGTGCCTGTTTTCTATTGGAAAGGAACTAATTTACTTGCTTGTAGATGTATTAAGATGTAATATTCCAGTGTATGACATATCTCTATGATAGGCTGTGGCCATTCTCTGTTAAAAAGATATTTACTCATTCTACTGTTAATGGTTTGTAATATTCATATTTCAATGTGAGGATATATTGTGTGTATCATGTTAGGATATATGTCAAACAAGAGTAATCAAAAATAGTGACCTTCTTTGCATGACAGAGTAACTAATCTTTTCTCGTATCTTACACCAATAGTATTCTGCTTTCCCTCATCCTCTTTGCACTACTTGATTTTGGGCAACATTGGTACTATTGATTAATATTCTTTGTATATTCCTCAATCATAAGTTTTATGCTTTGACTCAGATCTCCCTGTTCTGGGGTTTGTTATGCTTCCCTTTATTTTGTTCTGGATAATAAGATGGGACAATATAGCCGGCTTTACTGTTTTTTTAGGCCGTTTTTGTACTTCAAGATGGCCACTGATCTTCCTCTATTTATCGACCTAAGGTTTTTAGATCACCGCGCTAGGATTATGCAGTTGTGAGATTCGTCGGGTTTTGTTTATTTTTGTTTTGTTTTTTCATACGTGTAATCACTTTTATAGGGCTGCTGCTCTTTTCTTCTTTTATTCTATAAATTTACGTTACGTCTTTTGGATTTGATGTTATATAAATGAATGAAGGCAAAATTTGACTGATTTGCCGATAACTGGCCGCGCTTTTGTGACGGTTAAAGGAGAGGAATCTTATTTTCACTTATTCCATACGAGTCGTTGTGATACGTAAATGAGTTTTAAACAATTCCAAGATGGCTGCTGTTTCTGTGCACTCCTGTGCAAATCTTGGTTGTCCCTCTTCTATTGTGGTGCTATTTAACCTCATGACATTGATGGCTCCGGTGCTAGACGCCGCTGTTCCGAGTAGTACTCTCTTTTGGTATGGAACCTTACAGACCGGTGAAAACACTGGCCCTTTGATGGTGTTCTGTGTTATATATGTTCTGTATTATGGGACATGCACCTCTTTACATAGTTTTATTGCTTTATGGGGCGTCTTCATGAAATTAATTAATACTGCCTTTTATTATACCCTTGCGCTATTTTGGGCTAGTATTATAGTGTTCTAATTGGCCCCTTTGGGCTATTTGCACACGAATTTGAGTAAGTATACAACATAGAACTAAAATATTCAACATAGGGGTCGCCCTTCCTTTTTGGGCTACAAATCGTTTCATCTTCATTTTTAGCCGCTGTACTTTGAATTTTAATTATTGTGAGCCTTGACGCTTCCAGACTACTCGGTTGGCGAGTGTTAATCTTTTAAATGTGCGCTTGGCTTATCGGTTTTGGTGAGTCTTTGTATTATAAGTCTAGTGTTATTCACTGCTTTGCCTTAGTTTCTCTCTTTCTTCCTTTAATTTACCTGCATTATTCCTGGTATGATTTTGATTATGGACAGTACTGCATGGAGCACAATACTGTGGTGATTATTGGGGGCGTTTCTCTAAGCTTTTCACTCTAGGTGCTTTTCTGGTGTTTCTTCTGTCTCATTGGGCTCTCGGTCTGTTGTGTTTGGCAGTCAAATTTGGAAATTGGGTTTGTGCTAATGTTGATTTTGTATTTGGTACACGTTAGTGTTTAGTTGTAACATTGGGTGTTCATTTCTGTTTATTAATGTTCTAGCCCTGAAGAAGTCTTTGGTTGACACCATTTTAAGACGAAACACGTGTTGGCTAGAAGTCTGTTGAATCTTGTCGAGAGAAAATAAAGAAGATAAAAAGAAGCCTGTCACGAATATTGATGTTTACTTTTTTATAATAATTTGGATAATTCTTGCTCAGGACATTTATCCATTGTGTTTGTTGGGTGTAGAATTTTGTTCTACATAAGTGGTGATGGTGGATGGCCTTCACTTATGTCCTTTGAGCATTTGGTACTGAGAATTTTCACTGTACGCAACTCAGTGCAAAACTTCTCCCAACCATCCTCTTGCTATGGTAAAATGATATTAACGCAATGTTACACAGGGTGGAGGAGTGATGGCACCCTCCTAAGTGGGCATGACCGTTTGGCTGGCCCTCTGGGGCTGGCCAAACATTCATGCACACTTTGCATGTTCTCCACACAGGCTGCATTACAGTCTGGGCGGAGGACATGCCCAGCCTCCCATTCCCTATTTGAGCGCTGAACCACGGTGCTCAGGCCAATCACAACAGTCCATTGCAGCGTTGTCATTGGCTTAGGGGAGTCTATCCTGCTTCCTGCTTCATTTTTTAACAGAAGCCAGGAAGAGGACGGAAGAGAAGTGGCATTTGGCCGATAGGTAAGTGATTTTTTTAAATTTTCTTTTTCTCTTCCCCCTTCCCCACCTAACCTCCTCACCCTACTACTGATTCGCTGGAGCAGCCGGGACTGATTGCGTAGGTATACCTCAGAGCTCGGCTGTTTCAAACCTTTTTAAAGTGACTATTTAGGATTTCTGGCAATGTTTTTCAGTGTTTCTGGTCAAAATATTTTTAAGATGTTGATAAAGCTGGCATTATTGTAAGTTTCAAAAATGATGGCACAGCAATTCAATGTACTGTTCCTTCTCTTAGCTGCCGTTAGCTGGTGAATGTCCAAAAACTGTTTAAAGCTAAACCTGGACAAATTCTAGATATTGATTATCAACAAATTTATCATCATTTCAGAACACAGTTTCTGACTTAAGTTGATGGGCCGGTGCCCCACCACCATCTCATTTGTAGTTAGAAACCTGGGTATCATAGTGTTTGATAATCATTCTCTGAACCTGCAAAATCTCTGCATTGTGCAGATGGTGCCTATATATTTTCAAACAAGTGACATGCATCCTAATGCTTCTCTTCTACCAAAAAGAACAGATGATGGACGGAATGCTGAACAAATCATACATCCACTCCCAGTCACAGATCCGGGTTAAATCAATTTTTTTGCACGCCACGCCATTCCAGTTTAGACCTAGCCATATGCAAATCAGTATTGACCCTGCTCTCCATGGGAACAGTCCAGCCCGAACTGCCAGGCCAGGTCCTCCCTGGACCAGAAACAAACCGGTTTTGGGGTATCAGCTTGCATCCGGTGGCATAGAAAGCACGGGCCCACGTCTGGGCATATCCTTTTCACTTAGGGTGACAATTGCAAAAAGAACAGATGATGGACTGAATGCTGACCAAATGAAACATTCACAGAGCTGGGATAAATCCATTGTTTTGTTTGCATTCTATGCCATTCCAATTTAGACCCAGCCATATTCAAATCAGTCTTGATCCTGCTCCCCATGGGAACAGTCCAGCCCGAATTGCCAAGCCAGGGCCTCCCTGGACCAAAAACGAATATCCTGGGACTGGTTTCAGGGTATCACCCTTCATCAGCCAGGCTAGCTTGAAGGTAGTGGTGTAATGAGCACGGGACCCACGTCTGGGCATACCCTTCCCACTTAGGGCAACAAATGCTAAAAGAAGAGTTAGTGGACGGAATGCTGAACAAATCAAACATTCACCCCAGTCACAGATCTGGAATAAATATATCATCTATGTGCACACCACGCCATTCCAGATAAGACCCAGCCATACGTAAATCAGTCCTCCCCATGGGAACACTTCTCTCCTACCCTCAGCATCTGGCTTTTCCACCACACACTCAAAAAGTAATGGAAGGAATGGTTGCAGTAAGTCTAACCACTGGCAATCGCTCCCGGTAACATTCCAACCCATTGTTTTTTTGCACACCATGCCACTTCAGTTTGGCCCAGCCATATGCATGTTAATCTTCATCCTGCTCCAATTGGAACAGCAAAACCCGAACTGCGGGCAAGGTCATCCCTGAATCAGAACACAAGTAACCCAATTCCAATTTTGCCCTGACGGGTCTCTTCAGTGGAGTGTTGCTTAGTTCCGGTAGCACAGTGAGTACAGGACTCTCATCTGGGCATACCCTATGCCACTTAGGAAGTGATATCAAACACACAAAAGGTTATGGGAGCAATGCTTGTAATAATTCTTACCACTGGCTGCAATATTCAATGCAATATTCCAACCCATCATTCTTTTGCCCACCGTGCCACCAACGTTTAATAGCAGCCACTTGCAAATCAGTTTTGACTTTGCTCCAGTTGGAACAGTTTAAACCTGTCAGGTCAGGTCCTCCCTGAGTCGGAGCACAAGCAAAGCCCTTCAGTCTGGTGTAACTTAGTTCTAGTGTCACAGTGAGCATGGGACCCACGTCTGGGAATACATTTGGCCACGTAGGGCATGACTTCAAACACACAAAAGGTAATGGGAGACAAATGTTTGCAAAAAGTCTAACGACTGGCAATTGCACATGGTGGCATTCCAATTAACCATTCTTTTGCCCACCATGTCAATTCAGTTTGAACCCAGACATCTGCAAATCATTCTTTACCCTGCTCCAATTGGAACATTTCAGTTTGAACTGCAAGGCCAGGTGCTCCCATAAACGGAGCACCTCAAGACCGATTTTACCCTGATTGGGGCTCTTAATTCTGGTGTAACTTGATTTCTGAGGCACGTAGAGCATGGGACCCATCTCTAGACATACCCATGGCCACTTAGGGCGTGCCATCAAACACTCAAAAGGTGATGGAATGCTACCACTGCACACTTGCATCTAGACTACCAATACCATACAGCTTGAACCACCACCTACACCACTGCCTTCACACTACATTGCCACCTACTGGCCCACCCTACCTACACCCTAATCCAGAACTTATGTCACATGCAAATCTTCCCACTGCACATATTAGACACTATATTGCACACTCATCCACAATACAGATGAATTTCAATGGGCTCACAAATCAGGCATTTATAACCGAACATCTACTAGTATAACATGTCACAGCTATTATTAAACGGAACACTCAGGCCCAGATTTACAAACGGTGTGCATCAGATTTGCGTTACTTTTTCAAAGCCAACCCAAAGTTTTCATGTAGGATTTAAACGCAAATCTTGATTTGCGTTGGATAGCAATCCAAAGTAATACAGCATTGTGCAATGTACTGCCTTGTGTTACTTTGCATCAAGAGGGCATTATATGGATGTTCCCATGGAACCACCTTTGGGTTTTGACACAAATCCCTATCTATAAAGAATTGTAGATAGGGATTTCATCCAAAGTTTTATTCCTCATCGAGTCAGGCAGAATAAGAAGAAATTATTTTTTTCTTCTCATTTTTCCCACTTTGCATGTGTGCTGCATTGTACAGCACACATGCAAAGGGTTTATACTGGAAAAGACCCATTCCAGTACAAAACTTATTCTTCAAACAATGCAGACACCGTTGCACTATGGCACAAGGGTGTCTGCACTAGATCATAGTTTGTCAGCGAGGGAGAAAGCAGAAGAGCACCCATCTTATTGGATATGAAACTATTCTGCCCTCTCCCTTTCACACAATGCAGAGATGCAACTTTGCTTGCTGTGCTGCATAGCGTGGCATCTTGCTAAACCTGAGCCTAAAGGCGCACCTAAAATTTAGACCTTGGTGGGTGGTCAACCAGCCTGCTAGGCCAGCAAAGGCCATGACTTTTGCTCTACTGATAGAGAACTATCTGCAATATTATGAGTTACTACCTACATGCATGGATCTCACTTTCCTTGTTTGCATCTGCCAAAGGGATAGTTGCACAGAAGACAGAGGAATTTGTAGAGCAAAGACACACAACATGGTGCCCTCTTTGCAAAATGTTTTTTTAAGCAAAAAACCACTGATGCATGGGCCCTGGCGTAATCTGAGGTTTTCCCCATTTCTTGCATGTCATTTGTACTGTGTCCTGTTAGGGACTGGCAGGCTTTTCCTTGCAGTCCTGAACAAGGAAAAAGCACCTCATTTGCAATGGCATTAAAGATTTACAGCCAAGGTCTAATGGATGTTCTAAGAAAGACACATTAAAATACAAAGACACATTCCTTACCCTACTGACACCACATTTTCACAAACCTATGTAGTTGTCGGTCTGAAGAGGCAATCTCAATAGTTTTTTGAATGTGCATCCCTGGACCAACAAAAGCACTGTGATGCCTCACTATCGACTATTGCCAACTATAAATATGTGTGATAAATATGTGAAACATAGCAGTAACAATAGCAATCTGAGCACTCTTCGTACACCATCAGCTATACCACTATCATAACCCAAACCACTAAAACCCTCCAAGATGCTCTAATCTATACTCCTAAACCACCGCCTACATACTACACCTCAAAACTATCTTGTGAAGCCATTTTTAGCCAACATAGCCACCTACAGTTTTCTCCTACTCCATCAGCCACACTCCCTACAGCATTGACTACACTTTACACCTCCACATACACACTACACCATTATTCACATCTCACACCCATACCTATATCACCATCCCAACTACATTATACTTCCTCCCATTACACTCTATGGGGCATATCTACAAGGCCAGGCGATAATTATCGCTCAGCGCTCTTAGCGCAAGGATAATTATCGCTGGCCAACGCTGAATTTTGTCGTGGAGATAGCGTGCTATCAGCAACGCTTCTCTCCAAAGCGATAATATTCAACGTGCAAGCTGCCAACTGTGCGATTATCGCTGGAAATCCAGCGATAATCGAACAACATTTGGCGAAAGCTTGCTGATAGGGCACGGCAGACTTAGCCATGATATCCAACTTCCATAGGATATCATGGCTAAGTCAGTTGAAAAGCAGGCGTAAGGACAGTAGTGATAACCATGGTTAGCGCTACTTTTCTTATCGCTATGCTTGTTAGCGATTCCCTTGATAATTGGAGAACTGTCGGTTAGCGACATTTCTCCAGTTATTTCAGGAAGGAACGCCCACTTTGCATCTCATTAGAGATGCAAAGCTGGGCGTTCAGAAAACAGGCGCTAAGGCAAGGATTCACGCGATAGCATGACCTTGCTGATATAACGATAAAATGATCACCGCTTTTCGGCCGAAAACGGCAGCAAAAGCAGCGATAATTTTTTATCGCCGCCTTGTAGATATGCCCCTATATTCCTACCCATACCTCATCCCAACACCTTAGGTCGCCAACTAAATTCTCTCTACAGGACCTACACCCTAAACAACATATCACTGCAAATGTCTGATATCCTAAACCATTGCTAAACCTGACACTACTTACAACCTTCAGCCTACACATATATCTATTCCCCCTACCATCATCTAGACACTACACTACACTCACTCAGACATCTACACATTGCTCACCCAACGCTACATTCTACAGAACCACTTGTATCACATCCTACACTTGTAAACACAACCTCCACCCCTAACTAAAACATCCACCACTTTACACAAGCACCTCATCTCAGCCTTCACAATATAGCAGCACCTACAGCATTCACCACCCCCTAATCCACATTACACCACCGCCTACACCATATGCATGCTACACTAACAATTTTACACCACTGAACGTCCACTTCACACGGGGAACAGCCGTAACAACGCGGTTTTTACCACGCAGTGCTGTTACATCGCATGCGTTACAACGCATGCGATGTTACAACGCTATGCCATTACAACGCAAGTCTGTACATCGACTTACGCTAGATGACGTGCTAACATTACAAATAGTGTAGTTTACTATCCCAACACCTTCGCTACTGTTAAGTGGACTGGAGTTGGAATAGTAAATGACACTTTTTTAATGTTAGCACGCCATCTAGCGCAAGTCGATGTAAAGACTTGCGTTGGAATGGCATAGCGTTGTAACATCGCATGCGTTGTAACGCATGCGATGTAACTGCACGCGTGGTAAAAACCCGCGTTGTAATGTCATACATCCACTTCACACTATTCAATACACCACTATTTGCACCTACACCACATCCACCCTGTTATTTCTACCTACTAATTCACTTTCATCCTACATGACCCCCTCTTACACTAACCGCCTTTACCTCCTTTATCCTACAAACCATACCCACTATATCCCCACCTATGCTAGCCACATCAGACTCCCACCGACATAACTGTTTAGAGCTTATAACATCTGCTACTCCACTACCTAATCACTACAACACTTGCATTGCTTCCAACACCCTGTGGAACCTGACCCACTACAACTTATACCACTATCACCATTACAACCTACCCAACCCAAACCTCTCACCACTACATGCACACTCGATATCAACTTACAACAGCAGGGTGAAGAATGTAGGTGGACATCTTTGTTTCCAACGAGGGTGTAGGGCAAGAGAATTCGGCTGGAGGAAATCATTCAATCTGGTATATGAAACTGTATGAAATTATTAATTAGTCCTCCATCAGAATTTCATGATGATGGGTTAAATGTGATGTCTCCTGAAGTTTCAGTCAATATTTCAGAGCTTGGAACTGCTCAACCATGCAAGATTCATATAGGCCTTAGTAGGCACAGTGTTCTATTTCTGTGTCCTATCAAGATACAGGAATCAAGTACTCCACAAAGACTTTACTAAACCAGGCATCAACATATTTGAAATTATTTTCCTGTCCAATATCCTTCTGTGATATGGACCTTCTCCTTGGGCCGAAAAATTGGGCATCACTGCGTGCTCTATCCCTGGAGAATTTTGATAGCTTGGCTAATACAAACACAAAGCTGTACTGTATCATTTGGTAAGACAGCACAATTTTCTCTGTTGTCTATTAACTGTCAATGTGGACATCCCTCTGCCCTCCCGTCTGTCCATCCATCCATCCATTTTTAAGGAACATCTTTAATCCTTTGGCAGATGCCTCATAATATTATCATAAAATAAACCTAGGGATACTGTTGTCACAGGTCAAAAAAGAAGCAATTGAGAGACTACTGTACCAAAAAAGATTAAAGAGTTTGCTCAAATATCTAACTTTTCATGGACTTTCTTGAAATTATGATGATTAAATTATTTTTTTTAAGTGATCTGGTCCTGTAGATTTTGTCCACAGTCTCTTTTATATTTCATAACTGCTTGCAAATTGCTCTTTGCAGATTGAAGTATTGAAGCATGTTTGTATTTTGACAACTTCTTCATAAGCCATTCAGGTATGATGCTAGCCCTAGTATTTTATGAATAAGACAGAGCATTTTGAAGGCTCTCTGTGACAAAGAAATACGATTCAGGTCACCACGTTTAGTTTAATTAATGTTTGTCCTCAATTTAGATCTTTTTTGACAATTTACTCCATTCAGCTTCTTTATTCTTCACTTTTGCCAATAAGTCAATTAATTCACCTGCTGTTTTTGTCATTCCATCTTATTGCCACCAATGTTCATATTCAATTGATTAGCCATATACAGGATCATTAACACCAGTTTCGTGACACTGATCACTTTCACAGGCATATACCTTTGGCAACTCTTGTGTATTCCATTTCACTCCAGGAAATACTCCCAGAAGAACATTGTCTTTCGGATATGATTTTTATTGGTCTAGATAGGCATGTTTCAGTGACAACCTTTGGTGTTAGGGCTCACTGAAAGAACCTAGATTATATTTTGCTATGCATCTCATTCTTTAATCCATGGAGAAGAAACTTCATTAAGCAGTTCAGTGTGTATACAAAATCAATGCTGTTGGCACTGCATATATGTAGAACCTGTATATAGGTCCAGGGGGTTTACCCTGCACATCTATGCTAAAGCTGCTTACCATTTGACAACACTTTGCAACTCATTCTTATCCTATATGCAATCTTCTCTTTGTAACGGACACTGAACACGCATCACTAAATGCAGTATCAATGCCCTTTTGGTGTTTGGACAAAATATCGAGTTCAAAATATCGGAACACATAAATATGGGAAAACGATTTTGTGATGCAAAATATCACGGTATAGAAAATCACTGTCAAGAATATTGGGTTTTTTTGGTAATGAATATTGGGCCTGATTCACAAAGGACCTCTGCACTCGTGACGGATACCCCGCAGTCGTGGGAGAGTCTCCACACTCAATGCAGAATCTCCACAATGAGAATTCTCATTGCAAAGATTCTGCCCGAAATGGTGGAGGTCCTTTGTGTGTGAATCAGGCCCATTGTTTTTTAGAACAGCATTGTCTTTAATCTTGTTTTCAGTAATGTAGTTGTAAAAAATATTGTTTTTAAATTATTTTAATATGTTTCAGTTAATAGACTAATTTTAGGTGCTACTATTATTGGTATAATTGTTAATCATTTGAAAAAATGTAGTTTGAAGTGTAAGTGATTTTGTTTTTTTATGTTATTTGCAATTTATAGTGTTGTATCGGGTTACTGGGTTTGCAGGGGGACAGGGTGGGAAGTTATTTAAATTAGAAATATGTTTAAATTAATGTTAAATTGTTTTTTATTAATTATTCATTAGATTAATAATTACGTAATTCATAAGTGTTATATTATTTTATGAACTTAAATTAGATTTTTTCTTTTAGTTTTATTGTTAGAAATAGTATGGTATATTTTAGTAGCAGTTTGTTGGGTTTGTAAGGGTATAGGGTGCAAAGTGAATTACGTTTAAGCAATGATGTAAGAGTCTTGCAGGTGGTGGAAAACAAATTTATGTGTAGACTCCTTGCTGTCCCCCCTGCACCTCTGCCTTCATGATGCACGAGGAGCCTGGTCTGGGATACATCTCAGATCATATCACAGTCGCACCTTTAATGCGCTGAATGAGAATCTGGTCAAGTACAGCTCCCACTTTAAATCAACTCGTAATAGTGGACTGTACTGCACTTGAGGGGGCTTTGCGTATTCCTTGGTTAAAGTATATCAGGGAGCAGATGAGGCAGTTACACTGTCCTTATTATGAACCCCAGGCCTTTACGCCCTAGTGACATGTGGAACATTAAACATCTGTTTCTGGCTAGGCAGCAGTGGGAAAGGGTGGGTATGGAACATGCTAAGCCCTCGGTGAGAAAATATATGAAACTGAGCTCAAGCTCACAGGCGCAGCCCTATTTGTCACTTGTTAATAATGTTCACCATCGCTTCTTGTTAACCAGATTTAGGTGTAACTTTATACACTGGTTTTTACCCTTTCTAAAGGCTTCTCGAAGTCAGGTGTCTTAATGCCATGTCCATGTGATAAATTTCTCTGACCAGGACACCTTGCGTTTTACATTCTTTGCAAATTTTATGACACTCCGCAGAAAAAAATAATTCTTCCACTGCTAAGATCTGGCCAATTTGTCCAACTAAGTCCTGCATTATTGTATCTACAAATGCTTTCCTCCCCCATGGTTCAGGATCGCAAGTTTCTTTTCCGGAGCTCTAAGACTCAGGAAGAAGATGCTCATGGATTAGCAAGCCCAAACCTGATCTGAGTTCCATGGGATTTATTAGTGTTTACCTCATGAAGGCATATTGTATGGCTTGAACTGGTTTGTTCCTGATTATGCCAACGTCACACTTGCTCTTTATCTGCTGAATTTTATCCTCCGAGCTGTATTCTGCATTACCTCTTCTTAACAGTGAGTCTTACTTTTGCCTAGTTATATAAACAGTCTTAGATTTTTTTTTAGTCATGTTAATTGGACCTGCTATGTATCTACAGTCTTTTTTTTAAAGGTTTTTTTATTTATATGTGTCATTTAATCAATTGTTTTAACTTGTGTGCTTTTATGGCCTTCATTGGCCGAATAAAGAATCTTTGACTGACTGAATTAAGTTATAAAAAAAGATACATTTTTGCTAACTTGTTTTTAATTACTAATTAATAATTTAATTGAATGGTATTTATGTAACTAAATTAACCCTGATTTTTTAAATCTATATTTTAGCTGTGGGTTACTGGGTTTTTATGGATATAGGTTGGTAGGTTGAATTAAATTAAATGTATTTTAATTGATTGCTTTTTATATTAATTTGGATTTGATTATTAATTTTGTATATCACTTAATTTATTAAATATTTGCATATTTGTAATGTTTTATTTAGTTTAAAATGTTTTTTTGTTTGAATATGTTTGTTAAACTTGTATTTTTTAATGCTGTGTTATTTTGTTCTAGGTGAGTAGGTTGCTAAGTATATTAAAAAATAGTTTAAATCAATTGATATTTATATGTAATCTATTAATTGGTAATTGATTATGGATAATGTTTTTAGATTTGTTTTTTTAATTTATTTATTTAATAGTAAGTGTTTGTGAACCTTAGTTTCTGTGATCATATTTGTTACTTACATTTAATATGCTTTTTGTGTATAATTGAAAATAAATAAATAAGTAATGCTTTCATAATTGTGTTATGTTTGTAGTTAGTGAAGTTGATATTATAAAGTAATTTTATTATTTCCTTCTTTCTTTTTTAACTTATATGTGAAAATGGTTTAGATAAATACATATATTTCTTTCTTAATATAGTTTTGTAGTAAGTGTTCAAAATGTTTACTAAATTAATAATAATTGTATTCATGTATGTAATCCTTTTTAAGTCAAACACTTTCCCTACTTTTGCTTAGACTGGAGAGGGAATAGTACATCTATTCCCTCCAAAGTCCAACACCTTCCCTACTGTTGCTGAGACTGAAGTAGGAATAGTAAATGTATCCCCTCTGAAGTCCACCACTTTCCCTACTGTTCCTTAGACTGGAGTGGGAATAGGAAATGTGTCCCCTCCAAAGTCCAACACTTTCTCTACTGTTGCTTAGATTGGAGTAGGATTAGTAAATCTAATCCCTCCGAACTCCAACACCTTTCCTGCTGTTGCTTGGATCGTAGAGGGAAGAGCAAGTCTAAACACTCCGAACTGCAACACTTTCCAAAATGGTTCTTAGACTGGACTGAGAATAGTAAATTTAGCCCCTCCGAAGTCCAACACTCGCCCTACTGTTGTTTATAATCGAGTGGGAATAGTAAATATAACTCAATTTAACTTCAACCCTTTCTGTACTGTTGCATAGACTGGAGTGTGAATAGTAAATCTTAGCCCTTCCTACTGTTGCTTACACTTGTCCAACACTTTCCGTACTGTTGTTTAGGAAGGAGTGAGAATAGTAAATCTAACTCCATCGAACTTCAACCCTTTCCCTACTGTTGCTAAGGCTGGAGTGAGAACAGTAAATCTAAACCCTGCAAAACCCAACACTTTTCCTCTTGTTGTTTAGGTTGGAGTGGGAATATTAAATGTAACCCCTTTGAAGTCCAAAACTTCCATATTATTGCATAAACTAGAATGAGAATAGTATATCTAATATTTCCAGAACACTTTTGCTAACATTTGCTAAATAGATTTCATATTATTATTTGTTAATTTTTTTCTATATTTCATACATATATATATATATATATATATATCTCCAAACAACAGTTTGCCCAATGATGAGATGCCACACAACGGAAGTTTACACACCTTTAATAGAGGAACTACAGTTCAGCAATGAGGCAAAGTCCCCCTCGAATACGTGAAAGCCCAACGCGTTTCGAGCACTCCTGTGCTCTTGTTCACGGGCAGAAAGTGAGTGAATCAAAAGCGGCAAATTCAAATGCACCTTTAATATGATGAAATGTCCGCCCTAGTGGGCGTATGCCCTTTGGCATGCTGGTACTTGTGGTTCCTTTGACTATGAAATCCCAAGTGGGTGCCGGTTTTTGCATTCAACTGACCTCTAAAATGTTCCTCCAGTGGGTCAGGTAGGAGCAATCGATCACGCCGAGCTGGTCCATTAATCATCACTCGACACGGCCAGGTCACTTGAATGCAAAAACGGCACCCACTTGGGATTTCACAGTCAAAGAAACCACAAGTACCAGCATGCCAAAGGGCATACGCCCACTAGGGCGGGACTTTTCATCATATTAAAGCTGCCTTTGAATTTGCTGCTTTTGATTCACTCACTTTCTGCCCGTGAACAAGAGCACAGGAGCGCTCGAAACACGTTGGGCTTTCACATATACGAGGGGGACTTTGCCTCATTGCTGAACTGTAGTTCCTCGATTAAAGGTGTGTAAACTTCAGTTGTGTGGCATCTCCTCATTGGGCAAACTGTTGTTTGGATGTTAAGGCGGCCTGGCCCAGGTCGTGAAGATGTCCTGCCGCGAGTTGTGCGGAACCACGTGTTTGAAACCTCAAGCACAGTGGAACGGAATTGCCGTGTCGAGTGATGTTTAATGGACCAGCTCGGCGTGATAGATTGCTTCTACCTGACCCACTGGGGGAACATTTTAGAGGTCACTTGAATGCAAAAACGGCACCCACTTGGGATTTCACAGTCAAAGGAACCACAAGTACCAGCATGCCAAAGGGCATACGCCCACTAGGGCGGGACTTCTCATCATATTAAAGGTGCCTTTGAATTTGCCACTTTGATTCACTCACTTTCTGCCCATGAACAAGAGCACAGGAGTGCTCGAAATACGTTGGGCTTTCACGTATACGAGGGGGACTTTGCCTCATTGCTGAACTGTAGTTCCTCGATTAAAGGTGTGTAAACTTCCGTTGTGTGGCATCTCCTCATTGGGCAAACTGTTATTTGGATAATAATGCGGCCTGGCCCAGGTCACGGAGATGTCCTGCCGCGAGTTGCATGGAACCACATGTTTGAAACCTGAAGCACAGTGGAATGGAATTGCCGTGTCGAGTGATGTTTAATGGATCAGCTCGGCGTGATACATTGCTCCTACCTGACCCACTGGGGGAACATTTTAGAGGTCACTTGAATGCAAAAACAGCACCCACTTGGGATTTCACAGTCAAAGGAACCACAAGTACCAGCATGCCAAAGGGCATACGCCCACTAGGGTGGGACTTTTCCTCATATTAAAGGTGCCTTTGAATTTGCCGCTTTTGATTCACTCACTTTATGCCCATGAACAAGAGCACAGGAGTGCTCGAAACGCGTTGGGCTTTCACATATACGAGGGGGACTTTGCCTCATTGCTGAACTGTAGTTCCTCGATTAAAGGTGTGTAAACTTCTGTTGTGTGGCATCTCCTCATTGGGCAAACTGTTGTTTGGATATATATATATATTTTTTTTGTACACAATCTTCCTGGCCAGGAAGAAAAACGGGCCGCACTCCCAAAGTATCAGTTTAAATCTATTTATTTCATTACATTAGGGCCTTAGCAGAGCTAGATCAACGTGTTTCGATGCCGCCTGACACCTTGCTTACGATCAACTCTCTCTCTGACAAAGTCTCGTTAAGAAGCAACCAAGTTGCTATGATGTCATTTCCTGTCTTCTTGCAGGCTCTATGGCTCATGGTCAATGTAGTTGTCAGCGATATTCTTCGAAGGGAAGGGTTTCTTTCACATTATGTATCTTCATAACCCATTAATGGATTTTATGATTGATCAGAATCATATTGTTCCAGGTTGTGATTGGACTTATGATTGTATTTCATTAATTCCGGCAGTATTCCAACATCATGTATAGCAACCACAACAAGATGCTGTTGGAAATGATCTCCATCTGTCTAAACCAGAACATTTTTCTGTTCGGTGATGAATTATTCCGCCAGAATAGCGGGACCGCCATGGGATTTTCTTTTAGTCCGAGTTACGCTTGCTTAGCTATGGGACTATGGGAACAAGAATGTGCGTGGAACACAGTGAATGATCAAGCAGTAAACAAAATCGTCAGTTGGAAGAGATACATTGACGACCTGCTAATAATCTGGGATGGCACAGCGATGGAATTTCAGGAATATTTCAATGTGATTAACAACTCCACAAATGATTTGAAATTTACTTATACCATAAGTAAAGAAAGGGTCTTATTCCTGGACACGGAAATTTATATCAAGAACAATGAGATCCATACCACACTGCATAGAAAAATAACAGCAACTAATGCCACCCTAGAAGCGACCAGCTTTCATCAAAGTTCCCTAGTTTCCAGCATCCCATATGGAGAATTCCTAAGGATCCGTAGGATCTGCAGTGAAGAAACAGAATGGCAAAGTCACAGCGAGAGAACGGCGAAGCGCTTCAGGAGGAGGCAATACAAACCAGGAATAATAACTCGCTGTTTGAAAAGAACTAATGAAAAAACTCGAGAGGAGTGCCTGGCGGCCAAACAAATCATCAACAATTAAAAAACGGAACCGATACGAATGATCATGGACTATGCACAAGAAAGTAATCAAATTACAAAAATATTGAGAAAAAATTGGAAGATCTTGCAATTGGACAGCACGGTCAAAGAAATAGTGGGTAGCCACCCTACGGTCACCTACAGAAGAGCCAAAAACCTGAAGAACCATCTGATCCACAGCCACTTCAAAGCCAAAAACAAGGAAGAGACATGGTTAAAAACAAAAGGATTTGTAAAATGCCACTCTTGCAAGATGTGCCAAATAGCAAAACCAACTAAAGAAGTGAAACTAGCCAATAACAAAATCTGGGAAATTCACCAATTGATCACCTGCAAGACACAATACACGATATACGTGATGGAATGCCCATGCCCACTCATGTATGTGGGAAGTACCATTTGCGAATTAAAAAAAAGAATAATGGAGCACGTTAGGGCAACCATCCATAAAGATCGATCCAATGCTGTATCAAAACATATGGAGCAGGTGCACCAAGGAGATTGGAAGAAACTAAGATTTTTCGGAATAGAGACAATTCCAAAAAGAGAACGCGGTGGTGATCGGGAGAAACTGCTGCGCCAGAAGGAGTTGCGCTATATTATAAACTTGAGAACTCTGAGTCCCCATGGCCTGAATCAATCAGAGGAGTTATATATTCACCTGTAACCGTTGAGAGTAAAATTCAGACAATGAAGGATCCAAGATAAGAAAGATAACCGGGAAACAAATCAAGCAAAAGAAAAAACAAACAGAAAAAACAATGATTGTTCAGTATGAGAAGAAAAATACAAGCAAATAAGAATGGAAAGAATAAAAAAAGAAGCAGAATTAACTTTATTGGCAAACGTACAAATGACAGTACAGTTCCAAGTAGAAACCGCAAAATAACATCACATACTGCCGGAATTAATGAAATACAATCATAAGTCCAATCACAACCTGGAACAATATGATTCTGAACAATCATAAAATCCATTAATGGGTTATGAAGATACATAATGTGAAAGAAACCCTTCCCTTCGAAGAATATCGCTGACAACTACATTGACCATGAGCCATAGAGCCTGCAAGAAGACAGGAAATGACATCATAGCAACTTGGTTGCTTCTTAACGAGACTTTGTCAGAGAGAGAGTTGATCGTGAGCAAGGTGTCAGGCGGCATCGAAACGCGTTGATCTAGCTCTGCTAAGGCCCTAATGTAATGAAATAAATAGATTTAAACTGATACTTTGGGAGTGCGGCCCGTTTTTCTTCCTGGCCAGGAAGATTGTGTACAAATTGAGTAGCGGTGTGGTTCAACCGCAGGGTGACGCACCCACAAGGAGCGCTGCAAACAACCGGCAAACAGGAACCAGGTTGGAGAGGATATATATATATATATATAAGTATTAGGAGAACTCATGACTGGAACTACCAACGGCGCAGGCAAAGTATGTTTTCCATGTTTATCAGTGATTGCCAGGCAGTACGTCATCCACTTGCACTTTAAAAACATTCCACTTCCTCATCTGTGTCATGTGAGCAAGGCCCAACGTGGGCTCAAACGCGTCATGGCGGTGGTGGTGTCGGGCACTAAATAAACAATATTGCACCATCCATTGGGTTCGCTTCGTCTGTTTTCCAGTGCGTCACTGTACCTGAAGGACGATTAAATCTCATATATATATATATATATATATATATATATATATATATATATATATATATATATATATATGTATGTATGTATGCATATATATATGTTTATAGTGTTTATAGTGTTTTTAGTCTGTTGGGTTTTACATTTTTTACATTGTATTTTTTATATATTGACTAAATTATATAATATATTATGTTATTGAATAGTTATAGATGTTATGGATTTTTATGCATGTCTGCATATATATGCATATGTGCTGTTTTACTGTAGTACATTTTAAATATTAAAAAATAAAATTAATATAATACAATGTAAATAATTATATTAATTATGTTGCACTATCTATATATATATTCATATAAACATGTGTGTTTATATAAATGTATACTTATATACAGTTTTAAATATTAGTGGAATGTATTCATGTTCATTATCCTGATTTTACATATTATAATATTTAACATTTCCAACTTAAAACTGTACACATATTACAAATTCAATATTTTTTTTAATGTTTTTGGACGATATTACAGCTACGATATTTTCCTTATATTTTTGCTTATTATTATAATTACAGGAGCACGATATTGTGGTAAACAATATTTTGACATAACATTTTTGTCATCTATTTTGCTTTCCACGACATTGTGTCATTAAACCGTCTTTTTTATCACAAAGATATCTCTAATAGACACCTCCTAACGCATCTAGGAGGGTATTCCATACGCCAATCAAGTCACTCATAAAAAAAACAATAGAGGTCTAATTGTCTTAAAAGTCCCCTAACCAAAAGGAAGATGCCAAGATGGCACACTGACAGTATGCACCTCTTCACAGCTGTACCAGGTTTTCACATATTGTAAGTGTGTGCAATTGTCAACCATTTCATTTTTTCACTGGACAGGGTTGTACTATGTAGTTCAGTAGGCCTTATTCTCAAAAAACCTGCATCTCCTTTTCTACTACCTCAGCCTCCAATGGGTGCTGATTTACAACTGCTTTTAATAACATTCCAAATGTAATCCTAGAATGGTTATGTAAATTCCTTTTCTCAGTTGAAAATATATATTGTGTAAATGTTTGCATGATAAAAAATAGGGTAAGTGCAAACACACTTGTTTGCTTTTTATTTTATTTTATTCACAAAGAAAATATTTTCTCCGATAGAAAAATCTATTGTCCAGCACCTGCTCCCCAAAATAATATGGGTGTTCTTCCTTTTTCCACCCTGGAAAGATATTTACTCCTTTAGTTGACAAGATTCAGGGCCTCGATTCCAATCTCGTTCGGAAAACATACTGACCTACTCGGTTCCCGAATGCTTTCCGTACAACGCGGATCGGGGGAGTCCAGGCGAACAAGTACGAATCATCCGTATGCATCTGGATACCATTCGGTCGAACTCCCATTGACTTCAATGGGAGAGGGTGTTCCGAAGAGAACAAATGCTCCCATTGAAGGAAGGGGTGTCTGGGGAAAAGGAGGGACCCATGGGTACCACAACATAACAGATATGGAGGGCATGGGTGAGGGGGGGCCTGCTACGAGCCCCCAAAGACTGCTTCTGGCAGCCATTTCATTCCGGACGAACCAAATCAGAAAGGCTGTCCGAATCAGTCATCGTACTCGCTCGTTCAGAAACCAAGTCCATAGAGCTGTACGAATCGAATCCGGAAAGGCTCAATCTCTCCAAATGCCTTTTGGAACCAATTCGGTCAGCCCTAACAGTTTCCAGGCATCATACTAGGTCATTCAGAACTGGGGGCGAGTCGGTCAGACACAAGGGCTCTGGATCAGATTTGGCAAACCCATATCCGATTCGGAGCCCTTCCGACCGAGATCGGAATCGACCCCTAAATTTCCAAAAGGCGCCAGGGTGTGAAAGAATTGGACATTGGCTTGTGAAAACTCATACATATGTACATTTTTAGTTGTTTACAAACTTTCCTGCCAATTCCACCATGGAACGCCTAATCTCCACCTACAGAAGTGGTTTCATTCAAGCAGACCTCAATGTGAATAATTAACTTCTGAGTGGTACGAAATTGTCCTCCTCTAGAAAAAGGCTATTTACAGGTGAAAATTAGACTTACACTTATAAATACCTTTGTGAATTGGTCCCAATGTTCTATATTGCAGTTAAGCACCCTATTTTTATTTTACTGGTAAACAGCACTGACCACTGCAAAACGTGCCAGTTCTGGTGACTTAGTGAACTAATGAGTCCACAGTAAGGGCCTGTATATGACCTCATGGTCACAATTCACAGTCCGACAGGTCCACTAAGCCCTTCATCTTTCTGAGGTAGATAAAAGGAGTAACATTGAGTTAGACATTCATAAACATCTGCTATTCAGCGCCAAGATACCCTTCTGGGACAACATGCCATATATAAATACACATGTTATGTTAAAAAGTATTTCAAAGCACTCTCCCTTACAAAGTGTGATATAACACCAACCTACATCTCCTGACAAACTGGCATAACCCAGACAATTTGTGTAATTTGACCTGCATACGGTACCCTACAACACAAAGTTGTGCTCTGTTTCAAAAGACTAGGGGGCATATTCACAAGAAACTATCGCCGAACTAACGTCACTTTATCGCAGCCAAAGTCGTGATAAAAATACCTCCCCATTCACTAGCCTGTGTAAACAGCCCACAGCACCAAGCAGCCGCAAAAAACATCGCCACAGAGGCCCACCGCAACTATCGCTAATGAGATGCAGAGTGGGCGTTCCCGTGCGAAAAGACGCGACAACATCACACCTCAACATTCTCAACGACCAGGCAGAACTGCGATAAAAACACAAAACAGGCAATAAGGCGCGTTAGCACCAGGAAATCTACACCTGCTCTGACCTGGTGTAAAGTCGGACGGCAGAATGCGCCACAAAAGGGAGACCAGCCAAGGGCCACATCTGAAGGGCAACAGTTGCCATGGAGCCACCCATCATGCAGCCTGGACACCAAAGAGGTCCACGACACCCACTGACACCACCCCAGGACCACAACCCACACCTGGAACACCCCCCGGACCACCACAGATGCAGCACAGACAAAGACAGTGGACCCCCAGGAAGCATACCAGCCTCACACACTCAACCCCTGGCAATGTCACCATCCGCCACAGTCGTAAAGGGACAACCATCCCACACATTCTGACCATCATCGCCCAACAGGCCTATGGCACCAACACAGCAGACAACCAACATCCCACCCCACACCAGGGTGCTGGCTTGGCTGTACCTGTTGGCCCCTGGCACCCCCCAACCAACACCGACCAGAGTCGGAGGAGTCTCACTACCAGCCACATCCAAATCCCTCACACCTGTCCTGGACATCACCATCACCCTGGTACCCCAGTCCCCATACGTCCAACACAATGCGCAGGTCACGCTGGAGACCAAGCAAGGATCATACGCCATAGCAGGATGCACGCATGTGTTGAGACAATCCACAGCACACATGTCCCACCTGTGCCCCCTAGTGACACAGCACACAATCACCACAACAGAAAGCACGCATCCCACCCAAATGTGCAGGCAACAACAGAACACCGTGGAACCTCCAACAATGCCGCCTTCAATTACACAGCCACTGTGCATGATTCCTTCATCCTCAGACCGTCCATCACCAACCAGCATACCCAGGATGGCAACAAGGGAAATGCACAGCCCCTTGGCAAGTTCCAAATGAACACCCCACTCACCTCAACTCCACAACCATGCAAATCACAACTCTGGCAATGCACATATCACAAAATCACAACCAACATGCACAACAAAATGCCCAGCCACCAGACACGACAGAACAACTCACAATGGTTACCTGGCCCAGCCGTGAACATGAGCCGTCAACGGCATGGCACCTCAGACACACAACAGCCGAATGTGGGGAGAGGTGGCGAACAGGCATGTGTGACGGATGCAGTAGTACCATGATTAGGAAAGTACACAATGCCAGGAGTGGCGGAGATGTGCTGGACAGACCGCATTATGCAGCACACACCCATATCCATGGCGACGTACACCTCTGGTGTATGGAGTGTAGTGGACAGTGGACGCAACCATGTCACCACAGCCAGTGGGGGACCTCGCAGAAACCTTCTCTTTTATGCCCCCCTAAGCGTGATCGGAGTGGGATGGCCCAGCGTACGCCACGCCATTGTAGGGGTGTAAATAAAAAGCACGTAGCACTTGGCGTGGTTCTCTTCTGGATGGCCCAACGTCTCTGCCAGGGTGGCACCTCTCACCCCGCCATGAGGCCGACGCCGTCCTCTAGAGTGGCGTTGCCTGCGATGCTGTGCGCCTGCCGGACCATGAACCCATCAGGCCTGCCCCTGCGCAGCCAGGCCTCACTGATCACCTGCCGACACCGGCGTGTGTAAAGGAGGGCTCACCACGTTCCGACACGAGCTCCAGGCCCGAGTCCCGTGACCTTGGCGGCCTCCTCAGACCATCATGGCCTCCACGACATGAGCCCGCTTTAGTCCTTTTTCGTTGACGTACTCTACTGCCGCCTCAGGCCTACTCCTCGGCCCAGTAGGTCCCATGTGTGAAACTGTGTCTTGAGTCATTAATGGCAGTGACCCCAAATCCGGGCCACCGGCAACAGCAGCAGACTCCCTTCGATCAGTGAGGTATAGTTCCATATGGGCTTCTTGCAACACGTGGTGCCACTAACCCTGTTCAACGCCAGCCGGTGATACGTGGTGCCACTAACCCTGTTCAAAGCCAGCCAGGGATACGTGGATGAGGGACCAGGACTACCCTGCGGACCAGTAGGTCCCACATCCAGCACCTAGGCACAAAGCACGAATGGCAGAGTCCACACCAGTGGTCGCACGGAGAGGTGTAAGAGGAAGATGTGGCTCAGTCCTGACGAAACCCAGGTCACATACACAGAGGTGTCCCAACACGTGGTGCCACTGAACCTGAACTACGCAGGCCGGTGGGGCCATCCAACCTATGCTGGCGACACTCGGTGAATGGGCCGTTCTGACCGCTGCCTCAGGCCTACACCACGGTCAGGTAGGTCACAGATTTGGAACTAAACATCAGTTATTCAAAAGGCAGAATACGTGTCATCGCATGCACGGAGAGGCGTTTGAGGATGACGCGTTGCAGTCCGGAGGGAACAAGATCATCGTTACGGAGATGATCGAACACCACCGACAAATGCCCTAACTCTGTGCCTCGCCAGCCTCCGGCCTACACTGCAGTCCAGTAGGTCACAGACTCTTCGTTTTGCAATGACTGAGTTCATATCTGCATACCTACATCATCGCAGACACCATCTCCTCTCAGCCCCGGTGCCAATAAGTCTGTTCCCTGACATTCATGGACACTCTCTGGTCGAACTTTGGTGGTGTCTGAGTCTATGGCCTAGGGGGCAGTTTTCATCCTTTTGTAGCTGATACCTAATTGGTGGTGGCAACGAGGCTGTCACATTCCACTCCTCCATTTGCTGCTTCCGGATAAAATAAAACCTTTTGGCGTCATGCCCTGGAGGACAACTTCCACTGTCCCCCGATACCCTCCGCAACATACACCTCGGATATTGATGGTGGCCCATCTGACTGCACCGCAAGTCACCGTCCCGTGTCTGGGTGCCTGTGCTGGCCACTGTGCATCCGGGGCCACTAACTCTGTGCTGGTCAGGTCCGGGACCCCTTCTTCTGAGATATTGGATGGCCCCTGAAGCGTTGGCCTTGAGGTCATCAACGCCATGTGTCTGTGGCCCTGCGCTGTCCGCAGCCTCTGGTCTCAACTGCGGGCCGCCGGGGCCCCACATAGATTCGGCCCGGACGTCGCATCACCACAGGAGGCACACGCCACCACCGCAGGGACCACCTCCAACTGCCTACTGCCAGAGTTGATACAGTGGTCCTGACAGACCTACAGAGTTGCTCAGACCTGTTGTGGATGCCATCATCGGCCTGATACCCTGCTCAGCACTCCAGGTGCCAGTGAATCAGTGCACCGCAAGCCATTGTACGTTAGTGATTGTGTCTTGTACTGTGGAGATGTTGCACAGCTATGTCACCTCATGCAGTGGGGAAGACCTGGGAATATGATGGGGAAGATGTTTCAAGTGTGCGTACGGGAGATGGCACAGACAATGGGAGGGCAGGAGGCATCATCCCCAAGGTAGGAATGCAGACTGGAGGTGGTAGTCGAGCCACACACCCGGAACCATTACTGGGTATTGTGCTGTGGACTGCAGATGCAACAGTCACCTCAGGCAGTGTGGGAGACCTGGGACTTTGATGAGGAAGTTGATGCAGGTGTAACACACCCCACTGAATCTGCATCAGGACTAACCCAAAGGGACACAATCCTAGCAATTCCTTCACATGAGCGCGCTCATCTCTAGTGCCCCTACCTCAGTGCACTGCAACTCATGGAACCTCCTGACTGAATATTGGGTGACCTCTGTCCTTACATCGGCTCCCACCATGTTGCTGTGCAGTTGACTCTGTTATGCATGTGTTTTTTGTTTCCATTGCACTGGTGTCCAATGTTCAAGTTGTTGCCAGCACGAAGCATTCAGTGCGGACTGGCTTACACTCACCCCACACACATCCAGCACAGGCATCACTGCACATGTGGCCCTGCCAATAAAGGGACCGAACGCATGTGCCCGTAGCCTGTTCGACATGATATCTACGTGTGTCCCTGTGGTCTTGTTGTATGCATGAGGGCCCTGGGACAGTACTCTGTGCTGTGTACATCGGATGCAGACATGTCACCGCAGGCAGCGGGTTGGAGCTTGGACATGTAGCGTTGTCGTCACCCACTCAATTCATAAGGGGAGTGGCCAGGGCCATCATACACAGAGCCAACATGGGTGTGTAACTGCAATTTGAGCGCCCCTGCCTGTGGTTCTGTACTGTGAATGTGCAACTGCATGTGTCTCTATGGCAGTGTGGGTCTCCTTAGTGGGGTGTTGGTGGCCCCTGAAGGGTGATAGACACCTACGTAAGTGCCCTGGTTTGCATTCCATGGGTTCGGCCCCCACCCACACCTGTTGGGCCACCTCCTTTCTAGCATGCAGGAACATGCATTGGGGTGCAATGTGTGGGTGGGTGAAGCTGTGCTTGTGGGTGCCTCCTGCTGTGTGGTCTTTTGCAGGCTGGGTGTTCTCCTCTGCATAGCTTGGCTGTCCGGGTCCTGGTGGGGGGTTGCGTGGGATATCCATGTGTTGTTGTAGGGCGTTGGTGTCGACGGTGTGGTGGTTCTCTCCGGCATCACTGATGTGTTGTATTCTGTGCTCTGCTGAAGGTGTTGTGTGCCCCTCCGCGATGTGAAGGGGAGATGCGTATTGACTTTGCGTTGACATGTATGTTGGCGCATTGTGCAGGTTTGCATGCAGACTGTATGGCAATGTACATTGTGACTGTTTGGGGGTGCTGGATTCTTCTGCGGGGCAGTGTTCATTTGGTCTACATGACGAATGTGATGTCGTACGCGTACATTTCCATTTCACAGTTTCCGTGTCCGTCAGATGTGGTAGGCATGTTTCTGTGCATGTGTGGAGCTAGTTGTGTCCTCTGTTCTGCAGTGTCGCCTATGCGTGTTGTTCCTTGTTGTTGACAGTGTGGGTGTGCTGTTCATGCTATGTGTGTGTGCTGCAGTGTGCCAAGGGGATCGGGCCCATGGACCTGGCTGATTGTGGGTGTGCAGTGTGCTACACGTCATTGTGCATGTGTGCCATTGTGCACATCTCCCCCCGTCCCCCCAGTCCCTGTTGATGTTGTGTCAGGTCCTCTCGAGCTGTGTCCATACTCCCTACTCCTTGCACCATCTCCACACTGATGACTGTGGCCTGGGTTTCCTTCAGCTCCTCGGGTGGCGCTGGACTGCCACCTCCTGTCACCATTGCTGCCTTCCTGTTGGCAGCGGGTTTGTGCCTGGTTTAGGTAGTCACGTCATGCCGGTGCCTATTGGCCTCCTGGATTGGCCTCCTGGGCACTCCGACTGCAGTCTAGGTGGTCTGCTAGTGGGTCAATTGCTTGTAGTGTTCTGTCACCTCCGTGATGCTGGTCTTGTTTTCCTGCGGTCTGCACCCCGTCTTCCTCTCCCTCTTCTCTTTTGCCTTCCCCGACCCCGTTGTTTCTTGCTGGTAGTCTGTGGGGATTGTGGGGTTCGAGTTGGCCCCTGCACTGTGTCAGGGTGCATCCATGTTGCTACGCGCTTTGGATTGTTTTTGGTGTGTTTTTTCTGTGGTTTTTATGGTGCATTGTTCCGCCAGACACGTGGGATTTCCAGGCCTGTGGCAGGTTTTCGCTACTTTATGTACCGCTGTTGGCCTCATCGCATGTTTTTTTGGGTTCGCGTATCGCATTTATGCGGCGTGGCGTTGATTTTCATGCGGAGATTTGGCGGGTTATCTGGTGACTATTGCATGGTACCACCTTGTTGTGAATTCCATGTTGGCACAGGGTTATTTTCCCGCGATAGGCTGCGATATTGAAAGTTGCGTTACGCTACTCTTGCGGTAGTTATCACACGTTCTTGTGAATATACCACTAGGGGCCTTATTATGACTTAGAGAGTGTGGGACCGGGGCCGCCCGCTCCCACACTGCCAAAGCCAAAACTGACCGGGCACCAGATTATGACTTTTTAAGTTGCTGGCGAGCAGTTCTTTGGCGTTCCCACAGTGGTGCCTTTAAAATAGGCTCCGCAATGGGAACATCAAAGCATGTTGCTGCACGGACCGAAATGTACACAGGGGAGCATGCAGACAGGGGGGCACACCATGTGCCTCCCTGCATGCACCCCATGGTGCAGAGGCACAAGGGGGTTCTGTAGGGCCCCCTTTGTTTCCCTACTGCCATACTTTTCATGGCAGTTGCACGCGATGAAAAGTGCGGCGGTGAGGAAACTCCTAATATGCTTGGTACAGCACAGGCACCACCAGCATATTAGGGGTCTCAGAGCACTGCGCCACTGCCCAGGATCGTGGATCTCGGACAGCAGCAGCAGTCCTGTGGCAGTCCATACGCCACAGTCCTAATGCGGTAGGCCATCCGCCAGTCTGGCAGTCCGTGGACTGCCACAATGGGTTCAGCATCCATTGGACCGCCAAACTCGTAATAAAGCCCTAGGCCTTTGAGTAATTTAAATTACACCAAAGTAATTGGTCAAATGACAAAAAATAGGGCATTACGCTTGCATATTTATGAGAAATTTAGAGGAAAAAATCCTACTGCGAGTGCATAGTTAGCGAGCACAAGCTCCTGCTTCTGCTACTGTTCATGTTCTGTTGCATTGACTGCATCCTCACGTCCAATTTGGATGCAATGGTGCTTTTTGTGATAAAAAACTAGCGCTAAATGCCAGCTTTCAGTTGGGGGAAAATCTTACTGCAGGTGCACATTTAGCAAGCATGAGTGGCTGCTCGTGCTGCTATTCATGTTCCTTTGCATTAAGCACTATTTCTTATCGCAAAATGCATCATTGCTTCGATTTTGGATGTGAGGGGGCATTTTTGCACTAAGAAAATAGTGCTAAATGCTGAATTATTCTTCTCTCTTAAACATGCGGAATTTTTGAGCAATTATACGTGAATAAACTGCCCAGGAATTATGGGGCATATCAGCAACACCCGGCGATAATTATCGCTCAGCGCTCTTAGAGTGAGGATAATTATCGCCAGGTAACGTGTATTTTTATCGCTTATCTCCTCAGCGATAAAAATCCTCACGCTAACTGCCTAACGTGAGATTATCGCTGGAAACCCAGCGATAATCTCACGCAGTGTGGCGTTAGCTTCCTGATAGGGACTCACAAACTTAGCCATGATATCCACCTTCCATAGGATATCATGGCTAAGTCAGTCCTGAAGCAGGCGTATGGAAAGTAGCGATAACAGGGGTTATCGCTACTTTTCCTGATGCTATGCTTCATAGCGTGGGACTTGATGATAGGAGAAATGTCGCTTAGCGACATTTCTACTGTCATGTTAGGTCAGGAACGCCCACTTTGCATCTCATTTGAGATGCAAAGCTGGGCGTTAGGAATCCTGAAGCTAAAGCAAGGTTTCACGTGTTAGCGTGGCCTTGCTAATTAGGCGATAAAATTATCGCCGCTTTTCGGCAGAAAACGGCCACAAAAGCGGCGATAATTTTTTATCGCCTGCTTGTAAATATGCCCCTATGTGAGTTACACCCACCCATACAAAAGTCTCTTGATAGTTTTTCACCAATTTATGTATTATGAAAGAGGCTGCAAGACCCATTCTCTAACACAGTCTGCTTGTGAGTTGACAAATTGTTTGCCAAAGTTGGTAACTTATGTGCATGCGGCAATCAGTTATTTCTCCTGGGAAGGGGCTTTTTGTGAGCAAACATAGAAAATGTCTGGGGAGATCAAGCACTGCATGTCGTGGAAGAGACCAATCTATGATGTCACCATTATGATCTCTGATCCAGACAGTATCTTCCAAAGAAAAGTAAAGGATGCTCTTAAATAAGGTATCAGTAGGCACTCTGGACAGAGGGCCAGGCAAATAATTATTTTATAAATAGCTTCTCTTGTGTTGTGCCCTGCATAACGCTGCTTAAAGTGTGCCAGCGATAGCAGGTCGTGGCCACAGCACTCGTTTCTGGAGACCAGGAATTATTGTTTTTTCAACAGACTTTGATCTAGAGTGAGAGGGAAAGACAGAGAATGGAGAAAGAAGGAAAAAGATAAAGGTAGGAAAACAGTGGAAAAGGAAAAAGCAAGGATGAAAAAGAACCCACAAGAGTAGGATAAAGAGGGGTAGTGAAGGGTGATGGGTTTTCAGTAACTTTTGATCTGTTTGAGCTAGAAACATTTTTTTGTTAAAATCTCCTGATTATGCAGCAGGTGATGAATTATGTGGCAAATGCAAAAAATCCAATATTATACGAAAAAAGCTGTAGCCACAGAATTGCATAATTCCAGTGGCCCTGACGAGGGCTGAAGGACATCATTTGATATTTCAATATAAGAAGTAGTGAGAATGTAGCGGATCTCCTAAGATCACACAAAACATCTTATGCATCATAAAAATTACTCAAACAAATCTCTTTTTAAAATTAGTGAGGTGGATTCACAAAGGTATTTACGAGGGAACTACATCACGTACTCATAAATGCCTTTGTTAATCAGGCCGAAATGTCCAACTCTCTATTGGTAAAAGAGAAGAGAGCACGGTCCTTCCTGTTTGTACTAACTGCATATGAATATTTCATTTTTATTCCCATTTTAGATATTATGTGTAGTGGTACAACTAGAGTATTACTTCACGTATTCATAAGTGCTCTTGTGAATCACCTCCTTGACTTGGAGGTCCCTGGAGAGCAGCGCTCACAAGATAAGCACTGGAACTTCTCAAAAAGCACACTAAGGGACAGATTTACAAAGGGCTTTTACAAAAGGCTTGAAATCGCCCTTGCATGATTGCAAGGCAGCACAAGTCCTTTTGTGAGATTTACTAAGCCACGCAGAGTCACCTGTGTGGTTCTGCATGGTTTAGTAAATCCAAATTAAGGCAAGGCAGCAAATTTCACTGCCTTGCTTTACCTTGTGGTGGACGGGATCCATGCATAGAGTATGTGTGTGTGTGTCCCACATCCACTTGTTGTTTTTGTCACAATCCCATATTTACAAAGGGCTGTAAACCTGGGATTGCACCACAATGGTACACCTCCCTGACCTCAGCGTAAGAAGAAACATCTTTATTTCCCCTTGTTACTTCGTCTTTGTATGAGCACCCCATTCAGCATGCATACAAAGAAGAGAATGCCTTTCTGTACTGTTTTCGTGAAGAACTGGCCCTTCCTGCATAAAAACAATCCTGGTGCAAGGGTCCCTGCATTGACGCTAGGCAGCCACAAGTGCGCCAGCACTAGGAGACCGAAGAAATGCACCATACCGCATATATCACGTCTGCTCTCGCCCTGTCATGCAACGCAGCACAACCAGTTCTCTTGCTCGATTCAGTGAACTATTGATACATCTGCCCCTAGATCTTCACTGGAACTTGCTTCATGAGGCGAGAACACCATCATAACCTTCATGATGCACTTCCCACGCAGCATAAAGTCATACTAGCACAGTGCTTAATTTGAGGCAGTGGTTTCCAGTGCTCAGCACCGGCACTTAATTGGCAGCAGCAGCACTTATGACAGTCAGCCACCTGGTAGGCTGTTTCTTTGATTTAGACTGAGCACAACAACAGTTGTTTACTAATTCAATATACATTAAAAATGACTAATACCTGTTGCCCATGCTAATCTTATAGCTTTGGAGACCTCAGTCTGAAATGTCAAACTTGAAGGAGTGTGATGGTTAGTAGCTGGTTTGGTAATGTCGTTGGCAGCACTGCAGGGGCAATGGGTGGTGTAGGCTGCAGTGGCCTCCTGATAAGGGCCCTGGCACTTAAAGGCAGATTTACAAGAAACTGACGCATCTGTAGAGGTGCGTCAGTTTCGCTGCACCTTCATGCGAAACCCTTGCGCCACCATGGATGCGCCGTATTTACAATACGGTGCACCATAGCGCAAGGATTGACAGATGCATCAGAAATTCTGATGCATCTGTTGGCACAAAAGTCACACATTGCTGGAGATTTGTCACAAGCAAGACGCAACTTCAACAATGCATGGGGAGGCCTATTCTTATTGTGCTGCGTCACTACTTAAGTCTGCTCCAAGCAGGCGTAAGGTTTTGCTGCAGTGGCGTCCTAGTAGTGGCACAGTGAAATCTTGTAAATTTCACTTCGTCACTTCTATGAGGCTTTCCTGCATGGGAACGCCCACCCTGCATACATTATACCTGGCGCAGGTTTAATGTGGCACAGTGCTTTACAAGGTCACGCATCTACCTAGATGCGTCACGTTGTAAATGGGCCGTAACGTGTCGCATTGTTTACACTGCCGCTGCGTCACAAAAAGTGACGCAACTGAAGCGCAAAAGGGACGCAAGGGGCTTATAAATCTGCCCCTTAATTTTTTTTACAAATTAAGTACTGTACATCATTTCCCAGCCTTCTCAAACGTAAAAGTGCTGCCTCAGAGCCATTATAGAAGTGTTCCTCTCAACACTGATGTTAAATACCTCGCTCTGCCGGGCACTTGGCACGGTCTGCTTTTTAATTTTTTTTCATGCGTTTTCCCTCTTTCTAGAAGAGTACAATTTGCTCCTAAGAAACACATTCTAATAAACTCGGAACATAATATCTTTCCAACACTGCCGCTATGGAAATAGGTATGATTCAGGCTGAAGCAATGGAGTAATTGATTATTCTCGCTGGACTTTTATGGAATGCGCCTCTCTCCAACATCACGCCGAACACGGTGAGACTAATAAAGACCCAAACCTGCGCAGAAAGTTTTTCATAGCTGGGTTATAATGTGTTTGAATTACAGAAATTCAAAAATGCTTAGATGCGCTTTTTCCGAGACTGCAGAATAAAAAGGAGACTCGTGCCGCTTTCTGTTGCCTCGAGTTACTTGGAAAAGTAAAGACAGGAGTGAGGTAATCCTTACTCCACAACACCTCTGTCCCTTGAGAAATGTCATTTCGAAGGGAACTGTGGGAAAAAGGCCTCAAAAGAAGGCCAGAAAATGTGAAAAAAATAGGAAGATAACAGCCAAGAAAATATAGTGAGCAGCTGTTTTGAGGAAATGGGTGTCCTGCTGCTGAAGCAGTGCATTCTGTGCCTAGACAAATAATAATTAGCATTTCCTTCCTTCCTTGCTGATCCCTAAGTGCTTTTTAAATCTTTGTAGTTCAGAAAAAGGAGCCGAGCCACGGATAGGGTGGGAGGTTCCCAATAGTTTTGAGAGCTCACAAGCTACCCTGACTGCGTGCTTCCATAAAGAGGAACAATGCTGAGTTTGTAAGTGGGACCACCCTTCTTTTATGAGTGTTAAGTAGGAGAAGTAATCCATGGACGGTGGAAGCAGGGGTAAGGTGAAGAGTCGGTGCAGCGGCCCCCCCCAAAATAACGAGGCTGGAGTTTCAAAAAGTGAATGAGCAAAGTTGTAGCGTAAACGTGTTGGGCCTCATAAATATTTGTATGATTTTGTTTTTCCTTTAGTTCATATTAACCTCAGCTACCATATCTAAATTTCTAGGTTCTCTGATGGATCTTGTTCATTGATGAAAGCGACTGGAATAATTAGGGGATGAGTGTTTATTGTATGAGGACCTGGAATAGATAATCGCTAACATTCAATCATAAAGCGATCTCTTATGTAAACCCACTCTTCATAAATTGATCATTTAATCAGTTTGAATTTAGCCACAACCAAATAAATGAAGCAGAATCTGCAGAATATTTTCTCATAATATATTTCTGTTTAAGAATCAAAGGACTAGCATACAGCATACATTTATAATTAGATCAGGTTTAATAAGCATTCGCAAATTCTGCGAGATTCAGAATTGAGAGAGCTACCTTCCTCTGCCAAGAGAGTTTATTGACTCTAGACTAGTGAATTAGCAGGAAATCAGTTGAATCTCATACCAACCCTCTAGGAAAGTTCAGCAAATACCAAATGACCAGTTCCAGTTCATAGACAGAATTGTCTGCCTCTGTCTGCACTGCAGCGTCACTGCCACAGCGGCTCTGTTATGAAGCCCTTTTCAGCTGAAAAGGTTCCACTACGATAGCATACAAGCCGGAAGCAAACACAGTATATTGTCACAGGTCAAGTTGTTTCTGGAAGTCCAAATTTTTAGTCTCTTGTACCGCAAGATGGGGAGAGGGGAGATGCCCCTTAATACAAAATGTAAGCAATTATACTCCACCAATTCCAAGTTCACACCCCTTGACATAACCAAATATGTCAGACCACTCCATCCAATTGGTTGCCCATGATAGGATGAGATGATGTAGTAAGTAAAAGTATACAAATCCGGAAGAATGAAGTAATCCATTACAAGCAATTTCCTTAGGACCACTGTAGTATTGTCATACAATCGTTTGGTACATTTAGTAAGTAGTAGATGCGTCCATGCTCTCATTTCTTGTCAAGCCATTCTCAAGCATTGCTCCAGGAAGTAACAATTTTGTTGCAAGTTTAGTCAAGTAAGCTAAACACGTGAAAGAAATGATTGAGTGTTGGAACACAAGTGGAAACTTCATGAAAAGTTCCCATAGGCTTCAGACTATTCAGTTCATAAGTTCATACTAGGAAGTGAAGCAAGTTTGAGACCTTCATGAAACATAGCTCATGCACGATGAAGGGGCATATCATCAAGGGCTGGTGACATAATTATCGTCGCTTTTGCGGCCGTTTTCAGCCGAAAAGCGGCGATAATTATATTGCATTATTTGCAAGGACACGCTAGCGCGTGTTTCCTTGTTTCAGCTCTCATTTTGTTCACGCCTCGCTTTGCATCTCTAATGAGATGCAAAGGAGGCGTGCCTGACAAAACACCATGGGAAAATATCGCTACCCCAGCTTCGTGATATCATCAACGAGGGGTAGCGATATTTTAAATCCCGTTAACTATGCCTTAATGCAGGAATTTAACGTCTGTTAAATTCCTGACTAAGGCATAGGTAACATGGGAGGTAGATTATGGTGATACGACCACAGGGTCGTATCACCAAGGCTATCTCCGTTTTGGGTTCAACATCGCTGGTTTTCCAGCGATGTTGGCCCATTTCCCTGGAATATTATCGCCCTGGAGTAACGTGTTGTTAATAACGCATTACCAGGGCAATAAATTCCTGCGATAGATGGCGATAAATAAACAAGCGCTAAGCGCGCTTTGCGTTTATTTATCGCCGTCCTAGTAAATATGCTCCCTAATTGTGCTAAAATATGATTCTCACATCACATAAAACAGTGCATTCATTCTTCAATTAAGCATCACTTCGTTATAAATGGAAATTAACTCATGCAAGTATAAGTTACTCATAAATTTTAACAGTCCTAATCATTTCACATATAATTTTGTAAGTTCCTTTTGCACGTTGTACGTTAAAACATCGTCCAGAATTTAAAAGCACACTTGAATTAAACTTTTTACGAAGTGCATAGCATGACATAACCTCGTGTGACATATACTTCTCTTGTCTATGTCAGTGCTGACATTACACATTCTAGTGTTATTATCTGGTTTCCTAAAACAAAAAGCAGCTTTATTATCATATAGACTTTTTTTATGCAATCCTTTATTTACCACGTTCATCTAAGCATAAGTACACATATCTACTTGTAACATTCTGCATGCTTTTACGATGCAGTATCTAAACCAGTATCCTATTTGTGTGGTTCTTGAAACATGGAAACCTAATACACATCTATGTCATTATCATGTAAAATAGAGTCACAATCCATTTTCTGTGCAAACTTGTCGTAAATAGATTAATGACAACATCTCTGCTCCATCAGCAATTAAGATGCCTTTAAATGTAAATG
Source organism: Triturus cristatus (assembly GCF_964204655.1). NCBI lineage: Eukaryota > Metazoa > Chordata > Amphibia > Caudata > Salamandridae > Triturus > Triturus cristatus. Next base: position 1,404,548,292 of record NC_140590.1, read on the forward strand.
TTATTTTGTCACATTTGCGGTTCCCATGTCCTGAACTTAAAAAAACAGTAACATAGAAGGGAACAGGATTGGGATACCCTGAACCTCTGCCCCTTGTGTCACCCTGGGCCAAATCAACTTTTTTCATGCCACATGTCTCACTGTGCTCCTGCGAGATCAAGCAAGGCATTCTGGGTGGTCCCAAGGGACTCCTGTGGCATCCAGTGAGGACCTCCATATTGTCACTTGGAAGTACCACTGGACCTTGAAAAATAAAATTAAAAGGAGAAAACATTTTAAACTGTGGGGTGAGGGTTTTTAAGGGGGTTGTCATCAGTGATGCCATTGATGGAAGTAATTTAACATGCCATGAGTGATGTAATATGGAAGATCATATGCAGTATATTATGGTGGTGACGTTTATTGTTAGCTCACAGAACTATAACAGTCGAATTTCATTTTTTTTCAATGTTTCATTATGTGTGTCAACTAACTATACCGTCACTTTAACTTTTGTGTTTTTTCAGTGAATATCTACTTTTTTTTAATGTAAGCTAAGAATGTATTGTCTTACCTAACTATAGCATTACTTCAGTCTTTAAGGTTTTTAAATACATTTCTGCTTTTTTATTCATGTTTAATTTTTATATATGCATAAGTGTTATAGACAGGGCTACTACCATATTGCACAACCTGCATCTGTGCGCACTGAAATTAGTGAACAGTGCAGGCCTCAGCCTCTAAATTCATTTAATCATTTATAGTACTCAGCCCTACACTTCTGCACAGCACTATTAGCTGTGTGAAAAGATAGTCATATGCAGGTTTTTGCCTGTCGATATTTTTTTGTATAAGTATTTTTTTAAACTTTCTGCAAGTTTGTTTCTTTTTGGGATTTTTTAAACATTGTTAGGCTTTTTTTTTTACCTTTTTAATTTTTTAACTCTTTGATTTTTGTACTTCTTATTTTTATGGTGCTCTCTCAAGTGTGGGACCATTGCTTTCGCAAATACACTCTTGCTAATTTCACCTGGAGAGACCAGCTGTTGACAATAATTGCAGAATGTAGTGTACTCCTGAATATTGGAGTCTTCTTCCTGTTGACATTTCAATACATTAGCAGGGGCTATTTGGACTTGTAGATTGGCTCCTGGTTGTTTTTTTAACTCGGCTGGGCCAATTTTCTCATTTTCTCAACCTTATGTGCTTCCACATTCCAGAAGTACCCGTGGAGTAGTGCCCAGGATGACCTCAGTGATGCTCTTGATTGAACAATGTGCATGTAACATTCTAGGCAATGATTTTCTATTGTCCTTGTGGAAGAGTAAAAAAATTCCACACAACTGATTTCTTCCCAGTCCTCGTCAATGGTGATGCTGAGGATGTTGTCTGAAGGGCATTTATATCATTATCCTGTGATGGTGTGGTTGAGCTACGCACAGTTGTTGTACTGGTTGATGGTTGGTTGTCTGCAGTTTCATTAGATGCCATGATGGATCTACATATTATTTTTTTCTGCAGCCCCTGTGGAAGATAAATTGTAAATGGTATTCAAGACATTTTCTACAGTATATTTGTACATTCACTTTTTGCCTCTTACTGCCAGGCTTTTCCTGATGGTGACAAGCAGTGAAAACTGACTTTTAATTCTGCCCATGTAAATCAGGTGGGTGGAATTGGAGGTCTGCCTCAGATGGCCCTTACTCGGCTGTTGGAGTGGTTAACCACTGTGGAGACAGAGTAGTGTCTCCCGTGATCAAACCTATGGTCCGCCTACAATTAACTTGGACAGGCGCAGCACTACTGGGCGATGTCCCTGTGGGGAAAGGGGCTTAAACCTTATTTACTTACATGACTTAACTCCACCTTGTAAATAAGCCCCCTTTCATGCTAGACTTAGCGTGAAAGGGGTAGGCAATGGGTGTTGTGGTGGGCGTTTCACTGCAACACCCATTGATTTTGATGTTGCCCCCTATTTACAAGGGTGGCGTAAATAGGAGGCAGTGCCAAAATTAAGACCAGGGAAAACCTGATCTTAATATGGACTCGTTTTTGCAGTTTCTATGTGTGCTGCATTTTGCAGCAGACTAGAAACAGCCATTGCCATGAATGCATATAAATAATCATTAAAAAATTGATGATTTGCATTTTCTATGTGCTCTGCACAATGCAGCACACATATGAGTTGCAAATCGCCATTCTGGATTGTTTATGGGCAGATAGGGATACCTTTGTGCACATAAACAATGTTTCCTTCAACGGAGGAACGCTTGTACAATGGTGCAAGGGTGCCTCCGTTGGTGCTAGGCATCTGAATTTAGCATCAGCACAGGAAGAAATGCAGGGGTGTGCCGTATTATTGTAAATACGGTGCATCTCTGCATTTCTAAAGTGATGGAGCGTGGCGTAGGAAATTTTGGAGCTAACCTGGGCTCCGTCACTTTCTTGTAAATATGTCCCTGTATTGGTGGGGAGGGAACACTTTGCAACAGAGTTCCCTGTCCACCAACATATAAATTATGACACTGAAATTTTTAATGGAGCCTGGGATCCTTGGCTCAATCGCCTCATCCCTCTCCATCACCCTCTAAAGTGATGTCTAAATCACTCAAAAATTCCATACGCTCACTTGGCCTCTGTAATGCACGTGGGAGCCACACCTCCACCAGATAGAGTACACCTTTTTTTCCACATTCTCACAATAGATATTCTAGTTTAGGTTACATATTAGCTAGCAACGCTCTCCTGTTCCAGGTCACAGATTTCAAAATTCACTCCCTCACTTTCTCTGACCATGGTCCATTAAAGGTGCTTTTTACAAAAGAATTGATAGGACCTCCAAGGGTGCAATGTATCTTTAGTGATTTTTTACTGAGCTGTAGGGTCCTCAAAAATAAATTACAATCCCTTATTGAAGAATACTTTGACCTACATCAACCCAGAGACTCTAACCACGCTTGCAACTGGGATATATTTTGTGAAGCAAGGGGCAGATGTATTGGGATGCATTTAGATTTCAAATGCCTGTAAAAAAAAGTACAAACAGTCCGTGCTGGCATCTGAATTACTGGTGGCTGAGAAAGAACACAAAGTGAGCCCTGTTAGGCATCTTTACAAAAAAAGGTGATGGTAATAGGAGGTCAAATAAACACTAATATGCCAAATAAAGCTGTTCAGCTGCTCCAAAAATTTTAAAAATAACATGTTTGAGCAGGGAAGCAAGTGAAAACATGATTTGCTCAACAGCTTTGCCCCAAAATGGAAGAAAATACACTTTCAAAGTAACTGATTAAGTTGATCAGATTGTTTGTTCTGAAGAAGACCAACTTTAAGCATATCATTCTTTTTATATTATTCTCTACATAGGAGAAGATTGGGATTTCCACTGATCAACGTGCCAACTCCGAGGCCCCCATTGCAGAAGAGGAAGTAAAGGCCTCAAGATTCATAAAGTGTCAGTACTTGAGAGCTATGCTGTTAACTTTTATAAGTCCTTCTCCTCTTTACAGGTCACCCAGCTCACAGCTCTCTTTAATATTTTTTATTAGGGCAAATGTGGAGATTGCAGGAATTCTCTTGCCCAAGAAACACACAAGCTATTGATGTTCATGATTGATATCCTTCTGTAGCCCCATTCGTCTCATTCCTGAGGGTCCAACAACTTATAATGGAATTTGAGAAAGTGGCTGGCTTTAAAGTTAACTTCACAAAATCACTAATCCTGACTGTGACTCTCCCATCTAAAGTGGTCTCTGAAGTAGTTGTGTTCAATGATATTACGTGGTCCAAAATGTCACTAACTTACCTGGGGATCCAAATAGCAGCCAATCCTGACCACCAGTTACAAAGGTAACTTAACTTCCTCTTACGATCCCTACACAAAGATTTCAGGAGGTGTGCTCTGTTCTACCTCTCATGGAAATGGAGAGTAAATTCAATTAAAATTAATATACTTCTAATGGTGCTGTATTTGTTCCAGGTGTGGCCTATCTTGGTCTAGAGGGAATTATTTGTAGCCCATAAACAGCTAGTTTGAAATGTGTCTTGCAGACAAACAAGCCAGCCTCTCTTATAGGCACCGCAGAATGGCAAAATCAGCTGGAGGCCTAGCTCTACCTGATTTTATCATTGATTACAGGGCAGCAAAACGATGAGTCATTGCCAATTGTTTTTTTAAGGAGACAGAAAAACACTTGCTGTACTTATTTGAATTATAGCCAGTCGCTGTTTGTGGGATTTACTCTGGAAACCCAAACACAATAGGTCTAAAGATGCATTCTTAACCACACCTACAAAGACTATGCTCACAGTTTGGGACATGATCACTATCAAATCTCAGCTAACCACCTTCTCCTCCCCTCATGAACCTATCCTTTACAATCCAGCTTTCATGCCAACTCTGGAACCTTCTCTATTTGATGAATGCTGCAGAGGCGATTGTTTCACTTACTCAGACATGTTCTGCGATTCTGAAATTTTGGTCTCAGAGCTTGTAAGTTGAAGTTTCATCGAAAGGAAAATGAACACTTCCATTACTTACACCTCCAGCACTGGGTAAATCAGCCCCCACTTAAACTTGCAGCCATCAGGGAACTGACTCCAAGTAAGAGGTTTGTGCAGCTGTCTGTAGAATCGAAAACCTTCATAACCCACATGTACAACCTTCTGATGTAAGGGACCCCTGCCAAATTCTCATTTATGTAGTTTGGTAATGGAGTCATGAACAGAGATGTCCTGGATGCTCAACCAATCGCTCTGTGGAAAGACATACATAATTTCACCCAATGGCGGGTAGGTAGGGAGGCTCACTATAAAGTTGTATTTAATCGGTGCCTATACCTATTAAAATTGGTGAGAATGACTCCTTAATAATGTGGATCTGTTTCGAAAAAGCTAAGACCATCCTTTGGCATCCTGGAAGAAAGCTGAAACCCCATCAATATCCTTATGGCTCTCTAGACTTGGAATATGGAAAGACTTTCATATATAATAAGTGAATCCTTGAATCAATTTGTCATTCCCCAATAGAGCATTTGTCTGTTGGTGCCCCCCATCTTCTCATACCCCACCCATCTACGAGTCTTGAATGAATTTCATTACTCATACTGAAACAACATGATTTGCCATACAATAGTCTTTTGTATGACCTCTCTTTCATAGGTTGCAGTTAATGTAGGACATGTTCCTTTTCTTCTGTTTTAGCAGGATAGATTTGAGATTGTTTTGGGGGAATAAGAGGTAATCCCATCAAATTGATGAATTGCTTGAGAACAGACAACAAGATATATGGACTGATTTATAGAGGCACAATTCTTGCATGGTTGATTTAGGATGTTGGTAAACTTAATGAAAATGATTTGACTAAAAAAAACACAAATAGCTTTGGAACAATATCAGTTCTCTAAGAATGGTGATAACTCACACATTTATGATCCCAGGAATAGCTAATTCCAATTGATTCATCAATTGAAATGCATTCATTTGCAAGAATATCCAGAACAACCATGAGAATTTGCCTGACATCTTCTTGAGAATTTAAAGTAAATTATGCTCTATCTGTACACATGCAACTATATTTTGAATAACCATTGCAGAATGAAGCACATATTTGTTAGTTTGCACTGTCCTCAGTAGAGCTGACTGTGTTTTACATAGTGGCTTATCTGTATTCTCCTTAGTTTGCTGAAGAAGAGGAGAAAACTTAAAAATGATATCTACAGTTACGTTACAGTAGACATTTTCTCCAGATAAATTAAAACAATTATATACTATCATATCCTTTACTTTATCCACTTTCAACTTTTTATGTTGATACTGTTCTCCCTTTCTGACTTTTATACCTTTTTTTATCTACTCTAGTTTTTTAAACTTCTCTTTGTTGAAGCATGCACAATCTTTAGGAAATTAGTATTAACTCAGTTGAGAAGCATAGATTCTTCTCAATCAATTATACTCTCTAAAACAATGGTTCTTAAACAGTGATCTGGGGATTCTGGTTGTCTGCGACAGCTACTCAGGGGGTCTGCAAATAATTAGAAAATTAAATAACTTTAGAAGATTAATAAAGTGTATATAAAAAAGGAGAAAAATGGAAAACTGAAAAGTGCAAAACGTTCTGTAACTGTGAAGGAATATGAAATTGGAGACTGTTGGAAAGTCATCCTGTGCACTGGGCACCCCCATTTTTCGTTGACTAGTACTGGTGGTAACTGACTCTGATCGTCCCTGGACTCTGCCTAACCAGGTCCAGGGCTATGCTGAAAACACACTTAGAATACAGTGAAAACACTTACATACACTAGGGTACACTATCGGTTAGGGTACCCCTATGATTGGCATTACCTCGTCTATAAGGCCCTTAGTACATAATAAGGCAGGGGGATCAAAACTACCTTTAGGTCCCTAGTATATAATGGGGCATAGCGGTTTAGAGCCAGCAGCCCTTTCTGCTCTTGCATGTGGTCACTGCTGAGAGCCTGAGGTCATTTTAAAAGCATCCCTGTGTTGCAGAACTGTTTTTAAATAAAAATTGTGCCCAAAATCGACTTTGGTATGAGAGACAATTACAAATTGATAAACTACCATATTTTGGCATATTAGGTACCCCAGGGTCTCCCTTAGGTGTCCCAGGGATGGTGGGTCAGGTACTTATAAGGAGGGCCCTTATAAAAAAAGTTATATGCCTTGGGGATACAGGAATTGCATATTTCAGCAGCGAGTCCCGGAGCTTGGCTACAGCTCGAGAATTCACAAGACCAGGGAGGAGCGGGGGCTCAGGGCGGGGGACATGAGCAGCAGTGCTAGGCGCCACGTGCAGAGTGCAAGCCCGAGCCCCTGCAGAGGTGGCCAAGCCAGGTCTAGGTGCAGCCTGTGGGAGGCCTGGTGAGCTCCTGCTCGTCTCCCCGCCTGAGCTACAGACTGCATTAAGTATCGATCGCATGGTGTGCAACATATGTATGCACAGCCAGCAAGATAACAACGCATTGCGTGCGCAATATACTGGGTCTAGCACATACGCCACAATCCAAAACGGTGCAGAGAGGGGGGCAAATCTCTGCCAAGTAAATTCCTTACCTTCAAAGCCTATCAACACAGGCCTTTACGTGAAGTCAAAACTGAGCAGTGGATGCAAACTCTGTGGGCAGGAACACGAGCCGCAGCTGTAGTGTGAAAGCAAGTACAAGGCACAGAACCAGCACAAAACCGCTCCTTAAGAGGCACATACCGCAAACAGCCACAGGTGAGTGGCCCACGCAACTGAAAGTTGGAGTTCTGGGGCTAAGCTGCACCTCCAAAGAGGGGATATCAGTGATCAATGTGGGCCAGAGTCCCAGTCAACAATTCAACCTGCAGACTTCTGACTCACACCCCCCAATACAACTCCTGAAGAGATGGGACGTGACGCTGGAAAACATTCTAACTTGCAATTTGAGCATCGCAAATCAGCGTGCGGACCAATGGGCGACTCAAATACTGGCATGGAGGATGTCCACTGTTTGCAAACCCAGCCAGAAGACACTGACATGCACTCCTTGTTGCTGGCCATGCGTCACAGCCTAAATTCTATTGAAGCCAAAATGGATACCATGTACGTGTGCATGGATTTTATCACACAACGCCTAGAAAAAAAGACGGACTCATAAGCAAGGCTGAACAGCGTAAACCCAATGTAGAAGATGCCACAGCGCAGAGAGGAGACCAACTACAACAAATGGAATGACTCCCACGATCCGTAGCCACCAAGAATGAGGATTTGGAGGCCGGATTCTGGAGAAAAAATCTCTGTACCCTGAGAGTAGTGGAATCTACAGCTGTAGGACGAATGGAAGATTATGTGGAGAACATGCTTCTGGTGGTGTTTAATGCCTCTGCACTGTCTAAACAGTTAGTTGTCGTAAGGGCGCTAACGTCACTGGTGACATGACCCCCTTCTGGGCGCACCGGCCTGGCCCATTGTACCTAGGTTGCTAAACTACCATGACCACGATGCAGTGCTCCGCTTGGCTAGGAAGCTGCGCCAACTTACCTACGAAGGGAATGCAATCTCCTTCTATCCTGACTTTACCATGGCAGTGCAGGAGGCACACCAAAAATATCTTCCCGTAAAGCAACTGCTGCAGCAAGCGTACATTCCTTACACTATTCTCTATCCCACTAAACTACGCATCACGGTGCAAGCAAACACCATGTATTTGCTACTCAGCAGCACGCCCAGGAATACTGGAGGAGAAAGGGAAGGCAACGTACTCAGGAAGTAGGAGAGAAGCCCGTCCCCAGAGGTTTTTTTAACATTTGACATAGCTGAGGGGCATAGGAGTTAATGGGAATCCCCCACTCCCTCTTTCTAAGGATCCAATGACACTGTCAACTACCATATAAGAGAGGGAGAAAGGTTGTGTATGCCTTGCTTCTGTCTTTCTCTTTCGCATGTCCATTCCACATATTATTGAGAGGTAGCGGAAAGAGAGAAGCTGAGTTTGTGGATTACAGTGCGACTCTTCTGTCTTCTTCAATGGCTCCTTAACATTAAACAACAGTATGAATCCAATGCAGCAGATAAAGAGGAAAGTTACTAGATATAGGCAGAAGTTATTTGCTCTAAAGATGAAGTTGCTCATTCTTATTCTTAATAATATTAAAACTTTAATGAGGCTAGTGAGTTTATAAAAATTAAGTGTTGACAAAAGCAGAAAATAAACAAGTCAATTTTTTGGTGTCAACACACTTCCAGTACTGAAGCTTTTTTTTAATTTGGAGAGGCTTTTGCAATGGTATAGTTTTGTTTTTGCTGTTGAAAGAGATACAAGTGCATATAAAGTGAAAGAAGGTACACCTATGCCAAGAAACAAAAAATATATAATTAGTGATCAAGTTTTGCAAAGACGTTCTCCAGCTCCTGAATATGAGAGGCAGTGCAATACGATCTATAACATAAAACAAGAGTCAACTGTGGAACTGAGATTTGTTTTCAACAAGTGTAGCTGAGGATGTAACTGTGAAGCAGAAACTTAAACTTCTACAAAGTATTAATCCTTGCAGAGTTAGGACATTTTCAAATTTGCAAATTCTTTGGTCCATTTGTCAAAACAGTTGTTTGGCAGTACATTGTATCTTATTTGGATGCTGTCGAGATATAGAATCGAGATAGGAAGTTGCACTTTGTGAAAGTCCAGCTCTTCGGCTACAAACAATGAATAGTGTTTTCAGAAGAAACTCAAATTACATACTTTCGGGCAAAAAGAGAGAGTGAGGAAAATGAAGTAGTAGTAGAGGTTACCAGTGATAGAGTCACTGGATATAATGTGTTAGACAGTTTCAGAAAATAAATTGCTGAATTTAAAACCAGATCAGCAGAAGCTCAACATAAAATATGTTTTTGCTGCTGTCGTACAAACTACAAGGCACAAACCAAGTGGGTATACATCAACACAAAAACTGAAGACAGAATCTCAAACACTGGTTACTCTTTTTTTTTTATGAGATTTTCCAGTATATAACAATCAAACATCATTACATTGCTGTGATTCTAGGCAAATCACTTAATCTCACCCTGCCTAACAAAACAAAAAAATGAATGTGTCCATGTGTAACGAAACTGGTGCTATGTAAAGCGCTCTGATACCCAACATCTTCGGCTCTAGTTCACGCTATATAAAACTCTAAAAATTAAATTAAATTGAACTGACAGTTGAAAGTTTTCCTAACATCTCACGGCGTCCAGTTTTTGTGATCTGTACTCCAATTGCCTGTGGACTGCAGACACATCTCTAACTTGCACTTTTCAAGCACCCATCTCCCTCACCTAGCATCTAGTATGTCCTCTTATCGCACCCCACTGCAGTCTTTTTAACGGCTTTAATTTCATCAGTTTTTAATCAAAGTATGCAGACTTAAAGGGAACCATTAGTTCAGATCTACACCCGACCCGGCAACAGCCCCTGTTGTGCATATTTGAAGTGACAGGGGAAGGGGGTAGATAGAGCCAGGATGGTGAGTGTTCTTGTTCAATTTCACCTGTGCTTTGGGTGTGATGACTACTGGGCGGTGTTGTTTTCAGCCTCCTCAGTTTCCTGCTCTAGCAAGTACATTTGCAGCAGCTCCCAAATATCTTGGGGTCGTGAGGCGGAGGGCAAAAGTTCCGCATATGTGAATTGGTCCTTACAATACGTCATGTCACCTAGCCATTCCTTGAACTTTCTGGCCTGCCCTCTTCTCCATCTACAAGCTATTCGTCGTTTCGCCAGTAACATTCCCAGTGAGACTAGTTTCCTGGATGGTGTGGGATTGATGTGTATGCTTTGGTCTGCCATGTGTGATAGAGCTTTAAGCACTTTCAGCCAGTAGCCCATGTAAGTAAATAATATAATACTGTCACAGGATACTCTTTAAAAACTCATTCTTTTAATGTCTTTTGGTGTAGTGCCTACTGTTTTGGTGCTATAAAATAGTTTGGGTTGTTCATGTAAATCAAGATATGCAAACATTTGCTTTCCAACCACGTTTTCCTTACTCTCTCTTGCACCACTACTGACTACCATACTCTTAATACTTTATTTCCAAATTTAATAAATAATACTAGCAGACCTCTGTAACTTACAACTCTCTAAGCTCACTATGCTATACTAAATTACATTACAGCACTTATAATTTGAGCAACTTCCTCAAACAACAACCATAATCAGTACCATAGAACAATGAGAATGTAATACTTCTACTACTTATATGTAAATGTAAAGTGCACCCATTGTTTCTTCTAGATACCTAATCAAGCAAACCAAGCGTATAAACTGCAAAATCACATTTATAATAACAACAGTGTTTTAAATAGTATGCTACTTGTAAATGCATCATCAAAAAATACAGTTCATAATTTCTGATTTAGAGTTTGACGAAGAGGCTACTCTGTCAAAACGGCAATAAAGGACCCACTCCGCCAAACTGAAGCCCTGCCCACCACATTTAGATCTGGGCAGACCTTCAGTATTTTGACAGCAGAGACTAAGGGGTCTATTAGAATCTTGGGCGGATCGCCACCGCCCGCATGGCGGTGGCGATCCGCCCGACATTCTCCTCCGCCCGCATGCCATTTCCCCCGCCATATTAGTATGGCTGGGCGGATCTTGGCGGATGGAAAGACCGTCCGCCGGTTTTCCGCCGGTCACACAGGTGACCAGGCGGAAAAGGGGCCTTATATGGTGGCGGTGTCTGCTTGACACTGCCATCCATATCATGATGGCAGCGGGAAGCAACGCCGCCACGGAAAGGCATGCGGTTTCCTAATTTGGGGGCCCGTTGTGGGCCCCCAGGATGTTGGGGGGGTGGGTGGACACATGTGCGCGGTGCCTGCCACGTTCTGCATGCAAATGCGCACATGCCTTTATTGTATTGTGGCGGGTGCTGCTGACAGCACCACCCGTCGCAATGCAAAAAATGCGGGATGCGCCTGCCAGTGTGGCAGGCGCATCCTAATTGCCCATGCGGGACCACAGCACCCTTGGCGGGCGGTCTCATTTCCCAGGGCGATGGCGGGCGGACAAAGTCCGCTCGCCATCATAATAGACCCCTAGGACTCTTCATTGCTGATATACCCCTCCAAAGGCCCAATAGAGTAAGGGCTGTTGTAGGTTTTGCCATCTGTTTCACTACCCTATTCTGAAGGATGTACAAATGGTAAGTTTTTCCTGTCTGTCACCACCAGGTAAAACATGGCAGGAAGGTTCCTTGAAAATTGCAAAATTACCTGAACGCCATGGAAAAAACTCCCATGACTAGGTGTCATTGCTTTTTTTATTTGCAAAAACAAAATAATGCTTTAAAATGTTGTTTTTGAAAATAAAAAAAAAGTTGAAAGATTGACGTACAGCTCCGTCCTGTTGACGGAGCTGTCCATCAAACTTTCATAGCATTTACAGGAACCACCGTGAGGGTGGTTACTGGAAATGCAAGATATGTCTGCTGGGCAGGAAGATATCTTTAAATTTGGCAGCTGGAGTAGCCTCTGGTTTGGTGAGGGTACTTAATCTATCCGCCAACGTCAAAATCAGGGCCTTAATTTCTTCAGTACATTAATTTCCACTGTTTTAAAACATTCATAAGTCCAGAAACAGTGCAAGATACTGTAATTTCTTTATAGTTTTGCAACTATTCTGAATATTAAAAAGCACAATCTCAACATGTACTTAATATTACATTATATTTTATAACAATGCATGATTCATTGACACACATATCAACATCACTGTTAGTATAACAGCTTCTTTTACCTGTAAAATAAACTGTTGGTTGAAATAAGGTTAATAAAGTGCAGTGTAGCACATCTAAAATAAAATGCCAGCTCTGGGGACCTGAGCTAGCAAGCGAGCTCAGCTCACTCACCATCACACCTATCAAAGATAAAGATACCTTGTAAGGGTTATGTATGGCATATATCTATCCTAACGTTTAGAGTCTGCACCCAATCAAAGTAAAGATTTTTTTTCAAAAATATACTGAGCGTGCTAACAATTGGTTGAACTTAATTTAACCTCGGTTCAGTGTTACAGGAATACCAAATCCCTATCTTTTGGAGCATGGTTACTGTGAACACCATAGCACAATCTCTTCCCTGTATGTTATACCTCAACATGGCCAGCATTTTAAATATGTTCAATATAACACTCCAACTACAAATTTCAAGACATTCGTTTATGATTCATATTTTAAAAGGCATGTATTAAAAACACAAATAGCAGTTTTTTCATATTACACACATGAAGTAATGCATTATAATCCTGCATTTCAGTTTCCGAATATGGAAACCTATGTATATTTATTCGTCCATTCTTTATACTTTTGCTAAACTGATAAAACATACTCATCAAAAACAGTTTTGATTTTACACACACAAAACCATAGAAATTCAACTGTTGTAGTTACTCATGCCCTAAGGTAACTATAACTCACGACCCACCATGCACAGTTTTCTCATCAATAATTTACAGCAAATGTTCCACATATTATCAATGATGCCATGAGCGATATAATATGTGGGGTAGTTAGTAGTGCATGGCAAGGGTGCGAGTTATAGTTATTTGAGAGATCTCTAAAAATAACTGATGTCTTTCCATGGTTTTGAGTGTGTAAAATCTGAGCCTAAATATAACTTCCCCTGTACCCTTTGGTTTTTAGTGAATCTCTAAGTTTTTTAAATTCAATTTCCTGACCATAACATTCCTGTAACCTTTGTTTCGAATTTCTACCTTTTTTGTGCTATTTACTAACTATCATGTCCTTGTAACCTTTGTTTTTTCCAGTGAATTTCTGAAGCTTTTTAAGTAAAGTAATACCTAATTACCATACATTTATTCAACTGTTGCTACACACAGCCTTTGTCTGTACGCGGCTGGGGGATGACCACTGGGTCTGGCCTGTGGCCAGGCCCTACGGCCAACTCCCTCATATTTAGCCACCCCCAAGTCACACATGCCCTCTGTCCTTGCACGATGGGATGTTTACCACATACCACAGGGCCTGGCCGAAGCCAAACCCCTGCATGCAGCCAATGGCATACCACACACAGCCTTTAGCCATGTGCTGTGGGGTTTGGCTACAGGGCCTGGTCTAGCCTGCAGCCAGACCCTGTGGCCAGCTCCCCAAAGCCAGCTAACCTGGGATAGTAGAAGGCAGCCCCCTCATGGTGATTTTGGCACCGGCAACCCACCCCCTGGGGCCCACCACATTTTATTAGGGGATGTGGTTACGGAGCCCCCCTCCCAGGACCATCTGTGGTTCTTGGAACACAATCCTCTGGGGTTCATTGCATAATCTATGGCAGAGGGGGTCCCCCAGCCGTATTGTCCTGGCCGTATTGTAAATGGGGATGGGGCATGCAGCCCCCCTCCCTGGGCTGAATTTTGGTCCTGGGGTCCCCATCTCCTGAGTCCTGATCATAATGAAAAGAGAAGGGGCCATGTAGCCACCCTTCCCAGGCTGATATTGGCCCGAGGGAACCTGGCCTCCGGGGCTTACCTCATAATACCTTGGGGAGGGGAACACATGACCCCCCTCTCTGGGCTGATTTTGGCCCTGGGGATCCCATTTCCCGGGCCCAGCCTCATCATTTAGTGGAAAAGGAGCATGCAGCCCCCCTATCTTGGCCAATATTGGCCCCAGGTACCCCATTTCCCGGGGCCTATACATTTATTAATTGGGGAGGGGGGCACGCAGCCGCCCTCCTCAGTCTGATTTTGACCTTCGGGACTCCAACTCCCAGGTCCCATTCACATTATCCATGGGGAGGGAGGCATGCAATCCCCACCATCTCCAGTTGACTCCCTGCCTCCAGCAGAAGCCAGTATTGCTCCCACCCGCAGGTAGCAGTAAAACATGCTGCACCCTGTGAGAGGGAGCAATTTTTCTGCTCCCACCTTCAAGGGATGGACTAAGTGTTTGCACTCGCTTTGTGGGAGCTTTAAATTGCTCCCGCCAAGCTAGAATAAACAAATGCTTCCCTGGTGCAGGCAGGGAACCTGCAGTGTCTTAGGGTTGGCCACCGCTGCACATATCTGAGCTGGCCCTTGAGGAGGGAATCCCCAAGTCTATTAATGGCTCTGGGAGGGGGTCCACGTGTCCCCCTCCTTTTTCAGTTCACAACTGGGCCCCAGAGGTTGGGTTGCTCAGGGCCGTAAATGGCCCAGGGAGGAGGGAGGGCTGCACAGCTGCCCACACTTTACTGAGCAATGTCAGGCCAGTGGTTGGGGTCCCTGGGGGTGGAAATGGTCCCCTTTATTCCAGATGCCGGGCCCTGGTGGTGTGAGTCCCCGGGGTGGAAATCATCCTACATGGCCCCCTTTCCAATTATGGCTGGGCCTCGAGCGTTGGGGTTCCGTGGGCCGAAATCCATCCAGGAGGGAGGGCTTTATAGCTCCATCACTTTTCTGAGCATGGCTTGGGTCCCCCAGGCTGAAATCGGCCCCCTTTTTTTCAGATGGCCAGGCCCCAGTGAGTGGCAGTCCCCCTAAATATTTATGAAGCTGGTACTGGAGGATGGGGTTCCAAGTGGGGGTCCTGGTGGACCCCTCCCCTTTCCTTTATTGGCCAGGCCCCAGGGGATGAAGTTCATGGGGCGAAAATCGACATGGGGAGGGGACCACATGTGCCTCCCTCCCGTAATTGTAATACTAACTATCCCCTGGGACTTATTTCACCCATGGGGCTTCACAAAAAATAAGTAAGGGTCCGCAGCTTTTCAGATCCTTCGCAAATTCAGTGTAAAATGTAAAACAAAAAGGTTTTTGGCCCCAGGTGGGCCCCCACCAACAGACCTAGGGGGTCAGGGTATTCCTACCTTGCACCTTGCTTTTTTGGGGAACTTTTTTGTGACTTGAGACTCGGCCGAGTCTCAAGATGGTTGCCAATACTTCCTGGTTGAGGTGCTGGCAGTCAATCAGATCTCACCAAGAGATCTGTTGGATCCCCAGGGTATTCATGTCCCTAGATATTTATAAACATTTTCTCTTTAATAATTCCTAAACTACTGAATGGATTTACACCAAAATACAAAAAGGGCTCTTTTTGGACCTAGAGCTAGCAAACTGCCTAACTTGGTATAATTCCTTTCAGCGGTTTGGGCTGTAGTCGTGTTCAAAATCCCTATGGGAAACTGCATAGGGAAAATGCTTTATGGGACCCACCTTTTTCTCAGCCCCCACTGTATGAATCACCCCAAAACTTTCAAGACAGCAGCTGAAGTGAGTGGCAAATAGATATCTGAGACCCTACTGGAATCTGATTGGCTACCAACACTTCAACAAGGAAATGTTGGCAGCCATCTTGGGACTTGTTTGAACCGAGTCCCACACAAAATGTAAAAAAAAGAAAAGAGGGCAGGTAGGAACAAAGCTTTTTTTTTTTTTAAAACAATGAGCGGGATCCCGTGCTTTGTTTATTGTCGGCCCCTGGGTGAGCTAGG
Organism: Triturus cristatus; assembly: GCF_964204655.1. Lineage (NCBI taxonomy): Eukaryota > Metazoa > Chordata > Amphibia > Caudata > Salamandridae > Triturus > Triturus cristatus. Next base: position 1,404,564,220 of record NC_140590.1, read on the forward strand.
TCCTGGAAGTATGTGTTAATATGTAGGAGGGGGGCACACGGGACCCCCTCCTAGAATCCCTCAAGCCCCAGGGGCCATCACCTCCCCAGGGCAAGTTAAATCATTTAAGCCAGGGTTGCTCTTGTGGCAACCCCACACCTTGGCAACCAACTAGCCCTCCTATTACATCCAGTAAGACCCACACAGCTAGATTACTAAGAGGTCATCATAGGCCATGCCCCCTTTCTCCACCACTCTCCAAACACACCTCTTGGTGCCCTGCTGTTGAGGGGATGAGGCCCCCTAGCTTTCTGAGGGAGTCAGGACTAAAGTGGATTTCTTCCGCCAAGCAGCAATGCTCCAGGAGGCATGTTTGCAAAATGGTGGAGAAAGAGGGCATGGCCTCTGATGACGTCTTAGTAATCTAGCTGTGTGGGTATTACTGAAGGTAATAGGAGGGCTAGTTAGCCCCCAAGGAGAACTTCATCCCCAACTAATAGCATGTCAGAAGGTGCATTTGCAGAGAGGTGGAGAAAGGGGGCATAACCACCAAAAACCACTCAGCAAACTCAAATGCTGGAGGGAACAGATGGGGTAGCTGGCCTCCGTGTACCCTCAATAGCCAAGGGGGCTTCATCCCCCTACTAGTAGTGCACCAGGAGGTGCATTTCCAGAATCGTGTAGAAAGGGGGACTGGTCTCCTATGAGGTCTCAGCAATCCTGCTGTGTGAGACTTACTGGAGGTAAAAAGAGGGGTAGTTGGCCCCAATGGATGTCCTTGGGGGCCAACTACCCATCCTGGTATCTCTAAAGCCCCACACAGCGGGATTGCTTAGAGGTCTTCGGAAGCCATGGTCCCTTTCTCTATCACCCTGCAAATGCAGCTGCTGGTGCACAACTGGTTTGGGGATGAAGTCTACATTACTCCTGAGGGACATTGAGGGCAAATAAGCTCTCCTGGTACCTCCTATTAGTCCTACGCAGTGGGATCCCTGAGAGCTGGTTGGAGGCCCCACCCCCTTTCTCCACCACTCTGCAAACAAGACTACTACTTAATAAACCATAGAAATTCACTGAAAAAAAACAAAGGCTACAGGGACGTTATAGTTAGGAATTAGCATTTAAAAAACCTTAGAAATTGACTGAAAAAACCTTAGGTTACAGGGACGTTGGAGTTAGGAAATAGAATTTAAACAACCTTAGTAATTCACTGGAAAGCCAAAGGTTACAGGGACATTACAGTTTGGCTGACATTTCTCTCGTAAAAAAACTGTGAAATTCAGCCGTTATAGGTAGTGAACTAACTATAAATTGTACCACTGCAATACACTGCTTATGACCTTACATATTACATCACTCATGACATGGTCAGTGACCTCACTGATGACATCACTCATGAAATCTCAAATGACATCACTGATGACCAGCCCCTGATCTCATGAATGTAAAATGTGGCGGCAATTACCTAGTCACATTAACTGGAGTAGGACTGGAAATCCTAATGAAGGATACCTTTGCTGAATTGATGATGCTTTTCCCAATGTCTTGGTGTACTCTAACATATGCCAAAGACAGAAATGGAAGTGGTGTAACCACTTCTGTCCACTGATTGACAAAGCCAAGAAACATGTTAATAAAACTGTTTCTGTTTTCCTCAGAGACCATAACATGGGCTCTATCCACAACAATAACCTGCGTTTTAACAGGCAAGTATCTATAGAAGCGATGGAGTTCACTTTACAGAAGAAGGGAACAGGGTGCTTCTAAGCAACCTCAAACTCTGCATACAGTCTTATCCGTAGATGTCTTATACACACTCTCAACACTAAGGGGCATATTTACTAGCATCTATCACCACCACAACGTCACTTTCAGTGACTTTGGGATGGCAAAAGGGGCCTCAACTTATTTACAAGGCAGCATTAAGCCATTTAACATGGCTTAAAGCTGCCTTGTAAATAAGACACCCTTTCATGCTGTATTTGGCGTGAAATGGTAGGGTAATGGTGTTGCGGTGGGCGTTCCACCGCAGCAACCATTGATTTTGACAGCCCCCTATTTACAAGGGCAGTGTAAATAGGAGGCAGCGCCAAAATTAAGACCAGGCAAAACCTGGTCTTAATCAGGTGAAATGAGGAGAAATGGTTTATTTCTCCTCGTTTTTGCTATTTCCATGTGTCCTGCCTTGTGCAGCACACATAGAAACAGCAAATTGCCTATGATTGTTTATGTACAAGAAGGTCCCCCTTCCTGCACATACACAATCATTTAAACAAAATGCTGTTTCACAACTTCTATGTGTGCTGCATTAAGCAGCACACATAGAAGTTACAAAATGGCATTTAAAGATTGTTTATGTGCTGGAAATGGGACATTCCTGCACATAAACAATCTTCCCCTGTAACACAGGCACCCTAGCACTATGGTGAAAGGCTTTCGCTTGCTGAAAGCAGAGCATGTCTATTTCACTGCACGCTGTCAAACAAGCATTGAAACAGACATTGCTATGAGAGCCAGGGAGCTGCATGTTAGCGTCTCCCTGGATCTCAAAGCAATGCCTGCTCCCACAGGAGGCAGGGAGCCGGCAGGGACTGCAGGGCCTTCAGGCTTCCCCTGCAGTCCCCAACAAAGTTGCCCGGTGGGGGGATGAAGGCCTCTTGCCTCCTGAGGGCCTTAGGACTAAAGTGGTCTTCTTCCCCAAACGAGTAGTGCGCCAGGAGGTCGTGAAGCCACAGCTGGCATATCCGCAGAGTGTTTGCGTCCCTAGTTATACAAATTTGATTTTTTTTTAATATCTCTAAAGCTAGTGAACGGGTTTACACCAAATAACAAAAGATAAGAGTTTATATATTGGATCTCGTGGTGTTATTATCTACTGGCGGTCGCCAGTAGATAGTTATAGTTACAACCTAGTTTCCATAGGAAATCTCAAAATTCTATTTTGAATAACTTTGGCGCCGGTTGACGAATCCTCGTGAAATTTTACAAACTAATGGGGCTCTCCGTTCAGCTCCTACCCTGAAAGTCTCGGGGTGATTCGTCAAGCGGGGGCCGAGAAAAAGGGGGGGTCCCAAAACGCGTTTTCCCCATGCATTTTTCTATAGGACCTTTAGTCGCAGCTACAGCCCGAACGGCTGAACTGAATTACGTGAAATTTGGCAGAGAGGTAGCCATAAGGTCAAGGAAGTGCCTTTTGCAGGTCTGGTGTAAATCTGTTCAGTATTTCCTGAGAAAATAGCATTTAAAAGCATATCAATATCTATACGCGCGCACCGTGCGCGCACGGTGCGCGCACCCTGCCGTGCACGAGCGCAATTCTGATTGGTTGAAAGATGTAGGTAAACATTCGAATCGGTCGAAACCAGGAAGTGTCGGCCGCCATTTTGTCTCTCGCAGTCTGAGGGGGTGAAAAAAACAGGTGGAGAACTTGAAAAGGGGGCAGAGTGGACAGTTCCTGACCCCCTAGCTTTGGTCAGGGGGTCACAGAAGGACCCCCAAGGGTGAAAAACACATGTTATTTTTTTTTTTTAAATCGTGAGGTGCGCGCACGGTGAAAAACCTGAAAAAAAAAAAAATCCTTAATACATAACTTAGCATTTAAAAAACCGTACAAATTCACTGAAAAAACCATAGGTTTCACACACGTTATAGTTACGAATTAGCATTTAAAAAACCTTGCAAATTCACTTAAAAAACCATAGGTTTCACACATGTTATAGTTAGCTGGACATTTCACTCGTAAAAAACCAATGAAATTCCCCCGTTATAGTTAGTGCAGGCAACTATAACTCACGCGACCGCAATCCTCTGCTGATGACATCAGACATTACATCACTGATGACATATGTGTCTTTATGAAAAATAAATATTTGTAATATATGTATAGCTAAAGATTAATGGAAGAAGACATGGGTAAATAAGTGTCTAAATACAGTGATGTAATATCTGACGTCATCAGCAGAGGATTGCGGTCGCGTGAGTTATAGTTGCCTGCACTAACTATAACAGGGCAATTTCATTGGTTTTTTACGAGTGAAATGTCCAGCTAACTATAACATGTGAGAAACCTATGGTTTTTTAAGTGAATAACGCCCCTGAAACATAGGTTTCAGGGGCGTTACAGTTAGCTGGACATTTCCCTCATACAAAACCCTAGAAATTCCCCTGTTATAGTTAGTTCAGCCAACTATAACTCGCGCCCCCGCAATGCACTGCTGATGACGTCACATATTACATCACTCATGACATGCTCAGTGACATCACTGATGACATCACTGATGACATCTGAAATGACATCACTGATGACATCACTGATGATGTCATCCAGTGAGTGAGTGTTTCTGTAAATTTTAAATATGTTTAATATATATATAGGGAAAAACCTATGGAAGAATGAGTGGGTGTATAAGTGTGTGAATGGATGATTTAGTAGGTGCCTGACTGACTGTATAAGTGAGTCATTAAACGTATCTTACTGCAGACTAGTGACTAAACTGTGTGAATGTTTGTATCTGTCTGTCTATTGGTGTATAAGCGGCTGCATGGTTTTGTGAATAGCTATATGAGTGTCTCTATGGGTTATTGATTGGTTGTCTGAGTATCTGTTTGGGTGCCTGAGTGTTTGTGTGGGTGGGGTGTGTGTGACTCTGTGCATACATGTGTGAGTGGGTGATTCTATGGGTGCATGGTTTTAAGAGTGCATCTGTGATGGACTGTATGGTTGGGTGAGTGTATGTATGGGTGTGTTAGTGATTGAATGTATATCTCAGTGGTACATGTGTGAGTAACTACATATGTGAAAGGCAGTATATATGTGTGTAAGAGTATATAAGTGGGTGTATGTGAGAGTGTGTGATTGTGAGAGTGGCTGTATGGATGAGTGTGTGCTTGTATCAGTGATTGTATAAGAGCGTAAGAATGTGGTACTAATTTATGAGTAAGTGAACTTGAGTGTGTATAACTGCATAGGTGAGTAAATGGGAGTGTGATTAATTATTTGCATGACTGACTAGGTGTGAGAGTACCTCTATGGATGATTGGTGGTGTGTGAGTGTCTATGTAGGTGTATAAATGCATATGATAGTCCTGTACTGAGTGACTGTAAGTATGAGTAACTGTACAGTTGAGTGAGTGGATGTGTGTGTAGATCTAAGAGTCAATGAGTGGGTATGTAGTTATTGGAATTGGAGTATCTATGGTTTTGAGAATGGACGTCTGAAATTTTGATTGAGTATATAAAAGGGTGTGAGAAGATGCACTAATTTATCACATGGATGACGTCATCAGTGATGTCATCAGTGATGTCATTTCAGATGTCATCAGTGATGTCATCAGTGATGTCACTGACCATGTCATGAGTGATGTAATATGTGACGTCATCAGCAGTGCATTGCGGGGGCGCGAGTTATAGTTAGCTGAACTAACTATAACAGGGGAATTTCTAGGGTTTTGTATGAGGGAAATGTCCAGCTAACTATAACGCCCCTGAAACCTTTGGTTTTTTCAGTGAATTTCTAAGGTTTTTTAAATGCCAATTCCTAACTATAACGCCCCTGAAACCTATGGTTTTTTCAGTGAATTTCAAAGGTTTTTTAAATGCTAATTCCTAACTATATCAGGCCTGAAACCTATGGTTTTTTCAGTGAATTTCAAAGGTTTTCTAAATGACAATTTTGAATGTATTAATTGTTATACTGATTTTTTTGATACTGATTTACTACATTTTTTTAACTATTTATTTTTAGATATATATTTTTTAATTACATTATACATTACAATACAAAATATACTTTCTCAGAATGAACTACTTTAGTTTAAATACTTGGCAAATAGGCAACAGACTTTTAAGTACAGTAGTTACAGTTGTTGCAATGGGCAACACAATTTCAAACACAAAGCAACATTGAGCTCAATGTGAATTTCTAGTTAAATGCAATTAGTTACTTTATGGATTACTTTTCTAACCACAAGACTGGATCCTAGATTCAGTCCTTGGACATCTCCGGTAAACAGTTGAGTAAAAGCGCTTTGGTTACAGTAGTGATTTTTAAGGAATATTATTGTATTTTAAAAGTTGACACTTAAAAACTTTTTCCCATAGAATCACCAATGTTATCCTATGGCAGAAAATTCACTTAGCAGGTAAGTAGAGTTATCGTTACTTTTTCTTACTCAGTGGTGGATCCTGGATCCAGCACTGGCCAACCTCCTGTAAACAGTTGAAAGAATGTGTTTAAGTCATACAGACGATTTTTTAGGAATATTTTTAGTTTGAGAAAATAGAAACTTTTCTGCGGAAAACCACACAATGGATTCCTACACTTAGAATTACTTTTCAGGGTCAGTGCTGAGCTAAATGATGCAGCCCTGGGTTCTCTCCTGATAACAGGTGAGTAAATCGGAAATCGTACTTCGGCTGATTTTAGAGGAATATTTGTACGTTTCAAAAATGGACACTTAGAAAATTTTCTGGTGAAAACCACACAATGGATTCCTATGGAAGGAAATACAAGTTACTCATAAGTACGCTTAGAATTACTTTTCAGGGTCAGTGCTGGGCTAAAAGATACAGCACTGGGTTCTCTCCTGATTACAGGTGAGTAAATCGGAATTCGTAGTTCGGCTGATTTTAGAGGAATATTTGTACAATGGTGAAGGAAGGGGGAGGGGCCTGAGGTGACGTGTGCAAACACGCCCTGTGGCGCGTTTTAAGTTGGGGAATTAATTCCTCTTCAATCCTGAGGTCCCCTGGGGGCCAACTAGCCCACCAGGTACCTCCAGTATGCGCCAGGGAGCGGCGGTCCCCGGGTCGTGTGGGGGGGCTCGAGCCCCCCACACAGGTTATTTTTTTTTTTTTTTTTTAAAAAGCCCCGGTGGGTGGCGGTCCCCGGGGCTGCGGGGGGGCCATGAGCCCCCGCATACATTAACATAAGCCCCGGGGGTGGTGGTCCCCGGGGCTGGGCGGCCCCTCTGGGCCCCCCATTATAAAACCATATTGCCCCCAGGACTTGGCCCCCCCGGGGGCTAAATCTAAACGAAGAGCGGGAGCCCGCGCTTCGTTTTTTTTTTCGATAGCGGGATGCACGGACCCTACGCGCATCCCGCGATTTAAAAAAAATATATATTATTTTTTTGGCCTTGGGGGTCCTTGTGGGACCCCCTGAGCAGGCCTAGAGGGTCAGGGTGTTTCTACCCTGCCCCCTTGTTGCGTTTTGCATCTTTGTTTTTGTGCTTTCTTGTGCCTCGGTTCTACCGAGGCACAAGATGGCTGCCAACACTTCCTGATTCAGAGTGTTGGCAGCCAATTAGCATTCAGCTCGTGCTCGGGAGGGTTCGGGAAGGGTGCGTGGAGGATCCGCGGATCCTCCGTGGCCATAGATATCACTAACTTTTTTACCTTAATTTTCTCAAGAACTACTGAACAGATTCACACCATTTATGCAAAAGGCACGAGTCTGAACTGAGGACTACCTCTTTGCCAAATTTGGTGTCATTCCGTTCAGCGGTTTGGGCTGTAGCTGTGACCCCCTTTTTTCTCGTCCCCCGCTTGACGAATCACTGCAAAACTTTCAGGGTAGGAGCGGAGCGGAGCTGGCCAAAAGTTTGGAAAATTTTGCGAAGATTCGTCAATCAGCGCCAAAGATATTCCCAATGGAATGTTGCGGATTTCCTATGGAAAATAGGTCCTAACTATAACTATCTACTGGCGCCGCCAGTAGATAATATATATATATATATATATATATATATATATTTTTTTTTTATTATTATTTATTTATTTATTTTTGGTTCCTGAATAAGAGACAGTTGAAGTTTTTGAAACACAACAAAATGCTCCTAAATATGATCACCTTATGCTTAAATAATAACATCTTTACATTTGCAGGCCAACTTTATCAGGAACAACACGGTACATCGATGGGCTCATGCTTCGCCCCCCGCTACGCAAATCTTTTTGGGGGCTGGTAGGAGAAGCACGTGGCCTTGGGGGAACCCAATGATCCATGGATCGACAAAATAACTTTGTGGGCAAGATATAGAGACAATCTTTTTGTTGTTTGGTGTGGCAGCTGCTCCTCGGCTGAGGAGTATGTGGCCTCGCTGAACAAAAATGATCTGAATCTAAGATTTACGTTTCACATCAGTGACACCTCTGTGACCTATTTAGATCTGGAGGTATACATCGAAAATGCCACATTAGTGACTCAATTGTTCAAGAAACCTAAGGCGTGATGGTTGCTTTTTGTTTCAGCCTTTGAGCTAGAGTCCTACCCGTCTGTTCACTTAGTTCATAACAGTCTTTTTTAAATAACTTATATTTTATCGCTACCTGTTCAGCCAAAAAAGAATAGACAGCCGAGCGTTCCACAGATACAGATTTCTGAGCTTCTTGAATACCAATACCGCTTCCAATACAGGAGGCTAAATTTACTTCTGCAGAGGTAATTTTATCCAAGGCAGCCATAAATTCAGCTTGTTTTTTCTTTAAGCGATGTTGTGAAAAACTCAAAGTTTCGCCTCTGATAACCGAGTTGAAAGTATCCCAAACTACCTGTATCGATGTTGATCCATTATTATTAACAAAGAATTCTTTAATAATCCCGTCCATATGGGATAAATAATCCTGATCTAGCAATAGGTTTCTTTGAAATGACCATTGTCTCTTGTTGTAATGCTCAAAGGAAGGGATTGAAAGTTTTAGAACAATATGTAAACGAAGACTCCATTTAGATAGTAACTTTAACTTTTATACGCCCTTATTTGACAACCCATCGCTGCCACCAATATTTACTGACTATATTATGCAGCGCTGGCAAAACTGTAATATCTGTCAGCTTGGGGATCTTTTTCCAAATGAACAATTTATAACATTCTCTCATCTTCAACAATTGTATAATGTACCTAAAGCAGACTTTTTTAAATACCTTCAAATACGTAGCTTTCTAAATTAAAAAAATTTAGTGAATTTTAACAAAATTAAGAAACATGAGGTACTAGAATGCTGTTTGAAACAAAATAGAATTGGGGTGATGTTAGACCTGTCAGCCCTTTGGGTGGTCCCTCCTCATCATTATTTATTTTGTCCCACTTTTGCCTCAAACCCTGTTTGAATTTTTCCTTTTTGGGAACCACCAGACTTTTTAGTGTTGCTGCAGATTCAGGGAGCCATTTTATCTACCCCTGAAACTTCTGTCTGAGGGCCTGGAGCACAAAATGGTGGCCACCTGTGACATCACCAGCATCCACTGGAACCTACCAGCACCTTCCAGAACATTCCAGAACCCTGTGACAGTTGGAGGCGGTTTGGAATGTTGGGGAGTTAAGAGAGAGAGTTGGCAGTTGGAGCTGGCAGTTGGCACCTGACTGGTGAAGAGAGAGCAGCACAACAGTGAAGGAGGAAGGAGTGAAGCAGCAGGGGTGGAAACTTGTGCCTGGAGTGGGGTCCATAAACCCACCCTTGATACTTGTCCCTACTGATGGATCCCAGCCTGTAGCCCTGTGTGGGAAGAAGCCAGAAAAACTCATCCTAAGGACCTGGACAGCAGGAACAGGCCTTAGAAGCAGAAAGCAGCAAGATCCTGACCTGGAAACTGGTTTCCCTGGAGTCCGGCGTCGAGTAGCCTAAGACCTGGAGCCCGAGGTGGAGAAGCGGCGCTGACTGAAGAAGCAGACGTCGTACCCGGAGCCGCCTGAGGTCGTGAGAGGGCGCCGACGGAGGTCGTGAGGAATACCAAAGGTCGAGGAGGAAGTTAACCGAGGTCGAGTGAGCGGCGTCATCGGAGGAGTGAAGTCCGCCCTCCGGAGTCGTCGGAGACCGAGGTGAAGTGTACCGGAGGTCGGGAGTGAGGATCGCACTCCGGAGTCGCCCGGAACCTGAGAGGAGGAGCACCGGAGGTCGGGGGTGAGGATCGCACCCCGGAGTCGCCGGAAGTCGACATCGAGGCCAGGCCGGCCGACATCATCGAAGCCGAGAGCGCCATCGGACCGGAGCCGCCCGAAGTCGACATCGAGTAGAGACTGCCCGACGCCGTCGAATCGGAGGTCGAGATCGAACCGAGGCCGCCGACATCGGACCGGAACCGCCTACCGGCGTCGTCTAGAACTGACATTGTGCCGAGGCCGCCGAGACCGAACCGGAACCGCCTCACGGCATCGACACGACTCCAGCGGCGTCGGAACATCAGAAAAAGGGCAGTAAGTGGAGTAGAGGGCGCCTAAGGCCCTGTGGAGACCTGAGAGACTGCTCTAAGGGGCTAGGGAGGTGCTGGAACCAACCTGACTGTGCCAGGGGTGAATTGGGACTAACCTAGAGAGGTTGTGTGGAGAGAGAAAGCCAGGGCACTGGTATTCCCCCCTTGATCTACCTCAGTTTAGGCCTCAGCCTTGTCCCAGCCAGGGAGTAGAACCCCTCAAGCCTTCCACAACCCTACAAGCTGTGCCTGGGCCAAATCAGCCCTTAGGAATTGAAAAGTGATCTGATTACATGAGTGCTGCTGTATACTCTTAATTATTTATTGGGGCACTGTATTTATTGTGTTAACCTATTTATTGCTTCACTATATTTATTGGTCTACAGGACTTGTTGGTGTACAATATTTATTGGTTCAGTATTTATTGCCTCAGAATATTTAATTGCCTGTATTACCTGCACTTATATTTATGTCCCTTGTATTTATGATCATCCCTATTTATTGAATCTCCAGACAGTATTTATTTGACCTGCACTATTTAAAATTTGTATATTGTGATTGACTTATTTATTTTTCCAATCAGCAACTAAGAGAAAAAGATAAAGAAGAATATTTTCATAATTTTTACGGTGTAGAGTCGTTTTTGGAACGGATGCACGCATGGTTATTGTATGGGTATATTGTATGCTTAGCACGGTGCCTGTGTCCTGACCACTCGAGCCAAGCTACCACAGTGTGTTCGGGGAGTCCACCACCACCCTGCGGAGTGGGAGTGGGCTGTTTCCAACAGGTGATATATAAGGCAATGATTAAAGGCTTAGAAGACAATCTTGTATCATATAATGCAAAATGGCAAAAAGAGATGGGTATTGAAAACATAGATGTAGTGGATACCTTAGCACTGTCTGAACAAGTATTAATTAACGGATCCCTAAAGAGTCAGAGCTTTATGAGTACTTTTGATTTATATTATACTCCTGCCAAGTTACTAAAATGGAAAGGGAATACTGGAGACAAGTGTAATCGTTGTGGATGTATAGGTGCAAATTCTATTCACATGTTTTTCTTATGCCCTAAATTATTTCAATTTATTTCTGAAGTTCAAGCGTTTCTAATTCAAATAACGAATATTCCCTTAGTATTGTCTGCTGATCTTGTAATACTTGGCATTCAATCTAATCCAGTTCGGCTGTACACACGTGCTGAAGAGGGTTTTTTTTTCATATCAATGTCTATTTTTAGATACTGTATCACCTCGCACTGGCTTGATGCGGATCCCCCTTTATTTTCTCAATGGCAAACTAAACTGTTAAATGTGTATCAACTAGAAAATGCTGTGTATCGTTTAAAAGGGACGAAAAAGAAGAATTTTGGCTCTAAATTATGGGCTCCAATCTACGACTGGTTACAATGCTAAAATATAATTGGTAACTAACCTGATTTTCCTGTTATGTTGTATTCAAAAAAACTGTCTTAATCTATTAATTGACTATTTATGCTCTTGTATAACCTAATGGACAATACTGTGTTCGGTCAACTCTTACTTGCTGCTGTGAAAATCAATAAAAAAAAAAAGAAACCTAAGGCGTGAAACGCCATTTTACATGCAGCAAGTCACCACCCGAAAAGTCTTATAAAGAATATACCATTTGGGGAGTTATTGCGCCTTAAGCGCGACTGCTCCACCATTCATGACTTCGGTCAGGCCAAAGAGCAGGCACTGCAACGATTTAAAGAGAGAGGCTAAACCAAGGCTGATTTACATCAGGCAGAAACTAAGGTAGAGAAGGTCAATAGGGTAGACCTGCTAGTAACGAAGGGACCGAGTAAAACCATACAGGAGGGCCCTGTGAGAATGATAATGAGCTACAATTAAAAGTTGAACAGTGTCCTACGGATCTTCAAAAAGAACTGGCATATCCTGCTAACAGATAACATCCTTAGGAATAATCTTCCTGCATGCCCACTGGTTACATACAAACGATGTCCCTCATTGGGGGATCATCTGATCCCAAACCATTATAGCTCATTCCCCAGGGTTAAAAATCGAATGAGCATTGTGGCTTTCTTCCCCTGTAAACGATGTAAGGCCTGCAAACATAGTAACAAAACGACCAACTTCCAGGGTAGACCAGGGGATCCTAGGCCTGTCCGAATGATCAAGCAGTTTCTTAACTGCAATTCTGAAATTACGGTTTATTGCCTGACATGCCCCTGCTCTAAACGATACATTGAGAGCACCATCCACCCGACAAAAAAATGCATCCTTGAGCACATGCGTGCTATTACGAACAAAGATGCAACATACCCCGTTGCTCAACATTTAGAAAAATTCCACCAGAGCAATCAGGACCTCCTCAAATTCTGCTATATAGACCAGGTAGAGAAGAGAGGTGGAGATAGGGTGCGAAAGCTTCGGATTTTGGAGTCGAAATATATTATCGACCTCCAAACCAAAGCACCGACAGGGCTCAACAATGATGAGGAGATGTGGGTACACTTAGACGGATGAGAGAAGAAGAACATACAAACTTATTCCATCATAAACTGAAATATGGAACATCTCAGTCAGAGGCCCCACACTCTCACAGACTTGACATCTTGATTGCCCATTCAGGGCTCAATTGTGGACATAAAGGGGTTATGATGATTTTCAGTGTATACAAATAACAGTAAATTTCTTTGTTCTTAGCATATTAATTCTGTATTTATGGAATGCTGAATAATTAAGTATTGGAAACCATCCATTTACATGTACACCTGAACTAAGCGGATATTTAATGTATACAAACAAAAGCAGATAACCTTTTGTATTTACAATTGCTAAACAATCAAAATGTTGGAAATTATTAAAAAATATGTATACATGAATTTTTCCAACCCATCCAAATTGCAACCTTATTTTTAAATTATGCATATTTCACTCAAGCACTTTTGTAATATCACTATGTAAATAGCACATTCTAAGATGGCCGCCATGAATTGTACATCCAATACTGCGTAAGTCCGTCTTTTATGCCTAGTGAAAACACGTGACGTATTGCTATTTTAAATACTTCCGTGAGGCATGGAGAAACTGACATTGAGGAAGCCGTAAGGCGAAACGCGTCTGTCAGGGGGGGGGGTCTGCACAGTAAAGCATCAAGTTTGAATAACTTTCCGTGTGTGCTCTCCATTTTGGGCTACGAATGGGTTTGCCGAATATATATTACCTACGGGCGGTCGCCAGTAGGTAGTTATAGTTAGGACCAAGTTTTCACAGGGAGAGCATTTTTTGTTTTGCTTAACACTTTAGCGTCGTTTGATGAATCTTCATGAAATTTTCCAAACTAATTTTTGGTTCATATCAGCTCCTATGTTGAAAGTTTGGGACTGATTCATCAAGGGGGGGCCGAGAAAAAAGGGGGGTCCCAAAACGTGTTTTCTCCATGGATACAAGGCTACAGGTCGAAAGGGTGAACGTAATTACCCCAAATTTGGCAAGGAGAAGGGTCTTGGTCTAGAAAGGTCACTTTTGTTTATTTGGTGTAAATCTGTTCAGTAGTTTTGGAGAATTATCAAAAATTACAGATATCGATATTTGGGAATTCTGCCATCTGATTGGCTGAAGCGTTACGAGCACGAGCTTGCTGGTTATTGGCTGCGAACGGTTGCAACTAGGAAGTGTTGGCAGCCATTTTGTGATTCCGTTGAAGCGAGTAAGTGGAAAAAATGGTGAAAAAAGTAGGAAAGAGGAGGGTAGGAGCGCTGTGAGCTCTGTTGGGTGGTCAGGGTGTGCTATACAGGGAGTGTGAAGCGAAGTATTCACCCCTACCGGTGTGAAAGTGCTGTTTTGCCCAGAGTGAGATGGTGCTGAGGTGAGGTGCCGGTACACTCGGGGATGAAACCGTGCACCTAAACTATGAGCTGATTGCTGTAAACTGATGTGCTCTGGGCGCAGTAGCATAGCTGTGCAAGTGGTGTTAGTATGAGTTTAGACTATAGCGGGAGTGGGAAACAAACTACTCACTCCTACTGGTCTGAAGACTCGGGGATCAAACCGTGACCCTAAGCCGTGAGCTGATTGCTGTAAAGTGATGTGCTGTGGCCGCTGTAGGATACTGGCCGCTGTAGCATACCTGTGTAAGTAGTGTTAGTATGCGTTTATACTATACAGGGAGTGGGAAGCGAACTACTCGCGCCTACCGGTGATAAGACTCGAATGCAGTGTTTTAGCAAGCAGGAATAAAGAAATAATCGTGAAGAATATAATGCAGAATGTTGCAGTGCCACAGAAGACAAATGGTGAATCAGGTGTGTCTAAGAAAGTGGCTGTGTATAATAAAACGATAGAGTCTGCAAGTTATATAAAAAGTGGCTTTATTTTTAGTGCCATAAATGGACCCACTGGTGCAAGAGCTAAGGCATCCAGCTGAGGCAAACTCCAACCGCTTCTGCTGTATTCAAACCTAAGCTCCTGCATCAGTGAATTCCACATTACATGTTACAGTTCCATGTGACATAAACAATACCTATTAGACATGAATGACTCTACATTCTAAAATGAAAATAAAGGTAGCATACAATTACCACATGTATCCTTTAAGAAAACAAACAAAAAAAATATTCCAAAATGGAATCATCAAACTTCTTAGGTACCCTGGTACTCCTTTTTTGTAACACAAAATTATCAACAGCAGAACAGTCAGCAATCTCCTCTACAGTAGATTCAATCTGGTGCGTGTCAGAATTGGTAATAGTTCTACTCACATCTGAACTTTGAGGAGGAACACAAACATTGCGCTTCTCAGAAGCACATTCGGTACCCTTCTCGTCAAACCATACATTATTGTCTTCAGCCCTTTCAAAAAAACATTCTTGTGCAAGAGCTAAGGCATCGAACTGAGGCAAACTCCAACCGCTTCTGCTGTATTCAAACCTAAGCTGCTGCATCAGTGAATTGCACATTACATGTTACAGTTCCATGTGACATAAACAATAGCTATTAGACATGAATGAGTAAATTCTGTAATGAAAATATAGGTAGGATACGATTACCAGACTGTGCCAACTAGTTCCCAAATAATGTTGTGTTTTTTATCTTGATCGCCAGCTTTTGAGCAGAGGCTGAGGATGAACTAATTTGTGCGAAAAGGGCTTCATGGATAACAGGCAGGCAGAGAGATGTGTGCACAAAGAATAGACATGGTTTCAAAATGGATGTCGGGTTTAGGCTAATTTAGCAAGTAAATAGCGTATTTGCATAGGCCAGACATCACCCATCCCTGGTTAGGATGGAGACGTAAGGGGCAATAATGAAAACAGAGTTCAAATGCCTGAGCATACTTAGAAAGTTATTATCTGAAAATAGTTCAATTGAAGTGTATTAAAAAATGTATAGGAAAAAGTCAAAAAGTTGGAAAAAATCAATCCAAGGATAACGTGAATTTCTTACAAGTCTTGGAGATTGCAGTCTGGAAGTTCTTCAGCGGCTTGAGATGAGTAATGTTCCAAGAGGCGATTGTTGCCATCGTGTGAGAAACGCAAAGCGATCCAATTCATATCCTCGAAGGGACAGTAATGTTCCTCGAATGTTGGAGCGGCAATTTGAATTGGCAGGCAATCTGCGATGTTGTCAAAGGTCGCACGTTGAAGGAGATCTTTCGCGGCTGCACAGAAATCCCATTCTGCCAGGATACCTTTTTGCGTTGCATCCGCCATTGCTCCACTGCCCGAACAATCAAGTTCATGGTTTTCAAGATACTCCATTAACTGCTGGATATTGGGAGCGATTGTTGGGATGTTGGCAAGGCATAGGTCCATTCGCCAGTCGAATGGGCAAGCTTTGCACTAAAAAGATGGTTGCACGCAGATTGCATATGTGTAAATAAATGTCATGTTGTAGCTGGCTCCGATAATAGATAGAGGCAGGCAGCCGAAAAGTTGTTCCATTTTTCACGGTATTGATGTAGCTTCGCTTAGAGGTGTATTCTGTCGGACATGATTGTTACCCCAGGGAGCGCAGCCATTTTTTACAAGCATAAATAGTAGTAGGATGGCCGCAAACAGAGCGAGAATTATGGGCACTGTTCCTGTTATTCCAGAGATGATCGAATGAATGAATGAAGTCTGGTATTATACCAAAAACAGTTTGAAAGCCTGTGACAAGTCAGGAGACAGTGTTAAAAAAATGTGCCAGATCTTGAGTGTCAGATGTGTTTAAAATTGTGTAACAATTCACAAAGTGTAATGGGAGGTTCGTATGTAAAAGGGACTGTATTTTACTTGAAGTTCGTGCTATCTGCAGTCGATACATTTATTTTGCAGAAGTGAGGGACACTTCTGTTTGAAACAAAAGCGCTTTCAGTTTGCTCAGTTTAATGAAATCTGTTTTCAAATTAGGTATTGAAGGCCAAGTTGAACTGTGGAAGTTACGTTGTGTGGGTGGGAACATTGCCACAGGAAGTTACTCGGTTTGAAACAGTAAGGACATATGGTATGCCAGCTCAAATTTAGTAGCAATCCATGTCATTAAGAACCAGATAACTGCTGTTAGAAAGCTGTGTGAATGTTGGTCTGATTGTGGGAGTTGGTGTGCTTTTAAGAAAGCACGCAAAAATGGGGACTGTAAGCTTACAAGCGCCGTGCAGTTGGACATTCTTGCATAGTAATGAATGACTGCCATTGTGGTCGCACTTTTCACCTGTGAAAAAAACTACTGTATCCTCTTTACGACAGCGATATGTAAATGGGAGAAACCACTGCTTGTGAATAAATGCGCTACCTTATATAATCACATACAACATGACAAACAACATGTACACCTAGCAGACACAATGACACTATGTACTGTGGAAACCGTGGCTAGCCATGTACACAAACCAAACATGGCATGGCACCTCTGCCACACAATGCAGAATGCGGGGAGAGATGGGAGCAAAGTATGTGCGAAGGTGGCAAGTGATTCTCGATTATAAAAGTATACAGTGCAAAGTGTTGAGGAGATGTGCCAGAGAGACTTGAGTATGCAGAGCACAGACATGTACATGTCAACATTAGGGGTGGGCGGAATTTGCGGAAGCGACTTTCGCAAAATATCGCGAAAATGTTAAAAATCTCCGCAAACAAGCGGAAATATCGCGAAGATGCGGAAGTTTTTATCCCGCCCGTTCGCGATATTTTCGGCATGGTTGCGGGTCGCTAACTTACCCCTGTGGTTGCTCGCGGGCGCGGCCATCTTGTTTTCAGTTGTCTCGCGGTGCATGATCGCGAGAAGAAAGACGTGATCGCGCGACGCATGACGTCACTGCGGACGCGAACTGTCGCGAGACAGCGCAAATGGCTAAAACAATACAACATCTCATGGAGAACGCGACCGGATCGGGAAAACTTGTCGGCGAACGCGGGGATTCAGGTAAGGCGATCGCGCGCGCGCGAGAATGTATTATTTTACAGCGCGAGCAAGAACCAAATTATCGCAAAGCTGCGGAATGCGGAAATTTTGACATTTCCGCGCTCTCCGCGGAACGCGGAAATGCCAAATTATCGCAAATTCCGCGAACGGAACGGAAATTTTGCCCAGGCCTAGTCAACATACACTGATGGTCTGTTGAGTGAAGTGGACAGTGGACGCAACCATGATAGTACAGTCAGTAGGGAAGATTACGAAAACATAGCCTGTACGTGCCCCCTCCCCCCCAAATCTTTAGCGTAGTGGGCTGACTCGGCGTACGCAAGGCTAGCGTAGGGGTATGAATGAAAGGCACGTTTCTCTGGGTGTGGTTCTCTTCCGGAATGGCGAACGTGTCTGCCAGGTCTGCACAGCTTACACCGCCATGAGGCTGGCGCCGTGAGCGAAGATGGGTGCATGAATGATGCTCCCAGCCTGCTGGTACCCAGAAACCGTCATGGCTGCTGCGACGCACATATGCCCCACAGTTCACCTTTCGACACCGTTGTATGTGAAAGAGGGCCCACCACGTGCCAGTGGAAGCTCCTGGACTGAGGTCTGCGAGCTGGGAAGGCTTCTGAGATCAACGCTGGCTACCGCGACACAGGCACAAAGTGCCCAGCCTGAGACCCAGCACAGTGGAGTGCTCTGTCTACTACTAACACAGTAGTCCAACAGGTAACAGCAGTGGAACGGTGTCTTGATCCCACAAAGGACGATGTTAGAACTGCATCTGAGAGTGGAGATGAAGGTACTGCCTTCGACCAGGTGCAACCAACTCTAGGTCCCTACAGTGGAATGGTGTCTTGATCCCACAATGGACGATGTTAGAACTGCATCTGAGAGTGGAGATGAAGGTACTCCCTTCCACCAGGTGCAACCAACTCTAGGTCCCAACAGTGGAACGGTGTCTTGATCCCACAATGGACGATGTCCGATATTACCTGCTGCTTGGTTTTCACAGAACTCCCTCCGTTGAGGTGCATCACACTCTGTGCTTCCGTAACTAACTGCTACACATGATTATTGGGATTGGTTGACTGTAGTCGCTGGACAACACCGCGGTACAGCAGGTCCGAACAGTGAAACGGGGTCTTGATTCTATGATTGGGGATGTCAGAAGTTAAAGTCTGTGATGATTTCTGTGTACCCCCTCCGATCAGGTGCAACCAACTCCGTACTTCGGAATCCAACGGCACGTGGCTGTGAGGCGTTAATGACCACTGCCTCTGGCCTACACTGCGGTCAGCAGGCTCACAATTCAGATCGAATGGTGATTGTTAAATTACAGAATCCAGTAGACAACTAACTACAATGTCTATTGAAATATACACAATATCCTTTTTGTATACTTGCTTGAAGAACTTTTTTTAGATGAGTTATAGGTTTAGTACAATGACCAAATTCTTCTTGGTAGTGGAAAAGAACACTGAATAACAGTCTACACTGTGGACAGCAGAGATCGCAATTCGAATTGTTTTGTTTATTTAATGCAGAGTTTTTTGTAAGTTATGTTGTTGTATTTTGTGAAGAGGAAGTGAGAAAAAGTATTCATGGATGTCTGTTGTGTCTACTGCCTTCAATTTAAACAGCAGACAGCAGTGTTCACAATTCAGATCGAGTCGCTATTGTAGATGACACAGTCCTGTAGGCAAAAGACATTGCTCCAGTGCGCTCTGTCCGCACTGCTCATATGCATCATTGCAGGCTCCACATACGCTTTTTGTTGCTTCTTGTAGTACAAACTGGGCAGCTCAAGTCAACGCCACGTGGCTGTGGGTTCTTGCTGAATGTTCTCTCTAGCCTACACTGTAGACAGCAGTGCTCACAATTCAGATCGAGTTGCTATTGTAGATGATGCAGCCCTGTAGGCAACAGACATTGCTCCTAGTACTGCCTGCCCGCAGCACGGATCATCGCTGGCTGTGCACATGCTGAATGCTTTTGATGTGGCTATCTGAGTGCACTAGAACTGATGGACCCTTTATAATACAATCTTTTTGTGTATTATTTCAGATCTACTGCCTGTATCTCAGTAAACCACAAGTTATGGTTCTGTTACTATAGAATCTTTTGGGTATTATTTCACATCTACTGTCACTACCTTACTGTAGCACAAACTATTGACCCTTTTATTATTGAATCTCTGTGTGTGATCCAATGATTACTGTTGTAGTTGATGCTAGCAGCAACCATTCCCTGAGGCTGGTTTACACTCACCCCACACGCATTCACTGGATATGTGACCCTGGTAATAAAAAGGAGTCGAGCGCACGTGCCCGTACCCTCTTCCACTATCTATCTGTGTCCATGTGTTCATTATTTATGCATGATACTGCCCCTGGGCCATACCACATTACATTGTGCAGATTCAGGAATCTTGCCAATGAATAAAAAAAATACATATTCACATACCCACTTTAACACCTATACAGACACTCTCACACCTACTGTAACACCCAAACAGACACTCTCACACCCGGTCACACACATAGACAGGCACTGTCACCCCCAGTCTGACACCCATGCAGACACTCTTATGCCCTCTCACACACCCAGACAGAACACTCTCACACCAACTTTGATACCCATACATACACTCTCTCACCCACTGACACCCACTTTCACGCCCAGTCACACACATAGTGCTATGCAAACAAATGTTGGGCGGAATGCTGAATAAATCATACATTCACCACCAGTCAAGAGATCTGGGTTAAATCCATTGTTCTTTTGCTCACCATGGCACCCCAGTTTAGACCCAGCCATATGCAAATCAGTCTTGACCCTGTGCCTCATGGGAACAGTCCAGACCGAACTGCCAAGCCAGGTCCTCCCTGGAGCAGAAACAAGCATCCTGGAACCGGTTTCTGGGTATTACCCTTCATCAGCCAGGCTAGCTTGAATCCAGTGGCACAGTGAGCAAGGGACCCACGTCTGGGCATATCCATCTCACTTAGGGTGAAAAGTGCTATGCAAACAAATGATGGACGGAATGCTGAATAAATTATACATTAACGCCCAGTCAAGAGATCTGGGTTAAATCCATTTTTCTTTTGCTCACCATGCCACCCCAGTTTGACCCAGCCATATGCAAATCAGTCTTGACCCTGTGCCTCATGGGAACAGTCCAGACCGAACTGCCAAGCCAGGTCCTCCCTGGACCGGAAACAAGCATCCTGGGACTGGTTTCTGGGTATTACCCTTCAAAAATGTTTGGGCTGCCATTTTATATATTGGGTAATGGTCCCCTGGACTGAATGTAAAGTGAATGAAGGGGTCAGGTGAGAGTTTTCCATACACTATCTGTTTCAGGAATCTTACCAATGAATAAAAAAGAATTACATACTCACACACCCACTTTAACACCCATACAGACACCCTCACACCTACTGTAACACCCAAACAGACACTCTCACATCCGGTCACACACATAGACAGTCACTATCTTCCCCAGTCTGATGCCCATGCAGACACTCATGCCCTCTCACACACCCAGACAGAACACTCTCACATCACTTTGACACCCATACAAACACTCTCTCACCCACTGATACCCACTTTCATGCCCAGTCACACACATAGACAGATACTGTCTCACCTACTCTGACACCCATGCAGACACTCTTATACCCTCTCTCGCACACAGACAGACACTCTCACATCCACTCTGATACCCATAAATACCGTATCACACACAGAGTCAGACACTCTCACACCAACTCTGATTCCCATACGGACACCCTCACACCCACTAACACACCCAGATAAACATTCTCACACTTCCTCTAATAGCGATACAGACACCCAGTGATACACACATACAGACACACTCACACCCACTGTAATGCCAATACAGACACTGTCACACCCAGTCACACACACAGAAAGACACTCTCATACCCACTGTGATGCCTATACAGGCACTTTCACACCCACTCAGACACTCTTACACCCATTCTGATGCCCATACAGACACTGTAACACACACACTCATACACACATAAACACTCTCACACCCACTCATACACACAGACACTCTCACTCCCACTCTGATACCCATACAGATACTCTCACACCCAGTGACTTACACAGACACTCTCACACCCACTCTGATGCCTATAAATCCACTCTCACACCCACTGATACACACAGATACTCTCACACCCAGTCATACACATATACAGACACTCTTACATCCACTCATGCACACAGACACACTTACATACACTCACATACCCATACAGACGTCACACCCTCGCACATATCCATACAGACACTCTCACATACACTCACATACCTATATAGAAACTCTCACACACACACTTTTACTCAGACAGACACTCTCATATCTACTCACACACCCATACAGACACTCTCACATCCACTCTCTCACACACACACACACACACACAGATAGATACTCTTACACCCACTAACACACCCAGATAGGCCCTCTTACACCCACTCAATGAAAAGCACTGAGAAAGCTCCTTTAATATCCACTTAAACACTGACATACTCACTCATAGACCCACACAGGCACATACACAGCAGTCACATATATACACACAAAGTGTTACATCTGCTCGCAAAGCTGCAGAAGAGAATTGTAAATCTCTTTTTTTGTATTAAATGTGTACCTTCGGATCTGCAATGGATCCACAGAGTCTAGGTAAAATTAATAAAAAGAAGAAACTGTACTTTTAACTGTGAAAGTAGAGTGGTCTGCACACATTCTTTATTATGTAGGAGTTATTTTCTAAATGAGTACCATCTTATATATTTAAATGTAGGTGGAAACTTGTAAATTGTTTAACTGACTCCCATGCAGACTTGCAAATCCGTCACAAAGTGATACAGAGGGGATGTGCTGAACATCACGAAGGATCCGTAAATCCACCCAAAACTTCTACCAAATTGGATTTTATTTAGAGGAGTATTAGAAAGGGTTAACAATGTTGACCATTCAGAAGTGGTATACACTAAGTTAAATTTGAAAAGGGATGTTTTGATTTGTTTTCTGACTGAGTAACCTCGAAAGCAAAGTTGAAAAGGTTGCCATTAATGGTTCCTATTTACGAGAGTGCTGTACCATTCTTGTGCTTGATTTTTGCACCTTTTCAGTGAGAAGAGATTCCAACTGATACTGAGAGACCAACAAACACATTTTACAGGGATGTGAATTAAGGTCTAGTTTAAAATAAATTGTTAGAGAAGGCATGAGTATATATAAGGTGGGTGAAAGTGAGTAGTATGTTTACAAAAAGTGCAAGAAAATATAAATGGGGTGCATGTGATGAACATCCAGTGACACACCTACAGAGTACCTTATGTAGTCACTCACATATGAACTCAAATACTAACACAACCAAGCCAGCCATCCAGAAAAGTCGCCTTGTAAACAACATGTCTCGGGCCTGCTACTGTAAAGCCTGTGTGTGCAGTTTTACTGCCAGGCTGACTTTGCATTTAACTCTCCTTGCCAAGCCTTAAAGTCCTCTTTTATTACATAAAAGTGACCCCTAAGGTGGGCTGTAGGTAGACCATTGGGCAGGGTACTATATTTTCAAAAGGTAAGATAGGTACTTTTAAAGTTTCAGTGAGTTACACACACAGTTACACACCCACATGACTAGTTATACATCGAGTGTCTCAGAGTTATAATGCAAAAAGCAGAGACAAGAAAGAAACAGAGGAAAGCATACTATTGTCTTACAAAAGAGACAGAGAAGGGACATAATGTAGAGAATGTGGTTAACGAGAAAAGACCTTCTGGTAAGAAAACAAAGTTCTCAAAATAGTATATGAAAAAATGCAATTTGAGCAAAACCATGGAAATAAAAAGCAACGTTTCAAATCAGCTACAAAAAGAGAAAAATTAAGTAACATTAAAAGTAATAAAGTTATAACAAGGCAAATAGTTGAACACAAAGAGAAAAGCAATGTTTTGTAGTAGAATAATTCACAATTGGTATAAACTATGAGACTGTATAAAAGGAGAAGAGAAGCAGTCAAATAAAAACAACATATTGAGTGTAGAGTTGAGAAGGCATTTGCCCTCAAGCGGGAGCTATTTATTTTGATACTGAACAGGATGAGAACACAGGATGAAATTTATGAACTCTACAGCATCCATCCTCTGCATTCTAACAAACAAAGTTATTAGTGATGCTATCTCTTTCAAATGAAAGAAGCAAAAGGAGCTCTTATGAGTGTCTGGGAGAAAAGTTTAGAGACTCGCTGTTTTCCACAACTATTTCTCACTGGTGCAGTTGCGTGCTATGATGACTGCCCCATACAGACACAAGCAGCTGAATACTGGTCAACCCGATATTCAGAGGATCCCAGTGTATTCCCTATGTATTCCATCTTCTGTTTGAGAGTGACTCGTCTGGGCCTTCATAGACTGTAAACCAGATACCAAATATTTTTATCGGAGAAACCGAGAGAGACCCCTTGTCTTTTACAGGGAATGGGGTACAGCTTACACCTAAAAAGAGCACAATCCCTATACTCTGACACAATGGTATCAAACTTTAGACTTTAACACTCATCAACGTAAAAAGACATTAAATTTTTATAGCATTTATTAAAAAAGTATACATATAATTCATAAAATCAATACTGACATTACATGCGCTTAAAAACACAAGACATAACAAGTACACATTGTTATCTGATCCACAAAACTGTTATGAGCCCGCATAACAGAAAAAGATTATAAAGACAATAAACTTTGTCATTGATTACGCATCCTATCGAATTATGTAACTGCTATGGTTGGTGATACATATGTACTCTTATATCTACTCGCAGTCAACCACAGTTCTTCTTTGGATTGCGTTATTATAGATGCGTCGACGCGTTTCGATGGTTCTTCTTGTTAATCCATCTTTATCAAGACTTGTAATAGGCTTTGGGTCTTCCTCAATTTTACGGGGACTGACTGCCTGCGTATTATTAAAATTCGTCCTGGTGTTTATTTTCGAAGCCGTAGGTACATGGCATATCCCATTCACTACTTCTCGCCTCTTAATGGAGTCGTCAATTTCAACCAGGGTGACGTCGGCTTCGTACGCGGGAGCGAATTGAGTTACACTCCCGCGTACGAAGCCGACGGTTTGATTCCCCGAGGTGACGAGAATATAGGAGGAGTAACTTGGACCTCCGTCACCTCGGTTGAATTTGACGTCTTCATTAAGAGGTGACGTAAATACAGGAGGAGTAACTGGGACCTCCGTCACCCTGGTTGAAATTGACGACTCCATTAAGAGGCGAGAAGTAGTGAATGGGATATGCCATGTACCTACGGCTTCGAAAATAAACACCAGGACGAATTTTAATAATACGCAGGCAGGTCTTGATAAAGATGGATTAACAAGAAGAACCATCGAAACGCGTCGACGCATCTATAATAACGCAATCCAAAGAAGAACTGTGGTTGACTGCGAGTAGATATAAGAGTACATATGTATCACCAACCATAGCAGTTACATAATTCGATAGGATGCGTAATCAATGACAAAGTTTATTGTCTTTATAATCTTTTTCTGTTATGCGGGCTCATAACAGTTTTGTGGATCAGATAACAATGTGTACTTGTTATGTCTTGTGTTTTTAAGCGCATGTAATGTCAGTATTGATTTTATGAAATATATGTATACTTTTTTAATAAATGCTATAAAAATTTAATGTCTTTTTACGTTGATGAGTGTTAAAGTCTAAAGTTTGATACCATTGTGTCAGAGTATAGGGATTGTGCTCTTTTTAGGTGGAACCAGATACCAAAGACAGGAATTCATTTTCAAAATCTCTCTGCAAAGGAATTTGTTGACAAAGTTAATGGAAAGAATGAAAACTTAGTATACAACTTCAAATCAAATCAAATACAGCTTTATTTGATAAAAATCATTAATCATAAAAGCATGAAGATCACAATACAAGTTAAAACAGTAGGCATATCTACATTAACAATTGATTCCTTGATTTAAGAATGAATTTTAAAAATGCATTGACAGAAGCTACAACATGAACTGTGTCTAACATTTGCAGGGCTATAAGTGCAGGTCGGCAGTGCCTGAGACCAAATGATTTCAAGACTGGCAAAATCCCTCTTTTCCTAGGAATAGTATAGAATTTACACAAAAAAACAACATGCAGTGTGGATTGGGACATGGACAGTTGCATAAAAGTTTAGACCAATCGTACCGTTCTGGAAAACTTAGTAACCTATGGATTATTCCCAGGCGAAAACGAACTAACAAGAACCTGTCAAAGTCACCTACAACAGTTGTTATGTACGGTTGAATTGATAAGTGAGTAGAAATCAACTGATGTGTCTGGACAGATGTTTTCTTCTATTCAGTGGCCAATCTGCAATCATTTAAATAGTCCAAGCACAGTTTTTTCAGGTCTTTTCTCGCTATCCGGGACAAAGTGGTAGGGTTATCATAAAACTCACAATGATCCAATTTGCAACAGAAGGATTTGATATATGTTAACCATCTAATCTTTGAGACCCCTTCCAGCTCTAGAAGGTCAAAAATAATAGAACATATATACAACTTGATTAATTTGATGGTGTGCCAAGATGGCACCAACTAGCATTGGTATCATTGTCATGGAGAACTGAAATGTATGTTGTGAATCTAGGTGAACCTACTTTGTTTCTGACACTCAGTTGTGCTAAGTATGTGTGGGATGACCTGCTTGAATTTTTCGGAGAAGCAAATGCAAATTAAGGACATCAATGTGCAGACAGCAGGAGAACTTTGCTCGCTGGATCCTGCTAATGTTTTTACATTTTTTAACAACATGTTTCAAGCTATGCTGACTTTCATTTGCAACAAAGCAAATCCTCCTCTTGGCAAAGTAACTGATTTCTTTTGGCATAAGGTTTTTCTGACAGAGATCTGGTGTAGGTCCATAAGTATCTGATTTTATGGGGCCATAACCAGTAATTATACCCATATGGGCCTTTGATGTGAGGAAAACTTCAAAGAGTGGTTTTGAAGTGCACTAGTATCCCTTTTAGTCCCATCCCTCACTCCAGACTGCCAGTGGGGGTTACCATTCCTTTGTATGGGCTCAGGCCACTAGCTTTTGAAAGGTAAGGGTGAGCAGATGAATGCAGATGAGTGCTAAATTACACCCAGAACTTTCCTGTATCTGTGGCTGTCCAGAAGGAATGCACAAAGGGATCTGTCACTTAGCCCAGACATGTGTCAGAGACAGGCTGTAAGTCACACAGAGCAGAGAGATGTCCACTTTTTAAAAGTGGCATTTCTAAAATAATAATGTTAAATCTGACCTAACCAGTAAAGAGGATTTATCATTACCATTCCAAAGATGGAAAACATGAAAATGCTACTCCTTTCTTATAAGGGATTACAGCTTAAATGTATTTTAAGGATTTCCCAATTCTAGCTTATGAGAGTCGGTCTCACAGCAGTGAAAAACAAATTTAGCTGTTTTTCACTACCAGAACACATAAAACACAGAAGTACATGCCCTGCCTTTTAGTTAATGAGTGCCCTGCCCAAGGGCCTTCCTTAGGGGTGACTTTTATGTAATAAGTGGGGAGCCAATGTTACCATATTTTGAGGTGAGAGCACAAGCACTTTAGCACTGATTAGCAGTGATAAAGTGCACACAATCCTAAAGCAAGCAAAAAAGAGTACATACAAATGGATGGAGGCAGGCAAAAAGTTGGGGGAAGACTACCCTAAGGCAGTCACATCTAACACATACCATTTCGATGTTCCTGACAGGAAGCTAAGATAAGAACAGATTGGTCTTTAAGGTTTTACCTGACGTGTAGGTGGGAGTAAATTGCCCTTAAGTTGTCATTCTACAACCCAGACAGGACAGAGAGTAATCTTCCTCCAAAGAAAGCTTAACTGAAATAAGGAATGGTTAAAGGAGTAGAGATTAAAGAGTACAGATAATGAATAGAAGTGTATTTGAAAAGCTTGCTGAAGGTGAACATCCAAATAAGCAGATAACCTTCAAATGATCCTTCTACTCACTGGAAGCCAATGAAGCAAATCATGGACCTAAGATCACATATCTAGCAGCTTAATTTTGAATGCGTTGGAGTCTGTCAACAGCATGTTTGGTCACTTCTAGATACAAGGAGTTATAGCAGTCAAACTCAGAGCTGATAATGGTGTGAACAACCATTTTCCCTCAAGATTCAGACAGCAATGGCAGAATAGGATGCAGTTTTCATAGTTAAAAGGAGCAAGGCGAAAAAACTACTGATACTTGAATCCACCGTATTGTCCAGGTTAATAATTAAGCTTTTTACACATTCTTTAGTATATAGAAAGGGCCTAAGGATGAAGGGCAATGAGTGGGTGTCCAGGCATCTGAATTCCTACAGTTATTACCCCAGATTTACCCAGCTTGTTTTTAGCCAACTAGAATCCATCAAGTTTGTATATTGTGGAGATATTCAATAAGTCCATCATATAGGGAGTAAGAATTGAAAACCCCAAAAACTAGCTGTGGTCATCCACATGTTTGTAAAATTTCCACCCAATTTTCCCGAGCAATCTAGTTAAAGGCATGATATATGTACATTAAACAAACAATGACAGAGCACACCTTCCATGGGAAGGCTAATGGTAAGCAGGACAGACTTCAATAGGAATTTGTCAGCTATAATCTTCTGAGATCTGTTTGAAGAGGGAAAGCTAAAGCTTTACTGGTTATGCATAAATGCAGTAGCCTTGAAACCAAAACGTTATGATGAACAGTGTTGATCGCTGATGACTGATTTAACAAGATTAATATACTTGTAAGATTACTGTTGGCAGCCTGCTAAGATCATCAGAGGCTACCAATAACTCACACTCAGTGCTCCTGCTGGAACAAAACATAAAATGTAAATCATCTAAAATTGAAAAGATTTCAAATAGTTGGATAGTTGGCTATACACAATGAATTTAATAACTTCTTCAATGGCTAGCAAAAGAGAAATTGTCCAAAGATTTGAAGATTTCTCGGAGACTGGGCTGGGATTCTTCAATAATGGCTTCACTTTATCTTGCTTCAGGTCAATTGGAATTGCACAGTGATGGACTGACATTTCAGTAACTTTGCTGACAATATGGTTGAATCCAGGAATAATCATATGTAAAGTTTTCAGAGGTACAGGGTCCATGAAAGGTCAACATTTATAAAATTTTACAAATGTAAGATATTGGTTATAGGAAGGACGCATACATTTGTTAACAGAATGAGCAGATAACCCTTTTACATTGTTTTTTAAGGCTTACTATTTACGATATCTAGATGATCATACTGAGGGCTTTAGTAACTGACACAGAATTGCATTTAGTGCAGCAAAATACTGTAGTATACATCGGACCGTCACAACTAATGGAATTAAAATTGTCTATGATGTTTGTCTCAAGGAAATCAGAGAGTTTGTTGTAAAACTCTAGGAAATAAATACGTTGAGGGGTAGAATCTGAACTGCTGGAATTATAGTTTGGGATTTCAAAAGTTTATTTTGATTATTAGATACCTTTAAAGCCCAGTCTAAATAATACAGTTTGTACTAGTGCTTCTTCCTTCACTCAAAAAATCACTTGGGGCCCGATTCACAAAGGAAATCTGACAGAAAAGTCTAACTTTATGACTTTTGGTATTCACTGAGGTCATTTACAAGTAGTATTTTTACATCCGCAATTGGATCGTACCCTTCGCACCCAGGCTGTGCTCTCCGACTTGGGCCGTACTCTCTGGCTCAGGCCAGATGAAGTGTAATTAGGGCTCCCGGTTTTAAGGTATTTATTTTTTTGTCATTTTTGTCTGCATTTATCCATATTTATTTTTTGTAAACTTTATCTGTATTTATCCATATTTATTATGGGTTTTGTGAAAAAAGTAAAGCTGAAACTGGTATATTTCCACATTTATTTAACCAATAAATATGCAGTAACGCTTGAATGCCTGACAGGTTTCAGTGATATGAACACCCTCAGAAGATAAATCAGTGCACTTTTGAAAATATGCACATTTCAGTATCAGCCTTGTGCATATTTACTGCTGTTTAATCCTCTTTACTAAAATTCCTTTCTTTTTTAACACCTTTACTCAAACCACACAGTTATTGGACTGGTAGTCATGGCAAAGTGTATTTAGAATCACTCAAAGAGCACCCAATTTCCATTTTCAAGAAAATAAATGGTTTTCTGTCTGTATTTATCTGTAAAAATCAGTAAAAACAGAAAAGAGAGAGCCTTAAATGTAATCAATGGGCCAGAAGGCAATTTTCACAAAAAGGAACATTAGGAACCAGTGATAAATGGCAAAGGTCATGAAAATCTATTTAGCAGGGAAAGGGGAGTGGCCGGACACTACATCATAGCCCAGAAAAGTTTGCTCCTTTGCTTCATGGTGACTCCTTTGCATAGTGTTGACTGTAGTGTTGACGCTACAGACAACACCGAGGGGAGCGGAAATTGAGGACTGCATGTAACATGATGCAAAGTAGCAAACTTTTATGGGATATGATGTAGTGTCCGGCCACCCCCTTTTCCCTGCCCAAACTGATTTGCATGACCTCTTCTACCATTTATCACACTTTCCTAATGTTGCTTTTTGTGAAAACTGCATTCCAGCCGATTGATTACACTTCATCCAGCCCGAGCCGGAGAGTACGGCCTGAGCCAGGGTATGACTCGGGTGCAGAGAGTACGGCCCAAGCCGGAGATTCTGGCCCGACTACAGATGTAAAGATGCGACTCGTAAATGACCTCTGTGAATACCGAAAGTCATAAAGTTAGACTTTTGTCTCAGATTGCCTTTGTGAATCGGGCCCTTGGTCTATGATAGAGTATTGCCAATTATTGTTTCTGCACCAAAACAACTCACACACACAAACACCCACATTTCCATGTACACACACGGAAAATGTAAATGCCTCCTCAAGTGTCCATGGATATTTATATTGCCGGACTGCATTCTGTCTATTTTCCACTTAGTTATCAAGAGCGCTAGTTATCACAAATTTACAAACACACTAATCAAGCACTCCAAAACATCAGGCTTGTTGAATGTGAGTTACAAGATTTGACTTTTGGCTGGATAGACTTGTTCATGCTAAGAATAACACCATCAGTGAGTTTTTTGACTTTCACTTTCAAGCTGAGCTGGCTGACTGGCGCAGCCCAGATGAAATTGCTTAGAATTTGGAGCATCGTTGTCTACAACTATACTGACAATAGACAGCTAGTTATTACAATGTTTCCATCCTTCCCCATCAACTGGCTTGACATTGGTGCCTGTCTGCTAGAAACTAACCATTGTTTATGTTAAATTATCTGAAAGAAAGATACAGCATAACAAAAATAATGTTGACAGTAATACTCTCAACTAGCTGGACAAATTAAATCTGGCATGATGCATTTGGTATATTCAACCCAAGCATAAATTGTGCTTGACTTGGTTTAGCCAGTTTTAGGGGAGGTGGTGTTAAATGTACTGTGATAAAGTATGGCTCTGGAGAATATTTCCCTTTCACTTTACTCTTGTTTTTTTTTTCTTGATATATTTCTGAGATATAAGCTCACTTACATGGTGTATGCAACAGTCCCCGCAGCTGTGTGCATTGGTTTCATCCACTTGTTCTCTCTCAGAGAGGTTGTTTGCTTATAGCATTGCCTTTCCTGCCAGCTCTTTCCAGTGGGGAAACATTATTGTAATCGTTCAAATTTTTGTTAGACTGCTTCCCCGTTACCTTTGATCTGTATGTAGCCTGTCCAGTGTACATTCAACTTCTATGGTAGGGGTTCTTGTTTCCTTTAGATGATAGGTCGAAATGTTCTCTTTTACTGCCACACAGGTGGCAAATGAAGAGGCAGATGTCAGCATTGTTCAAGAAAATCTTGTACCACTAACTGCGCCATTGTCAATTAAAAGTCTACAAGATGGTTGGGTCACTGACTCTTTCAGTTGAAGTTGATAACATCTAAATGCTGAGTTCTTCGGACTATACAGGACTAAAGAATGGCAAGTTAGTTTCACCCATTTTATTTGGTTCCTCTCAAAACTCTGTTTTTTCAGAAAAATGTCAAGCTTTGCTAGCTTTGGTGCATGATTTATCAATTATTGCAGAAGATGGCAATAGAGAAAATGTAACTTGAAACTTTAAGTTTGTTATTAAAGTGTTTCTGGTGTACAAAGGGAACAAGGGTTTCATTGGGTCACACAACTCAGGCTATGGAATAATTTCACCGTAGGCAAGAATTCTAAAGGGGGGATTTATTATCTGAGGGATTTTCTACGGAGGCAGATTTAATGGAAAACCTGCTTATCTTTAGCTTTCAATTAGGTACCTGCATCACACGTTTCTCACCGTTTTTATGGGTCAAAAAGAAATTTAAATTCAAGTCTGTTCCTTTCAATGATTTTTCAGCCACAAGGTCTTTCACAAAGATCCACAAGATAATGATAGCCCAGTTGAGTTCAAGAGAGATTTGGACAACATGATGTTCATGCCCGAAAATAGGTTGGTGTTAGAAAATCAAGTTCAGGTAACTGTCTGTTCTGAAGCAGTTGGGATTTGTAAGGAATCACAAGATGTCTGTTCTAGTTCCCTCTAAAAAGATACGGTTATAAGATTTCCTGGTAGGTTTGGTTAAAGCTTGCCTATTTCTTTCAAATTCAAAGATCATGAACATAAACATGGACATTTGTGGGGGTATCAGAGTGAGAATGTATATCAATGAGGAGGTTAGCCATGATTGTATGTTTCATGTCAGTGCTAACTCATTCTATACACCCAGCCCCCTTACATTACACAGCTCTTTAAAGCTTCCTTTATTCTGCACTAGTTTCCATTCTTTGTATGCTAAGGAGAAGGTGAGTTGTTGGCTCTCCCAGATGGAAACTTGGAATTTAAAAGTTGTATGTGGCCAGGCTCCAGATATCGCATTAGAGTCTGGTGCCAGAAAACTACATTTGGGGAGACATGTGGAGAAGGAGCGACAGGAGGAAAGTGGTCCATAACAGTTATAGTTTCAAATAATTACATAATACTGTTTGACGGTTTCTTCAAAATAAAGGATGTAGCACAATGCAGGGTTGTTTGTGTATACTGCTATGAAGGGATAATGACCCATGCTAGGTGGTGCCTGTTCACGTTTCAGGCAGACTAAGCTAAATCTTTTTGCATATATGCAAGCAAAAGAATATATAGGTACAAGTGGATGATCTTCCAGGTTCAGCCAAACAAGCGCAGAGCTTACATACATGTTTCTTTATTACAGAAGGAACTGGGCTTTAGACAAATAGAAAAGAACAGTAGGTTGTGAGATCCTCTGTAGGTGGATTTCTTTGCCTTAAGTATCAACAAGAATCTCCCTTGTTTATTCAATTAGCTTCTGGAAGTGAAAGCTCTGGATACTTTTCTTCAACCCTCGATGGATCTTCAGATGTTTGCTTTTCCTCCTATCTCTATAAATCAGAGATTCCTGTTGCAAACCAAATGAGAAAGATCAATGTTATTTCTTCGTGACACAGCTTTGGCATACTCAAACATGATAATTGTCAGCGAACTTTGGCAAGTGAATTCCAGCCTTTGAACATTTATTATTTGATCTAGGGCATGTCCTCACAACTTGTTAGTTCAATGTACTGTTTAGCTGATGGCAGCAAGCGTTTCTCGAGTTCTTGGGATTTCTTGTGTTTTCCAATGGAATCATTGTCATTTAACAGAGATACTTGGGCTCTGTCAACTGAGACAAAGTAAAAATATGCCTGGTCAGTCTAGGGTAGATGGTGGGTGGAATAGCACAATGATCTTGTTTGTTCATCTCTCATAGAGCTAGTCAACTTGGTAGACAAGCTTTTCTTCTGAAAGTAAAGTATAGTGCAATATAAATGATTACAGGTCTGCTAATTCTTAGGATCGTGTCTTAGTAAAGGGGAGGTCAGTATTTCCTAGCATGAAGGGCCCTCCTCTGATACATGTGCATTCTGGTTTGTAGGAATTTAGAATTCTTTCATTTTTTTTATTACAATAGCCTGTTAAAGAGCTAATATATTTGGGGAGGACTCTGATCTTGGCGAATGGCCTGTCCTCATCCAGGACGATACAGTAAATGACTCCGTCCCCCTGACAGAGGTGCCAGCTACCAAATTTTGAAATGTCCGTCAACCCAGCGGACATTTCAAGCATTGCCAGGACCCACCATCAAGGGGGTTCCTGACAATGCATTGTAATTTTGCTGGACAGCTTGTCAAACATAACATAGACATACAGCAAATATACAATGTATTTTCATTTTGAAAAAGAAAGTCCCAAAGTAATGTTCACTATTAGAAAATAAAAAAATAATACCCCTAATCGCTATGGGAGTTTCCTCCCATGGTAAGGGGACATTGAGAACTTTTCAGTGCCCTTTACTGCCACAATTTTCCTGGCCGGCATTGGAAAATGGCTATATGGCCATCCATCTAATTTAGATGGGCGGACATGTAGCCAAATCTCTGACGGCTCTTACTCTGTTGGGCAATCAGAGAAGTTTGAACATGGCGGAGATGAGCAGCCTCTGCTGTCGTCAAGCTATGGTTAGCCCGAACCAAAATCAGGCAGGATGGAGCATAATGTTGCAGCGAAGTTTCCTCTCCGCCAACATATAAATTGGCCCGTGTTTGATCTCCTTAAGAAGGGTATCATATTTGAAAGTATTGTATTTGGACAACAATGTTTTCCCACTGAGAGGAGCTCATTTAAGTCACTCTGCATACTGAATATTTTTCTACTAGAGCATTTCATTCAAAGTTTTGTTTAAAATGCCAAAGAGTTGTTTTTCAGTATCTTCATTCTTGTGGAGCATACACTGAAGCTTTCAAGCCTTCCTATGCCTCCCAACTTTTGATATCCTTCTAGTAGCCTTTTACTTCTGTTACTTCACCTACATTGATGAGGTGGGTAAGATAGATGTTCGTAGAGGCAGGAAGAGGTGTATGTCTCTGGAGCTATGGCATCAAACGATTTTCTATCTTGTAGATGATTAGACGATATTATGAAAGATACAGACTGGTCTTAAGGATCTACTTTTAGTTTTTTCTATTACAAGCTGGTGACTCATATATCACAGAACGTTATTGGCCAACATTGAACTTGCCACAATTGAGCCTCCAGTATTGCTACAGAATGCAACATCTTCCTTGTTAAAGAGATATAGAGCCATTTTACATAAGGTGCCCCGGGGGTGCAACGGGCTTTGCATGCCCCGAGGCACTTTGGTATCATAGAAGGGGATGCAGATGCTTGTACGTTCCCTTCTATAATACCGATAGCGCTGGCACACTTAAAGCGGCAACGTAATCAACAGAGGGTTTTCCCTCATTTGCATAGGGGCGTGCCCTATGCAAATTAGGAAATTCCTTTGACTCTGCGCCCGGGGCATGTTACAGACACAGGTGCAGGTTCAAAGAAGCCTTCAGGAGGCGCACTGACAGTGCACTATTTAAAAGGTGGCTCACTGTCAATGCGTCTCCTAAGAGCAGCTCTCTGTAGGAGGAAAAGCGGGTCCCATGGACCTCCCAGTCACTGACTGCACCCACCTCAAAGGGGATCTCTGAACCCTTGTGAAACTGCAGGCAGGTGCTGCCTGCACTGTGAAAACACGGAGCGGCTGCTCCGTGTTTCCACATGAATGCGCTGACCCCAGGGAAGCGCGACTTTGCGGCCGCCCCCAGGGCAGCACATTAACCATAATTAGGGCTCCCGGTTTTATGGTATTTATGTTTTTTGCCGTTTCTGTCTGTATTTATCCATATTTATTTTTTGCTAATTTTATCTGTATCTATCCATATTTATTTTGGGTTTTGTGGTAAAAGTAAGATGAAATTAGTATATTTCCACATTTATTTAACCAATAAATATGCACTCATGTTTGAATGCCTGCCAAGTTTCAGTGCTGTGAACACCCACAGAAGATAAATCAGTGCTCTTATAGTAAATTATGCAAATTTCTGTATCAATCATGTGCATTTCTACTGCTGTTAAAGCCTCTTTACTAAAATCCCTTTCTTTTTTAAACCCCTTATCTATCAATCCATACATCTATTGGCCTGGCAGTCATGGCAGACAGTAATTTAGAATTATTCAAAATGCAACCCAATTTCCGTTTTTATCCACATTTAAAAATAAGTAAAGACAAGAAAATGAATGTTTTCTGTAAAAATCTGTCAAAACGGAAAACAGGAATCCTTAACCATAATAGGGCATATTAGCATGGGACAGAGACATGGGACACAGACTGCCCTTCTGACCGTGTTGGATGAT
This sequence comes from Triturus cristatus, assembly GCF_964204655.1. Lineage (NCBI taxonomy): Eukaryota > Metazoa > Chordata > Amphibia > Caudata > Salamandridae > Triturus > Triturus cristatus. The sequence goes on from NC_140590.1 coordinate 1,404,600,131, forward strand.
CTTCATTTGCGTGCAGACAAGGGTCATCATGCCATCTTGATCCTATTAGATCTGTCTGCCGCATTCGACACGGTCAATCACAGGGTTCTTCTGGAGCGGATGGAAGGAGTGAGGGTGACCGGTCTGGCATTGAAATGGTTCCACTCATATCTTTCGGATAGAAGCCAGGCCGTAGCTCTCCCCCCCTTTCAGTCTAAGTTCACCAAAATCCAGCATGGTGTACCACAGGGGTCTGCAATAAGCCCCATTCTGTTCAATGTCTACATGCATCCCCTGGTGGATATTATTAAATCTTATGGCATAGGTATGGTAAACTATGCAGATGATACCCAGTTGATTTTATCACTGGAGGGAGAGCAGTCATCTTCCCTGAAGAATTTTCACGCATGTATGCAGAGTGTGGCTTGTTGGCTAAGAACTAATTCGCTGCAATTTAATGCAGACAAAACTGAAATCCTTTGTACTAAGGGCGGGAAAGTTCCCTTTCCCCTCCCGGTCAACTTCTGGCCTCTTCCTGCAGACCCCCATTACAACCTGCTGGGGCAGTCCGCAATTTGGGAGTCATATTTAATGAAAAGCTGTCTTTGGAGTCACATGTCAATAAGACTCTTGGGACTTGTTTCTCTCTTGTAAGAATCTTGAGGAAGATTCTCCCCCAGCTCCCAGCTCATGTGCGCCCCTTGGTAGTTAGGAGTGTGATCCTGAGCAGATTGGATTATTGTAACTCACTATTGCTGGAATCCCCTCGATTTGTGATCGGGAAGTTGCAGAGAGTTGAGAATATGGCAGCCAAGTTGGCACTGATGCGCCCCCGTCATTCTTCCTCCAATCAGGCCCTTGCGGAGCTGCATTGGCTCCCCATAGCACAGAGGATTTATTGTAAGTCCCTCTGTGTCGTGTTTAAGGCACTGCATGGCCTGGGTCCCATACCATTGCAGAGTAAATTTTGCTGGTATACACCTTTTCGATGCCTTCGATCCTCCACAGCCTGCTGGGTGGGAGTACCTCGAATTAATAGAGCTAGGCTTGGGGGTCAAGCTTTTAGTGTCGCAGCTGCGAGACTCTGGAATACACTGCCCCTGGAGTTGCAGCAGGTGAAAGACCTTATGGTCTTTCGTAACCAACTTAAAACCTGGCTCTTTCCTAAAACTTAATGCCCTTTATTCTGCTTTTTAATTCCTTGCTTTTCCCTCTTTAGCGCCAGGATGCTCGTTGAGTTGCAGTGCGCTTTATAAGACACTATTACATTACATTACATGACATTGCACTTTTCAAAGATGCACTGGGCGCAAGCAATGCCGATACGTAATACGGCCCATGATGTTTAGAATTATGGAAGCGAGGACAATCCCTGCCGCCTTCTCACATAACCATTTGTTTTTTCTCTTTATGGTTGGACTTCAGCTGTTCTGGCTGTCTATTAAAGAAATAAACTGTGATTTACTGTGTCATCTGCAAAGAAGGGGATGAATGACATCAGGCCACCGCAAGTTATATAGGGTGGCTTGCAAGGTTGTTTGTCACATATGTAAACTGACCCTCATGGGCGAGTAGCGCGCTTACAATTCCCCTGATTTGATTGATTGATAGCATAAAATCACCAACGGTCTCTCAGCGCTAGTGAGGGAAGATAGAGCAAAAACAGGGTTACCCATCCCAGTGCCTGCTCAGTTAGGGCTTAGCTTGTCCAAAAGCCTGTATAAACAAGAAGGTCTTTAGTTTTCTCCTAAAGGGAAGTAGCGTAGCTTCCCTACACAGGCTCGCCGGCAGCTTGTTCCAAAGCTGGGGAATCAGAACCGAGAAGGCTCCCCCCCCCCCGCCCCCCATGGTGACTTTGTCAAACTGTGGGCAGGACAACAGACTTGCCTCTGACAATTGGAGGCATCGTCCTGGCATGTAACCCTTCAACATATGTACGTCAACATATTCCAGGAACCACTAAAATGCATCTGTAGTGTTTTAGGATGGAACTTTTTTCTTCCTTGTTTAACATATTTTTTTATAGTTTATTTGTGCCACTGATTTTTCAGCTTAAAATAAAAATTATAATATTTGCCTCCATGTCTTTAAAAGAAGTTAAGCCTCCTGTCATCTTAGTGAGGGAGACTTGTACTATAGTGAGAATCCTTATGGTTTACCGAGAGACTCTATATTTATGAAATCCTTAGGGGCATATTCTCAAAGCGATATCGCCGCGTTAGTGGCACTTTTCTGCCGCTAAAGTGGCAATATTTTTATCGCCCTATTCACAAGCTGCAGCTAACAGCCATTAGCGACAGCTTCTGGCGATAGCGGCCGCTAATAACTTTGCCAACGATGTTAGCGACAACTAATGCTAATCATATGCAATGTAGGCATTCCTGTGTTAAAAGGCACGCTAACCCCACTTTGCTATATTCTCAACGATAGCCCAGACCGGCGATGCGATAAAAAAAACACGCTAAGGCCCGCTAGCTGCTGGAACTTAAGACCAGAAAATAGCTGGGATAACACTTGGAGCCACATCTCAGCAGGTTTTGGTGCTGGACAGCACTGCAAGCAATGTAGCAGCGCTGCCCTACAACAAAACTACAGCGCAGGAATGTGCACCATCAATAAGATAGTGCGCATTCCTGGGCTCCAGCCATGAAAAGTGTTGAAGTGCTGCGACAAGACAGCATTGCAACACTTCTCACAACGCCCTTCTTTCAACAGCATAAATGCGCTGTATTCACTGGACAGCGCTCCATGACGCAAGTAATGACAGATACGTCAGGAATCCTGACATATCTGTCTGCGCTAAAGTCACCATTGCTGCAGTTGTGTCACAACCATGAGGCAACTCGATCAATGCATGGGGCCAGCAAACCCCTGTGGCACTGTGTTACCCTCACGCCTGCCATCAGGCAGGTGGAATGTACTGACGCATTGCCGTTCATGCGGGGGTGCCCGAATGTCGGCGCTGTTGGAGATCCATCGGTGGCGGTTGCACGCTGCGGTGTCATCTTTTGGAAGCATTGGTGGAGTGTTGGTGCGGAGGGAGTTTACGAGATGTTCTTCGGTGGCCTTGATCCAGCTGCAAGGGGGTGTGATGATGGCGGTGGCGTCGGGTGGGCAAGGTGAAGACGTGACGTTACAATTGATGGTCGGTCCAGGAGAGTCCGGGTCGTGGCTGCAGTAGAAGTTCCCGCTGGCGGAGGTGACGTGCTCGACCGTGTGTCCTGCTATGTGGCTTTTTGTGGTGACTTGCTGCTTGCGTCTGATGTAGGGGACCTTCCCCAGGAGGGGTTGGTGTCCTGGTCACTGGGGTCATCCAGGTGGAACTTGAGTTCACAGAGTAGGATGTCCTCGGTGCAATGAGACCGACAATGGCATTGGAGAATGGGGAGCCATGGTCCGGATCTGGGATTTGAGGTGGTCCATGGTCACCCTTGGGTCATTAGAGTGTGTGGTCAGTCGGAGTGTGCTTCTGTAGGTAATGCCAATGCCTCCTCCTTGATGGTCGGGGTGCTCCTTGCAGGTGAAACTGCAGCTGTCAGTAATGGCGATGGCGATGTCCGGTTCGTAGCAGAGGTTGGTCCTGGCAGGCAAGGTGGCGTCCAGGGTTGATGGTGTGGAGGGTGCTGGCGTCGTAGCGGTGGAGTGTCCAAGAGGAATGCTCCTTGGTGCTGAGCATGGTCCAGGAGCAGACAGACAAAAACGGCGTAGCCTATTGGTTGCCTTTGGCATTGGAGATGACCATTACAACGCAGGCAGTACATCGTTAACAAAGCAACTCCGACAACACTGGTGCCTTTACATCGCATTTGGTGACAACGCATTGTGAGGTCAGTAATGGAGTAATATAAAGTTTTTGGGTGGGTATGGGTTCCGGATGTGAAATATGAAAAACGGGGTGTGTTTTGGGGTGAAATATGAAAAATGGTGTGTTTTTGGGTGAAATATGATTTTTTGGTTGTGTTTGGCGGTAAAAATGAAAAATGGGGTGTTTTGGGGTGAAATATGAAAAATGGGGTGTGTTTTGGGGTGAAATCTGATTTTTGGGTGTGTTTTGGGGGCTCAAGAAGGAATATCAGTTTCCACGGTTGGGTTTGTGGTGCAAAGGTTAGTTTTGGTTTGCACTCACTGAAGTGGGAATAGTGATATTAATGTCTCCGCTATGCAACACCTACTCTACTGTTGCAATGTGTCTAGTATTAGTATGCATTGGAATGGAATTTGATGGTGTGGCATGCGTCGCAACTACATATGTGCCTTTGGCGCCTGCTGTGCATGGGCGCACAACGGCCGCCTTGAAGAAGTGCTGGGAGGGGGCTGGACAGCTGTGAGGTGGTAAACGCTTGAAAGAACACTGGATGGGCGTGGACGTGGGGATGTGTGTGAGGGTCTGTTGTGAAATTTTTTTATAAGGAAGTCTTACCTCGTAGTTGGGTCCCGTGTCTATGTAACTCCTGCTCTCCTGCGTCTGGTTCTAGGAAAAGGAAGTAGGCAGCCAGGCTCCCTCCCCTGAATCAATCACAACGCTGCAATGCGGCACTGAGTTTGATAATTGGCAACTGGACAAGTCATGCAGCCAGGGGCCGGAGGGATGGGCATGTTCTCCATGCAGTCTTTAATGCATCAATCATTGTGAACAGGGAAGTGCGCATGACTGCTTTGGGTGGACTGAGTGGGCCGGCCAAACAGTCATTGCGCACTTGAGTGGGCATGCCAGACCGCCCATGCCCTGCCCCGTGTTTGGAGCAGTCCTACCCATCCCCCCACCCCCTGAGGATACATAGCAGGATTACATCAGTCAGTTATCCCTTGTTTTTCCTTTTGGATCTGTTTTTTTGGCTTCTTTGAGCCCGCACTTCCCACTTCCTGCCGCTGCTGCCCCTGCGGCCCGTGCCCTGTCCCCGCACGTTCCCGCCTCCCAACTGATTGTTCCTCCTCCTCCCCTACTAAATAGTGGCCGCTGCGTGAAGGCGCGCCTCAGGCAAGCCCATCTGCAACCTTCCACAACTTGACCATGACCAGAGCCAGGAACCCTGGATCTCGACTCTCGAGCCACCCACTACTACAGCACAGCCACCCTCCACGCACTCATCCCCGGAAAACTCAGAGACTGCCAATAGGTCTTGCCAAACATGACCCATGGCCAGTTCTCCTGCCTCCACTGCCGCCAGACCTTAACCACCACCCAAAACAGCCGACGGAAGCACCGGCGACACCCTAAGATGCATCCTCCTCAACGTGCACTCCATGAACAAAATTAAATTAAATTAAATTAAATACCAGTATTTGTAAAGCGCACAGCTACCTCCGAAGTGGTGTCCCGGCGCTGGGGGCCGTCGGGAAGATTAAGCGAGCTATTGCCCAGAGTCACGTGGTGCTGGGCTAACCTGCCAGCGGCACCGGGGATCGAACCGTGAACCCCGGAGTCCGGAGTCAGGCACCCTGGCTGCTGCGCCACACCCCGTGGCCCTAGACGCTGCCACAGACGACATACGCACCCTCCCGGACCAAGGCCACTCTGCAGACCTCATCCTACTCGACCTTTCAGCAGCTTTTGACACCATCTCCCATCACACACTAGTTGCCAGACTACATGACGCCGGCATACAAGGAAGAGCCCTAGACCGGATCCGATCAGTTCTCACCAGAAGAAGCCAAAGGATCAGACCGCCACCCTTCCTCTCTGATCCCATGTAAATCACCTGCGGGGTCCCACAGGGGTCACCTCTGAGCCCGACCTTCTTCAACATTTACATGGCCCCCCTCCCCGCCATCGTCCAAAAACACAGCCTCCACATCGTATCCTACGCTGATGACACCCAGCTCATCCTCTCCCTCACTACAGACCCCACCACCGCCAGACTCAATTTCCAGAAGGGTATGCAAGATGTCGCAGTCTGGGTGACTGACTGCTGCCTGAAGCTCAATGCCGAGAAGACAGAACTCCTCATCCTTGGACCCACTCCTTCAGCATGGGACAACACCTGGTGACCGACCGCCCTCGGAAGCCCACCTATCCCCTCGGACCATGCCAAAAACCTCGGCTTCATACTCGACTCATCCCTCACCATGTACCGACAGGTCAACGCCTTCACCTCCAGCTGCTTCAACACCCTCCGCATCCTCCGCAAGACCTTCAAATGGATCTCCCTGGAGTCAAGAAAGACAGTCACCCATGCATCATCACCAGCAGACTAGACTAGGGAAACACACTTTACTCCGGCATTAACAAGTCCCTAGTCTGCAAACTCCAGCCATTACAGAACACCGCCGTCAGACTTGTCCTCGGCATCCCCCAACACGAACACATCAGCCAACACCTACGAAGACTCCACTGGCTTTCCGTGGAGAAAAGAGTCACTTTCTAAGTCCTCACTCACGCCAGACCCAAATGCCTCAACGACAGAATCAACTTCCACATACCCAAAAGAAAGCTCCGATCTTCCAGTCTCGCACTGGCTGAAACTCCACGCATCCAAAGAGCCAGAGCAGGCAGAATTTCCTTCTCCCACATTGTAGCCAAGACCTGGAATGAGCTCCCATCAGACATCAGATGCGCCCCTCAAGACATGGCTCTTTGGCTAACAGATCTGCGGACACCCCCTCTGCGCCTTGAGACCCTCATGGGTGAGTAGCGTGCTTGCAATTCCCCTGATTGATTGATTGAGTTATTTTCATGTCATGATTGTTCCTCTTCTGCACTGCCTGAGGCAGTGAAGCAATGCTCTTCCACCATTGTGGAAGTGCCGCCAGTGGGGGTGCGTCATTTACGTGTGATGGACCTGAGCGACTCACCCCCTGGCCCTCCTGGCTACGCGCCTCACCTTCTCCTTACCTGGACCTTGACACCGTGGCACAATCCACTGCACTCACTCCAAATCTATGACTCAGCCAGCAGGAGCCTCAGCCAGGTGTGATTTCACTAGGCTGGGTACAGCAGTCGCCGCCTAGTCTGCTGGTAGACCTCCCGATGCAGTTGATGCAGCAGGCCTCCCTTAGGCATGAAGTTGCAGTGCTCACGCCACACAAGTTCAGCGTAGCACAGGGGCCTCACCCTCCACAGCATACGGCCAGTCCAACATCATCATGCCTGTGATGCAGGGAGACGGCACGCAGCGTTGGTAATCCCCTTGATGCACCCTGGTGTAGTAGTGGATTGTAGTATGCGATGCAGACCTCACTACGTTGGTACACAGGAGCACCTCTGCCATTCACAGCTCCAAGGGTCGCAAGGCGGTCTTATCACACAGGTCAGCAACGTGTCTCCATGCGACCTGCCAGACTTCACCACCAGGTACGGGCGATCGTCGCACCTCAATGTCTACTGACATGGCTAATCGACTCCACAGCTCCTCCACATGCCACTCCAGGCTCCAGACACAGGTCCAGCGAGGCATCCAGGCTCCAGATGCAGGTCCAGTAAGACATCCAGGCTCCAGATGCAGGTCCAGCGAGGCATCCAGGCTCCAGACGCATGTCCAGCGAGGCATCAAGGCTCCAGGCGCAGGTCCTTCGAGGCATCGAGACTCTCATCCTGTTCATCCTCGATGTAGGGTGGCTTGCAGGGGTTGTTCATGTGTGCTGCACTTGGCCCTGGCTGCTTCATTCTGTATTTTATTGTTTTTTATGCCTATTTTATATTGGAAGTTGAGTGATAAGCTATTTTTTGCATTAGAGGCAAGAACAACTCTCGTTAGGCTGACTAACGTGAGTTTTCTTGCCGCTAATGGGCCTATCTGTAGTTTTCACCCGCTAAAAATTCCTATCGCCATCATGCTAATGTTAGCAGCAGTTTTCGCCGCTGATCTCTGTAGCTATCGCCATGTAGCGGCGTGTTGTTAATACGTCGCTAACAAGGTGATAGTTTTCAGTGATACTCCGCGATAAAAAAACTGCCGCTAACTGAGGTTAGCGATATTTATCGCCATTTCTTGTGAATATCCTGCTTAGTTTACAGGTGACCCATCTCCTTTGTCTGTGTTGCTCAATGGAGCAGATATTGTAAACCATACTCCACTCACCTCTCCCAGTAGGAAGCAGGTCAAGGATTCCATCAGAGTAACTGACTTAAGAGGTATCATTCAGTGCTGGTTCAATGCCATGGGAACACTAAGCAGTTGCACAAAGCCCCTCCAACAGGGGGCACTAGATTGTCATCATAAGCAGTAAATTTGCCCTTGTAGGGATAGCAAAATGACACTTTACTAATGGCAGGTATTAATTCCTGCACTGGCTTTGGTATCCTTCAGCAGTCACCAGGGGTTGCAACTATACCTCATACTACTTTTATGTTTGCTGTTAATCTGATTCTGTGAAATGTTTAAGTTATTTATTTTACACTTTGTATTTGATGGTATCATGCTTCTGCTGTGATTTCATTACGGTTAGAGTGAGAATTGTGTCTTTTTTGCATTGCTCACAAAGGTCTGCGGAAAATGTTGCAACCTAGCAATTTTTTTTACTTTGTCACATCAGTGTGAAAATTGTAAATTTTGCTACAATTATTGTTGCACATAACATTGGATGGAAAAAAAATAGTTCTACATCATGTATGAATCTCAGAACATATTTAGGGGCTCATTACGATGTCGGGCGGAAAGCCTCCTGCCAACAGTAGGAAGCTTTCCGACAGTGTCGGAGTACTTCTGGCTGACTGGGTCGGTTTACAGTCCGACCACCCGACTATGATGCTCGCAGTCAGAACATAAACCAGCTGGTCATTCCGACTCGGTTCCAACCGACTCGTGGAGTATTCCTGTCGGCCGGAACTGCACCATCACCCCCTATGGACAGCGTTTCTGTCATCTGGATTACAATGCCGGTTTCCAACAGCCTTTCTACGTCGGCCTTTCCGACATGAAAAGGCTGTCAGAAAGTGACTTTACGGACCCCTGGCAGGGCTCTCTAGCCCCCGCAGCCTATGTTTGGTGGGGGAGGGGTACCTATGGAATTCCCAAGTAAAACCCTGCAATGTGTGGCAGGCACCATGGGGTGCCTTTGACAGGGTGCAGGGTTTTACACACACACCCCATTTCTTCATAGAAGCCTGTGTTATGGTCAGTTTTTGGGCATAACACGAGCTCCCGTAGGAAACAATGGGAATCTGACCAAACATTGTTCGGTCGCATCGCAATCCGGCGGTCAGGACTGCCGACCGCAATTCGGCCTGTCCAAAATCCGAGACGGTTGTCGGGCAGAGGCTTTCGAGCCGACATCGTAATGAGACCCTTAGTGTCCTTCTACTGTCAGTGTCATTGAGGCAAAGAAAAAGTCAGAAAACGGAGATTTGCAGAAAACAAAACCTGCATACAATTGCCATTGTACATAAAAATCTTTGCAAAATGTAAGCTTGCAGAGAAAAACCTGCACAAATTGCCAAGATGGGCTGAGTTGATAAAAACTGTCTGTGGCTGAAGGTAAACCAAGGACCATTGAAGACTTCGCAAAGAGCAAAATTGCGGTACTTCCTAAAACTTTAGAGTGAAAAGAAAATTGCCACGCCGCCCAATAACGATTGTCTAATGACACTTCAAGGAATGCATTTCGATTCAAATAAATATGGGGCCAGTTCATGTACGAGAAATTAAGAATTTACTGTTTAAAATGCTTTATTGAAATTATTTGGAGAAACAAATATAGAGTAAACACAATATTCAAAACAATACAATTCAAGCATAATGAATAAAAGAAAATATATGCAAGCTTAACAATTCAATATACACAAACTCGAACTGAAAAATATAAACTATTTACAAAACAATATGCATTTTTAGAAAATTTTGTAAGAGGAGAAAAGAGAGGGAAGGAAAAAGAAAGAGAAAGGGAGAGAGGGAGGAAAAGAGGAAAAGAAAATGGTAAGAAATAACAGAATTGCAATAATAAACATATAAACTTAATGAAGATTTCCAACATTTATGGAGGTTTATAACTAGTGACCGTAGATTTAGATGGAACAGCTTGTCTAGATAAGAATGTTGTGAGTGGCAACCATAATACATTGCGTGTAATCAGTAAAGGAAAGGAAGTGGCATGTGCGCGATCCAATCTGTGATAATGACATAAAAGATTCCATCAGGCAATAAAAGTAATTTTAGTGGTATCTTTCCAATTCGTGGTGATAGTCTGCAGGGCAAAAGCTATAGTCAAATCAATAAACGTTGCTATAATCTCTTGAAAACACCACAAGGAGGAAGAGCTGCCTAAAAAATATGTGAAATATCAAAAGACAAAATTTCATTACGTTTTTTCCAAATGAGCCACCAGAGCCTATTAACCAAAGGACAAAGAAAAACCATGTGTAAAAAAATTACTTTTGTCGTGAGAACAAGACCAGCAATTTGCATTGTTAGTCAGTTGGAACTTATAGAGGTCCTCAGGGGTCAAGAAGAGCCTGTTATAAAAATAATACAACGTTTGTGTTGTGCTTTTGGAACGAGAGGAAGTGTGTAACTTGGCCCATATGGAGCTCCAGGTCTGGAAGGAAGACTCCTGGTGAAGGTCCCCTTCCCATAAGAATTCCACCTTGGATTTTGGTGTCAATTCTGAAGGGCGTGACATAAGTTTGTGAATGCAAGATGCTTTTATTTGAGAGGAGAAATCTAAAGTGTGAGAGGGAGGCTGATTGTGTGGAACTTCAGAGGAGTCCTGAGTGAGGAGGAGGAGAAGGGAGGCTTTAAGATGTAGAAATTGTGTGGCCTGTTGAGAGGAAATATGATATTTTCTTTGAATCTCTGAAAAGTCCAATAGAGAGCCGTCTGTAAGTATATGGCCGATGGTTATAATACTTTTGTCGATCCATTCTTTCCAAAAAAGAGCTCTATTGTTTAGCTTTAAGTATTTATTGTACCAGATAGGTGATTGTGAGAAAATATCTATCTGTAAATTAGAAGAAGCAATTAAAGGTTTCGCAACTGCCATAAAATGGGCAAGTATAGCGAAGAGAAAGGTCTTGGGGGGGTTGAGAAATATGAACCACCTCACTTAAAGAAAAAAGAGTAAGTTTGGCCTGTTCCAATTGCCCCCAGGTGGTTAGCGTTGTGTGAGAGTTGGTCGAAAGAGAAATCCATATCTGTTTCAGAGTGAAAGTGGAATGGTAACGCCGAAGGTTAGGAAAATTTACCCCACCAGAGTCCTTGGATTGCTGAAGATGATATAGCAAGATTCTAGGCTTAAGCCTATTCCACAAGAAGTAAATTAAGGAACGGTTAATGATTTTAAAGAAAGAGAGTGGGAGGGTAACCAATAGCATGGATAAGTAGAAATTGATAATTGGTAGCAGCATCATTTTAATCTTTGCTAATCTACCCCACCAAGACAGAAATAATGGAGACCAGCCTTCCGTTAACACGTGATTTTCGTGATGATCTCATTGAGGTTCAATCTAGTGGTTTCTTTAATGTTATTAGTAAATAAGACACCTAAACACTTAATATATTTTGACTTCCATGTAAACCTTGTGTCTTTAAACATATCTGGGAGGCAGTATTTATTTAGGGGCTGGACTTCTGATTTATTAATATTAAGTTTATCTCCGGAGACTGTAGAGTATTCGTTTAATAAAGAGTGAAACGCTGGTACAGATGTGTTTGGATTAGAGGATATCATCTGCATATGCTGTATTTTTGATTTCAATATTTTTAAATTGAAAACCGGTAAACAGTGGAGACCGCCAAATTTTTTCCAAGAAGGGTTCTAAAGCTAAAATAAATAGAAGTGGAGACAAAGGGCAACCTTGTCTAGTACCTCTTTTGAGGGAAAAATAATTAGATTGATGACCATTAACCCAAATAGAAGTGGAGTGGCAGAGTATAATAACTGGATATAATGAATAATGTGGGGGCTGAAACCGTGCCATTTCAGTGCTCCGAAGATGAAACCCCAGCCCACTCTATCGAATGTTTTCTCTGCATCTAGAGGTATTGCAGCAACTGCTGAGTTCAACCTGGAAGCCAAATTAATTATATCAAGAAAAGTTCTAGAGTTTTCTGCAATAGAACAACCCTTTACAAACATGGACTGATGTTTCTCAACAAATTTGGAGAAACTGATTGATGCGAAGAGCCGGTAATTTGGCAAAGATCTTACAATCCATATTAATAAGTGAAATAGGTCTGTAATTACCACATTGAGAGAGATCTTTGTCCATCTTAGGGATGAGACAAAGCATGGTTTGAGTTAAGGATTCTTGGGTCTTTCCCTAATTAGAAAAATGGTTGATAAGAAGCAATAACTTGGGAACTAACAGATGTTTGAACTTAACAAAAAAAACGTACAGAAAAGCCATCAGGCCCAGGAGTTTTGTCTTTTGGAAGGTGAAGAATGACATTAGAAATTTCTTGTTCCGTAATTGGAGTATCAAGAGAGTCCAAGTCGAATAACTTCTCTGGTGCTTTGGGAATGGATTGGAAATAGGCATCAAGTGGTCACTTGAAGGAGAGGACTCAGGAGTATATACCTTGGTACAATATTCTGTGAAGCATTCTAGTATCTTGGAGTCATTAACATGCCTGACCCCATCGCCGTCCATTATAGCAACAATCTTGGATTTTTGTTTTTTAGTTTTAAGGTAGTTGGCCAGAGATTTGCCAGCCTTATTACGACCGCCATAAATTTTCGCATTAAACTTAAGCAAACTACCACAAGCGATATCCCAGGACTGTGTATTATATTGCAGTTTAGCTTAAATGAGATTAGACAGGGTATATCGGTGATTTGAAGAGAAATATTCATGTTCTAGGGTCTTTATTTGTTTTAAGAGTAGCGTTGAATCTCTAAGTGCCTTCCTCTTTTTATTTGCAACAAAATTTATTATAAACCCCCTAGCAGTGGCCTTAAATGCATCCCAAATAAAATTCATCTGTGAGTCCGAAGTAAGATTGTTCTCGAAAAATTCCTGTAAAAACAGTGTAAATTGCTCAGTGAATTGGTTGTCAAGTAGAAAAGCATTATTAAATCTCAATCTGCGTGAAATTGGTATAGGAGTGGGATATCTATTATGACAGGGGCGTGGTCAGAAATAAGCATTGAACTTATCTCGGCATGTGTCAAGAATTGAAGAGTGGGTTGTGCGAGAAATATGTAATCTAATCTGGAGTGGGAATTAAGTACTGGGGAGAAAAAGGAGAACTCTAAAACATCTGGGTGTGAAATTCTACAAACATCCAACAGCCCCCTAGAAGACATAGCTTTATTATAGTTCTTGTGCATTTCATTTGGAACAAACCTAGTTTGAGATTTACGATCGAGAAAAGGGTCCATCAGTTGATTACAATCACCACCCACTATAAGATTTTCTGTTGCATGGGACGAAAGGAGAATAGAAAATTCATTCCAAAATTTTAAATCTATACCATTAGTACCATAAACATTGCAGATCAAAATTGGTTGTCATGTATCTTAAGGTTTAACAAGTGTGGACATAACGATTTATGAAATAATATAACACCATTCTAATTATTCATGGCAGGTGAGGCAAAAACACTCCGAACCCAATGTCTGGGTAAGGAGGGTATATCTTGCTCTCCAAGGTGCGTCTCTTGTAATAAGGCCATATGACATTTCAACTTTGATAAATGTGACAACACTCTTTGCTTCTTGACTGGGTTGCGAAGGCACTTAATATTCCATGAAACAATACGCAAACCGTTCATCGAAGCAGTATATAATAATCTAATAAGAACTTAGAAGTTCATCATGAACCTGTAAAAGGTAGCTACCTCAACCCACCATAAAAATATGAAAAAAAGCGGTAGAAGTTTGAGTACACATGACTACCAATATACAACAGGATATGACACAAAGAAAAAAAAGAAGAAAAATGCGTGGGAAAAGATAGAAAGAAGTGGAAAAGGTAAACATATTCATCCATATCACCTGGACTGAGTGGAAAATAGTAAAGAACTAATAGAGCTTTTGTGAAAGCAAAATAGTTTGCTGCATAGTAATAGAATATAGAATAGAAAAAAGTAAAAAAGAAAGACAAGAAAAGGATTGATGAAAGGACGAGATGAGCAAAAGGAGAACACAGCCTCCTCTGGTGTATGCAGAGTAGAGGGATCACAAAAAGCCAAAGGGCTTCAGCCATAAGAATCAAGAACAAAAATGAAAATAATAATGAGAAGGGAGGAACAAACAGTGCTCTGGAAGAAACACAGAGAAAAAATATATTTGATAAGAACAAGTAGTGGAAAGACGATATGAGAGTGAAGAAAACGTAACCAACACGGCACCACCAAGACTTACCATATATTAAGACGACAGCGCAGCCGAACAAAATGTGGACATTTTGATAAATGAACAATGTTGAACAGAGACAAATCAATCAGGACAAGAGGAGGGTAGGGACCTGCATGTGAAAAAGAGAAAAATGCATGTTAAATGAGAGACATAAAACAATTAAGATTTACTAAGTTCCATGTCTTCTCCTTTGTGCATGTGAATACATTTCTTGAGCTCGCTGTATCCTCAAAAGTTATTGTCCTGTCTTTATATGTCACTTTGAAGAAACAGGGATGTATAAGACCATAATGAGCGTTCATGGATCGAAGCGAAGGTCTGAGATCCAGAAATTCTTTTCGACGATTTACTGTAGATCTTGAGCCATCTTGACTGAAAAATGTCTTCTGAGCAGACCACAACATTTGTTTTCGTTGTTTAGCTGCAGTAAGAATCATCATTAGATCTGAGTATTGAAGAAAGTAGACAATAATTCCTCATGGTCTGTTCGAGGTTGAGACGTTGAGAGGACCAATCCTGTTTGCCCTTTGGGTGTTGAGGTCTGTAGGTTTCAGCAAGTCTACTATTTTTGGTGTATGTAGGAGAGTAGGATCTGCACTTATGTTGCCCCCACTTTGTTCTGATGTATACACTGGTTGCTGGCTATAGTCTGGCTGGGTCCCTGCTAATCAGGGCCCCAGTCTCTCTGTTCTCTCTAAACGACTTGGTGTGCATATTAGATGCACTAGTGATTGGATACTGTGGTACCTTATGAGCCCCTAGTATATGGTACCCTAGGTACCTAGGGCATAGGCACTTCACAGGCCTACCAGGGGCTGCAGCATGTATTATGCCACCCCTGGGAAGCATTCTCAATCTGACACCACAGGCCTGCTACTGCAGCCTGTGTGAGGTAGTGTTAGCACTCCTCACTGAGATATAGGTTTCTATATCTCACCCTACACACACATATAAACCTATCAGCTACCCCTATGGCAGACCCTATCAATCCTGAGGGCAGGGTGCTTGGTTTACAATGTGAGGGGGTGCCTCTGCCTGAGCAGGGCCCCTCTGCAGCTACCAGAGTCGATTCTCTATGGCTGTTTGTGGATGCGGTTAAACCATATACTCTTAAGTGCATTAAAATGCTAACCTTGGAATGGCTGCATCAAAACATGTCGTGTTTGGTGTCAAACAACTTGGAATCATACCCCCACATCAGCCCATGATGTGGGAGCATGATCCCACCCTTCTAGAGGGGAAGACATATAAAATGATAGAAATCCTATAGAGCCCTGGCATCACAAAATGGATGCCACCAGCACAGACACTGGGCTGCCCTCCTGCTGCTGACTGAAACTGGCAGTGCAGAAAGCCCAACAAAAGGCATCCTGTCACAGGGAGGTGTCACTACCTTCCAGACAGGATTTAGTGTATTGGGGCTGGGTGGGTGCACTCCTAGAGTGCTTTGAAGTCCTGCACTGGGGGAGCAGTAGGCTCCTCTGTGCATATGCCAGCTCAAACCGGTTCAGGGGCTACCTGTCCCTGCTCCGGCGCGAAACTGGACAAAGGGAAGTGGGTGTAACCACCCCCTCCCCTGACCCTCCTAGAGGAGTGGTCATAGAGCTAGTCCCTCCCCTATCTTCACTATAAGATAGCAAACTTTGCCATTGCAAATCAGATAACCCTGGACAACGCTCTACCAAGAAGCATCCTGGCCCTTCGACGTTCCACTACCTTTGGAAGACAGAAGAATCTCCCTTGGAGTCAAGGAGTTCAGTTCAAAAATGCTTTATTCGGCATGTATATGCAGCCACATAGCAAACATGGAATAAAAACATACAACAATCATACAGTAAAAATAT
The DNA here is from genome assembly GCF_964204655.1 of Triturus cristatus. NCBI lineage: Eukaryota > Metazoa > Chordata > Amphibia > Caudata > Salamandridae > Triturus > Triturus cristatus. The sequence continues at coordinate 1,404,616,186 of NC_140590.1, forward strand.
AAAAAGGCAGAATATAGACCAATTGCATGAGTATATACAAAACAAATTAATTGTGATACTATCCCCACAAACTAATTATCATACCGTCCCCATAAAAGGGCCAATGCATGATGGCATGAACAATATAAAACAGATAAAATAGTTCTGATAAGCTTTATAATTTATATATCCTAAAAACTAACGTGCCGGTTAATGTGCAAAATGTACAGAATAAAGTGCGATCCGCAATTCTGGACGTGTGCAAAAAGCTTGATAAAGTGACGGTGCAACTTGCTAAAGATCTAATGAACAATGGATTTCCTGGCACTCATACATTTCAAAATGTAGGTAGCTATATAAAAACATATATCTGCACTTTCCAGATTAAACATTAGCTACATAGCACTCCTAGTAGACCGTACATTATATCTTAAGAAGATGGGCTTTAAAAAATGTCGTCTTAAAAACACATCAAATTTGCAAAACAGCATAAAATGACAACAACTCTGTTTGGATAAATCATCACAGGGGCATAAAGTATTACTGTGCTGCCTAGTGATAGGGAAGGACACAAGGTGGTGTACTATACCAAGCCTTAGGCGAGTAAGAACAAAACGGTGAGATCTTCTTGTAACTTCTGTCAAATATGGCTGGAAACCTTCACTTATGTTATTTTCGCGGTAAAAAACATAGGTGCTTTGTTTGACACAGGCAAGATCTCTAGATTCTCTTGAATGATGTAAGAGAGACACCTTGAGATCTGATTTAGATATACTGGCAGCTTCCTCGGGTATTAAAAAAGGATCCAAATTAAAAAGGAGCCTATACCAGTAGTAAATATGTCTAAGCCAGGGAATATGCAAACAGTGGTCCAGCCTTAGACAGTCTCTAATTACTTTTTGAGTAAATATGGTTTCGGTTTTGGACCAGATGGAACGCCATAAAGCCAGAGGGAGAAGAACTGCAAGGTCTTCGATGTAATCTAAGCCCACCTCTCTATGAATTAGCTCTGTGGAAGCTGATGCAGGGGCACTCAATAGACGCCTCAAAAATGAGTTTTCGTCGAGTTGGATGCGGTTACCACAAAGGGTGTGGTGCCCCCACACACCAGCGCCATATAAGGCTGATGATATACATCTGGCTTTATAAATCGAAATCATATCCTTAATCCTACTATTCCCAAGCTTGGAAGCAAATCTGAATACTCCATTAGTATTTTTTACCATTTTAAGGTGCACATTTTCGCATTCATTGTCCCATCTCCCATCACCAGAGAATGTAACACCAAGATAACAAAAACTAGTCACGGATTGGATTTTATTCTCATCCAGGAAAAAGGTCCTTTTAACCCCTTTCTTGTTCCCGCAGGTCATTACATATGTTTTTTCTTTGTTGATTAGCAGTTTCCTATTGTCAATAAACCTACAGAAACAGCTAATTAAGCGTTGTAGGCCAATTTGAGTACGTGACAGGAGGACGGTGTCATCCGCATATAGCAGTATTGGAATGGGATCGCCATCTACTCGGGGGGCGTCAGCAGGAACTTGCCTAAGAATTAAATCAATTTGATTGACAAACAAAGAAAAAAGCAAAGGGGCTAAAACACAACCCTGCCTAATACCTCGAGTGACTCTAAAAAAGGGGGTAGATTCCCCATCGGGCCCAAAACGCACTTTACAGGAGAGCCTTTCGTATAGTCTGGCCAAGAAATGTACAATATCTATTGGTGCGCCCATTTCCAGAAGTATTGGCCATAAAATAGAATGATCGACCAGATCGAAGGCACTGCTGAGGTCGGCAAAACATAAAAACAGATTCCCTTTTTTGACCGTAACATATTTATTTATGATGAGGTCGAGGTTCAGGCACTGCTCCATCGTACCCATTCCCCTCCTGAACCCATATTGGACTGGTGATAAAATAGTATTTTCTTCTGCCCATGTCTCCAGTCTATTAAGGAGTATTCTACTTAAAATTTTAATTGATGAGTCCAGGAGGGAGATAGGGCGATAGTTCCGTGCCTCGGACCTGGACCCCTTCTTAAATAGGGAGACAATGATAGATTGTCCCCAGGTCAGAGGGAGGTTACCTTCTATAGCGGCATTAAAAATACGGGTTAAAATAGGTGCCCAAAGATCCATCTCCTGTTTGTACAGATCCACGGGGACACCATCCGGGCCCGGGGCTTTACCCCCTTTACTTTTTGTCAGCCCCAAATAAACCTCATCCAGGCTAATGGATAAAGGTGACGATAGCCATACAGAGTTGTGATTTGCTAAAAGATCTAAAACCAGCCTATCAGGATTAAAAATATTAGTAAAATGATCAATCCAATCATTGCAGTTTACATGGGATGTTAATTCGGGGGTGGTATCATTCTTAAGGAAAGGGCAGTTGATTATCTCCCAGAATAAGCCATTATTGTTTGTGTTAGCTGCTAAATTGAGTTTCTGCAATAGCTCCTCCTGTATTTCTTTTTTCCAGATTTCCAAGGAAGTCTTATTGTTATAACGTTCAACTTTAATAAGAGTATTATCCCTAGGTTTAATAGCCAGGGCAGTTTTTAATCTCGACAAAGCCTGTATACAATTTTTGTCAAACCAGCCAACTGACCTGCTTTTTGATGGCCTACTCCTACCTGTCAATAAGCCTTCAATAACAGTATTAATTTGATAAAATTTAGAAAGCAGTATGGCGGGTACTATCTCATTACTTAGGCAGTAGTTAATTTCTGTTATACATTTAGTAATAACTTCTCCCAGAAGTTTAACAGAATTGACATTCGCCCATTTAATTCTTACCCCATTTGGTCTCTCTGCAACAATATCACTAACAGAACTGGTGGGGTCTGAATGTACATTTCCCCACGTCAGTAAAGTTACAGAGATACTATTATGGTCGCTTACTGCTTGCTCTGTTATCCATAGATCAGTATAAGCAGTGTTGCAGGAGACAAGTATGTGGTCAATGTTGGAGTGGGCACCCCTACCTGTAAAGGTTGGGCATATAATATTACCCTTTTTCAGGGAACAGTCGAGTAACTCTAAATCCAATTTAGCTATTAAATTATTAAGAGAGATTCCGTAATCGTCATGAGGGAAATGGGTATGTGGAGAATTAACATTATCATCCATTTCCCCCAAGAAACCACGTCCTTTGGTTTGCATATGGACAAGCCTGTATATTGAAATCTCCTGCCCAAAATAAAATCGGTTGGTTCCTAGAACCAGCCAGCAACTTATCTATTTCTCTACCTATTTCGTGCACGATGGGACCCCTGCGTGCATCAAAGGTATTATTATAATAATTAATAATAATTAAGTCCTTGCCTGCGGCATGCTCCAAACATAATAACTGAGCGTAAGGGGCCACCTCATAATAAGTATTAGGCTTGAACTGAGTTAATTTAGTTGATACTAAAATTAAAAGGCCAGCTTTTGCCCTTCCTGCTGCTGAATTCACAGCCAGTACCCAGTGTGATGTATAGCCTTCCACATAGATAGCTTCTTTATACCAGGTCTCTTGAAGACATATAATGTCGAACCCTTGTGCAATGAAATCATTCCAAAAAGGGGTATTTAACTTTGTACTTAGGCCAGCTATATTCCAGGTCATGATGTTAAGTCCTACCTCTGGTAATATAGCATTTTTGGATATTGTTAGGATATTGTTAGGCTAGTTGTTGGTCAAGGAGTGACTCTCCTGCTTGGCAGGCACCAAAAACCTTAATCAAAGGTTGCAAACTTTCCCACTCCCGCCAGAGTTCGAAGTTCCTGCTGCCCCAGAAGTGGATTTCCTGACTTCTTGATGGCCATTGTGAGTTCCCAGCAAAGCTGTGGTGAGTGGGCCCCTCGAGTGACGAGGAACAGCAATACCTGGGGACCGTGCCCTATTGTCAAGTGCAAACCCTTCACGATATCCTATGGACTTGTGCATTGGATCCTTTATGGCCCAAGCCTCCAGCAGGGCTTGCAGCAAAAATCAGAGGCCTACCCCATCCCGAGTGACCGTGAGCTTCTGTGAAGCATTTCCTGAAGAGGCGCCTTTGCAATCCCTTGCCTGTTGGTTTGTGGGTCACCCGAAGACTTTCTTATCAACTAAAAGGACTCCTCTGGTTGCTCCAGGCCTGCCCTCACTCATCCTTGCTGGGTGAGTCCCTCAGATCTTGCTGGTTTGCACCATCAACTTTCTTCATTCCACACAAGACTTGCAGTTGCCAAGGCTTATTGGCTCTAATCCGGTTGCAGACACCACCATCAGCTGCAGGCGTCATGTGACCCTCCGAATCCAGCTGCTGGTCATCATCAAACTCTCCTGGACCTCGTGAGTAAAGAGTCAAAACACCATCGATGACCTGAAATCACCCGACATCCGTGGTCAGCCATCTTCCTGGCCACCGGTCACTGGCAAGTGACTTTGAACACTGTCCCTTCAATTTTCAGGTCTTCAGCATCTTGAACCCACCCTTGGATTCCACCGGACACTTCTTCAGTCGACGCAAGCAGCAAGTCTTCTTTGGTCTCCATAGAAAACAGCAACGCGACCCGACGCCAAAAGACACCTATGCACCCGGCTTCGCTGGGTGAGGTAACTCGTGCACTCCGGTGCCCTAGTGTGTGTTGGCCCTCGAAGTACTTACCTTGTAAGTGGCTTGCTTGTAGACTTCCTCGAAGTACCCTAGAACTTTAAAAATCAAACCGCGACTTGCACCATTATAGTCAATAGGGAACCCGCGGCTGTGTTCACACACTGCACGCGTCTCCCGTGGGCCTGTTACTTACCTGCTAACACTGCAGTAGTGAAGCCCCAGCGATTCCCCAGGCCCTAGGCCTTGTCATTTTGCAAGTCGACATCCTTATACCATTTTTTTTGTATATGGTCTGGTACGCCCCTAGGGCTCCAGCCATATTTGTGCTTAATTTATTGTGAAACGTTGACATTTGAATGTGTATCTGGCTTCTAATCTCATAAAGAGATTAGTAGAGTGTGTCTAGTAATAAATACATATATATTTGATATATATACCTGTGTGGTGCCCTTTCATTTGGTAATTCAAGAGATTATAAGGTAAAACAAGCTGCTTTACATTCCTCTGAGACTTAGCCTGAAGGCTGCTCTCCACAGCTACCACTAGGATAGCTTTCTTTAAAAGGTTGTCTTAAACCTATCTGCCATAAGAGTCGAATTAGACTGGTGCAAGGTGGCCACTATAACAAGTGACCAGCACATGCCAGGCCAACTTCTCAGAGTATATGTGACTTCAAATAACTGATCATATCAGGACACTCCAAAGAATCCGGAATGCCATAAATTTGTAAGTTATTGTGTCTATTATGGTTCTCCAAATCTTCTGATAACTTTTTTATTTGAAGTACCTCCTTAGACAGAGTTTCCACCTTAGCAGCAACATCCCGAGCGTCACTGATTCTTTGTTCAACCTCAGTAAGTCTTGAATCCAGTCCCAACCACTTATCTTCAATTCTTTGAAGCGTCGCAGTAGGATCTGTCATAAAAGGTTGTATATTTCTCAGTTTGTCCATAATATCCTTTAACGTCAAAGGCAGAGGCGATTTGTTTGGAGAGGCGGGGTCTTTCTAAACCCTTTTATTGGCATTGGTACCAGACTCTTTGAGTACGTTGGCATGGGAAGTAGTAGAAGCCTGAACTTTAATTGAATATGTAGACTCCATAATGGTAACTGCCAAAGAGCAACAGCTTTTTTCCTACTCACTAAGGAACCACCAAGGCTCAATTGGAACCAAATGCACAGCAGATGACTAAAAAATCTATTGATATTAGTCTTATTATGTGAATACTAATGAAGAAAAAGTCATCATGTGCGTGTGTGAAAATAGTAGGAACCAATATGAGTCTAAATGCTGTTGTGGTATTTCCTTAAATACTGTCCAGAACAATTCAAAGCCTTGAGGAGAACTAGAGAGTGAGCAATATGTGCTGTTTAGTTCATGTGCTCATATTCTTGCCTGCTAGTCCACGTTTTGGTGCAAGAAGGAACGGAGGAATCTCAGGTGCGCCAGATCCTGAGGAGTCTCGAAAATCGGAGCCTTAAAAATGGCGGCAGATATGAGGAGCGTGCCGGGAGCGGCAAGGCAAAGAGGAAAAGGGTATCAATTAGACCAAATTGAGGTCTTATAACCTACCTCGCCACTCCCGGGAGCTTCTGGCATCGTCTCCCATGCTTTGCGACAGCGTAGTGCCGATTCAGCGTCCCCCAACAGAGGAAGATTTCTTAGAGCCGCAGAGGGATTTTAGTGAGCAGCCATCTTGTCTTGCTACTGCCCGGAACTCCGAAATTAAGAATTTAAGTAGTTCTAAAACTGTCTTAAGCCATGGGCTTGAATTACAATGGGATTTGCCCTGGGGTAAGACATCCTTAGGATTGTCTTTCCCGGTGTTAAACAATTCTAAATCTGTGAAACTGATTTACGATGGTGTTACCCTGACTAAAGCTGAATTTAAGACTGCATTTGAGACGTAAACAGTTCCAAGTTTTTTTTAAAACCAGTGCAAAACTAATTGGCAAATCAGGGAATCTTAACTGATTGAAGGCTATCTTGATTAACACTGTTGTATGTTTACCTTAATCCTTAATAAATTGGCCCCTATGTCTATTCACCTTCTGTAATGCCAAGGTAGGAGGACAAGGGTTCTAAGGGGCATTCAGTATTACATTTGTTACTGTTATTGCCTCTGTTAATGTGATTAAATCACAAGAGTGCTTAATAAAGAGATATTTGCTCCATCAGAGTTTGCTTGTGCAGATTTAGCACCTGATTTTCAACTGTGATGATTGAAAACAACATGTCAGTGTACTTTAAATTTGACTTTGCCAGGCAAAACCATGCCTCCTGAAGCTGTCCCACAATCATCAACACATTCCACCACTGTTTGTGGCTCAGGGGTGAAATAGTCTTTTTATTCCTTTTTTGCAGGCACAATTTTTAGCATTTTACTGATTTGGGCCAATACCATTGCCCTGGTCTGCGCTGGTGACAGACCCAGTCTGTATGCCCTATCACAATGAATGCACTGCCCCCAGCCTTGGAACAGTGCATTAAAAAGGTGGATCACTTGTTTGAAGCTGCCATTCCACTTTTCACTGTGTGGGGAGCAGCTCACCCTCCATTTAAAAGGGTAACAAAGCTCCCCTTGCAAGTGGGTGCAATGAAAGACTGCACCAGCCTATAGGTGGAGTGTCTAAGATGTACATAAAGCCCCCTTTCCCTCTTTCAAGAGGCACTTTTGATGGGGAACACTGACCGGGTGGCATCTCTTTGTGGTCAACAGTCAGGGCACACGCTGATGGATTTTTCGAATCTGTCAGTGGGGCTGAAACAATTTTTAAAGTGGGAGTACTGCCAATAATGTTATATCACTGGATTCATGGGGATTGTGAAAAATCCAAGAGTCATACAAAAATACAAGTGTAGCAAATGTGTTCTGCCTATTCTGCAGGAGAGTGGTAATGGAGTGGTATGTCGTTGTTGGTGCATTTTGGAGAATTGGTCATTGGCCATTTACAAAGAGCACATTTACCATTGAAATGGTCACTAAATGTGCATAGACATGCGGTTTTACTGGTAAAACAATACAACACAGAAACGATAATGTGTGGAAATCGGGTTTTAGCAAATATTAATCATTTGTGCATCACCAAGTAAGGTGTCTTGATTTTTTTATCCTTTTAAATCCTTTGCTTCCATCACAGTTCAGAATTACAAAAAGGACTTATTTGCGCTTCCCTAATTTCTGATATCATTTCAAATATGTGCATATTTCATTTACTTACATTTAAATGCATATTGTGTGTTAGAAAAAATCTGACATCCTACAGCTTTCCCTTTCCTATACTCCAGCGGAATTGTCACCTAGATCAATTTTTCAACACCTCTCACTTTATAGTCAGAGAAATAAAAGTACACTCCAGTTTCCAAACAAGAAGCAATTTGTCAGAAGACATAGTATGGCATTATGACACTTGTCTCTGTGCAGCAAATGTGACAAGATAAACACAAAATGTAAAGGCACCCTTATGGCTCATTCCCCTTTTGAACTCCTGCACAAATATTTCTGGGGGTGCTCCCGCACCCCAGCATCCCTACTTCCAGTGCCATTAGTCTCTGTGACAATATCTAATACAAACGTATATAATACAGCGCAGGCACAGAGGCAAAATGTTTGCTCATTTGCATGTTGCCACATCAGCAAAATGCTAAATATTTGTCTCTAAAAATACAATATGAAAACATAATTCCATCCATGAGCCATAAATATTGGGGTAACGTGCCTATGATCGTTGGACAACTTCGGAGGCGTGCCTTTGTCTTGCAGAGTCACATGTGAAGTACACAGGTATTTTTTTTAAAAATAAGGTAATGCACCATTAGGGCCGTGCTGGTGCATATGTGCACCAGCATGGTCTGCATTACAGGAATTTCACGCAAATGTCTGCGGCCCCTTCCATAATACCTGGAGGCAAGGCTTTAAGTGGGCCGTGTCTTGCTGGTGCTCAGCACAGGCAGTTCTAAAAAGCAGGTGCACTACCCTTACAGTCTTCCAATCCACTAGTGCTGTACTCATATAATTACCCAGGCAGTACTCATAAACTTATAAAACATGCAGACACTGCCTAGGCACTCAACAGGTGCTGAGACGGTTCTCTATCGGGCTCTCCATTTTTGCACTCACCCACAGGGGAAAAAAATCTCAACTCTGCAGCAGTATCACTGCCCTCCAAAGAGACTCGTTTTAGTTCTCTCAAAGACTCACCATTTCAGAACTGAAGCATTTTCAATATGCTATACTACGAAGCCATGGTGGCTCCTTATTTATGTTGCGCATCTAAAAACCATTGACAAAGCCAATTGTGCTGGCTTGCTGTAAGTGTAATGTTACTTGCTGGATTATATATCTGGATGTAGAGACAGAAGTAGATAGATTTTCAGCATAAGTGCTTTTAAGCCATGCTCATAATTACATCGGCCACGCCCCTTTGAGAGACTCCTTAGTTTTTTCATCCCACTTAAAGCCCAGCCTGGAGGCACAAAAAGCAGTTGCGCACGCCCCACACTTTTGATAATAGGGACAATAGTTTCACAGAAATCACACTTGAATCAGAAAGGCAGCATGATTCGTTTTCATTACCCATTTAAATGTTAGAAAAATACATGTGTGCCTTTCGGTAGCAAAGATTTGAGCCAAGTCCAAAACGAGAACTTTGGTCATAACCATGACAATTCATCAATTCATTTTTCCAGCTAAATTGCTTTATTGCAGCAGGTGAGAAAACGGACAATTTCACTGCAAGTGTGGCTGTTGATTGTTTTCTTTTTTTGACGGAGGTCAGTTGTGCTGTCATTCATATGGCGATGCACAGAAGCACCCGCGGGGCGAGTCTCTTGAGGGGGTGGGTCATGTCGGGGATCACCTTTTGAATGAACTCCCAGTTCTGAGAGCTCTTCCCTCGTCATCAGCAGAGCCTTCAACTTTTGAACCCTGTCAGCAAAAACGCTCCCTACAAACCAGATCTGAGAAATCCTCAGGGGGACAACTGAGCGCAATCAGACACACAACTGCAGTAATACTTTACCGTCTGCTGCGGATATTGAGCCCTCACTGCGGTAATTGTCACTGTGACAGAGCTGGGAGCGCGTGCTGTAATTAGGACACTTGTTTTGTCATGTGTAACGATCTGGAGAGGCGCAAGCAAGGGAACGGAAGGAGCACTAATCTAGTAAAGAGGGGAAGAGTCGTGCAAAAAAACTTACAGACCAAGCTATTATATCCTCGCGGACGGAAGCTGCCAAACAAAAATGTTTTTTTTTATCTTCATAAAATAAACGTGACGTCGATTTTGTTCTGGCTGTGACGTATTTCGGTCCTCCTCCATTTGGATATAGAGTTTCATAAATGTTTTTGCTCGGCCTGCTTTTATGCGTAGGGAAAGCTCAGTCAGTACTTTGCGACATCTGGACGACAGTCTTTGTCCATGCACGTGGAATGTCAATGTGGACATTTACAAATGCGTAAAGCAGCAAAGCTATAATGCACATATCGCAGCCAGCATTTTTGGGGTGCAGAGAAACAAAAAGCACAAGTCAGGGCATTGCGTGCGCACGTTTTGTACACTTTTATACAGACATGGAATAACCAGGGCTGGGCACAAGTCCTATAAAAAGAAGTGGGCTGACTGACAATATGCAAATGACCTCATGACGTCATGAAAAGCAGAGCTCGCACGTTTCCTACGTCCAGTCCACGTTTTTACTCTGTATTCTGGAACTTGTACTCCTGCTTATCCCATTAGAAAATGCGCAAATCAAGACATCGTATACAAAGTAAAAACCTGGGGGCAGATCTATATCGAAGATGCGCCACTTTTAGGCCGCCGTTGCGTCACTTTTGTGACGCAGCGGCGGTGTAAACCCTGCGCCACGTTGCGCCATATTTACATCGTGACGCATCTATGGAGATGCGTCACGATGTAAAGCCCTGCGCCACGTAAAACCTGCGTCAGGTTTCACGTGGGCGTGTCGACATAGGGGGGGGCGTTCCGTCGCAGGAACGCCCCTGAAAAGTGACTCAGTCAAATCTATAAGATTTGACTGAGTCACTTTCCCAACGCTGATGCGCCAAAACCCTGCGCCTGCTTGAAGCAGGCGTAAGGCTTGACGCACCATGTTAGGAATAGGGGGGCAGATCTATATCGAAGATGCGCCACTTTTACGCCGCCGTTGCGTCACTTTTGTGACGCAGCGGCGGTGTAAACCCTGCGCCACGTTGCGCCATATTTACATCGTGACGCATCTATGGAGATGCGTCACGATGTAAAGCCCTGCGCCACGTAAAACCTGCGTCAGGTTTCACGTGGGCGTGTCGACATAGGGGGGGCGTTCCGTCGCAGGAACGCCCCTGAAAAGTGACTCAGTCAAATCTATAAGATTTGACTGAGTCACTTTCCCAACGCTGATGCGCCAAAACCCTGCGCCTGCTTGAAGCAGGCGTAAGGCTTGACGCACCATGTTAGGAATAGGGTTGGTTGGAACAGTGCTGGAGTTGCGTCGCGCTTGCGACGCAACTGAAGCACTGCGCCAACCTTACGCCATTGGATGCGTCACGCATCTGTTTATTCCTGCGCCATGATGCGCAGCATTATAAATGCGGCGCATCATGTGTGGCGCAAGGGTAAACTTGCGTGACGCATCATTCCTGGCGCATCCTTGCTGATTTGCAGGGATGCGCCAGGCAACATAAATCTGCCCCAGGGTTGGTTGGAACAGTGCTGGAGTTGCGTCGCGCTTGCGACGCAACTGAAGCACTGCGCCAACCTTACGCCATTGGATGCGTCACGCATCTGTTTATTCCTGCGCCATGATGCGCCGCATTATAAATGCGGCGCATCATGTGTGGCGCAAGGGTAAACTTGCGTGACGCATCATTCCTGGCGCATCCTTGCTGATTTGCAGGGATGCGCCAGGCAACATAAATCTGCCCCCTGGACTGAGGGAACTACTCACGCAAGACTCTGGGAAAGCTGGGGGCTCTGCATTACTAGAGGAAGCTGCCCCACGGCTAAATCGAATACCCCCACTAGATAGCAAAGAATCACCATGAATACTGCGCGATTAACCCAATCCTTCGCCGATTTGTGTTTTAATGTCACAGGACAGCAAATGAACGTAGTTTCATATTACTGCAATCAGGACAATACCGCTTACACGAACGGTTTCCTTTTTCATCCACGCCCCGTGGGGCCCAAGTTCTTGGCAGGGACGGCGTCCACCCTGTGAAAAGATTGGGGGGACGCCTTGTACCTGCTTGTACCCCTGACCCGAGTCCTGGGAATAACTGCATTTGTGACGTGGCGCTACGTCATTTGTTTACCCTTGAGTATGACTTTGTCTCTTAGGGTGGGTTAAGCACGAAGCATAAAGCATTCACTTGTGCTAGCAACGCTGCAGGGATGTGAGTTGGGATCATGGCAGAGAAGCATTTGAATATCTGTGAGCTGGTCTTGCTGAATTACAAGGTCTTGCTGTTGGACATTTGGGACAGCAGGTATGGCGCACGATATTTAGCATGCGAGTCCCTTATTTCACTCTCATATTATTACCATATGGTGATGATCCAGTGGCGGCTACTCTGCTAAGGCGGAGGAGCGTTGGCCCACTGCCAGGAACAGCAAACAAAGGAAAAAATAAAATGATAATAACAGAATGTTATTATCATTTTAATTTTTCCTCCTGCTGCGGCAGTGTGTGAGGGGGCAGAGCTGCAGGGTAGAAGTGGTAGAACACTACAGTGCGCTATGACTGTTTGGTCGCCTTATCGGGCGCCCAAAACAGTCATGCGCACTTCCCTGTTCTCCATGCAGGCTGCATTACAGCCTGCACGGAGAACATGCCCACCGCTCGAGACCCTGGCTGAGCGTCATGCCATGGCGCTCAGACCAATCACAACGATGCAGCGTTGTGATTTTCTTGGGGGTGTGAGCCTGGCTTCCTGCTTCTTGTTCTGAGCTGGAGTCGAACACAGGTGAGCAGGAGAGAAGATGCGGGACCCGGTGGCGGCAAGGTAAGTTTTATTTCTTCTTATTCTTTATAAAAGCAGCCCCCCCATCCCCGGTGCCCGCCTCCCGCCTCCCCACTCATGAGCCATGCTGGCCGCCCCTGGATCCAACTGCAGGACTGCTTCATATTTTGTTTCCGTGTTTTATTTATTATATCTGTTTTTTAATTTATCTTCCAGTGTCGTACTTTGGTATTCGGAACCGCGTAGGGGACAGGGCCCTACCTCTGTCTATTTTGGTATTAGCGAACCGCAAATGGTAAATGCGGCACGTACGAGTGCTTTATGTGCCGTTCCAGCTACGAATGCACTGTGTACACGTATTCTGCTCAACTACGCGGGTTCCATTTTGGAAGCAGTGGCCATCTTGTCATTGCCCTCACATAGGCTATGATGGAGTTAATACGGGCCTCACAGTACACGGGCTTTCCCTCTGACTTCTCTGTGACCTGGGCAGCTGGCTCTGCTGCCCCGGGTCAAACCGGTCTCACGAGCTCCCCTTCCTCCTTCCACCTGTGATTCGTATCAGGGCTTGACCCGTCATAAAACCCTTTCATTCTACACAATCCCCCGGCTCATCTCTTCCACACCTGCTTGTTCTTGCTTTATGACTTGTTTCTCAAAACAGGAGATGCTCATATTTATTGGGGGGTCTATTTACTTCAAACATGGGATCTGAACCTTCCTGTGTAAATCATTGTGGGCTGGCCGAACTGGAATGTGGGATGGTCATCATGACTCTGCTTTTTCGTTTGTAATGTATACCTTTATATGACCATATCGTAAACCAAGGAATGTATGCCTGGAGCATGATATTTTGTACTTAAGGAGAAGTCCGTTCCTATGATTTTCAGCAGTCTCCTGAGAACATACACGCTGTTGTACTTCTAGGATATCTGTCATTGGTCTGCAGCCAATAAACGATTCTTTGACTTCACCCAGAAGACTCTGTGTTTCTGTAGGTCCGGAACAGGGTGAAACCCCGAAGTCATAGGGTGTGTGCCCCTGCACCGCTGGGTCTAAAATACCCAGTACTTCAGTTTGGCGCCCAACTCGGGCCGATTTCAGCGGTACCAGTCCAAGCCAGAGGTTCGTGAGGAGCTTCGTGTGGAAATTCCGGAGGAAGGCCGCCACTTCATCGACCCCTGCATGTCGACGTGGTCCGAAAGTCTTTTCTGCGAGGTTCTCCGCGTCCCGACGGCTACGAAGGACTGCTGCCCTGATTAATCGACCTGTTTTGGACCCTTGACGAGTTTGAGAGAGCGAAACAATCGAGAGAGTCTTCTGGTGACGTCATCGATCAGCAATATTCAGTTAAGTATAAGTGGAGCGTCTCCCATTTGTTTTGGTATCCCTCGGGATCGTTTGATTTGATTTGGTAATTGGTGATTTGGTGTTTGCAAACCCCAAAGCCAGAGGACTCGTGTATTCACGAGAATATCGTAATCGATAATCCTCTGACGTTTGGATCTAGACTAGTGAGCGAAGATGCCTGGTTCTGGACTATTTGGTAGATTATTCTGTTTGGGTTGTGGAAAAGATTTCCAGCTGGAAGAATCATGTCCGGTTCCTCCGGTTGGAACTCCAACTTATGAGCTCTATGTGAAACATGGCGTAGGCCCCATTGCATATAACGAAGTGTGGATCCACTACACCAGGAAAGACGGTGTTTTAAAATGGCCCCAAAATGGTAGTTTTGATACCGATATTTTAGATAATCTGGAAATTAAATTGTTTAAAAAGAAAGCCCGGCCGGCGATGTTTGACTCTTTCCGCTTATGGCGAAAGGAAGCCAAACAGAAGGAAATTAAGCTAGCGAAAAAGAATAAGAGAGAGAGAGGTATGTCAGTAATGCAAGCAGCTGTACAATTTAAAGATAATGAAGAGGAGCAAATGAATGAGCAATTGCACAGGCAGCGTAAGTTAGGGATTGACAAATGTTACCCAGCTTTGCCACATTCTAAGCAGGATGAGTCAGAAGAAAAGGAGAAAGATCCCTTAATGTCGCATTTGTTGAGTTCGCCACCCCCGTATGCTCAAACTGCCACGGCGCCTCCCCAGCTTGTAAATATGCCACCTCCAGTGCATATACTGCAAGCCTTGCCGCAACCGCCAGTTGCTTTGCAACCAGTTCCTATTCCTGTAGCGCAGTCTTCCCAAGCGCCTCCAGTAGTGCTTCCAACTACCCCCGCACTTCCTGCGACTTTGCTTAATCCAGTAACTGCCTCCCCTAACACTCTTCCTTCTACCACTCCAGTACCTGTCTCTACATCCTCTTTTCTTCCCTCTGTTTTTCCCCCTGTTCTCGCCTCAGCTTCTCCTTCAGCGCGACAGCGTTTAGCTAATGTGGTTACTACATTAATGTCGCCTCTCTTTGGGTCATCTGGTGCAACTCCTGGTGTACAGCGTAAGCAGTTGCGCAGCCAATTGCCTAACCCCGATGAGAAAAAGGTAATAGATCACATGGCGCGTAGATGGATCGTTTTTCCTTCACTGTATGATGTGGAATCGGTTGTTAACACTTTCCATCAATGGGATGCCCCGAAACAGAGATATGTATTCGAGAAAATGTGCGAAATTCTCTGTGAAGAATTGGAGGATAGTGGTAGAAATCCGAACCCGCAGGAATTGTGTAGAGTGAGGTTCGATTTTGGAACTGGTATAATTGTGGACCGCGAAGTAGATAAAGCAGTTGCGGTTGTATTGTCCTTAAGGAATGACGATTGCCAACAGTCATTGTTTGAACACGAGGTCCTTGTGGGAAAAAGGCAAAAGCGCGACAATACCCTATGAGAGAAGTTCCCCCGGTATGGAAAGAAGCAGTTGCAGCTGTCGGCAATAACCCCGCTGTGCCAGCGCATTTCCAACGTGTTTGGGTGCATGTTCCATGGAAGCGCTCTGAGGTGTTAGCACTTAAGCAGACATTGCCTGATCCCCGTAAAAACCCAGCAGGTTATTATAAAGAGTTGTCACAGACGGCAGGGTCATGCATTATGAATCTGGCCGACATAGACATGTTGTTTGGTAATGTTGTTCCACAGCCTCTATGGGGATCAATTCGTAATGTAGATCACAATGCAGAACTAGGGGATACCTGGGCTAACATTGTTGCTGCTGATGCTAGACAAACGGGTGGTGCGAAACCAGAACCTTTAGTAGCTGAATTGCCTGGTAGAATCATCACGTATATGAAGACAATAATGCCTGCGATGCGCGTAAATTGGGACAAGTTATCTGCATGTAAGCAAAAGAAAGATGAGACGGTGTCAGACTTCTTTACTAGGTTTGAGGAAACGTTTATTGACCACAGTGGGCAAGATATGAGTACTGAGGGTGGCCAACGGTTGTTTGTGGATAAGTTTGTGCAGAATTTACTCCCTGACCTGTGTAAAAAGTTGAAAGATTCAGAGAGTTCTTGGGCCGTTTCTTCTTCAGCGCAAATACTGGCTACTGCACAGTATTATGAAAACAGAGATAAAGACGAGAAAGATAGAACGGAGAAGAAAACGAAGGAACTAAAGACAAAGGTCCTTTTACAGCAGGCCTATCCACCACGTGGCGGCGGTAATAATTATAGACAACCCCAAGGTGTCTATCACCAACCCCAACAATTTCAGACTAATCAGCAAATGAATGGGTATTATCAGCCACGTGTCCCTGTAGGTCCCAACCAATGTTCATACTGCAAAGAGGAAGGTCATTTTAAATATAGTTGTCCTAAATTAATGCAACGGAACGGTAATATGTATGGCGCAAGAGGTAGAGGTGGTCAGCAAGCTCCTAGAGGCAGAGGGCGTGGAAGTGTTCCACAAAACGCGCGTCCTCTTCCGCCCCAAAGCGCCATTAATAGCTTTGATCAGCAAGCTAATGCGACTAGTAATACGGCTCAGTATTACAATAATGATTATTATGCAGAAGATGGTGATGCAGAGAATAATGATTACTAGGATAGCCATAGACAGAGAGAGGGAGTTGTTTCAGTGCCAGTGGATCAGAGTGGACCGTATGTTGAGGTGACTACAGCAAATGTAACGGAGCCTTTTCTGCTAGACACTGGTGCTGCAAAGAGTTCAATCATGCATTCCAAACTCCCTGGCGCACCTTTGTCTGGCGATATAAATGTTTCAGTAGGTTTTTCTGGCGCCCCAGTTAGGAACCCGATTTCCAGTCCCATGTCACTTTCTGTTGGACCTTGCGAGCTGAAAGCGCCCCTGATCCTGACAACAGGTTGTGGTGAGAATTTGCTGGGATTAGATTTGTTGAAAAGATTGCACGCTACACTGTATTGTTCTCCTTCAGGAGTACAACTTACATTAGGCAAGCAAGTGGTTTCTCCAATGTATTTGTCTAAAAACACGATGCCACCTGAATTGTCATCCCTTCCGGATGCCCTTTGGGCTACTGGTCCCAATGATGTGGGCCTCTTGGAAATACCACCATATGTGGTGACTCTGAAGGCTAATGTCAGACTGCCACGTATTCCCCAGTACAAGATCTCTAATGAAGGCCAGAAAGCATTGTTAGACATTGTCAGCGACTTGATTAATAAGGGTGTGATTGAAGAAACAAGAGGCAACGTTTGCAATAGTCCGATTTTACCTGTCTTAAAACGAACAGACCCTTCACAGCCACCTGTTTACAGATTTGTGATTGATCTTAGAGAGGTTAATAAGATTGTTGTGCCTCAGTTTCCGGTTGTCCCTGATATAACTGCCTTGTTAACGATGATTCCAGCCTCTGCTGCATGGTTTTCA
This sequence comes from Triturus cristatus, assembly GCF_964204655.1. Lineage (NCBI taxonomy): Eukaryota > Metazoa > Chordata > Amphibia > Caudata > Salamandridae > Triturus > Triturus cristatus. The sequence goes on from NC_140590.1 coordinate 1,404,633,507, forward strand.
GTGATCGATTTAAAGAATGCTTTCTTTAGTATCCCAATTGCAGAAGAGAGCAGAGACATTTTTGGTTTTAGTCTGGGAGGCCGAAGCTTCCGCTTCAAACGCGCTCCCCAAGGCTACTGCGAGAGTCCATCCATATACAGTCAAGCTTTGAAAGCGCAGCTTGATGCACTTGTTTTACCTAGTGGCGCTATCCTGATCCAGTACGTGGACGATTTACTGATCGCTGCGGATACTGAAAAGATCTGTAAAGAAGCCACATTGTCACTGTTGCGCCATTTATCCGCTTACCATCACAAAGTGTCTCTCTCTAAGCTGCAATATTGTCGACAAGAAGTGACCTACTTAGGTCATCTCTTATCGAAGGAGGGAAGGAGACTGACCCCAGAAAGAATTCAAGCCATTGCACAGTTGAGTGTGCCAAAGACACAGAGAGAAGTGCGTGCTTTCTTAGGAATCACCTCATACTGTAGGCATTGGATCCCTAGTTTTTCTTTGTTGGCAAAACCTTTATTAGCATTAACATGCAAAGACACACCGAATCCTATCCCATGGTCTGAAGAGTGCCAGAAAAGTTTTGTGGAATTGCGCAATGCGTTGTGTTCAGCACCTGTGTTGGGCACCCCTGACTATAGCAAGCCTTTTACATTGTATGTTCACGAGAAAGATGGATGTGCGTTGTCAGTGTTAACACAGCCTTTTGGCGACAGACCGCGCCCATGCGCGTATTTCTCATCCACCTTGGACCCTGTAGCGAGGGCATTGCCAAGCTGTCTGAGAGCGACAGCTGCTGCAGCGATGTCTATCCGACAATCTGCTGGTCTGGTAATGGACAACACATTGATTGTCATGGTTCCACACGCTGTAGACACATTATTAAATAGAACCAAGACACAACACTTGACTAGTGCGCGATTATCAGGGTATGAACTCACACTGTTAGCGAATCACATACACATAAAAAGATGCAATACGCTGAATCCAGCCACATTATTGCCGATTCCAGCAGACTCAGATGAGATTGAGCAACATGACTGTCTGTTCAGGACAGAAGAAGAGACGAAAGGGAGAGTAGATCTCAAAGATACTCCCCTGACTGAATGTGATGGCACTTTATGGGTAGATGGGTCATGTTTCAAGCTCCCTAATGGTGACACGACTGCTGCATATGCTATCACGACTTTACATACGGTCGTGGAAACTGCACGAGTGCCACATAATTCGGCCCAAGCAGCAGAATTGATCGCCCTTACGAGAGCATGTGTGTTGTCTGAAGGAATGAGAGTGAACATATACACAGATAGCCAGTACGCCTTTGGCGTGGCTCATAATTTTGGGCGTTTGTGGAAAGAGCGTGGGTTCCTGACGTCGCATGGAGCTAAAATTCAGAATGGCAAGTTGGTGAATGATCTCCTTGAGTCACTGACCCTACCTTTGCAAGTTGCGATCATGAAATGCAGTGCGCATAGGAAAGTCACAGATGATGTTGGACGTGGGAATGCGTTTGCTGATGAGACCGCGAGAGAAACAGCACAGAATGTGAAGACTAGAATGTATGTTGCAGGCCCCGCAAGATGGGTTAATGATGTGGGAATGTGTGAGAACACAATAGAGAGTGTGAAGTCGCTTCAGGCTGAAGCTACAGAAGAAGAGTTAAGCAAGTGGAGAGAGAGTATGGGTAAGTTGGATGAGAACGGTTGTTGGATTGACCTGACAGAACATAGGCGATGGTTGTTGCCTGATGCATATGTGCTTCCAGTGGTTACTATGGCACATGGAATGGCGCATATCAGTACGAAAGGTATTTGTAAGTTGTTGGCTCCAGTATGGCAGAATGTTGGGATTCCCAAGTGTGCAGAGAATGTGGTCAAGAATTGCATAGTATGCTTGAAGTACAACCCTGGTAGGGGAACCCCAACTCCGGCCGGTCACTTTGCACCCCCATCATGTCCATTCGAAGTTTTGCAGCTGGACTTTATTCACATGGAAAGATGCAACAACCTGAAATATGTACTAGTGGTTGTTTGTGCTTTCTCAAAATGGGTAGAGGCTTATCCTCTGAAAGATAACACTGCCCTATCCACAGCCAAAGCCCTTGTGAAGGAGTTTTTCCCCAGGTTTGGAATGCCGAGAATGGTGTGGTGTGATAATGGAAGTGAGTTTGTGGGTAAAGTGATGAAGAATGTATGTGAAGGTTTAGGCATAAGGCAGAAATTCCACGCTGCAAATCACCCCCAATCAGCTGGACTAGTTGAACGCTACAATGGAGCCTTAAAGCTCAAGTTGGCCAAAATCCAGACGAGCACTGGTCTTAAATGGCCTGACGCTCTGCCTCTAGCACTCTTGTCCACCAGAATGACGATACACTCACGAGTGGGACTTAGTCCTTATGAAGTAGTCTTTGGCCGCCCGGCCAACGTATGGGGTGTGCCAAGGCCTACGAAGTTCAGTGAAATAGAGCATCCAGTACTGCTCGATTACCTGTATGATTTGACTGTTAAACTGCGTGTTTTGCACCAACAGGTACATGATACTCTTCCCCAAGCCTCTGAACCTCCTGGACACCCCATCAACCCTGGCTCGTGGGTCCTGGTCCGGAATTTCCAGCGTAAGGGCAACGACGAACCTCGCTGGATCGGCCCCCATCTTGTTCTTCTTTCGACAAGATCAGCAGTGCGAGTGAAAGGGAAGAAGCACTGGATTCATGGTACTCACTGCAAGGTAGTTCCCTTGCCTCTGCCATATGACCAGTGGGTCAACGAGGGTATCGCCGACTCAGAGACAGACATTGTACCTCGCTTTGTACCATTCAGTGACGCCCGCTTAAGAGACACAGCTTCAGTCCAAGAGAGTGACAATATTCTGCAGGAAGCTGTGCCGCCATCAAATCGACTGGACACCACTGAGCCTGAACTTTTGTTTCAAGACCAAACAGCACCTGGCCGTCTCCGCTATAACTTGAGACCTAGGCCCATGGACAAATAAAGATTTCCTCATTTTTTCCCTTTTGACATTTTTTGCTCTCCCATCTGAAGGACTTTCTTGATTTTTGTTTTTCGAACCACCATCCGGGTTCTGCCGCAGGGTCGCGGTGCCAAGACTTTGGGGTACAGGCCGAAGACGCAAGGTCAACGGTTCTGGTTGGTCTAGGGCGTTTCCCTGGACTGACAGGCGTACTCCTTAGCAGAAGAAACTCATCCACCGCGAGCGGCCCGAGTAGAGGATGGAGTTTTGTAGGATGGAGAGACCGATTGAGGAAATGAACTCTCAAACAAAGATGTGTAGAATTGTAAAAAGTAAATGTTTTGTCTTTTTGTGCTTTGTTACACTGTGTAGTATCATGATGTTTATTGTAGGATGTGTGTTTTCCTTTGCTCCAAAACCCATTGCACCCACTCAACAGCCTATATCTCTTTCTACTGCCTCCTCTCACTCTTTTCACCCTTTGCCTGAGCACGAACAGACCCGACGATCAGAGTTCGTAAATAACTCGTTTATCCAACTCTTGCACCAGCACCAACTGGTAATGAATACGACCAATTGCTGGGTCTGTGGGTTAATGCCCCATACCACTAACAAGGGTATTCCCTACCTGGTGCTACCGTACAGTTACAATGGATCGTCATGGGCATTCCAAACCATGTTTCTCTACGCCCTAGATACATACTCCCCTCGCCCACCGCGTTCCATCAGACCCATCACCAATAATAAGGCTTTGATGAAAGGAGTTGCCGATATGAGTAGGGATATTAATGCATACTCGTCCATTCCCAAAGAAGAGCTGAGACCTTATGTAGGATGGAACGCGACGGGGTATAGTATTAGTCTGGGTGAAAGACAGCGAAAAATCTCATCTCCAATCTGGGTCGTACCCCACCTGGGTCGGTTCTGCTTACAGGGTAATGGTCAGAACCCTAGGGCTCAACTGGGAAGAAGTGACTGTACTGAAACGTACACTTTCCCGTCACAGTTTTCCCCTGCGTTTTTGGCTGCTAAGGGCACATATTTCATCTGTCATGACCGAGCATATACATGGTTGCCCCCTGATTTCTCGGGCACATGTTATATTGCGAACTTGCTACCGCCGACATTTACTGCCGCCTCTGACTATCACAAGACCAGAGTTGTGAGAGGCGTGATTAGTAAGGAGGACACTGCCGGTCAGGAAGCAGGAGACTTTTTCCTGGGTTTCCTGCCGTTTTGGGGACCTATGGTCAATAGTAGGAACCTGAGACAGCTGACTCGTGTGGTTGAATCCACCGTCAATGTAACGGCTGGTGCCCTTAGTAATTTGACAGCTGAGCTCCAAGCGGATCGCCTTATGACTTTGCAGAACCGCATGGTCCTAGACGTTATTCTTGCAGACCGCGGTGGGGTATGCAAGGTCATCCAATCCAGTTGCTGCATTTTCATACCAGATAATGCTCCAACAGTGTATCAAGCCATCTCCAAACTCCATAAAATATCTGAAGCCATACACGTGGATAAGGGAGATTGGTCACTGATGGGATGGTTCTGGGAATTGATATCTGCCTGGGGTTGGAAAGTTCTGATGGTCATTGGAATGATCTTAGCCATTCTTTTCCTGTTCTGTCTATGCATACAGTGTGCTCCTGCGATATGTGGCCTCTGTGCTACCTTATGTGTAAGGAAACCTGTATCGAGGGACGAGCTAAGTAATAGGATGATGCTACAGCAACATCTCCATGACTTCGTGAACATTGACCTAGACTCGGATTAAGATGAGTATAGTGATTGCCTATGTAAGGGCAAAAGGAGGGTCTGTCGTACTTTGGTATTCGGAACCGCGTAGGGGACAGGGCCCTACCTCTGTCTATTTTGGTATTAGCGAACCGCAAATGGTAAATGCGGCACGTACGAGTGCTTTATGTGCCGTTCCAGCTACGAATGCACTGTGTACACGTATTCTGCTCAACTACGCGGGTTCCATTTTGGAAGCAGTGGCCATCTTGTCATTGCCCTCACATAGGCTATGATGGAGTTAATACGGGCCTCACAGTACACGGGCTTTCCCTCTGACTTCTCTGTGACCTGGGCAGCTGGCTCTGCTGCCCCGGGTCAAACCGGTCTCACGAGCTCCCCTTCCTCCTTCCACCTGTGATTCGTATCAGGGCTTGACCCGTCATAAAACCCTTTCATTCTACACAATCCCCCGGCTCATCTCTTCCACACCTGCTTGTTCTTGCTTTATGACTTGTTTCTCAAAACAGGAGATGCTCATATTTATTGGGGGGTCTTTTTACTTCAAACATGGGATCTGAACCTTCCTGTGTAAATCATTGTGGGCTGGCCGAACTGGAATGTGGGATGGTCATCATGACTCTGCTTTTTCGTTTGTAATGTATACCTTTATATGACCATATCGTAAACCAAGGAATGTATGCCTGGAGCATGATATTTTGTACTTAAGGTGAAGTCCGTTCCTATGATTTTCAGCAGTCTCCTGAGAACATACACGCTGTTGTACTTCTAGGATATCTGTCATTGGTCTGCAGCCAATAAACGATTCTTTGACTTCACCCAGAAGACTCTGTGTTTCTGTAGGTCCGGAACAGGGTGAAACCCCGAAGTCATAGGGTGTGTGCCCCTGCACCGCTGGGTCTAAAATACCCAGTACTTCACCAGCCATTCCGATATAACCATGCTCATATCGTATGTGTGCTACCTTTGTGACATGTAAACAGTTCCTGAAGCACACCATTCACTCTGAATATTATTGAACATAGCATAGAGGTGTGGCGCAGAGGCCAGGGTGCCTGACTCCAAACCATGGGGTTCACAGTTCAATCCCCGGCACTGGCGGCAGGTTAGCCCAGCACCATGTGACTCTGGGCAATAGCTTGCTTAATCTTCCCAAGGGCCCCTAGCGCCAGGGCACTTCTCCGGAGGTAGCTGTGCAACTTTTATGGGGAATCATCTGGGGGCGGCAGCAGCTCCCTAGCACACATTCTCTATGTTGGTCATGCCCTGCCCTTCCTGGGGCAACACAGCAGAAAAATATGAATATTTCAATATTGTTGTGCTGTGGTACTCCAGCGCCTGAGTCTTGCATTTCCAATCAGCGTCTTCAGCACTTTTCAATTATGTATTTTTCATTGTAAATATGTGGCCTCACACAGCTTTTCAATCATTTTAGTGGCCGGGTCCGTCCCGTGTGTACTTTAGGTTGGGGCAGAGCAGGAAGTCCACACCCATGCTGCTCAGCTGACCCCCCCACCTACTTTGGACTGCTTCTGGTGCCAGCATGGGTTCTGTCATGTTTCTCTTCCTCTTGGCAGAGAACAATGGGCGAGCAAATGCCTTGCTCTTCAGTCCTGGGTGGATGTGGTCCCCTGGGACAATTCATGATGCATTTCAATCATGGGGGATCGTGTCCTCAGAGCCAAAAGTAGGTCTGGGTCAAAGGCCCACACACACCCCATCCCCATTAAAACTAAATGCATGGAGGTTGTGCCATCCCCGACCCCGGGGGCTTGGCCATCCCTTGGGTGAATTTAAAAATTGCAGCAAAGGAATATAGTCCTTTGTTTTTCAGTCCAGTCACACTGGAGGACCAAACTTTTTTCCTTGGTTTCTCCAGCAATGTAGGGTGATTCGCACCGGGGAGGTGTCAATTTGCTCCTGGTGGCTAGTTCTCGGCCCCAGGAGCAGTTTGTTCAGGCCTCCTGGCCTCTAAATGTGCTTCTCATTGGCCAGCTTGATTTTAAGGTTCCCTTCACTTGACCTGTTCTCTGCCTAGGTTCATGTTACGCACCTACTAAATCATCCATTCAGACAATCATACACCCACTCATTCTTCAATACACCTTGGCATATATATACAGAACATTCTTAAACTATTTAGAAACACTCTGTCACTGGATGATGTCATCAGTGATGCCATTTGAGATGTCATCAGTGATGTCACTGACCATGTCATGAGTGATGTAATATGTGACATCATCAGCAGTGCATTGCGCGGCTAGAGTTATAGTTACCTCAGCTAACTATAACGGCAGAATGTCTCTGGTTTTGTACGAGTGAAATGTCCAACTAACTATAACGTTCCTGAAACCTGTGTTATTTTCAGTGAATTTGTAAGGTTTTTTAAATGCGAATTCCTAGCTATAACGTCCCTAAAACCTGTTTTTTTCAGTGAATTTCAAAGGTTTTTAAAATGCTAATTACTAACTATAACGTCCCTGAAATCTATGTTTTTTCAGTGAATTTCTAAGGTTTTTTAAATGCTAATTCTTACATATAATGTCCCTAAAACCTCTGGTTTCTTCAGTGAATTTCTAGGGTTTTTTAACCCCTTCGCTGCTAGGCTTTTCCCCCCCTGTGCTAGTCCTTTTCTTGGCTAGTTCGGATAGTTCGCGCTTAGGCCCCTGTAACTTTTTGACCACATAAGGTATCCACGCCACATTTGTATCCTTTACTTCCAACATCCTGGGGATTCTAAAAGTGCCAAGGGTTTGTGGATTCCCCTGGAGGGGACCCAGAAATTAGCCAAAATACAGCTAAATTTTGTTTTTTTGGGGAAAAATGGGAAAAAAGTGCTGCAAATTATAGCATCTGGGTTTTGTCCCCACAAATGGTATCAAAAAAGGGTTTGTGGGGCTGAACTTACCATTTCCCAGCTTTTAGGGAATGACAGACGTTTGTCAGAAAACCAAAAAGTTTTACACAGTTTTGGCATTTTTCTGGGACATAGCCTATTTTTGCTATTTTTTGTGCTTTCAACCTCCATCCAGTTAATGGTAGGCATGGGTATAAAAGCAATAATGGATCCTGGAAAGCTATACATTTTTCAAAAGTAGACAAACTTCTGAATTCAGCAAGGGGTCATTTGTGTAGATCCTTCAAGGTTTCTTTATAGAAACTAACAGTTAAATATCGGAAAAATTGCAAATTAGTTGAAAAAATAGCCTTTTGTGTCAACGTTTTCACCTGTAACTTGATCTAATTATGACAGCTCTTTAAAAGCAATATGCTGTTACATCCGCTGGACCTTACTGGTTGTGGGGATATATAGGACTTGTAGGTTCACCAAGAAGCCAACGAACCCAGAGCCAAAAATTGAGCAGCGACTTGCAATGGTTTTTTATTATGTACCGGGTATATAGCAATTATTCTGGCAAAATGTATACATGGAAAAACCGGTATGAAAGACACCTATGTATTTCTGAAATGGGAACAAAATATAGAGTTTAGAAACAGTAGATATTTGCACATTTCCGAAATTGGGAATACTGATACTAGCATGAGAATTATCGATTATTTTTCAAAATTACCTCTTTTTTACACATTGTCTTTCATTTGGAAGGCAGAAATGTATCCAAAGTCAATAGGTAATGACAGTTGCTTTACAAATCTGAAATACCCTATGTCTCCTGATAAAAATGGTACCTGGCTTGTGTGGATAGGCATAGTGCCCATGACCAGAAGCGGCTCAAAATGCAACGTGAACACACCACATTTTCACAAAGAAAAATTACCCTTTTTTTGCAAAGTGCCTAGCTGTAGTTTTTTAACCCTAGCTCTGCCGGCACCTAGGGAAACCTAGCAAACCTATACATTTTTGAAAGCTAGACACCCAGGGGCATCCAGGATGGGGTGACTTGACTGGCTCTCACCAGGTTCTGTTACCCAGAATCCTTTGCAAACCTATTAAATTGTCAAAAAAACACATTTTCCTCACATTTCTGTGGTGGAAAGTTCTGGAATCTGTGTGGATCCACAAATTTCCACCCACCCATGTTCCCCAAAGTCTTCCAAGAAAAATGGTACCTCACTTGCGTGGGTAGGCCTAGTGCCCGCAACAAGAAACGGCACAAAACGCAATGTGGACACACCATAATTTCACTGTGAAAAATGACCCTTTTTTGGCAAAGTGCCTAGCTGTAGTTTTTTAACCCTAGCTCTGCCGGCACCTAGGGAAACCTAGCAAACCTATACATTTTTGAAAATTAGACACACAGGGAAATCCAGGATGGAGTAACTTGACTGGCTCCCACCAGGTTCTGTTACCCAGAATCCCTTGCAAACCTAAATAATTGTAAAAAAAAAACATATTTTCCTCACATTTCTGTGGTGGAAACTTCTGGAATCTGTGTGGATCCACAAATTTCCACCCACACCGCGTTCCCCAAAGTCTTCTGAGACAAATGGTACCTCACTTGTATGGGTAGGCTTAGTGCACGTGACATGAAACGGCACAAAACGCAACGTGGACACACCACAATTTCACAGTGAAAAATGACCCTTTTTTGGCAAAGTGCCTAGCTGTAGTTTTTTAACCCTAGCTCTGCCGGCACCTAGGGAAACCTAGCAAACCTATACATTTTTTAAAACTAGATACCCAGGGTAATCCAGGATGGGGTGACTTGACTGCCTCTCACCAGGTTCTGTTACCCAGAATCCCTTGCAAACCTAATAACTTGTCAAAAACCACATTTTCGTCATATTTCTGTGGTGGAAAGTTCTGGAATCTGCGTGGATCCACAAATTTCCACCCACCCTGCATTCCCCAAAGTCTTCCGAGAAAAATGGTACCTCACTTGTGTGGGTATGCCTAGTGCCCGCGACAGGAAACGGCGCAAAACGCAACGTGGACACACTACAATTTCACAGTAAAAAATTACCCTTTTTTGGCAAAGTGCCTAGCTGTAGTTTTTGAACCCTAGCTCTGCCGGCACCTAGGGAAACCTAGCAAACCTATACATTTTTGAAAACTAGACACCCGGGGAATTCCAGGGAGGTATGGCTGGCGTGGATCCCCCAAAGTTTCCTTACCCAGAATCCCCTGCAAACCTCAAATGTAGCTGAAAAAATCACTTTTTTCACACATTTTTGTGTGGGAAAGTTGTGGCATCACTGGGCTGACACAAATTTCCTACCATCCAGCATTCCCCCGGGACTCCCGATTAATATGGTGCCTCACTCATGTGGGAGGCCCAAGTACACGTGGCAGACAAGGGCCCAAAACGTATTGAGGTGACATTAAAATTGCCTATCTCAAAACGACCTGGTTTCGCCAGGGGGGTCACCTGGGTTTTTAGCCACGTGCTCGGCGGCCATCTAGTGAAACCTACCAAAACCACACATTTCTGAAAACTAAACACCCGGGGGATTCCAGGGAGGTATGGCTTGCGTGGATCCCCCAAAGTTTCCTTACCCAGAATCCCCGGCAAACCACAAATTTAGCTGAAAAAATCACTTTTTTCCGCACATTTTTGTGTTGGAAAGTTGTGGCATCACCAGGCTGACACAAATTTCCTACCACCCAGTGCTTCCCCGGGTCTCCCGATAAAAATGGTGCCTCACTCGTGTGGGAGGCTGCAAAGAAGACCAAGAGGCGTTGAAATCTTCTTGTAGTTTTAGTCAGGTAGACAGCAAAGGACCACCAGCTCAAACAGCACCTCAGCTCCAACTGCCAGAGCCTGAGTTTTCTAACATTCTCCTTCTGTTCATGTCATGACACATGGAATGTAAAGACACATTCCAACAACAGGAGAAGAAAGAAAGGAAGGAAGGACAGAAAAGGGAAAGAAGGTGTAAGGGAATAAAGATAAGGTAGACCACAACACATCTCCTTCCCATAAAATGAAGGATGAATCTGGAAAACATTTTCTTTTAACCCCTTCTGTGCTTATGACGAGCCCAGCTCATCATGAGGCACAGTGGAGCTGTGCTCATGACGAGCTGGGCGCGTCATAACGGTCGTGCTCCGCCCACGTGCGATTGATTCCCCGCCTGTGCGGGAGAATCAATTAGTGGGCGGAGTCGTGACGAGCTCAGCTCATCATGAGCACAGCTCCACTGTGCCTCATGACGAGCTGGGTTCGTCACGAGCACAGCGCCTCTGCCGCCGCCCCCCCGCGCCGCGGGGGAATTACCCCCGCGGCGAAGGGTTTAAGCTTAAATTGAAATTGCAAAGGAACAAAATATACAAACGTAGGGTAGAACAACTTCTCAAGAAATGTAAAAAATGGTGAAACCCAATATGGCCATCATGTATATCTAAGACATATGATAGTCACTGTGCCAGCTCGGCTTGCATCTCAATCTCCTGTGAGTGCTAGAACCAGGAACAAAGGAGGAAACATCATTGTAAACAGACCTGGAATCAGACTCACCCGCCTGATCAGAATCATGTGTATTGAACCCAGTTCGCCATTTAACTAACCTGGATATGCTCCATACATCACCAGAATCCAAAACAACCACATTTTTCTTGACTTCCTTGATAATGAAAGGCCCCATAAACCGTGACTGACCCTTCCTCAACAGACCAGGATTTCTAATTAACACCTCATCCCCTACACACCAATGTTTAAAGAGAGAGGATTTTTTTGATCGAACCTGCGTTTGTACACTCCTTGATAGTGTCTCTGTCTAAAACCAGCCTGCTCATTCATCTTCAGATCGTTCACATCCAACTCCAACCAGGCAGGACTCAACTTATCATGAGGCTTCCTACCTCTAAGAATTGAAAAAGGAGAAACAGAAGTCAACCAATTAGGAGTATTGCGGTGAGCCCACCATGTCTCTCTGAGCATTTTCTTAAGAGAGGATCTAGTCTGCAAGGCCCTTTGAGCACAGCACTTGACCAACTTGTTCATGCTTTCAGCAAGACCATTGGCTTGCGGTGAGTACAAGGCTGTTTTAAAATGGATGATGGATAACTCCTTCAAGAATGTACTCATTTCATGAGAGACAAATTGCACCCCATTATCGGTGATGAGGTATTTTGGAATGCCCTCTCTGGAAAATTCCTCAGAAAGAAATGTAATAACCGTCCTTGAATTAACAACAGGCACACATTTAGTGACCACCCACTTGCAGGTATAGTCCACCAACAACAACACATAGCGTTCATCACGAGCAAACAACTCAAAAAGCCCAGCAATGTCTAAACCTAGTTTGGACCATGGCTCAGAGGGAACTTCCACAGGTGAAAGAGGTGCAGCACAAGTCTTTTTTGCTTTTGTCACTGTTGGCACACTCCCAGCAGTCTTTAACAACCTCCTCCACCTGTCGATCCATGGTTGGCCACCAGTACCACTCACGTACTCTAGCCTTGGTCAAATTCCTTCCCAGGTGCCCTTCATGAGCCAAATTGATAATCTTACCCCTAAGACCTTGAGGATGTATTACACGATTACCTCTCAATAGTTTCTCATCAAAAACACACAGCTCATCCTTAACACTAAGAAAGGGTTTCAAGGATTCAGATACCTCCTTGTCTGCAGGCCAACCCTTAACAGAATATTCCTTGAGCATTTCTAGATCATTGTCTCCATGAGAAGTAAAGGACCACTCATCAGAATTGACAGCAGATTCAGGCACCCATGCCACAAGAGAGTTTTCCACTTCCACACCAGAATGTTGCAAAGGTAACCTCGAAAGACAGTCAGCAATCTCATTATTTGATCCTTGTACATACTCAACCACAAAATTGAATTCAGCTAATCCTTCCATCCAGCGCTTGATCCTAGGTGAAATATTATCAACCTCTCTCCAAGTGAAAATTTGGCACAAAGGGCAATGATCAGTTCTGACAACTATAGGTATACCCCAAAGGTAAAACTTAAAGTGGCGAATAGCCCAGAAAACTGCCAACGCCTCTCGCTTAATCACAGAGTAACGCTCCTCAGCACCCTTGAGCGAACGAGAGGCAAAGACAACAACCCTGGACTCTCCAGCCACAATTTGTGAGAGGACCGCCCCCAATCCAAGCATACTAGCATCAGTGGACAGCACAGTTTTCTTGCAAGCATCAAAATGTCCTAAAGTGGGCATACAACCAATCATGCTTTTAATAGAAATGAAAGCAAAAGAATAGTCATCAGACCATGAAAACTGTGTCCCCTTCTTGAGGAGTAACCTGAGGGGAGAAGAAACACCAGCAAAATTCGGAACAAACTTAGAGCAGAACTACGCAAGCCCTAAAAATGATCGCACTTGATCTTTGTTGACAGGTACAGGAGCCTTCACAATGCTCTCAGCAAGATCCAATTTAGGACTGATCCCCTCAGTAGAGATAGTATTTCCTAAATAACTTACAGAAGACACGCAAAATTTGCACTTTTCCTTCTTGATAACTAGTTCAGCTTCCTGGAGCCGCAGTAATACCTTCCACAAATGTTTTTCATGTTCTTGTTTATCCTTCCCGTAAACAAGAATGTCATCCTGGAAAATAAGAACCTTGGTTAATCCCTCAAGGACCTTATTCATGACCCTCTGGAAACAGGCTGCAGCGGAAGCTAGGCCAAAGGGCATACAAACAAATCTGAAAGCCCCCAGAGGTGTCACAAATGATGTTAAATGCCTAGAGTCCGGATGAAGTTGAATTTGATGGTATGCGGAAGATAAATCCATGACACTAAAGCACTTAGCATCCTTGATGTGGGCAAGAGTTTCCGAGATATTTGGCAAAGGCTGTCTATCAACCCAAATATGTTTGTTTAGACCGCGTAAGTCCACACACATGCGGATGCCTTTACCACCATCCTTGGGTGCCAAAACGATGGGGGCCAACCACTCAGAACATTCAATTTCTTCAATGACCCCCGTAGCTAACAATTTCCTAAGCTCCTGATTTAAAGGCTCCATCATCATGTGAGGGACTTTCCTAACCTAGACAACAAAAGGTTGGGCATTCTGTTTCAAAATGATCTTATGTTCAACATTTTTAAGTAACCCTAACTCATCAGTGAAAACCTTCGGAAAACAAGAACTCACATCATTGGATAACAACCCAGGAGACAAAAGCAATACTTTCTCAGGAGAATTGGGATTCAAAGTCATCCCCATATCTCTCCGGTGTCTCCAGCCAAGGAGATTATCTCCCCTCTTTGCCACATGCGCCTTCCCAACAGTTTCCCTGTCCTTGAATTGAATTTTCCTGACCACATATCCTAAAACTTCAATTTTGACACCACCATAACCGACTGGGTTGATGTCTGGAGGAAATACTTCAACCCTGTCTAGACCAATAGCAGCGTCCCAATTAGCATCACCAACCATTGTATAGGGTGAACCGGAATAAGCCAAAACAGGAAATTGCACACCACCTATCAACACTTCACACACAGGCATGTCCAAGTCATCACCATCTACAATTCCATCCCCTTTAACACTACTGTCAATTTTCTTTTCCTCTTCAATGTAACGCACCATCTGATTACTATTAAACCAACATACTCGTGCGTAATGACCCCTCTTTCCACACTTATTACAAATCACAGACTTTGCAAAACAATTGGGACTGTTGGGTAAATGTTTCTCGCTTCCACACCTGAAACATTTAAAACCAGGTCTGATATTCTTGAACCCACTCTGTTCAGAATCAGTGACCTTGTATTTATAATTAGACTGTTCTGAATCATGAAACTTCTTATCCTTCTCACTAAAAGCTCCCTTAGACATTCCTTTACTCTCTTTGGAATAATCTTTTTTAGAATCACTTTTTTTAACTTCATGAACTGCTTTCTTATCAACTGAAACATCGCTGCCTTTTTCAGGCCTCATTTCTCGCACCCACATGTTAGTATTCTCCATGCCTTCTACAATTGCAAGGCTTTCTTTGAGATCAGGATTTTTGGCAAGAAGTTTTTGCTGCACTTTCACGTCATTTGTACATCGGACTATTTGATCTCTAACAAAGGAGTCAGTAAGTTGCTCGAATTCACAAGTACGAGCCAACGTCTTCAAAGTAGCCACATAGCTGCTAATCTTTTCTTGTTTACCCCGGTACCCTACTAAAGAATTTATGGTGCTCCAAAACTACATTAATCTTAGACCCAAAATGTTTCTTGAACATCATAATGGACATATCAGAAATGTTTTCAGGTTCATCTTCTCCACGCCCAAAAACAATATCATCTAGATTGTCATAGACGTGTCTACCCTCAACGCCTAAGTTATGCAATAATGTAGCTTGTTTCCATACTGCTGAAAAGTTTCCCCCCCGATGGCCAATAAATAGGAATCAAACAGGGGCTTCCATCTTTTCCACGGTAAGATGAGATCACCTGATTCAGAGAGAAACTGTGGTGGTTGCAACATGCCAGTAGAAGTCATGTTAATGTAAGAATGAAAGGATTCTAATCACAAACTAGAATAGTCCTTGCACAATGATGGGCACAGAAATGGAAATAAAATGAATAAAATGTGCGAGAACATGGAGAGAAAAGAAAGAAGAGACGAAAGAAAAAAAACCTAAGTATACAGTAAATAAACAATTCCTGTCTCTTAAAATAAATTATTGTGAAGATGAAACAAGCGAGCGTATCACTGATACACTGCCAGGAAACAGTACCTTGAAAAGGTGGTGCGTTGATTACTGCATAGGTTCACACCACACCGAGAGACAAGTAAGTAATTAAAAGTGTTCAGAGTATCCCTGTCGGGTTCTTAAAGCGAACATGTAGCAGGAAAGGCGTTTGTCCTAAAATTCACAAATTCACTGAGTATGAGCAGGTCTTGAAGAGAAGTGTGCGCACCACCGCGCATGCGCTTGATGTGGAATACTAACGAATAACTGTCTTCAGCGTACTTCACACCAAGGGTGTTGGCACTGCACACATCATGAAGATTCTCAGGTAAGTAAGTTCTCCTTACGAGTGACAACTCCTGTGCTGTTGCAGTTCCGAAAATGACACGCAATAATTATTGCTGTGCGTGTCAGCGTGATGTAACGGGTAGATAACTTCACTCGAATACCAATCCAAGATGGATGCTGAAAACACGCGAGTAGATGCACTGACGTCAAGCAGAGAGTCTTAGTGGTGACGAAACTTTATTGGAATTTCAGCACGCACAGTTCGTGTCTTGTGAAGTGCCCTTGATCGCCGAGACTAGAAGAAGATTCTAATGCGTCATCATTCTGGAGAAAGAACAGAAGAGAGAACACCTCTTGCCCCAACGATTTCAACGGTGTGAAGGAACAGGCAGGAAGCGGTAAGGTGTATTTTCAAATAAATTTCCCTCACTTTGGAGACGCATAGATGGACATCAAAGTTGAGACACGGCAAGGCACGGCAGGACAGCGCACGCCTGATATCTTTTTTCTGGAGATTTAGAAAACGTTTCACGGGTTGAAAGTCACAACTTCCAAACGCAAAAAAAATAAATTCACAGACCAGCAAGCAGATTTACATGGTACTCCAGTTTCTGTAAATCGAGGAACCATTAAATATAATCTAAAACTGTATTGTAAATCCAATCTGGGTTAGATGGGGAAACTGACGGTCCCAAACTCCTGTCCCCACTCAGGCACAACTCGTCGCCAGTGCAAAGAAGACCAAGAGGCGTTGAAATCTTCTTGTAGTTTTAATCAGGTATACAGCAAAGGACCACCAGCTCAAACAGCAGCTCAGCTCCAACTGCCAGAGCCAGAGTTTTCTAACATTCTCCTTCTGTTCATGTCATGACACATGGAATGTAAAGACACATTCCAACAACAGGAGAAGAAAGAAGGGAAGGACAGAAAGGGGAAAGAAGGTGTAAGGGAAGAAAGATAAGGTAGACCACAACAGAGGCCCAAGTACCCGCGACAGGCAAGGGCCCAAAACGTATTGAGGCGACATCAAAATTGCCTATTTCAAAACAACCAGGTTTCGCCAGGGGGGTCACCTGGGGTTTTGGCACCGTGCTCGGCGGCCATCTAGGGAAACCTACCACACCCACACATTTCTGAAAACTAGACACCAGAATGATTCCAGGGAGGTATGGCTTGCTTGGATCCCCCAAATGTTTCCTTACTCAGAATCCCCTGCAAACCTCAAATTGTGCTGAAAAAAATCACTTTTTCCGCACATTTTTCTGTGGGAAAGTTGTGGCATCACCGGGCTGATACAAATTCCCCACCACCCAGCGTTCCACCGGGTCTCCCAATAAAAATGGTGCCTCACTCGTGTGGGAGGCCCAAGTACACGCGGCAGACATGGGGCCCAAAAAGTATTGAGGCAACATCAAAATTGCCTTTCTCAAAACGACCTGGTTTCGCAAGGGGGGTCACCTAGGTTTTTGGCCCTGTGCTCGGCGACCATCTAGGGAAACGTACCAAACCCACACTTTTCTGAAAACTAGACACCCGGAGTATTCCAGGGAGGTATGGCTTGCGTGGATCCCCCAATGTTTCCTTACCCAGAATCCCCTGCAAACCTCAAATTTAGCTGAAAAAAGAACTTTTTTCACACATTTTTGTGTGGGAAAGTTGTGGCATCACTGGGCTGACACAAATTTCCTACCACCCAGCATTCCCCCGGGTCTCCCTATAAAAATAGTGCCTCACTCGTGTGGGAGGCCCAAGTACCCGCGACAGGCAAGGGCCCAAAATGTATTGAGGCGACATCAAAATTGCCTTTCTCAAAACGACCTGGTTTCGCAAGGGGGGTCTCCTGGGTTTTTGGCCCTGTGCTCGGTGGCCATCTAGGGAAACGTACCAAACGCACACATTTATGAAAACTAGACATCCAGGGTATTCCAGGGAGGTATGGCTTGCGTGGATCCCCCAATGTTTCCTTACCCAGAATCCCCGGCAAACCTCAAATTTAGCTGAAAAAATTACCTTTTTCACCCATTTTTGTGTGGGAAAGTTGTGGCATCACTGGGCTGACACAAATTTCCTACCACCCAGCGTTCCCCCGGGTCTCCCGATAAAAATGGTGCCTCACTCGTGTGGGAGGCCCAAGTACCCGCGACAGGCAAGGGCCCAAAACGTTTTGAGGCAACATCAAAATTGCCTATCACAAAATGTTTTGGGCCCTTGCCTGTCGCGGGTACTTGGGCCTACCGCACGAGTGAGGCATAATTTTTATCAGTAGACCTGGGGGAACACTGGGTGGTAGGAAATTTGTGTCATCCCGGTAAATACCACAATTTTCCCACACAAAAATGTGTGAAAAAAGTGATTTTTTCAGCTAAAATTGAGGTTTGCAGAGGATTCTGGGTAAGGAAACATTGGGGGATCCACGCGAGCCATACCTCCATGGAATCCCCCAAGTGTCTAGTTTTCAGAAATGTTTGGGTTTGGTAGGTTTCCCTAGATGGCCGCCGAACACAGGGCCAAAAACCCAGGTGACCCCCCTTGCAAAACCAGGTTGTTTGGTGATAGGCAATTTTGATGTCGCCGCAATACGTTTTAGACCCCTGCCTGTCGCGGGTACTTGGGCCTCCCACACAAGTGAGGCACCATTTTTATTGGGAGACCCTGGGGAACGCTGGGTGGTGGTAAATTTGTTTCAGCCCGGTGATGCCACTACTTTCCCACACAAAAATGTGTGGAAAAAGTTATTTTTTTCAGCTAAATTTGAGGTTTGCAGGGGATTCTGGGTAAGAAAACGTTGGGGGATCCACGCAAGCCATACCTCCCTGGAATCCCCCGGGTGTCTAGTTTTCAGAAATATGTGAGTTTGGTAGGTTTACCTAGATGGCCGCCGAGCCCGGGGCCAAAAACTCATGGGACCCCCCCCTTGAAAAACAGGTTGGTTTGTGATAGGTAATTTTGATGTCGCCTCACTAGGTTGTGGGCCCTTGCCTGTCGCGAATACTTGACCCACCCATGCGAGTGAGTTACCATTTTTATCAGGAGACCTCGGGGAATGTTGTGTAGAAGGAAATTTGTGGATCCACGCAGATTCCAGAACTTTCCCACAACAGGATTGTGAGGAAAATGTGTTTTGTTTTTACAAAGTTTGAGGTTTGCAAGGGATTCTGAGTAGCAGAACCTGGTGAGAGCCAGACAAATCACCCCATCCTAGATTCCCCTTGGTGTCTAGTTTTAAAAAATGTACAGGTTTGCTAGGTTTCCCTATGTTCCAGCTGCACTAGGGCCCAAAACCCACAGGTAAGCACATCGCTAAAAAAACAGTCGGAGCCTAGTGGGCTTTCTGCCACTCTGGGGGGGGGGGAATCGGGGGATGGTGGTTTGCATCGATATGCCCCCAAGGGGGGAAGAAAGACTGTGGCTATTTTTTCTGAGGGTGGGGGCATTGGTATGACCATTTTGGGCAGCCCCCACCCCCTCGCATAAAAAAAGCCTGCGTCATAGCTGGCGCAGAGTGGGCTTTCTGCCCCCCAGGGGGCAGATCAGGGGCCACTGCCCCCATTTGCCCTTCCTGGGGCAGAAAGACTGGGCTGGGGGTATTGTCATGCCCATGTTGGGCAGCTCCTAGCCCTACACGAATAAAACAAAAAAATCCCTGGTTTCTAGTGGGCTTTCTGTCCCCCCGGGGGGGGCCAGATTGGGGGCTACAGCTCCCATCTGCGTCCCGGGGGCAGAAAGACTGTCATTTTTGTGGTGGGGGATGGGGGCATTGGCATGCCCGTTTTGCTCAGTCCCCACCCTAAAACAAATTGTGCAAAAAAGATCCCTGGCACTTCGTGAGATTTCTGGCCCCGGGGGGAGGAAGAAAGGCTGTAAAGGTGGCAGGGGGTGGGGGCATTGGTGTGTCTGTTTTGGGCAGCCCCACCCTAAAAATAATTGTGCAAAAAAAATCCCTGGCGTCAAGTGGGCTTTCTGCCCCCTTGAAGGGGCAGATTAGGGGCCAATGCCCCATCTGCCCCCCAGGGGGTGGCAAAAAGGCTGTAATGGTGGTAGTGAGGGGCATGGGCATGCCCATTTTGGGGAGCCCCCACCCTTATTTTTATATCCTAAAAAAAAATCCCTGGTGTCTAGTGGGCTTTTTGCCCCCTGGGGGGGCAAAAAGACTAAATTGTGCCAAATTTAATGGGGGGGAAGAAAGGCCCTTGCCCAAGGAGCTGCTCCCCCCTCCCTGGTGTCTAGTGGGTGGATCCCTGCTTGGGGATCTCCCTCCTGGGGCAATCCCCAAGCATGGATCCACTGGAGATAGCCCCTTGAGCACATATAAAGGGAAACTGAAATGAGCCTCTTGGCTCATTTCAGTTTCGGTTTCACTGAAATGACATCAGCGCTACGTGCGCACGATTGTAATTTCAGGGAAACCAGGGGGGTCTCGGGAGCTGGGGAAGCTCGTCCCCAGCTCCCGAGGCTCTTAGGGTGTAAAGGGAATCCATCTGGTGCCCGCACCTGAGGGATTTCCGGGGCCATTTGTCATGAGGACCGGGAGCCGTCATGAGCACACGTCCACCATGTCTCATGAAGGATCCTGACCATCATCAGCACGGAAGGGGCTAAATGCTAATTTCTTACTATGCCTACATAGGTAGGACATGTGCAGAAAGAGGAAGAAAGTAGCAGAAAGAAGCAGGAAAAATGCAGAAAGAGGCAACAGAAGTCCAGAAAGAGGAAAAAAGGTTGAGAAAGAAGCAAGAGAAGTGCAGAAAGAACAAACAGAGGTGCAGAAAGAGGCCTACTTTGACTGTACCTTACCACAGACTCATACAAAGTAGCCTAATCCCTAATCCTTCTCCCAGGATGTCTTAAACCTCACTTTCTTCCTGAAGGTTCACTATTCATCGACTGCTCAGAATGTTAGGCATACCAAATATAAAACAGCAATCCTAAGCATATTATTGTTGTAAGTCTGACCACGTTTGTGAAGGTATGCATGTGGGTGTCTCTGCATTTACCTAGTGACATGTTTAAAAAAAATAAACATACAAATACTTGAATACCTGTGTTTCAAACAGCATACGCTGTAAATTTGTGTGCAAAAAGGTAGAAGCAAAAAAAGTACAGAAAGAAGCAACAGAGGTGCATAAAGAGGCAAGAGGGGTGCAGAAAAAAAGCAAGAGAGCTGCAGAAAAAAGCAAGATAACTGCACAAAAAACCAACGGAGGTGCAGAAAGAGGCAAGAGGGGTGCAGAAAGAGGCAAGAGAGTTGCTGAAATAGGGAAGAGGGGTGCAGAAAGTTGCAAGAGTGGTTCAGAAAGAAGAAAGAGGAGTGCAGAAAGAACTAAGAGACGTATAGGAAGAAGCAAGAGGGGCGCAGAAAGAGGCAACAGAAGTGCAAAAATAGGCAAAAGATACAGAAAGAAGGAAGAGGGTGTAGAAATAGGCAGGTGAAGTGCAGAAAGAGGCAAGAGAGGTACAGAGAGAGGCAAGAGGGGTACGGAAATTTACAAGAGAGGTGCAGAAAGAAGCAAGAGCAGTACAAAAAGAAGCAAGAGAGGTGCAGAAAGAGACATGAGGGGTGCAGTAAGAGGCAAGAGAAGTACAGAAAGAGGGATAGAAAGAGGGAAGAGGGTGCAGAAAGAGGCAAGAGAACTGCAGAAAGAGGCATCAGAGGTGCAGAAAGAGGCAAGACAGGTACAGAAAAAGGGAAGAAGGGTGCAGAAAGAAGCAAGAGAGGTGCAGAAAGAAGCAAGATGGGTTCAGAAAGAGGCAAGAGAGGTGGAGAAAGAGGCAAGAGTGATGCACAAAGAGGGAAGAAGGATGCAGAAAGAGGCAAGAGGGGTACAGAACGAAGCAAGACAGGTGCAGAAAGAAGCAATAGAAGTTCAAAATTAAGCAACAGGGGGCAGAAAGAGGCAAGAGGGGTGCAGAAAGAGGCAAGAGGGGTGAAGAAAGAGGCAACAGAGGAGCAGAAGGAGGCAAGAGAACTATAGAAAGAGGCAAGAGAGTTGCAGAAACAGGCAAAAGAGGTGCAGAAAGAGGGAACGGGGTGCAGAAAGAAGCAAGGGCAGTGCAGAAAGAACTAACAGAGGTGCAGAAAGAGGCAAGAGCGGTGCAGAAAGAGGCAAGAAGGGTGAAGAAAGAGGCAACAGAGGAGCAGAAGGAGGCAAGAGAACTGCAGAAAGAGGCAAGAGAGTTGCAGAAACAGACAAAAGAGGTGCAGAAAGAGGGAATGGGGTGCAGAAAGAAGCAAGGGCAGTGCAGAAAGAACTAACAGAGGTGCAGAAAGAGGCAAGAGGGGTGCAGAAAGAGGCAAGAGCAGTTTAGAAAGAACCAAGAGATGTGCAGAAAGAGGCAAGAGAGGTGCAGAAAGAGGCAGGAAATGTGCAGAAAAAGGGATGACGGTGTGGAAAGAAGCAAGAGAGATGCAGAAAGAAGCAAGAGGGATGCAGAAATGTGCAAAAGAGGTGCAGAAAGAAACAAGAGCAGTGCAGAAAGAACCAACAGAGGTGCAAAAATAGGCAAGAGGGGTGCAGAAAGGGGTAGGAGAGGTGCACAAAGAGGCAAGAGAGGTGCAGAAACAGGCAGGAAAGGTGCAAAAAGAGGGAAGAGGGGTGTAGAAAGAGGCAAGAGGGGTGCAGAAAGAGGCAAGAGAGGTACAGAAAGAGACGAGAGAGGTGCAGCAAGAGGCAAGAGAATTGCAGAAAGAAGCAACAGAGGTACAGAAAGATGGAACGGGGTGCAGAAAGAAGCAAGAGCAGTGCAGAAAGAAGCAAAAGAGGTTCAGAAAGAGGCAAGAGGGGTGCAGAAAGAGACAAGAGCAGTTCAGAAAGAACCAAGAGATTTGCAGAAAGAGGCAAGAGAGGTGCAGAAAGAGGCAGGAAATGTGCAGAAAAAGGGATGACGGGTGTGTGAGACCGGCCTCACGGCGTATGCCCTCCCGATCATCCAGCCAACCTGCAACCACCCCCAAGACACGCATCTCCGACTCCGGCCGCCCCAGCCACACAGACCCGAGGGCCGGCCAGAGTCCCCGACAGACTCGACACCCTACCACGCATGTCCGACCGAGGGAGCGGGAACCCCCGAGCCAGACCAAGAGGCGCCAGCCCAGTCACACCTCGGATCGCCTTCCCCCGGGAGGACTCGATCGGCCACCAGGCCCCTGGGGAGCAGGCGCCTCGCCTGCCGAGCGTCTGGGGACCCTCCCAGACCCACCTGAAAAGACCAAAGAAACGAGCGGCAGGAAATCCCGCCGAACCCCCTCAGTCACCAAAGGCCCCCCTCTGCCATCGAAGCCTGCTGACGCTGTCGCGGCTCCCGAATACCGAACCACCTGGGCCTGCTGAGTGACTCGCGACCCCCAGCCATTCCACCATCTGAGCCCTGCTGACGAGATCGCGGCTCCCGAACTCCGAACCACCTGGGCCTGCTGAGTGACTCGCGGCCCCAAGCCATTGAACCATCTGAGCCCTGCTGACGAGATCGCGGCTTCCGAACTCCGACTACCTGTGCCTGCTGAGTGACTCGCGGCGCTCCCCTCGAGGACGAATTGGCAAGAGATCGCCCAGAGAAACAACACCCTCCAGCTCGAGGATTGTGAGCTATCCGCAGGGTACTTTGCAGAGACACTACCTTCAAAGACTGTCCCGCTACCCCCATTCCCCTACCACCGATGTGTAGTATCTTGTGCCGCTGATGTACTACTTACACCTTGGATCATAAAGATCCCTTGAAACCTTCGATAAAAGAACCTATCGTCCTACAAAGAATACGTGTGGTGTCACTCTGTTCGTAGTGTAAGCTCAGGGTGTGCGCGCCTGGTTCGGCCTACTTGGGAGAGGTGGGTCAAAGGGGTGGGCAAGACGTGTACCGAACCCCCCTCCGGCGAACGCCTTTCCAACATTTGGTGGCAGACGACGGGATCCGAGCCGACACCGAAAGAGAGCGTGCAGTGAACGACTGACGCACTACCAAACAGAGATGGAAGGAGAAACCTCCCTGGGTGCCGCAGGTACCGAAATGAGCTCACCGTTCCGAGAGGATCAATTGGACTATTATACGCATAGAGAATTAAAACAATTTTGCAAAGACCTTGGAATCGCTACCACCGGATTAAGCACAAAGGAAGACTTCCAGAAAGTATTGAAGACCCGGGTCGAGACGGGGGCGCCCCCGACCCAAACGGAAGGAGACTCCGCCCATGAACCACAAAGCATCCCGGTGAGAAACAACGGGCCAGAGGGGAACCTGTCCCCCGAGGAACTAGCAGACCGAGAGAGAAGCCGCAACCACGAACTTGAACTGGCCAAGCTGAAAATCGAGGGAGAAATAAAACTGGCCGAGAAAAAGTTAGCCGTCGAGCAGTTACGGCTACAAGGGGAACTCGAGGAAAAGAGACGCCAAAGAGAACACGACGAAAAGAAACTCCAGCTGGAACATGAACGCAGCCTGAAAGAGATCGAGTTGAGGGCTAAAAGCGAAAAGTCACAACCTTCCGGGAATCTACCATCCGCTCCCACCGTGGAAGCCAAAGTCCACATCCCCAAGGATGTGGTAAAGGAGTATTACAAAAACGACGATATCCAGCAGTGGTTTAAGGCCTACGAAGTCGCCATGACCTCTCACCGAGTCCCGCAGAAGGATTGGGGGGCTGGCCTATGGGGCCGGTTCTTAAGCGAGGGAAGAGATACCCTGCTGGATCTGCCCTCCACGGTCATGAACTCCTACAGCCACATGAAAGAAGCCCTCGTGGGCCGGTATGGACTCACCCCCGAGATGTACCGGCAACGGTTCCGAGATTGCAAAAAGATACCGGGCACCACATGGGTAGAATACGTGAACTTTTACAGCCGGGCCTTGGACGGGTGGATCAAGGGCAGCAAGGTCTCCACCTTCGAAGAGCTGTTTGATCTGATCGCCTGGGAACATTTAGCGGCCAATTGCTTTGTAGAACTGCGCCAACATCTCTTGGACAGTAAACTCACCGACCCTCGAAAGCTGGCCGCCGAGGCTGACCGTTGGGTGAACACCCGGGCCACCCGAGGCCCCGTGGGAGACTACGGTCGCCACAGTCAAGGACCCCCCCGCCAGAGGGGCGGAGGAAACCACGGCCGACCGAGAGACTTCCCAGGGGGGCCCCCGCACAGCCCTCCCAGCAGCCCACCAGCGGCAGGTCCAGCCCCGTCCCCAGCCAGCACCGGAGCCCCGGGGCGGCTAGGGCCTCGAACCAGGATCATCTGCTTCCGCTGCCAACAGCCCGGACACTACGCCAATGACCCCCAGTGTCCCCAGTATCAACGAACCGCAACGACCAACCCCCCGGCCTGGCAGATGGCCTCCGTGGCCCTAGGGGAAGAGATAGAGGACTCTGAAGAGTGGGAACCAGCTGCCATGGCCCTGGTCTCCCTTGGTGATCGAGAAATGGTCCCCGGGACACCCTTGCCCGCCAACACGAAGAAGTACCGACAGCAGGTGACCATCAACGGCCACCGAGTCGAGGGCCTCCGCGATACCGGGGCAAGTGTCACCGCGGTCCACCGCAACCTAATCTCTGAAGACCAGATCCTACCCGGTGCCCTCTGTCCGGTCATATCCTCCGACAATTCCGAGAGCCTCTGCCAGATGGCTCTGGTGCCTTTCGAGTGGGGAGGAGTCTCCGGAGAATTGAAGGTAGCTGTCCGAACATCACAGCCCGTAGACTGCCTCCTGGGCAATGACCTTGAGAGTTCCCCGTGGGGGCAAGTGGAACGAAGAGCCCATCTCGGGATGATGGGCCTACCCGAATGGGTCTGCGCCACCACGCGCTCCATGACCGCACGATTGCCTCTCTCCGAGGGCGGTGAGGCCCTCCCACCGAACACTGTCCCCGAGAACCGGGACACCCTACCAGAAATGGACAACCTCCTTCGGAGGGAGAGGAAGACACTAACCCGGGAGAAGGGCCGGAACCTTCCGCCCCTGAGGCACTGACTGAGCTCGGAGAACTGCCCGAGATGGCCCAGTGGCGCTGTGAGGGAGGGCCCTCCCGTGAAGAGTTCTGCCAGGAACAGGCCACCTGCCCTTCCCTCGTGGGACTCCGACAACAAGCCGAAGCCCAGACTGCCGGTGACCGGACCGGAACCCACTGGGTCTATTGGGACAATGGCCTCCTATACAGCGAACAAAAGTCAGCCGAGCTAGGCGCAGCCCGAGTACTGGTGGTACCCCTGCGCTTCAGAAGCCTCCTCCTGGGCCTGGCCCACGATGTACCCTTGGCAGGACACTTAGGCCAAGACAAAACATATCAGCGATTAGTTACCCACTTCTATTGGCCCAAGATGCGAGCAAATGTAGAAGTCCACTGTAAATCCTGCCTCACGTGCCAGGGCAGTGGGAAAAGTGGCGGAAAGCGCAAGGCTCCATTACAACCCTTTCCCGTTGTGAGTACCCCGTTTGAGCGGGTCGGCATCGACATCGTGGGACCCCTGGATCCGAAGACCGCCCAGGGCCACAGATTCATCCTCGTCCTGGTGGACCATGCCACCCGCTACCCCGAGGCCATTCCCCTCCGCACCGTGACGGCTCCCGTGGTGGGCCGGGCTCTCATGGGGATCTTCTTCTCCCGTGTCGGATTCCCTCGCGAGGTCGTGAGTGATCGCGGCACTAACTTCATATCCCGCTACATGAAGTCCCTGTGGCAGCAGTGCGGAGTAACATATAAGTTCACGACCCCCTACCACCCCCAGGGCAACGGCCTGGTGGAACGCTTCAACCGAACCCTGAAGGGGATGATCCTGGGCCTCGAGGAGCCCCTGCGCCGAAGATGGGACGTCCTCCTCCCTTGCCTCCTGTTCGCGTACCGGGAAGTTCCCCAAAAGTCCCTGGGGTTCAGCCCATTCGAACTACTATACGGACACCCCGTCCGGGGGCCCCTGAGCCTGGTCAAAGAGGGCTGGGAGACAAGCCCCCGGGGGACCCCCCCTGATGTGTTCCACTACATCCTGGCGCTACGCAACCAGACCCGGAAGTTCAGAGAACTCGCAGAGGCTAACCTCGAGGCCAGCCAAGAAGAGATGAAGCGCTGGTATGACCAGAACGCAACTCTGGTCGAGTTCCAGCCGGGCCAGCAGGTTTGGGTCATGGCCCCGGTGAAACCCTGCGCCCTACAGGACAAATGGACTGGCCCCTTCAAGGTGATCGAGCGGAAGAGTCAGGTCACGTACCTGATCGATGTACAGTCCCCACGGAACCCCCTCCGGGTTCTCCACGTGAACCGTCTCAAGCCCCACTTTGTGAGAACGGAGTTGAGTTTGCTACTGGCCACCGATGATGGGGCAGAAGAAGACACTGAACCCCTGCCCGACCCCCTGTGCGCTAAAGACCTGGATGGTTCCATGGAGGGAGTGAAACTGTCAACCACCCTCACTCCCCAACAGTCCGACGACTGTCGCCAGCTGCTCAGACAATTCGCAGACCTCTTCTCCCTCATCCCAAGGGTCAGCGACTGGTGTGTCCACGACGTGGACACCGGCGACAGCCCACCTGTGAGACACCGAGCCTACCGGGTGCCTGACCGGGTCCGCACCTGCATCAAGACCGATGTACAGAAGATGTTAACCCTTGGAGTGATCGAACCCTCCGATAGCCCCTGGGCCAGCCCGGTAGTCCTGGTCCCGAAAGCGACCGCCCCTGGGGTCGCCGCCGAACTAAGATTCTGTGTGGACTACCGGGGGCTCAATGCGGTCACCCGAGCGGACGCTCACTCTATTCCTCGCGCCGATGAGCTCATCGACCGCCTTGGGGCCGCACGTTTCCTCAGCACCTTCGACCTGACCTGCGGTTACTGGCAGATTGCGCTCACGGAGGGAGCAAAAGAACGCTCCGCCTCCTCCACACCCGATGGACACTACCGCTTCAGGGTCATGCCGTTCGGGATGAAAAATGCCCCGGCCACTTTCCAGCGGTTGGTAAACAAGGTCCTGGCCGGACTCGAGGAGTTCAGCGCAGCGTACCTTGACGACACAGCCGTATTCAGCTCTCAATGGCACGAGCATCTCCAGCACCTCCGGCAAGTACTGCTGGCCCTGCGCCAAGCCGGCCTAACAGTGAAGGCCAGAAAATGCCAGCTCGGGCAAGGCTCCGTGGTCTACCTGGGGCATCAGGTGGGCAGCGGGCAGGTCGCCCCCCTCCAACCAAAGATCGACGCCATCAAGTCCTGGGAGCCCCCCACCACTCAGACGGAAGTCCGGGCCTTCCTGGGCCTCACAGGATATTACCGGCGGTTCATTAAAAACTATGGTAGCCTCACAGGGCCTCTCACGGAGTTGACCTCCAAAAAACTCCCGAAGAAGGTGCAGTGGACCCCCCCGTGCCAACAGGCGTTCGACGCCTTGAAAACCGCCATGTGCACCGCCCCAGTACTCAAGGCCCCCGACTACTCCCAAGAGTTTGTGGTCCAGACCGACGCATCTGAACACGACATCGGAGCCGTCCTCTCGCAGTTCAACGACAAGGGCATAGATCAGCCCATAGCCTTCATCAGCCGAAAGCTGCTGCCTCGAGAACAACGTTGGAGTACCATAGAACGAGAGACCTTCGCCGTAGTCTGGGCCCTCAAGAAACTACGGCCCTACTTGTTCGGAACCCACTTCCGAGTACAGACGGACCACCGGCCCTTGCGGTGGCTGAGGCAGATGAGGAGAGAGAACCCCAAGCTACTACGATGGTCAATCTCCCTCCAAGGGATGGACTTCACTGTCGAGCATCGCCCCGGGACGGATCATGCCAACGCCGACGGCCTGTCCCGGTTCTTCCGCTTTGGCGAGGAGAACCCCCCAGTGGATGGGTAGTTCTCCACGCCTTTCAGCTGGGGGGGACGCGTGTGAGACCGGCCTCACGGCGTATGCCCTCCCGATCATCCAGCCAACCTGCAACCACCCCCAAGACACGGCATCTCCGACTCCGGCCGCCCCAGCCACACAGACCCGAGGGCCGGCCAGAGTCCCCGACAGACTCAACACCCTACCACGCATGTCCGACCGAGGGAGCGGGAACCCCCGAGCCAGACCAAGAGGCGCCAGCCCAGTCACACCTCGGATCGCCTTCCCCCGGGAGGACTCGATCGGCCACCAGGCCCCTGGGGAGCAGGCGCCTCGCCTGCCGAGCGTCTGGGGACCCTCCCAGACCCACCTGAAAAGACCAAAGAAACGAGCGGCAGGAAATCCCGCCGAACCCCCTCAGTCACCAAAGGCCCCCCTCTGCGAGGACTCCGGACTTCAAAGGGCAGGGGGAGTATAATAGGGGGTGCCGGAGGAACGAATGGCAGAGAAGACCTGGAACCATCGAAGCCTGCTGACGCTGTCGCGGCTCCCGAATACCGAACCACCTGGGCCTGCTGAGTGACTCGCGGCCCCCAGCCATTGCACCATCTGAGCCCTGCTGACGAGATCGCGGCTCCCGAACTCCGAACCACCTGGGCCTGCTGAGTGACTCGCGGCCCCCAGCCATTGAACCATCTGAGCCCTGCTGACGAGATCGCGGCTCCCGAACTCCGACTACCTGTGCCTGCTGAGTGACTCGCGGCGCTCCCCTCGAGGACGAATTGGCAAGAGATCGCCCAGAGAAACAACACCCTCCAGCTCGAGGATTGTGAGCTATCCGCAGGGTACTTTGCAGAGACACTACCTTCAAAGACTGTCCCGCTACCCCCATTCCCCTACCACCGATGTGTAGTATCTTGTGCCGCTGATGTACTACTTACACCTTGGATCATAAAGATCCCTTGAAACCTTCGATAAAAGAACCTATCGTCCTACAAAGAATACGTGTGGTGTCACTCTGTTCGTAGTGTAAGCTCAGGGTGTGCGCGCCTGGTTCGGCCTACTTGGGAGAGGTGGGTCAAAGGGGTGGGCAAGACGTGTACCGAACCCCCCTCCGGCGAACGCCTTTCCAACATTTGGTGGCAGACGACGGGATCCGAGCCGACACCGAAAGAGAGCGTGCAGTGAACGACTGACGCACTACCAAACAGAGATGGAAGGAGAAACCTCCCTGGGTGCCGCAGGTACCGAAATGAGCTCACCGTTCCGAGAGGATCAATTGGACTATTATACGCATAGAGAATTAAAACAATTTTGCAAAGACCTTGGAATCGCTACCACCGGATTAAGCACAAAGGAAGACTTCCAGAAAGTATTGAAGACCCGGGTCGAGACGGGGGCGCCCCCGACCCAAACGGAAGGAGACTCCGCCCATGAACCACAAAGCATCCCGGTGAGAAACAACGGGCCAGAGGGGAACCTGTCCCCCGAGGAACTAGCAGACCGAGAGAGAAGCCGCAACCACGAACTTGAACTGGCCAAGCTGAAAATCGAGGGAGAAATAAAACTGGCCGAGAAAAAGTTAGCCGTCGAGCAGTTACGGCTACAAGGGGAACTCGAGGAAAAGAGACGCCAAAGAGAACACGACGAAAAGAAACTCCAGCTGGAACATGAACGCAGCCTGAAAGAGATCGAGTTGAGGGCTAAAAGCGAAAAGTCACAACCTTCCGGGAATCTACCATCCGCTCCCACCGTGGAAGCCAAAGTCCACATCCCCAAGGATGTGGTAAAGGAGTATTACAATAACGACGATATCCAGCAGTGGTTTAAGGCCTACGAAGTCGCCATGACCTCTCACCGAGTCCCGCAGAAGGATTGGGGGGCTGGCCTATGGGGCCGGTTCTTAAGCGAGGGAAGAGATACCCTGCTGGATCTGCCCTCCACGGTCATGAACTCCTACAGCCACATGAAAGAAGCCCTCGTGGGCCGGTATGGACTCACCCCCGAGATGTACCGGCAACGGTTCCGAGATTGCAAAAAGATACCGGGCACCACATGGGTAGAATACGTGAACTTTTACAGCCGGGCCTTGGACGGGTGGATCAAGGGCAGCAAGGTCTCCACCTTCGAAGAGCTGTTTGATCTGATCGCCTGGGAACATTTAGCGGCCAATTGCTTTGTAGAACTGCGCCAACATCTCTTGGACAGTAAACTCACCGACCCTCGAAAGCTGGCCGCCGAGGCTGACCGTTGGGTGAACACCCGGGCCACCCGAGGCCCCGTGGGAGACTACGGTCGCCACAGTCAAGGACCCCCCCGCCAGAGGGGCGGAGGAAACCACGGCCGACCGAGAGACTTCCCAGGGGGGCCCCCGCACAGCCCTCCCAGCAGCCCACCAGCGGCAGGTCCAGCCCCGTCCCCAGCCAGCACCGGAGCCCCGGGGCGGCTAGGGCCTCGAACCAGGATCATCTGCTTCCGCTGCCAACAGCCCGGACACTACGCCAATGACCCCCAGTGTCCCCAGTATCAACGAACCGCAACGACCAACCCCCCGGCCTGGCAGATGGCCTCCGTGGCCCTAGGGGAAGAGATAGAGGACTCTGAAGAGTGGGAACCAGCTGCCATGGCCCTGGTCTCCCTTGGTGATCGAGAAATGGTCCCCGGGACACCCTTGCCCGCCAACACGAAGAAGTACCGACAGCAGGTGACCATCAACGGCCACCGAGTCGAGGGCCTCCACGATACCGGGGCAAGTGTCACCGCGGTCCACCGCAACCTAATCTCTGAAGACCAGATCCTACCCGGTGCCCTCTGTCCGGTCATATCCTCCGACAATTCCGAGAGCCTCTGCCAGATGGCTCTGGTGCCTTTCGAGTGGGGAGGAGTCTCCGGAGAATTGAAGGTAGCCGTCCGAACATCACAGCCCGTAGACTGCCTCCTGGGCAATGACCTTGAGAGTTCCCCGTGGGGGCAAGTGGAACGAAGAGCCCATCTCGGGATGATGGGCCTACCCGAATGGGTCTGCGCCACCACGCGCTCCATGACCGCACGATTGCCTCTCTCCGAGGGCGGTGAGGCCCTCCCACCGAACACTGTCCCCGAGAACCGGGACACCCTACCAGAAACGGACAACCCTCCTTCGGAGGGAGAGGAAGACACTAACCCGGGAGAAGGGCCGGAACCTTCCGCCCCTGAGGCACTGACTGAGCTCGGAGAACTGCCCGAGATGGCCCAGTGGCGCTGTGAGGGAGGGCCCTCCCGTGAAGAGTTCTGCCAGGAACAGGCCACCTGCCCTTCCCTCGTGGGACTCCGACAACAAGCCGAAGCCCAGACCGCCGGTGACCGGACCGGAACCCACTGGGTCTATTGGGACAATGGCCTCCTATACAGCGAACAAAAGTCAGCCGAGCTAGGCGCAGCCCGAGTACTGGTGGTACCCCTGCGCTTCAGAAGCCTCCTCCTGGGCCTGGCCCACGATGTACCCTTGGCAGGACACTTAGGCCAAGACAAAACATATCAGCGATTAGTTACCCACTTCTATTGGCCCAAGATGCGAGCAAATGTAGAAGTCCACTGTAAATCCTGCCTCACGTGCCAGGGCAGTGAGAAAAGTGGCGGAAAGCGCAAGGCTCCATTACAACCCTTTCCCGTTGTGAGTACCCCGTTTGAGCGGGTCGGCATCGACATCGTGGGACCCCTGGATCCAAAGACCGCCCAGGGCCACAGATTCATCCTCGTCCTGGTGGACCATGCCACCCGCTACCCCGAGGCCATTCCCCTCCGCACCGTGACGGCTCCCGTGGTGGGCCGGGCTCTCATGGGGATCTTC
Organism: Triturus cristatus; assembly: GCF_964204655.1. Classification (NCBI taxonomy): domain Eukaryota; kingdom Metazoa; phylum Chordata; class Amphibia; order Caudata; family Salamandridae; genus Triturus; species Triturus cristatus. The sequence goes on from NC_140590.1 coordinate 1,404,665,680, forward strand.
TTCTCCCATGTCGGATTCCCTCGCGAGGTCGTGAGTGATCGCAGCACTAACTTCATATCCCGCTACATGAAGTCCCTGTGGCAGCAGTGCGGAGTAACATATAAGTTCACGACCCCCTACCACCCCCAGGGCAACGGCCTGGTGAAACGCTTCAACCGAACCCTGAAGGGGATGATCCTGGGCCTCGAGGAGCCCCTGCGCCGAAGATGGGACGTCCTCCTCCCTTGCCTCCTGTTCGCGTACCGGGAAGTTCCCCAAAAGTCCCTGGGGTTCAGCCCATTCGAACTACTATACGGACACCCCGTCCGGGGGCCCCTGAGCCTGGTCAAAGAGGGCTGGGAGACAAGCCCCCGGGGGACCCCCCCTGATGTGTTCCGCTACATCCTGGCGCTACGCAACCAGACCCGGAAGTTCAGAGAACTCGCAGAGGCTAACCTCGAGGCCAGCCAAGAAGAGATGAAGCGCTGGTATGACCAGAACGCAACTCTGGTCGAGTTCCAGCCGGGCCAGCAGGTTTGGGTCATGGCCCCGGTGAAACCCTGCGCCCTACAGGACAAATGGACTGGCCCCTTCAAGGTGATCGAGCGGAAGAGTCAGGTCACGTACCTGATCGATGTACAGTCCCCACGGAACCCCCTCCGGGTTCTCCACGTGAACCGTCTCAAGCCCCACTTTGTGAGAACGGAGTTGAGTTTGCTACTGGCCACCGATGATGGGGCAGAAGAAGACACTGAACCCCTGCCCGACCCCCTGTGCGCTAAAGACCTGGATGGTTCCGTGGAGGGAGTGAAACTGTCAACCACCCTCACTCCCCAACAGTCCGACGACTGTCGCCAGCTGCTCAGACAATTCGCAGACCTCTTCTCCCTCATCCCAAGGGTCACCGACTGGTGTGTCCACGACGTGGACACCGGCGACAGCCCACCTGTGAGACACCGAGCCTACCGGGTGCCTGACCGGGTCCGCACCTGCATCAAGACCGAGGTACAGAAGATGTTAACCCTTGGAGTGATCGAACCCTCCGATAGCCCCTGGGCCAGCCCGGTAGTCCTGGTCCCGAAAGCGACCGCCCCTGGGGTCGCCCCCGAACTAAGATTCTGTGTGGACTACCGGGGGCTCAATGCGGTCACCCGAGCGGACGCTCACCCTATTCCCCGCGCCGATGAGCTCATCGACCGCCTTGGGGCCGCACGTTTCCTCAGCACCTTCGACCTGACCTGCGGTTACTGGCAGATTGCGCTCACGGAGGGAGCAAAAGAACGCTCCGCCTTCTCCACACCCGATGGACACTACCGCTTCAGGGTCATGCCGTTCGGGATGAAAAATGCCCCGGCCACTTTCCAGCGGTTGGTAAACAAGGTCCTGGCCGGACTCGAGGAGTTCAGCGCAGCGTACCTTGACGACATAGCCGTATTCAGCTCTCAATGGCACGAGCATCTCCAGCACCTCCGGCAAGTACTGCTGGCCCTGCGCCAAGCCGGCCTAACAGTGAAGGCCAGCAAATGCCAGCTCGGGCAAGGCTCCGTGGTCTACCTGGGGCATCAGGTGGGCAGCGGGCAGGTCGCCCCCCTCCAACCAAAGATCGACGCCATCAAGTCCTGGGAGCCCCCCACCACTCAGACGGAAGTCCGGGCCTTCCTGGGCCTCACAGGATATTACCGGCGGTTCATTAAAAACTATGGTAGCCTCGCAGGGCCTCTCACGGAGTTGACCTCCAAAAAACTCCCGAAGAAGGTGCAGTGGACCCCCCCGTGCCAACAGGCGTTCGACGCCTTGAAAACCGCCATGTGCACCGCCCCAGTACTCAAGGCCCCCGACTACTCCCAAGAGTTTGTGGTCCAGACCGACGCATCTGAACACGACATCGGAGCCGTCCTCTCGCAGTTCAACGACAAGGGCATAGATCAGCCCATAGCCTTCATCAGCCGAAGGCTGCTGCCTCGAGAACAACGTTGGAGTACCATAGAACGAGAGACCTTCGCCGTAGTCTGGGCCCTCAAGAAACTACGGCCCTGCTTGTTCGGAACCCACTTCCGAGTACAGACGGACCACCGGCCCTTGCGGTGGCTGATGCAGATGAGGAGAGAGAACCCCAAGCTACTACGATGGTCAATCTCCCTCCAAGGGATGGACTTCACTGTCGAGCATCGCCCCGGGACGGATCATGCCAACGCCGACGGCCTGTCCCGGTTCTTCCGCTTCGGCGAGGAGAACCCCCCAGTGGATGGGTAGTTCTCCACGCCTTTCAGCTGGGGGGGACGCGTGTGAGACCGGCCTCACGGCGTATGCCCTCCCGATCATCCAGCCAACCTGCAACCACCCCCAAGACACGGCATCTCTGACTCCGGCCGCCCCAGCCACACAGACCCGAGGGCCGGCCAGAGTCCCCGACAGACTCGACACCCTACCACGCATGTCCGACCGAGGGAGCGGGAACCCCCGAGCCAGACCAAGAGGCGCCAGCCCAGTCACACCTCGGATCGCCTTCCCCCGGGAGGACTCGATCGGCCACCAGGCCCCTGGGGAGCAGGCGCCTCGCCTGCCGAGCGTCTGGGGACCCTCCCAGACCCACCTGAAAAGACCAAAGAAACGAGCGGCAGGAAATCCCGCCGAACCCCCTCAGTCACCAAAGGCCCCCCTCTGCGAGGACTCCGGACTTCAAAGGGCAGGGGGAGTATAATAGGGGGTGCCGGAGGAACGAATGGCAGAGAAGACCTGGAACCATCGAAGCCTGCTGACGCTGTCGCGGCTCCCGAATACCGAACCACCTGGGCCTGCTGAGTGACTCGCGGCCCCCAGCCATTGCACCATCTGAGCCCTGCTGACGAGATCGCGGCTCCCGAACTCCGAACCACCTGGGCCTGCTGAGTGACTCGCGGCCCCCAGCCATTGAACCATCTGAGCCCTGCTGACGAGATCGCGGCTCCCGAACTCCGACTACCTGTGCCTGCTGAGTGACTCGCGGCGCTCCCCTCGAGGACGAATTGGCAAGAGATCGCCCAGAGAAACAACACCCTCCAGCTCGAGGATTGTGAGCTATCCGCAGGGTACTTTGCAGAGACACTACCTTCAAAGACTGTCCCGCTACCCCCATTCCCCTACCACCGATGTGTAGTATCTTGTGCCGCTGATGTACTACTTACACCTTGGATCATAAAGATCCCTTGAAACCTTCGATAAAAGAACCTATCGTCCTACAAAGAATACGTGTGGTGTCACTCTGTTCGTAGTGTAAGCTCAGGGTGTGCGCGCCTGGTTCGGCCTACTTGGGAGAGGTGGGTCAAAGGGGTGGGCATGACGTGTACCAACCCCCCCCTCCGGCGAACGCCTTTCCAACAGGGTGTAGAAAGAAGCAAGAGAGATGCAGAAAGAAGCAAGAGGGATGAAGGAATATGAAAAAGAGGTACAGAAAGAAACAAGAGCAGTGCAGAAAGAACCAACAGAGGTGCACAAATAGGCTAGAGTGGTGCAGAAAGGGGTATGAGGAGTGCAGAAAGAAGGAAGAGAAATACATAAAGAAGAAACAGAGGTATAGAAAGAGGCAGGAAAAGGTGCAGAAAGTTGGAAGGGGGTGCAGAAAGAGGCAAGAGGGGTACAGAAAGAAGCAAGTGAGGTGCAGAAAGAGGTGAGGGATGTGCAAAAAGAGGCCAGAGAGGTGCAGAAACAGGCAAGAGAAGTGCAGCAAGAGGCAAGAGAACTGCTGAAAGAAGCAACATAGTTGTAGAAAGAAGCAAGAGAAGTGCAGAAAGAGGCAAGTGAGGTGCAGAAAGAAGCAAGAGAGGTGTAGAAATTGGCAAGAGAACTGCAGAAAGAGGCAAGAGGGATGCAATAAAAGGAATTAGGGTACAGAAAGAAGCAAGAGAGGTGCAGAAAGAAGAAAGAGAGGTAAAGAAAGAGGCAAGAGGGTACAGAAAGAGACAAGAGAGGTGCAGAAAGATTAAAGACAAGTGCAGAATGAAGCAACGGGGGTGCAGAAAGAGGCATAAGAAGTGCAGATTGAAGCAACAGAGGTGCAGAAGGAGGCAATAGAGTTGCAGAAAGAGACAAGAGAGTTGTAGAAACAGGCAAAAGAGGTACAGAAAGAGGGAACAGGGGTGTAAACAGAGGCAAGAGAGGTGCACGAAGAGAGGTGCAGAAAGAGGCAAGAGGGGTGCAGAAATCTGTAGGAGAAGTGCACAAAAAAGCAAGAGCAGTGCAAAAGAACCAACAGAGGTGCAGAAAGAGGCAAGAGGGGTGCTGAAAGAGGCAAGAGAAATACAGAAAGAAGGAACAGAGGTACACAAAGAGGCAAGAGGGGTGCACAAAGAGGGAAGAGAAGTGCAGAAAGAAGCAATAGAGGTGGAGAAAGAAAACTGTAGAAAGAGGCAAGAGATGTGCAGAAAGAGACGAGAGGTGTAGAAACAGGCAAGGGAAGTGTAGCAAGTGGCAAGAGAATTGCTGAAAGAAGCAACAGATGTGTAGAAAGAAGCAAGTGAGGTGCAGAAAGAGGCAAGAGAGGTACAGAAAATGGCAAGAGAACTGAAGAAAGACGCAAGTGCAGTGCAGAAAGAAGCAAGAGAACTGTAGAAAGAAGCAAGTGAGGTAGAGAAAGAGGTAAGAGGGGTATAGAATGAGGCAAGAGTGATGCAGAAGTTTGCAAAAGAGGTGCAGAAAGAAACAAGAGCAGTGCAGAAAGAACCAACAGAGGTACAAAAATAGGCAAGAGGGGTGCAGAAAGGGGTAGGAGAGGTGCACAAAGAGGCAAGAGAGGTACAGAAACAGGCAGGAAAGGTGCAGAAAGAGGGAAGAGGGGTGTAGAAAGAGGCACGAGGGGTGCAGAAAGAAGCAAGTGAGGTACAGAAAGAGGCAAGGGAGGTACAGAAGGAGGCAAGAGAACTGCAGAAAGAGGCAAGAGACTTGCAGAAACAGACAAAAGAGGTGCAGAAAGAGGGAACGGGTGCAGAAAGAAGCAAGGGCAGTGCAGAAAGAACTAACAGAGGTGCAGAAAGAGGCAAGAGGGGTGCAGAAAGAGGCAAGAGCAGTTTAGAAAGAACCAAGAGATGTGCAGAAAGAGGCAAGAGAGGTGCAGAAAGAGGCAGGAAATGTGCAGAAAAAGGGATGACGGTGTGGAAAGAAGCAAGAGAGATGCAGAAAGAAGCAAGAGGGATGCAGAAATGTGCAAAAGAGGTGCAGAAAGAAACAAGAGCAGTGCAGAAAGAACCAACAGAGGTGCAAAAATAGGCAAGAGGGGTGCAGAAAGGGGTAGGAGAGGTGCACAAAGAGGCAAGAGAGGTGCAGAAACAGGCAGGAAAGGTGCAAAAAGAGGGAAGAGGGGTGTAGAAAGAGGCAAGAGGGGTGCAGAAAGAGGCAAGAGAGGTACAGAAAGAGATGAGAGAGGTGCAGCAAGAGGCAAGAGAATTGCAGAAAGAAGCAACAGAGGTACAGAAAGAGGGAACGGGGTGCAGAAAGAAGCAAGAGCAGTGCAGAAAGAACCAACAGAGGTACAGAAAGAGGCAAGAGGGGTGCAGAAAGAGGAGAGGGAAGTACAGAAAGAAGCAAAAGAGGTTCAGAAAGAGGCAAGGGGGGTGCAGAAAGAGACAAGAGCAGTTCAGAAAGAACCAAGAGATGTGCAGAAAGAGGCAAGAGAGGTGCAGAAAGAGGCAGGAAATGTGCAGAAAAGGGGATGACGGGTGTAGAAAGAAGCAAGAGAGATGCAGAAAGAAGCAAGAGGGATGCAGGAATATGAAAAAGAGGTACAGAAAGAAACAAGAGCAGTGCAGAAAGAACCAACAGAGGTGCACAAATAGGCTAGAGGGGTGCAGAAAGGGGTATGAGGAGTGCAGAAAGAAGGAAGAGAAAAACATAAAGAAGAAACAGAGGTATAGAAAGAGGCAGGAAAAGGTGCAGAAAGGAGGAAGGGGGTGCAGGAAGAGGCAAGAGGGGTACAGAAAGAAGCAAGTGAGGTGCAGAAAGAGGTGAGGGATGTGCAAAAAGAGGCCAGAGAGGTGCAGAAACAGGCAAGAGAAGTGCAGCAAGAGGCAAGAGAACTGCTGAAAGAAGCAACATAGTTGTAGAAAGAAGCAAGAGAAGTGCAGAAAGAGGCAAGTGAGGTGCAGAAAGAAGCAAGAGATGTGTAGAAATTGGCAAGAGAACTGCAGAAAGAGGCAAGAGGGATGCAATAAAAGGAATTAGGCTACAGAAAGAAGCAAGAGAGGTGCAGAAAGAAGAAAGAGAGGTAAAGAAAGAGGCAAGAGGGTACAGAAAGAGACAAGAGAGGTGCAGAAAGATTAAAGACAAGTGCAGAATGAAGCAACGGGGGTGCAGAAAGAGGCATAAGAAGTGCAGATTGAAGTAACAGAGGTGCAGAAGGAGGCAATAGAGTTGCAGAAAGAGACAAGAGAGTTGTAGAAACAGGCAAAAGAGGTACAGAAAGAGGGAACAGGGGTGTAAACAGAGGCAAGAGAGGTGCACGAAGAGAGGTGCAGAAAGAGGCAAGAGGGGTGCAGAAATCTGTAGGAGAAGTGCACAAAAAAGCAAGAGCAGTGCAAAAGAACCAACAGAGGTGCAGAAAGAGGCAAGAGGGGTGCTGAAAGAGGCAAGAGAAATACAGAAAGAAGGAACAGAGGTACACAAAGAGGCAAGAGGGGTGCACAAAGAGGGAAGAGAAGTGCAGAAAGAAGCAATAGAGATGGAGAAAGAAGAAAGAAAACTGTAGAAAGAGGCAAGAGATGTGCAGAAAGAGACAAGAGGTGTAGAAACAGGCAAGGGAAATGTAGCAAGTGGCAAGAGAATTGCTGAAAGAAGCAACAGATGTGTAGAAAGAAGCAAGTGAGGTACAGAAAGAGGCAAGAGAGGTACAGAAAATGGCAAGAGAACTGAAGAAAGACGCAAGTGCAGTGCAGAAAGAAGCAAGAGAACTGCAGAAAGAAGCAAGTGAGGTAGAGAAAGAGGTAAGAGGGGTATAGAATGAGGCAAGAGGGATGCAGAAGTTTGCAAAAGAGGTGCAGAAAGAAACAAGAGCAGTGCAGAAAGAACCAACAGAGGTGCAAAAATAGGCAAGAGGGGTGCAGAAACAGGCAGGAAAGGTGCAGAAAGAGGGAAGAGGGGTGTAGAAAGAGGCACGAGGGGTGCAGAAAGAAGCAAGTGAGGTACAGAAAGAGGCAAGGGAGGTACAGAAAGAGGCAAGAGAGGTACAGAAAGAGGCAAGAGAGGTACAGAAAATGTCAAGTGAACTGCAGAAAGAGGCAAGAGGGATGCAAAAAAGGAAAGAAAGGTGCAGAAAGAAGCAAGAGAGGTGTAGAATGAAGTAGGAGAAGTGCAGAAAGACGCAAGAGAGGTACAGAAAGAGGCAAGAGTCGTACAGAAAGAGACATGAGAGGGGCAGAAAGAAGGAAGACGAGTGCAGAAAGAGACAACAGGGGTGAATAAAGAAGCAAGACAGGTGCAGAAGGAAACAAGAAAAGTGCAGAATGAAGCAGTAGGGTGCAGAAAGAGGCAAGAGGGGTACAGAAAGAGAGAAGAGAATCGCAGAAAGAAGCAACAGAGGTGGAGAAAGAAGCAAGAAAAGTATAGAAAGAGGCAAGAGAGGTGCAGAAAGACAAGAGCAGTGCAGAAACAGGCAAGGGAAGTACTACAAGAGGCAAGAGAATTGCTGAAAGAAGCAACAGAGGTGTAGAAAGAAGCAAGTGGGGTACAGAAAAAGGCAAGAGAGGTACAGAAAATGGCATGAGAACTGAGGAAAGAGGCAAGAGGGATGCAAAAAAAGGGAAGAAAGGTGCAGAAAGAAGCAAGAGAGGTGAAGAATGAAGTAGGAGAAGTGCAGAAAGAAGCAAGAGAGGTGCGGAAAGAGGCAAGAGCGATACATAAAAGAGACATGAGAGGGGCAGAAAGAAGGAAGACGAGTGCAGCAAGAGACAACAGGGGTGTAGAAAGAAGCAAGACAGGTACAGAAGGAAACAAGATAAGTGCAGAATGAAGCAACAGGATGCAGAAAGAGCAAGAGAAGTGCAGAAAAAAGCAACAGAGTTGCAGAAGGAGGTGAAAGAATTGCAGAAAGAGGCAAAAGAATTGCAGGAACAGACAAAAGAGGTGCAGAAAGAGGGAACGGTTGCAGACAGAGGTAAGAGAGGTACAGAAAGAGGGAAGAGGGGTGCAGAAAGAGGCAAGAGGGTGCAGAAAGAGGCAAGAGGGGTGCAGACATTTGCAAGAGAGGTGCAGAAAGAAGCAAGAGCAGTACAAAAGAACCAACAGACGTGCAGAAAGAGGCAAGAGGGGTGCAGAAAGTTGCAAGAGAAGTGCAGAAAGAAGGAACATAGGTGCACAAAGAGCCAAGAGGGGTGCAGAAATAGAGAAGAGTGGGATAGAAAGAGGCAAGAGAGTTGCACAAAGATGGAAGAAGGGTACAACAAGAGGCAAGAGGGGTGCAAACAGAAGCAACAGAGGTGCAGAAAGAAGCAAGAGAAGTACAGAAAGAAGCAACAGAGGTGCAGAAAGAGGCAGGAGGGGTGCAGAAAGAGGCAAGAAAAGGGCCAAAGAAGCAACAGAGGTACAGAAAGAGGCAAGAGAAGTGTAGAAAGAGGCAAGATAGGTGCAGAAATAGGCAGGAGAGGTGCAGAAAGAGGGAACAGGAATGCAGAAAGAGGCAAGAGAGGTGCAGAAAGAGGGAAGAAGGGTGCAGAAAGAGGCAAGGGGGTGCAGAAAGAAGCAAGTGAGGTATAGAAAGAGGCAACAAAGGTGCAGAAAGAGGCAAGAGAGGTGCATAAAGTAGAAGAGATGAGCAGAAACCGGCAAAAGAAGTGCAGAAAAAGAAAGAAAGGTACAGAAAGAAGCAACAGAAATGCAGAAATAGGCAAGAGAGGCGCAAAAAGAGTGGTTTGAACACCATTAGTACCAATTTAATACCCAAAGTCAAAGTCAAAGTCAAAATTTGCTTTATTCGGTTAAAATTTAAAACCATCAAAGCACAAAACAGCAAACAAAATAGAGGAAAATGCATTACAGAGAAATTGTTAACACAAATAATAAATACAATACAGATTGGCGCAATGTACAATAAAATAACACTTAGGGTTAATTCATTCATATAGCTAAAAACATAGTAAAATTTCATAATGGCCTTAAAAAACATTTCATCTACGACAACGTAGTGGGCACAATAATCATTATCAGGTAACTATGTCAACTGGGCCCTATTTCTGACTCTCAGGGCGCCCACTATGAAGCAGGCAACCCCAAAGCAAATCAATGGAGATTCCAACATTTGTAAATAAGCCAAGGCAGGCCTAACTTGCTTAAATTGGCAATTTTTTAAAATCGGCAAGATATATTTTTTCCGCTGCACAGAGTAAAATTTACAAAAAAATATCATGTGCAACAAATTTTGTTCAGAAATATTATCACAGGGACAGGGCCCCAGAGTTCCCTCTTTAAAAAATCCTTTCGGGTATGCCAAGAGCCAGGGAAGCAAACCATGCTTAAATCTTATTAGCAAAAACATATGGAAAGGCTTGTTAATGTAGGTTAGGTAGGGCTGAATCTCCTTCCCTGAACTCAACATCACAAACCTCCTCACTGTCGGTTTCCCCAGCTCATCACTTTCTCTTGACAACATTACTCTTGACAAAAATTGGGTCTTGATGGCTTTAATTTGCTCTTTACTAATCACACAAGGACTAGAGAACAATTCCGAACACCCTATTGAAGTCAAATTATTTTTAATGTAACTTAACCAAGGGATAGACAGGGCTTTTTCCAAGGACAAGCAGTCCTGAATAATTTGTTGGTTTAGGTTTGGTGGCTGTTGTGCCCAAACCCTCAACCAGCCTAGTAGCGGGGCCACTGCTATTTGATCACTGATATAACCCATCCCTAAGTCCTCGTGAATATTAAAAGTGGGGGCAGAGGGGGGTAGAGACAGCAGTTTCCGAAAGAAATTATTTTCAACTACTTGGATATTAGGAGAAGCCTTGTAACCCCAGACCTCGCTACCATAAAGTGCCATGGGCAAACACTTAGCACTGTATATTTTTACTAAAGCGGGGAGTGGTTTACAGCCTAAGCGCTTTGCAAAGCCCAACAAAGCGCCTGTGGCTCTAGCTAGGATGTTCTTTTTTTGAGCACGTTGTGTGACCCAGGATGATCTGACGTCAAATGCTACCCCTAGATATGGGAACGTCTGGACTTTCGTTAATTCCTGCCCGTTGCAGAAAAATTTCACCCTTTTTGCTTTCCCTGAGCCAATCGACATAGAATGTGATTTTTTAAAATTAACTAATAAGTCTAAAGAGACCATAAAATCATAAAATCCATTTAAGAGAGCTTGTAATCCTCTCGCGGTTCTAGCCAGCAGAACTGTATCGTCCGCGTATAGTAGAGCAGGAATCATTTTGGACCCGGCTTTCGGGGTGTCTTTACAGATCATGTTCAGAACCGGTCCCAAATTATTAATGTAAAACGAGAAGAGTAGGGGAGCAAGAATACACCCCTGTCTTACTCCCCGCTTTACCTGCCAGGCATCAGTCTGGCTTCCATCATCCCTGTAACGGACGACAGCGGTAGTGTCGTCATGGATTACAGCCAGGAAAGAGATCAAAACCGGTTCAAGCCCCAAACCGGCTAATAATGCCCATAATTTTTGCCGATTTACAAGGTCGAAAGCGGTGGACAAGTCCATAAAAGCTAAATGGAGGTCCCCCTGCTTAGCGACTGTATATTTTCCTATAATAAGGTGTAAATTGAGGCATTGGCCCACTGTGCCCCTACCCTGTCTAAACCCATATTGTAAATCAGAAATAATGGATTGCTCCTTCAACCACACAGTTAAACGAGCAAGGACAACTTTACCCATGACTTTCATGGCAGAATCAAGGAGAGAAATAGGCCGGTAGCAAGCCGGGTCTTCTCTTGAACCTTTTTTAAAAAGTGGGACAATAACGGCTTTTGCCCATGATCTAGGGGCGCCGACCTCAGAAGCTGCGTTAAAAACACAGGTTAAAAGTTTCGCCCAAAGCAGTGGGTCTGCCCTATAAAGGTCCGCTGGGACACCATCCGGACCAGGGGCTTTACCAGACGCCGTGGCCTCAATGGCCTCCCGGACTTCCTCCTCCTTAAAAAGGATTTTTGAAGCTAAAGTGTAATCCACGTAGTTTGTGGGATTAGCTTCTTGTATCTCCGAATAGAGACCACTGAAATGTGCCACCCATTTGTCTGGCGGGATAAGACATTCTTTGATGGTATTCTCCGTCTCATTAAAGAGGGGACTGTTTATCACCTTCCAAAACTGGCTGCTATTTTTCTGTATACTTGCATCCGTCAGATCGTCCCATGCCTTAGATTTTAGCTCGCATTTCTTATCCTTTAATGCTTTTTTATAACATTTTCTTGCCTCAGTTATCTTACTGGGGGTGCTCCCAGATTCTTTAAGTGCCAGTAAGAGAGCAGAGTGAGCACTAGAACAGGCATGGTCAAACCAGTTTTTAAACTTCCTAGGTTTAGGTTTCCCATGGGAGGTGAGACTCCCCTCGACGTGTTTAGTGATTCTGTCGAAAGCATCCAGAATCACTTTCGGTTCCGCCCCTAAAGAAAGACACAAGCTAAAATCCTCTGTTTTGCTTTCATATAAATTGACGAGGAAATCAGCCGGGGTAATGACATCCCATCTAAGTCGTCTACCCTGACTTATAGGCTCAAGATTTGAATTAGAAATCATAGGCTGAGGAACATCTTTCCTCAAAGCCTTAACTTTGATTTCCAAAGTTAGTGGGTTATGGTCACTTAGGCCATTTTGTGTAACATGAAACGTGCCCAATAGGTTCAGCATGTTACGTGGTACAAAAATATAATCAATTGTACTACAGTGGCCATGGCCAGTAAATGTGTGAACCGGGTCCGCCAAGTCTTGAACCGGCATGTAGAGATAATAAGACGATACTATATTCTCTAAAAAGATCCCGCCTTTAGAGTGCTCAAAATGGGTCACTTCATTTGGGCAAAAGTCTAAATAATTATTTAAACAACAGTTAAGATAACATAAGTGTATATTAAAATCGCCAAAAAGTAAAAGAAGATAAGATTTATCATTCAATGCATCAAACTCGTCCAAGAAACTGAGTAGTGCTTTGAGATGTTCCAGTTCTTCCGTCCTAGTAAATGAATTGTAAAAATTCACCACCAAAAATGATGGCAGATTAACACATTCCATTTTCACTGCTAAGATGTGAGGAGAGTTAGTTGGTAATAACTCAAGATTATAACGAAGCTTTAGGCTGAATAATAACAAGAGGCCCCCTCGTGGTCTCCCCATATCCGAGGGTGTTGCATATTTAATAAAAGATTGGTAGCCATCCATAAAAAAAGGATCTTTGGCCTCCCATGTTTCTTGTAAGGCAATTATATGATGTGTGGAGAGAAAAGCCAACCAATTTTGATTACCTCGTTTGGAACGGAGACCGGCTATGTTCCAAGATAATGCAGAAATTAAATCTGCAGCTGGAAGGCCCATTGCATACCCTTGATCCTTAGTTAGAGTGTTAACCAGATTAGGTAAACAAGGTAATGGAGCAACCTCTGCACCATTCGAAGGTAAGTCCACGCCCAAGTTTTCCCCATTAAAAATGGGCGCATTTCCTTTCTCGACTGCGTCCTCAGATTGTAATGGCAAGTTATTAACTAGCGCAGTGGAAGGGGCATTATTCGCCGTAACAGGAAACCCAGCAGATAAAGGCTCAGAAGAATTAGAAACGTCTATACTAAAAACATCATTATTAAAATAGGCTCCATTATCACTAAGTCAATCGTTAGTATCTAGAGTGCTAAGGGCTTCAAATCTATTTGTTAACAACAAAGGGTTGCTAGTAGGGGCGTACTGAAGGGGACGCTCTCTCTGTCTGCCCTGACCTGCAGGAGATGGTGGGTAAAAGAAGCCCAGAGGAAGAATGTTAATGTGATCCTGATGAATTCTAATGGACCCTGCTTGTCTAAAAATGTGATCAACTATATCGGGGGTACTGAAGTTCACCACAACGCAATCACCCCTCAGAGACTTATTAGATTTCCCCACCCACGGGACCCTTCTCACCATTTTGAAACAATCATAGAGGTGACTCCCCAGAACTGTCTTTCCTGCCAAAAAATGAAGGGTTTTGTTTTTCAGAGTAGACCAGTGCTCTTCTTTACCATCACTAGTCTTTGGAACATTGGCCAAGATGACGGTATAAGGGCAGGCTTCTGGGGGCAGATTTAATGAACGTACCTCATATGCCAAATGTCCCTGAACTCTTCGGCTTTCAATAATATCCCTCGGTCCTGAGCTAGTACCGTTAATGCTCGGGACAGGTGGTAAGGGGATTGCTGGACTTGCAACAGTAGTTGCCATGGTATCAACCATATCGGCCACTCTAGCAGTGACTTCGCCGAGAGGTAGTAAATCAGAAGAATTAGACCTTGGCACAGGGGCGCTTTGAACAGCAATGTGGCGCTCAATAAGAGTAAGTCTGTTATCAATCTCACTGAGTCTATCCAAGACTGGGGATATACACCTACTCAATCGTTCATCCAGCTGCTTAATTACATCAGCTAACATGTCTCTAAAAATAACAACCCCCCCCTGGGCAACAGGCTCCATAACACCGCTACCTGAATGAGGGGTGGCCTCGACCACTGGGCTCTCTACCGGGTGAGTTACCCCCTCAACAGGATCAATATTTCTGGATTGTTTAGCATGATGACGGGGTCCGTTAGGAGCGTGAATGGCTTTCCTCTTACCTTTGGAAGCTTTAACATGGGCAACAGAGGAAATTTTTGGCTGCCTAGTACGTAAGACTGGGGGGGAAAGAGAAGGAGAAGGACTGGGCACGTTCAATGATGATTGAACGCTGGGATGATAGAACTCTGGTGCAGGCCCAGGAGAGATAGAGTGAGAAGTCACAGAGGGAGCAGCCAACAAGGCTTGAGAGAGGGGCTCTAGTGACAACCTTTTTTCCACGATCTCGATTTCTTTAGAGACAGCATGTTCGGCTTTTTTCAAAAAGGCGTCTAAAGTCCCAGAACCTCCCACTATTTGAGCCTTGTTGAAATTTTTTGCCATGACTTGAACTACACAGATAACGCAAGAAGCTTATAACCACATTTCACACAACAAGCCAAACCATCACAAGAAGAGCCTTGCAGTAGACTGTGTATGACAGCCCCAAATCACCGTGTAACGTTCGTGCAGATAAGGGGGGTGGCCCAGCTCAGCCCTGTCCAGCCCCGGACGGCCACAGACGGCCCGCCCTTTGCCCGGGCTTAGCCCGGCGACACCCGCGCGCGTCCCGCGTCGCGGGGGGAGAGCCTGATTCTTATACGCCTCCTGGCGCGGGAAAGGCTGTCGTCAAGTTCCGGGCGCACAGGCAGCTGGGAGATGCAGTCCCCACTCGGCGGCCGCGGTTGAATGGCGGCGGCGGAGGACTGATGCGGAGTGGACCGGAGCACACAGGACGCCAGGTAAGGCACAGGAGACCGCAACACGCCCCAACAACTCAGGACAAGCAACCCGCTCTGCCGGGGGAGAGCCTGATTCTTATACGCCTCCTGGCGCGGGAAAGGCTGTCGTCAAGTTCCGGGCGCACAGGCAGCTGGGAGATGCAGTCCCCACTCGGCGGCCGCGGTTGAATGGCGGCGGCGGAGGACTGATGCGGAGTGGACCGGAGCACACAGGACGCCAGGTAAGGCACAGGAGACCGCAACACGCCCCAACAACTCAGGACAAGCAACCCGCTCTGCCGGGGGAGAGCCTGATTCTTATACGCCTCCTGGCGCGGGAAAGGCTGTCGTCAAGTTCCGGGTGCACAGGCAGCTGGGAGATGCAGTCCCCACTCGGCGGCCGCGGTTGAATGGCGGCGGCGGAGGACTGATGCGGAGTGGACCGGAGCACACAGGACGCCAGGTAAGGCACAGGAGACCGCAACACGCCCCAACAACTCAGGACAAGCAACCCCACATTTAGCAATAAGTAACAGGTGACCATTCTAGGTTTGCAAAGGGTCTCCCACCACGCTGTAACACTTGTCGCTGCGTTTTTGGCAACGTTTGAGCCGTTTTAGCTAGAAACAAGGTGTTTTTTGTTAAAATCTGCAGATTATGCAGCAGATGATGGATTATGTGGCAAATGCGGAAAATGTATAATTGAGCGAAAGTCAGTGCAGCCAAACAGTCGCATAATTCCTTGACCCTGCTCATACCTCTGACTAGGTCCAGAAGTTCTCCTCAGTGGTTCATTCTTTTTTTTGTCTCATTGAGTTTATGGTTTAGCTTCTATGGAAAAAAGGAAGACTAAACCTGAGGTTACCACTCCACAACACAGACTACCATACCACATAATTACTCTCCATAACACATACTTCCACTTTACATAATTCCTATACACTGAATACCACATACTTTCTATCCACATAATTTCACTGCCCAACATACCATATAATTCCGCTACACACAACCTACATTCACTCCACTCTAAGAAACATTAGTAAAACACTTTTACATTTACAACACCAATAGCTCTACCTCTCGCAAATGCAAAACCTATTACATTGCAAATGCTTCTTTAATTAGTATTCGCGTTTGCAGAGAGGTGGAGAAAGTTGGCTGGGCCTCCGACCAGTGTTCAGGAATTCCACTGCGTAGGACTTACAGGAGGTACCAGGAGGGCTTCTTGGCCCCCAAAGTCCATCAGGAGAAAATTGGACTTCATCCCCAACCCGTTGTGTGCCAGGAGGCACGTTTGCAGAGTGGTGCAGAAAGGGGGCCAACTACCCCTCCTTTTACCTCCAGTAAGTCCCACACAGCAGCATTGGTAAGTTCTCATAGCCGGCCACGCCCACCAGTCTACAAACACACTCCCTGGCACGCTCTTTGATGAGGATTAGGGTTCACTTCACTGCTGGGGGTTGTTAGGGGCCAACTAGCCTACGTGTTTCCTCCAGTAAGCCCCACACAGTAGGATTGCTGAGAGTTGGACGCAGGCTATGCCTCCTTTGTCCACCACTCTGCAAACGTGCCTCCTGGCATGCTCTTGGTTGGGGGATGAAGTGCCCTTGCCTCCTGAGGGTCCCTGGCGACCAACTAGCCCACTTGTTATCTCTAGTAAGCACCACACAGCTGGATTGCTGTGAGTGGTCTGAGGCCATGCCCCTTCTTACACCACTCTGCAAACACGCCGCCTGGTGCACTGCTGCTCGGGGGATGAAGTCCACTTCAGTCCTGAGGTCTGAAAGGACACAAGAGGACCTCCTCGTCCCACCATCAGTGTGCCAAGAGGCACATTTACAGAGTGGTCAAAAAGGGGCGTGACCTCGGACCACCTCTCAGCATTCCCACTGTATGGCGCTTACTGGAGGTACCTGGTCGGCTAATTGGCCCCTAAGAACCCTTAGGATTCAAGGTGACTTAATCCCCCAACCCAGAAACTGTCAGGAGGTGCGTTTGCATGTTGGTGCGGGTAGGGGGCGGGACCTCCGGCGAGATGCTGGCTTCTCTCTTTTCTCTTCTGTATGGAAGGGGGCCTGTGTGAAGGGGGCCTGTGTGACCCCCCTTCCCTTAACACTTTTTGGGCCCTGGGGACCCCATCCCCCAGGGCCTGAGCCATTCCTTATTTATTTTTTTGAACGGAAAGGGGGCCCCGTGGCCCCTCTCCCGAGGCCGATTTCGGCCCCAGAGACCCCATCCCCTGGGGTTTTGTCTCTTTTTTTGTTTTTTTTAGTTTACGGGGGGCCCCCCTTCCCTGGGCCACTTTTGGCCCCTGGGCACCCCATTCCCCAGGGACTGGCCAGCCTTTCTTTTATTTTTACATTTTGGATGGGGCCGTGAGGCCCCCTTCCTGAGGCCAATTATGGCCCCGGGGACCCCATCCTCGGGGCCTGGCCTCAATGCTGGGGACCGCGGGAAGAGCCCCAATGCCCCAGCGGTCCCTGCGGGCTCCCCGCCTCCTGCAGGAGCCAACATTGCTTTTGGACAAAGGGAGCTGCTAACATGCAGCTCCCTTTGCCCACAAACAAATCTGCTTCACTACATGGAAGTGAGAGCAGTTTTCCTGCTCTCGCTTCCATGAAGCAAAGCAGAAGTTTGCTATGACAGGGTGGGAGCAGTGCTCCCGCCCTGTCATTGCAAACTACAATGTCCCGGGGGTGGGCACCCCGGGTCATTGCTGGAGTCAGCCCTGGGGGGTAGTGGCCCCTAGGGCCAAGGAGGGATTGAGGAGGGGGGCCTCGTGGCCCCCCTCCCTTAGTGTTTAAATCCCCAGGGAGGTGGTAAGCCCCGGGGAGGTGGTAGTCCCTGGGGCCTGGGGACCGCAACGCACCTCCACATTAACAGAATTAGTGCCCCGGGGAGGTGGTGGTCCCCGGGGCAGTATGGGGAGGGGCAGGAGCAGCCCCCCACACTTCTTTAATTAAATTGAAGCCCCAGGGAGGTGGCAGTCCTTGGGGCTTGGGGGGCCCACGAGGCCTCCCGCCCATAATTTCAGTGTGCCCCAGGGAGGGGGTGGTCCCCGGGGCAGTGTGGGGAGGGGGAGGAGCCCCCACACTTCTTCACGTAAATTGAAGCCCCAAGGTGGTGGTGGTCCCCGGAGCTTTGGGGGACTTGCGAGGCCCCCCGCCTATCATAAAGGATCGCCGCGTGAGGTAGTGGTCCCTGGGGCTGGTGGGGGCCTGCAAGGCCCCCCGCCCATAATGAAGGATTGCCCCGGGGATGTGGCTGTCCCCAGGGCTGCGGGCCACGTGCCCCCGCACATTATTAATCATGCCCCGGGGAGGTGGCGGTCCTTGGGGCTGTGGGTCCCCCGCAGGCTCCCGCATGATAACTGTGCATTGCCCCCGGGACCTGGCTCACCCAGGGGCTTCTAGAAAATGAAGTGCAGGAGCCTGCGCTTCCATTTTTTTCTGCAGGATTTGCCAACCCAGTATGAATCCCGCCAATTTTTTTAAAAAAAATGCCTTTTGGGCCATGGGATCCCTGTGGGACCACCTCAGCAGGCCTAGGGGGTCAGGGTGTTACTACCCTGCCCCTTATCCTCATTTGTAAGCTTTTTGTTTGTGACTCGGTTCAACCGAGTCACAAGATGGCTGCCAACACTTCTTGATTTGAAGTGTTGGCAGCCAATCAGAATCAAGCTCATGCTCAGGAGGGTTTGCGGATCTACAGAGGCAGCCAGAGATCAATATTTTTTATTTTTTTATTCCTCAGGAACTACTGAACGGATTTACACCGAGGAGGATTCGCAACCCCTCCCGAGCACGAGCTCAAGTCTGATTGGCTGCCAACACTCCAATCAGGAAGTGTTGGCAGCCATCTTGTGACTCTGTATCCCAGTCACAAGAAATCAGAAAAAACCATGAAAAGAAGAAAAGGGGCAGGGTAGAAACACCCTGACCCCTAGGCCTGCCCAAGTACCCCCGGGGCCAAGAAAAGACGTATTTTTGTTTTAAAATGGCAGAATTCGCATTGGGGTTGCGAATCCTGCCCTGAAAATAAAAAAAACAAGCGCAGGCTCTTGCACTTCAGTTTCAAAAAGCCCCTGGGTGGGCCAGGTCCTGGGGGCAATCATTGATTTATTTGCAGGGGCCCTTGGGGGGGCCACCACCTCCAGGGCTTATGAAATAGGATGTGGTGGGGCACGCGGTCCCCCCGCAGCCCCGGGGACTGCCACCTCCCTGGGGCTTTGTTGTAAAATGCATGGGGGATCCTAACCCCCTCCACGCTGCTCCAGGGACCGTCACTTCCCCGGGGCATTCAATATTTAAAACAAGGGGGGTCTCACTGGCCCCCCAAACCCTGGGGACCACCACCTCCCTGGGGCTGAAATTAAAAAAATAAAACTGTGTGGGGGGCTCCTGCCCCTCCCCACACTGCCCCGGGGACCACCACCTCCCCGGGGCATTCAATATTTAAATACGGGTGTCCGTTGCGGACCCCCGGGCCCTGGGGACCACCACCTCCCAGGGGCTTTGAAATGGAGCGAGGGGGGCTTGCATGTTAGCAGCTCCCCTTGCTCAAAACCAATGCCGGCTCCCACAGGAGGAAGTCATTGGGGCTCCCCCCACACTCCCCAACGGAGTGGCCCCCATCCCCGGGGCCAGATGTGGCCCGGGAGGGGTGCCACATGACCCCTCTGCCCTGTAAATAAAAAAAATATTCAAAAAAAGGAAAGGCTGGCCCCGGTGGATGGGGTCTCTGAGGCAATAATTGGCCTGAAAAGGCGGGCCATGCGGCCTGCCTCCAAAGAATTAAATTATAAAAAAAAACACGACTGGCCATGTCCCTGAGGATGGGGTCCCCAGGGCGAAATTGGCCTCGGGAGGGGAGCCATGAGGTCCCTTCTTGTTAAAAAAATTAATAAAAAGGGGTCAGGCACTGGGGGATGAGGTCCCCAGGGCCTCAAAAATGTAAAAGAAGAGGGACCACACAGCCCGTTGTAAATTTTTTTTTTTAAAGCCGATATCTAGCTGGAGGCCACGCCCCCTTTCTCAACCACACTGCAAACACGCCCCCCTGGCGCTTTGTTAGTTGAGGAATTAATTCCCCTTGAATACTGAGGGTCCCTGGGGGTCAACTAGCCCACCAGTTTGCGACACAGAGCTGTGTTGCAGAGAGGTGGTCTGAGGCAACGCCCCTTTTTACACCACTCTGCAACGCAGCTCTGTGGCGCATACTGGAGGTACCTGGTGGGCTAGTTGGCCCCCAGGGACCCTTAGGATTCAAGGGGACTTAATCCCCCAACTTACAACGTGCCATGGATTGTGTTTGCACAGTGGAGCAGGGAGGGGGTGGGCCTGATATGACAAGTGTGAATTGTAAATTAAAGGGATTAAGTCCCCTTGAATCCTGAGGGTCCCTGGGGGCCAACTAGCCCACCAGGTACCTCCAGTAAGCGCCACAGAGCTGGATTGCAGAGAGGTGGTCTGAGGCCACACACCCCTTTAACACCACTCTGCAAACATGCTTCTTGGTGCACTGTTGGTGGGGTGATGAGTGTAGGAAGGTGGAATCTGACTATATGGTTGCCCCCACTTTTTGACTGGTGTTTTGCTGGTTTATGACTTAGTTGGACTGGGATCCTCCTATTCAGGGCCCCAGTCTATCTGCTTTCTCTGTAAAATGGTTTCCATGTACATTAGGTACATATCTAATTGGATTCTGGAGTGCCTTATAAGCCCCTAGTATATGGTATACTATGTACCTAGGGCATAGATACCTTAGAGGCCTACCAGGGGCTGAAGCATATATTATGCCACCCCGGGAAAGCACTCCAAAATGGCACTACAGGTCTGCTACTGCAGCCTGGGTAAGGGTGTGCTTGAACCCCTTACAGTGGTATAGGCGACCTATATCCACACATAAATACTGACGCATATAAACCTATAAGCCACTCCTATGGCAGGCCTTGACAATCCTGAGGGCAGAGTGCTTGGTTTTGTGTGAGAGTGTGCCCAAGCATGAGCTGAGCCCCTCTGCAGCTTTTGGAAATACTTCCTTATGGCTGTTCTGTGATACAGCCATACCATATACTCTTAAGTGCATTATAACCTCGCGGTAAATGCTAACTTTGGAATGGCTGCATCAAAACATGTCATGTTTGGTATCAAACGGTTTGGAATACTACCCCCTCCACCAGTTCTGGTGGCGGGGTAGCATTCCACCCTTCTAGAGGGACATGTTCACACTGGTCTACCCGGTTAAAACTTTCCAAAGCCCTGGCATCACAAAATGGATGCCACTGCCACAGACACGGGTCTGACCTCCTGCAGCTGAGGGAAACTCCGGCAGGGGAGGCCTGGACAATAGGTTTCCTGTCACAGGGAGATGTAACCACCTCCCCAGACACGCAGATGTGTATTGGGACATGGTGGGTGCATTCAGAGAAGGCTTTTGAGACACTGCCTGGGGCACACAAGGTGTACCTGTGAATAGCCCAATCCAAACCGGTTGAAGGGGCACTCAGACCCTGCTCTGGCGCGAAACTGGACAAAGGGGAAGGGGTGTAACCACCCCCACCCCAGGCCCACCCATAGGTGGGGCCTTAGAGTTAGTCCATCCCCTAAACTTGGTATAAGTATAGGAATCCAGTCCCTAGGATTTTAGATTACCCTGGGGCATCTTGTTATGGGCTGCCAAGAATGATACGTAAAGTGCTTCCCATCCTACTCAGTCAAGTAAAAAAACTGCTGGTCCAAGCTCTAATTCTGTCTTGGATAGATTATAGCAATGCCTACTACTTAGGCGCCCCAAGCGCAGCTGTCACGAAACTACAGATCGTGCAGAACTCCGCTGCAAGGCTGCTTACTGGGACACCCAACCGGTGCTCAGCAAGGCCTGCTCTGCGCGCTCCCCATTGGCTCCCTGTGCAAGAAAGAATCCATTTTAAAGCCCTGTGCGTGGTCCACAAGTCTCTGGGAGGAAATGGACCACCTATAATCAGAAATCTGATGCGCCCTTAAAAGGCCAACAGAAGACTATGCTCAGATGAGCTCCACCTAGCAGAAATACCCAAGGTCAAGAAGGCCAGAAGCGGGGGACGGCTCTTCTCATACAACGCCGCTAAACTCTGGAACGCCCTCCCGCTGGACCTCCGTAAAGAATCTAATCACCTCACATTCCGAAAAAATCTGAAGACCTGGCTCTTCCTGTAGAGGCTCACTCCTTCTCTAGTTACTGTCACTGTACTGGGATGACTCCGGGTAGCCATGCGCTTTATACAAACCCTTTTCATTTCATTTCATTTCATTTCACTGCTGCCCTGCTATTCTGACCTGCTGTCTGTTGCCCTCTTTCCTGTGTGAGAAGGACCGGACCTGCATCTCTTGAAACCAGAAACATAGAGTGACTCAAAGGGCTAGTTGAATAGCCTCCTGATCTGAAGTCTCAGGGTCACAACATGCTTACAGCATCCTTGTACTTGCACCTGGACTATGCCATCTGTGAGTCTACCCTGCCAAGTGGTGGACCCTCGGAAGTGGGCCTTAAGTGCTTGCCAGCCTCTGTAGATCCAGCAGAACTGATGCATCTCCTCTACTGCGCGGCGCAATACCAAGCAGAACTGACTCATTGCCACTGCTGCAAGGATTGGACCCATTGAAAAGGGTTGCAGCCTCTCTGGAGCCACCACTGCGTGATGTTTTGTGATGCATTTTTGATGCAGGCCCCCGCATCCCTCCTAGACGGCAGCTTTGACGACGGACTCTGCATCACAGCCTCACAGATTCTTCGGTACTGAGGCATCGCCCGCCTGTGTGACACATCCTCGATGCCGGACTTCGCATCGCAAGCCATCATTGACGGGATCGTTGATGATGGTTCAGGGCCTTTCATCAGAACCTTGCTGCATCTCGGAACCAACGCAGCGCTTTGGCATAGTGATGCATCTTCAGCGCGTATCCTCGCAATGCTCCATTAACCAGGGCTGAAGGTACTTTGTTCAGCGTTCCTAACTGGGTCCCTGTAGCCGGCCCACACTCCATTGCGGTTGACCTGAACTTGTAACTTTGTCCCGGTCCAGCGGACCAGATATCCACAGTTAGCGCTATCTGCTTGTTTGGCACTATTTTCATATCTTTAACATTGCACATCTCTGGTTCTACTTATTGGATTTTTGATGTTTTGGTTTTGTTTTATTTATTAAAAATGATTCTATTTCTCTAACTTGGTGTGGGATCCCTTTTTGTGTGGTGTTTTTACTTTATTACTGTTTAAAGTGTTGAATACGTTACACATTGCCTCTAAGTTAAGCCTGACTGCTCTGTGCCAGGCTACCAGGGGGTTGAGCACGGGGTAATTTAGGGTTTGCTTCCGCCTGACCCTGACAAGCACTGTAGTTGCTGTTTGACCAGGACACACACCTCAGTCAACCAACAGCCCAAATTCTCACAATATGCAGTTGAAACCAGTACTTGAAAAGACAGATTGCCAACCCATGCAGTGTAAATAAGCATTTACTTCTCTGAAACAAAAAGTCACAGGCTAATAATTTACCACAGCGCTCACCACAAAATTCGATATTTTTAGAACAATTCTAGATTTTTCAAGAGTACAAGACAAGGCAAGCAGTTATTCTTCAATGATGGTATTATATTTTCAACATAGCAATCATTTAGCTAGGAGTGATATTTAGATTTCTTTTATGCAACAGACTTAGGGATGTTGCAGTTTTGGGAATACAATCCACAAGCTGCACAATCTTATTTGTTCCTATATTTAAAAAAAAAAACAACATCAAGTATTGTGTAGAGAGATCCATCTCTTGCGTAAAAGTCTTACACAGCCCTTCAAGCTCGCGTGGGCTACAGCTGCTCTTGGCACAAATCAATGAAGTCAATATTTCTCACTCGAGGGCGTTTACACGACTTGGACATATTTGAAAGCATAAACTCCAATCAACAACCTTCTCAGACTTAACCATTCTAATCCGTATCTTCGATCTTTTGGTGGCGAGGCTGTTTCCGACCATTCCACTTTATAAAGTAACATAATATAGAGACAGAAGGGATTATGCTCTTATTGCCTGACTCACAAACGAGGACAACAGGAGACCAAGTTTATAGGAAAGAGTTGTATTTTCAACACATGATGAACATATTGCGTCATATGTACATATCATATAGGTTAGAAAGCACTGCGTGACACTTAGTGAAAGTGTAACCGAAAGAATACTGTGCACAAGTGCTCGTGGAGTTTGTGACGGCGCAACACTCAAGGCCATCATCAGGACTGGTTACACACTAAAACAGTTCTTCTCGGAGAGGCCCTCACGGGACCTGAACACAGGCTCCCCATTTCATTTACCATCCACCTTCAATCCTCCTTCAGTACTTATGCCCCCAGAAGTTCTCACTTTTGAAAGACGGATTCTACTTGAAATGAAGGACATTCAATCACAACATGAATTTGTCCCTTATAATTTATCCTTGGAAGAAAAACAGGCACTCCATCACCTCAGCAAAAACAAGGAATTAATCATCAAGCCCGCAGACAAAGGGGGTGATATTGTCATACAAGATCAGACTGCATACGATAAGGAAATTCTCCGCCAACTTAACAACACGGAACACTACCGTACGCTTCCCTCTGACCCTCTCCCGGGCATAAGATCCAAGATTCTTACTCTAACCAACCAAGCTAAACTGGATAATATCATCTCTGAAAAGGAGGCTTTGTTCCTCAACAAAACCAGTCCACGGACTCCAGTAATCTATGTATTACCTAAAATACATAAAAATCAACAAAACCCACCTGGTAGACCCATAGTCTCTGGTTGTGGGTCTATCCTGGAGCCCATTGGCAAATACATCAATAGCATCCTTAAGGAATTTGTACCCAAAACGGACACTTTTGTGCGCGACAGCATGGATTTAATCAACCTGATCGAAGACACTCCTTTCATACCAGGTACCAATTTAATGGTTGGTATGGACATCGAATCGCTATATACCAACATACCCCACAGAGAAGGTCTTGAAGTTAAAAGAAACATCCTTAACGCTCGACCATCTCCCTCAAGAATACCTACTGATTTCGTGATGGCTTTATTGGAAATTGCCCTGGAAAATAACTACTTTCTGTATAAAGATACCTACTATTTACAGATCAAGGGAGTTTCCATGGGCGCATGCTTTGCACCAAATTTTGCCATTTTGTACGTACATCATCTCGAGAGCACACTGATCCTCACTGACCTCAACCCTTTCAGAAATAATATCACCTTCTGGCGTCGCTACATTGACGACATCCTCCTTATCTGGACAGGCGACAAAACCTCTTTGTCCCATTTCATCGATTGGTTACACAATAGCCAACAACATCTCAAATTCACAGCGGACCCCAAAGAAGATAATCTTCCATTCCTAGACCTCACCTTACGAATTGAAGATGATAAAATTGGCACTTCACTATACAGAAAACCCACAGAGCGTAACACCTTGCTACTCTACTCTAGTAACCACCCACGTGGTCTTCGTGACGGTCTTCCATTTGGACAATTTCTGCGGATCCGTTGCAAATTGCGCAGAGATTTCTTTAAGGAGGCAGCAATACTCACTGCCAAACTCGTGGCCCGCGGCTATCCCAAGAAATTAGTCAACAGGGCAAGAAAACGAGCATGGTATAACCACCGTGATACCTTACTTACCCCCAAAGAAAAAAGGACAAATACTCGCATCCCATTTGTGTCCACCTTCTCACCTTCCAGCAATAAACTAGCCAAGATTATCAAATCTAACTGGAACATTCTTGCTCCACTCGCCATTTTCAATGAACCACCTCTCTTCTCTTACCGCAGGGGCAAAAACATAGCGGACCATCTGGTGCATGCTATCACCTGGCCCACTGCACCAAGCATATCAGAATCACTCCCAAACTCATGGAAATTACCGCCGGTGCACGGCCACTATAGATGCCAAAGATGCGCAGCATGCTCCTCTACAACCAATACAAAGACGTTTGAACATAATGGGTTGAAATTTGACCTACATTCCTTCACCAACTGCAGATCTCAGAACGTTATCTACATGATAAAATGCCCCTGCGATAAAATATACATTGGCCAAACCACCCAGATGGTAAAGGACCGCATCTTACAACATCGCAGCCGCATTAGATGTGGAGTCCTAACAGCCCCCCTGGTCTCCCACTTCAAAGAAAAGAATCACAGTGAAGCCGAGTTCACCTGGCTGGTAATTGACAAACCGTCCATTCCACTAAGAGGCGGTGATACCCAAAGACTCCTAAATAGGTGCGAATGCCGTTGGATCTCTCGCTTTAACTCCATTGAGCAGGGCCTGAACTCCCTTGATGAATGGAACTCTACCCTTGCATGATTGTGATCCTTTGCATGATTGTGATCTATTGGTCTGCCTTCTTTACAGCTGATACGTTCTCTACCCTTGCTTATTTTATTTTGAACTTTGTACATATTGATTTTTCCCTCCCCCCATACCCAAACCCCCCCCCTCCCCTTTCCCCCCCCCTCCCCAACCCCTAACCCAACCCCCCCCCCCCGGTTCACCCCAAAGTATACGTATAGTATTTAATTTGTTGATTTTGCTCTCTGCCTTCGCTCTTTACCCTAAAGTATACTGGTCACATTCATTTATAAATTTGCTGTTTGTTCTTTTTGTTATTTACACAATATCATCCCTTTCCCTTCTCTTTCCCTCCCCGCCCCCCCCCTCCCCCGCCTTAAATATGTCTACCCATGATGTATTATCAGGAATACTGCCTTTCGTTTGCCCATTGCTCTATTGAAACGATTGTATTGTAATTATTGTAATTCCTGCATAAGCTGTTATCCGTCCTAAATTGGCTCGCCTTGGACCTATGGATATGACCATATTGTTTCCATTGTTTTCCCTTCAATTGTCATCCTTTTACTCCTCCTCTTTCCACTCGCGCGATACACACGCTACTTGCGGGCTATTTCACCATCGGTTGCCATGACTCCTTCTCCGTTCTATTGGTGACCTTTCCACTTCACTCCCCTTTCAGCACCTCCCAGCCTATCATGCCCCAGCACCCATCCGCGCGCGTCCTGCCGTCTGCTCCGTCCCGTGGATTGGTTGACGCTCCTCGTGACCCGGAAGCACTGACCACATAACTCCCGCCAGTGTTCTTCCGTCCTCACTCTCTGCCTGATTCACACCGGCACGCCCCTCTTCACGGACCCCCTCTCGGTGATTCACTCGCCTCGCCTAAATGTGAGTAAGTTCTCCTCGCGCCCCCCCCCCTTTTTTCCCCCCGGAACCGTCCATCTGGCCCGTTTCTAACCTCCCCTTTCCTTTTCAGCTTCTTCATTGATTGCTCTCCGCCTCCCTCCCGAAGTAAGTGTCTCCCTTACTCCCTCTCTTTCCCACTGTTCCCCCTGCCCTTTCCTTACTCCTTGTTCTTTGTCCTCGTTTAGCGTGAACTACCACGGACCCTTCTACCCTCACGTGGTCAAGCGTTGCCGTTTTGTTCGGCTCGCCCTCTCCGAACGAGTAAGTTTTTTGTCCCTCCTCCTTTCCTGTTGTCTCCCTCCCCGCGCTCTCCCTGACCTTTTCCTCACCACCAGCTTTCTTCCCCCGTCTAGTTTGGACTTCCCCGGACCCGCCTGACTCCACACGGGGTCCAGCTTTACCGATTCACTCGGCTCGCCCTTTCCATGCGAGTACGTTTTCTGTCCCTTTCCTAGTGTTTCGCCCACTGTCACTTTCCGTTCTCTCCCGGCCTTCCCACTTCCCCCACCGTGGCACTCCTTCCCACCCCTTCTACCATCACCTCGCGCGATCCCAATTCTTTTCACTCCGTTTTCGGGTACTTCCAAAACCACCACACTGCTCACCATTCCTTGGCCCCGGTCTCTAGTTACTCTATGCCTGGACTTTTCTGCCTACTCGGGCACGCCCCACTTTACTCTTGTGCCGTTGTGATACCCGCTCTCGCCTTCACCACTCGACCGATCACTGTTCCTTGGCCTTTCTGAACACCGGTACCTATGGCCATACATAAGACCCGTACCTACGACCACTATACGTCGCCGTGCTCACCACCATTTGCACGACTGTCCCCTTTTCTCCCTCTTTGGTCCAGCTTTTGAGAATTGTTTTCCTTTACCCTAGCACTGTTCAAAATATGTGTAACCAGTCCTGATGATGGCCTTGAGTGTTACGGGCCGAAACGCCGTCGACTTCAACAGCGTTACTGTTGGCGCATTTACAAACATGGGCATTTGCTTTACTGTCCTTTGAAATCTCCTACATTTATTGTGTAAATGCCCTAATTTTGGCATAATCAAAGTACCATTGTTCTCCCTGTTGCGCCGTTTCACCGCTGTATATACCACTTTATGTGTCACTTGCGCCGTCACAAACTCCACGAGCACTTGTGCACAGTATTCTTTCGGTTACACTTTCACTAAGTGTCACGCAGTGCTTTCTAACCTATATGATATGTACATATGACGCAATATGTTCATCATGTGTTGAAAATACAACTCTTTCCTATAAACTTGGTCTCCTGTTGTCCTCTCTGTATGGATTCACTCCTCTGATACTGTAATATACAGCTCACCTTTGAATAACTTGTCCTTCCATTGAATTCCACGTTGAGACATTGTTGTCTGATATCATATACTGCCCCAGTCTCACTGTGGTTTATGGGCTACCTCCTGTGGTCTGATACTGACTCACAAACGAAGCTTTACAAAATCTGTAAAATAAGGAGTGACAAAGCGAGGTATTATGGGCCACATCACAAAGTGAGCACTGCTAGTGTTAATTTAAAACAAGAGGCAAGGGTCACAAAAAGTGAGCATTTTAAATGTGTATTTAAAACGAGGCCAGATCTAAAAACATTTTTGACTGACACGATTTCATGTCCTTTGTAATAAGGGCGGTATTTGTAAAAATACCTTTTGCAACCATATCATGAAAGAAGGTTTCTGTAAGTGACAACATGTGTCAAAAATGTGCAGATTTGCTGTGTGCCACTTTCTGTAGTGCCTATTTGTTCTTTCCTGTTATTTTTAGCTGTTTTGTTTTTGTGCTACATTATGGGACTGTGATGTGGTGTTTCACAATGGTGGTTGTTTTGAATTCTGTTTTGACTGTTTTTATGGTGTTTTCTGATATACTTTAACTGTGTTGTAACATTGTTTGGCATACTGTTATTGTGTTCTGTTGATTACTTTAGATATGTCAACAAATGCAGCTTTCTTTCCACCAGGAGCAGCTCCTCAACTTGGGTGGAGGAGCGTTGCCCGCACTGCTTTGTCTGCGAGGAAGCAGAAACGTAAAAGGTAATAACTAAAAGTTATTACCATTTTATGTTTTCTTTGTGCACTGTAGGCGGGCGGGTGGGCGGGGCTGCTCTTCTCTTTCAGCAGGGCAGGGGAGGAGTGGTTTGCACAATCCTGAGTGCACAAAGACTGCTGGTGAGCCCTCTCGGGTCGCCCAAACCAGTCATGCGCACTCTGTCCTTTCTCCATGCAGGCTGCACAGCAGCCTACATGGAGAACATGGCCACCCCATTAGCCCCTGGCTGGGCGGCGTCCCGACCAATCACAACGCTGCTTGCAGCATTGTGATTGGCTTAGGGGAGGATCTGGAGGGAGCCTGGCTGCATGCTTTCTGTTCGTGTTGGAAGCAGGAGAGCAGGAGCCAAGAAGACACGGGACCCAGTGGAAAGGAAGGTAAGTTTCTTCGCCTTTTTTGTTTAATTTACCCGCAATCCCCCGTTAATCCCCCCACTCTTGACACCTCGCGCTAGCCCCCCTTCCCCCCACCCGCGAGCAATGTTGGCCGCAACTGTTTTCCACCCTAAAGCAGCAGATGCTTTTAAAAGACCTGTGGCAAGCAATCAATTAACATTGTCGAAGGCGGTAAAATAAGGGGTTTTCCTGCTCGTCAGCTACTTAAGACACCAGTCAGTCCAAAACTGTTACCTTTGGCTTGTGTAATGAGATTATGCACTTTTACTGTTTGATCTTCATTTTTATTGTCTTGCATTAATGTTTTTTGAGGTATAATTAAAATATTGTATCTATAACAAAAACTCCCAACCCTGGTTGGGCATTAAAATCTTTATTCCATCTCTGGTAGCTTTGCCATACTGCAAAACAGCCCACACAGTAGCCTAGCCATTGTGTCATGGGCACTATTGAAAGGAAGGAAATGGGCCGACTGGATGCTGTTTGAATGATAACACACAGAAATAATCAGGGTTCAGTGTATCCCTCAGGCCTCTGTGAGGCTGTGCACTGC
Source organism: Triturus cristatus (assembly GCF_964204655.1). Lineage (NCBI taxonomy): Eukaryota > Metazoa > Chordata > Amphibia > Caudata > Salamandridae > Triturus > Triturus cristatus. The sequence continues at coordinate 1,404,695,415 of NC_140590.1, forward strand.
ACCATCTGCACCCAGGGAAGCAACGCCCCGCAGCCCACGCTAAATCTACCTCTTCTAAGCTAGTCCATAAGATCTCAATCAAAGCTTCTGGAGGGACAAGGAAGCAGGGCAGATTAACTTTATAATGTAAACAAGTTTTCCTTTGTATAATACAGAAGCTACAAAGGATCCAGAGCACTGCTGTGAGACAATAACTTACCTCCAAATTCGGTTTGTTCAACTTACCCCCAATGTTGGTTCAGTCAACTAACCCCCAATGCCGGTTTGGTCTTCTTCAGTCCCTACACTAACTTTGTGTGGTCAGTGGACCACTTTTAAATCAATGTGCATCATTCATTGTGCCACTACACATGGACTGCTCATCCTTTGGCACCGAGCTCTAAACACTCTCAAGCCCTGATCATCCCTTCTATCACAATAACTTGCACCAGGGGGACCTTCTCTGTCAAAATGGCCAATATATGGAACGCACTGATCGAACAGGAATAGTTTGCAACCACCTTGGGTTCCAGAGACGTTTAGATATCTGAAGCTGAGTCAACTCATAATTAAAAAGGGAGCTATTCTCACTTGGTATTGTATCTATTTTCACATTTTTGTCCATGCTCGTGCTTGTGAGAAATGATGCTGTCCCGCCATTTTTAGACAGTCTCCAAACCTTGCACTCCTCACCCAACATGCCACCATATTGACATATCTGCAATCAAAACCTTTTTACAACAGTGCAGTCCAAGAGGCAGATGCAAATTGGGGCACTTCATGACCCTTTTAGGGATAACAAACACTGTGTAAATAGTACAATACAATACATTACTTCCTCACCATTTCTATTGATAGTTTGTTGCTGAGACTGCAGGGATAGGCCATTGCCAATATGGGTGCTAAGAAATGTTGATTCAAAGATATTGTTCACACTGATGGATATCCAGGCTAACCATGACAATGGCAAGTCCTTACGTGTCACCAGCATGCAAGCAATGATGGATGAATAGGCCAGGCAGGTTCGTGGTGAGGCAAGGCGAGGTGGAGGAGAAGATGTGTGTGAGAGAGAGAGACAGAGAGCGAGAGAGACAGAGAGAGAGAGAGAATGTAATGCTGTACTTTCAAACACTCCTCCAACATCCATAACGTATTTCATCTGAATTGCACCCACACCTCCTCACACTTAATGAAACACAGATAACTGAACAGTTAACACCTTGGTCGAAATCTTCCTGAAATGGTATACAATTCTATTCAAAGAAGATCTGACTATCACTGCAGAATGCTATTGATTCAACAGTTATACATTCCCTTCAAAACCTGTATAGTCTGAGTTGTAAATTCTTTGAACAACTGGCCAAGAAATGTGTTACAGGCCCTGTTTCCTTTATCACCTGCACAGTTCTGTACAGTGCTCCTAAAATCAAATTAAACCTTTTCCTCCCTTCTGCTAAAGATACTAACACTTGTAGTGTTCATCTAGAAGTGCCGATTAACCACAGGCAAGAGTAACAACACACAAGGAAAGGCAAGGGAAACATTGGATTTTGACACTTGCGAATATTTTCATCTGTGAAATGGTACTCAACTCTCTTTTAGGATCTTTCGAACTTTAAAAAGAGGCACAAAAAGGCCCTGTTCAATATTCGATTTGATAATACTCTTCCCAAATCCGCCATGCCTGATCAGTTCTTTTTTTTAATATATATATATATATTTTTTTATTTTCAATTGCAGTGAATAAAAAAATACATAACAAATGAGACATTTGTACAAAATGTAGCAACCCCCCTCCCCCCTCCAAGGCTGAGAGAGAGCGGCGAGTGCCAAGTCTTTAAAAAACCTGTGATAGTATATTATGTAGGAACACAGGTATCGTTGTCCAAAGTACCAAGGTACCAAGGGGCATATCAACAAGGGCTTTATCTCTGCTTTTTTGGCTTTAAAAGCCAAAAAAGCAGAGATAAAACTAGCGCCCTATCAACAACAGGGTGCTAACACGCAAATTTGCATGTTAGCACCCTTTTACTCTACGCTTCCCCTTGCATCTCTAATGAGATGCAAAGGGGGCGTTCCAGAGTAAAATAATAGGAGAAATGTCGCTAAGCGACATTTCTCCTATTATCAAGAATGTCGCTAACCCTGTTAGAGACAAAAAAAGCAGCGCTAACCGCGGTTAACGCTGCTTTTTTACGTCTGCTAATTTTCAGACTTAGCCATGATATCCTATGGAAGGAGGATATCATGGCTAAATTTGCCTGTCCCTATCAACAAGGTAACGTGTGATTATCGCTGGGTTTCCAGCGATAATCTCACGTTAGCCTGTTAGCGTGTAGATTTTTATCGCTATTGAGATAAGCGTTGCTAATAGCACGCTATCTCAGCGATAAAAATTCACGCTAGCCGGCGATAATTATCCTCACGCTAAGAGCGCTGAGCGATAATTATCGCCGGTTGTTGTTGATATGCCCCTAAGGGGCATATCAACAAGGGCTTTATCTCTGCTTTTTTGGCTTTAAAAGCCAAAAAAGGAGAGATAAAACTAGCGCCCTATCAACAACAGGGTGCTAACATGCAAATTTGCATGTTAGCACCCTTTTACTCTACGCTTCCCCTTGCATCTCTAATGAGATGCAAAGGGGGCGTTCCAGAGTAAAATAATAGGAGAAATGTCGCTAAGCGACCTTTCTCCTATTATCAAGAATGTCGCTAACCCTGTTAGAGACAAAAAAAGCAGCGCTAACCGCGGTTAACGCTGCTTTTTTACATCTGGTATTTTTCTGACTTAGCCATGATATCCTATGGAAGGAGGATATCATGGCTAAGTTTGCCTGTCCCTATCAACAAGGTAACGTGAGATTATCGCTGGGTTTCCAGCGATAATCTCACGTTAGCCTGTTAGCGTGAGGATTTTTATCGCTATTGAGATAAGCGTTGCTAATAGCAGGCTATCTCAGCGATAAAAATTCACGCTAGCCGGCGATAATTATCCTAGCGCTAAGTGCGCTTAGAGATAATTATCGCCGGTTGTTGTTGATATGCCCCAATGTAACATACTACAGCAAACAGCTAGAGAGAAAGAGATAGATTGATCAATTTGATAAAAAACAGGAAATAAAGTGACCAGTGCAGCAGTACATCTTTAAGAGGAATAAAAACACCCCAACAGACTAGATATTATAGAATATTACTAGAAAACATAGCATAAAGTGACTGGAGCATAAGAAGGAGACTTGCGCACATTTAAAGAAAAGGATATTTCCTAATTTATCTCAGAAAAAAAGAACGAACCTTAAACACTATCCTCGCTTGCTTCAGGGGTTGATGAGTTAAGCCAACGAGAGAGAGGTTCCCAGATGATTAATCCTTTTCTTTTTGCTCGGTGTCCCTTTTTAGCGTATATTGCCTTTTCAAGCGGATACATTGAGCAGAACCGAACTAGCTAGTGCGTAAACAATGGGGGATTAGGGTCCAACCAGGCAAACGCGCTACACAGTCTGAGAATAGCCATGGCAATGAATATTAGGGGCCCTACGTTCTTCCTGTCTATCGAGTCTTGTGTGCCCAATAATATAGTGGAAGGTGTTAAAAGTACATTGTGAGATAACACCTGACCAAGGAAGCATTGAATTCTATTTAATAATGGTCCTAATTTGGCGCATGCAGTAAGCATATGGATTGACTCAGCCCCGAATTCAGCACAGCGAGGACAGTGAGTACGTTTCCCAGTCCCCCATTTCGCAATCCTAGAGGGAGTGAAATATAGAAAGAAACAGGTTTTGTAGAACTGTGCCTGAAGACTGGCAGACAGCAAATCACTTTGGGCGAACTTAAGCGCCAAACAGGAAACGTTGTTAGAAATGTTCAGTTTCTGTTGCCACTTGGTTGAAACTGTGGACAGGTCGTCGGGCATTAAGCTATTAAAAAAATTATAAATAATTCCAATGCGTGGAGGTGTAGCTCCGCAAAGTTTCTCGATCAATTCACAGTTAGCAAAACCAGAGGCCCCCCCTGTCTTCCGTAAAAAGAAGGATTTGAAGACCTTCAAAGGGCAAGACCTCTTCAGATGAACAAAGGTCCCCTAATTTCTTTACTCCTTTATCTATCCAGGTTTGGAATTATGATGGACCAAAGATATCCGGTAGATTAGAATTATTTTTAATAGAAGTATAAAAGTTCAATCTGCGATACCTAAATTCTTACGTACCCCTAAGAAAACTTTATAGACACCTAGAAGGGTCTTGAATTTGACTCTTCTGTAGTATCCAAATTCCAGCTGTCGCCACAAACAACCGCAAGCGTCGGGCCGAGCAGGAGTTTAAAAGATGAGGGGAGACCAACAATGGGAGTTGGGGGGGAGTCGTGCAACAGTATGGGACATGATTGTAAAACAGTAGCTCAGTAATATAGTTTTAGGTTGGGTAAAGCCCACCCCCCTCTTTCCTGGGGTAAAGACAAGAATTTAAATGCCCTTCTGGGTTGAGAGAATGCCCACACAAATTGAGAGAATAGCCTTTCGAAACTTAAAGTTGTTGACTTATTGAACTCCAAATGTATAGGCCTAAACAAATATAAAATTCTAGGGAAAAAAATCATTTTCAGGAAATTGCAACGCCCAACGATAGAGAGGTGTAAATTGTAAATTGCCACTCTTGAGGCTTGAGCCGGGAGTTGGAGTTGAGTTGGAGTTGAAGTGCTCGCTGCTTTGCTTGTGAGATTACCACTGTTTTATCTACGAAATCGATAGCAATTTTAAAGTGTATATTACTGTGTTTTTAATATTTTATTGGGGCCATTGGAAAACGGGGCTTTCAAGTGCTTTTACTTAGTTCAATCGTTTTAGTCTGTTTTAAACCCAGTGAGTAGTCATTAAACGGTGAGGTTACCTGTTAGCAGCTGGTTCCGGCGTGGCCGCCATCTAGGGTGTAGCGTGGGGATCAGTCTAGCATCTGTCTCCCATACGCTATATCTAGGGCGATGGCGCAAGCACGCAGCGGACGCGCGCAGCAGGCGAGCCGGCGGCACACCGAAGGCACGCCAAAGACAAGCCCGTCTGCGCCCGTCCGCGCCTGGCCCGTGCCTAGTGCCCAAACCCCTGTGTCACCGGTCACCTGCACTGGTGTCCGGATTTCCTACTCGAAAAGGGAACTCATGAGCATAAGGGGGACAGGGAGAAATCTTAACTGTGAGGTGTGGGCTTTTAATGCAGAGGTACCTCCACAATCTAGAACATGTTTTAATTGCAACTCCAGACTACCTGCTCTGCTATGCTTAGCACCCTACAAGGATACAGACTTTGAGCAAAGTCACCGAAGGGCCCAAGCACCGGCCTGCAAGTGCGCATTGTTAAATGCCAGATCCCTGATTAAACCAGACCCAAAAGTAAAAAACCTGGGAGTAATGGTAGACGATAAGCTGAATCTGGGGGCCCAAATTAATTCAGTCTCTTCGTCTACATCTTTCGTTCTGCGGACTGTGAAAAAAATTCTGCCTTTCCTGCCTACAGGAAGCCAGAAAACAGTGGTCTCTGCCTTGGTGATGTCAAAATTGGACTACTGTAATAGTCTCTATCTGAACATCCAGGAACGTTTTTTGAATAAACTACAGAGGCTGCAAAATGTAGCAGCCAGACTATTGACCGGGACCCCTAAATTTGCACCCATATCGAAACAAATTCAGAAACTGCACTGGCTTCCAGTCAGGAAAAGGATACTTTTAAAAACATTATGCACTGTTTTTAAGGCTCTCCATGCGACCGGACCCTCTAGAGATCTTCGCTCTCGGGGAGCGAAATTGGCCGCTATCCCCAAGGTAAAAAAAACTCTCTTGGGGAGGCAGAAGATTTGTTGTGGGGGCGGCTAAGGCCTGGAACGCCCTTCCGGCCCAGCTTAGAAACCTGACAGACCTGCTGTCCTTCAGAAGGGCATTAAAACATGGTTGTTCACCCTCTAAGGCATGTGCATTCTTTAATCCTGCTCTCTGTAACGTAGCTATTAAGATTGGTAACAGCGCCAGGACAACCTTAGGTAACCGTTGCGCTTTATAAGTTAATTTAACACAACATAACAAACATAACGTTAAGATGACTCAAGGCTTTCCTTGTCTCTAGGACAAGAGGATCCGTGTTCTGGCTAACTATCAGCTCAGTATCAGCCAAGATGTCAATACCTAAGTATTTAGCTTTGGCCACTACTCTTCCATCATTCCAGCCGACATTTTTGTTGGTTATAATTTGGGTTTTCCCTTTGTTTAGTTTATATCCAGATAAGGAACCGAATAAATGAGCCTCAGCCTCAATTTCTGGGATGGCTTTCTCTGGATCCGGCGTGACCAGAGCCAAATCATCGGCATAGGCCATGATTTTGGTTTCTAGGCCGAATCTGCTCACTGCTGATATAGCCTGGTTTCCTTCGAGTTTTTTGGTGAGCGGGTCACTATATATAGCGAAAAGTAGTTGGGAACTGGGACTACCTTGTCGGGTCCCCCACGTGATTTTTATTTGTTCAGTCAATCCCTCGTTGATAGATACCCTGGCCATGGGAGTAAGACAGGGCCGGACTGGGACCCAAGATATAATGCCTAGATGGCCTGAATGGCTTTAGGCCCAACGTTACATTCTTTGCATGACGCCCCAGAGAAAGTTCCAGGAGACCCGATCAAATGCTTTTTCGGCATCTAAGAATATTGCAGCCATCGGGTCTCCTGAAACCTGTGCGGCGTCGAGCAGAGTGATGACCCTCCGAATGTGCTCTGTGGTGCCCTTAGCGGGAATAAATCCATGCTGCCACCTAGATACGAGACCTTCAATTCTGTCCGAAAGTCGTGTGGCAAAAATTTTGGAATAAACTTTTGAATCACCGTTAATAAGGGTGATTGGGCGGTGCAAGCCCATTTCAATTGGCAGTTTATCTTTTTTAAGGAAAACAATACTTTTGGCAATAGACCAAGATTGAGGAGGAGTAGCACCCTGGAAGATTTGTGTCACTACAGCATTAAAAATGTCTTTAATTTGGGAGAGGAAAACCTTGTAAAATTCGTCTGGGATACTGTCGGGTCCGGCAGCTTTCCCGTCTGGTAAGCTGGTCAAAGCCCTAACAATTTCCTCTCATGAGGGAGCGATTTCAAGTTGCTCCCACTCTTCTCTGCTAAGGGATGACAGCACAATTGAGTCCAAATAATTGTTGAGGTCAGGTTGCCCATCCAATTGGGATGCCACCGCTTCCTCCGAATATAAACCCTGAAAAAATTCGCAGAAGACTGTAAGTATTTCATCTGGGTTGCTGGTTATAGCATCTGCAGGTGTCTTAATTTTTTTTATTTCGTTAGCGGTGGTCTGTTGTCTGGTTCTCATTAGCAACTGATGGCCAATCTTTTTGCTACACTCGTATGTTTTTTCTCATGCAGCAGCCCACTTGGAGGCAGTTTTCTCGGCCAATGCTGAGCATATCTCAGCCCTGGCAGCAGCCACAGCCAATTGTGCCGGATCAACTTTACCCTTGGACTGAACTACCGAAATAAGATTTTTCTCGGTTTTAGCTAATTTAGCTTGTAATTCTATCAACTCTGCCTTCTCCTGCTTGTTTTTCTTTAGTGAGAATTGTAAGGTTTCACCCCGAACACAGGCTTTTAACATGTCCCAAACTACCATCACGAGGGCTGAGCCTAGATTGTTATCAAGGAAGGTCTTTCTCCATTGTTTCATGTGGGTCTGGTAACCCTCATCCAGCAAAAGTGCTCTTTCAAAACTCCAGGATGAGATTTCCTTACGTGTAATCAACCCCAGAATGTTGAGGCTTAAGGGGTTATGGTCAGATAGAATACGGGGAAGCAGGTCAATTTCGCTATAGTGAATTAAAGAAGAAGAAACCTAAAAAAATCCAGGCGTGCGAAGGATTTATGGGGTGCAGAAAAAAATGTGTATCCAGGCAGAGTTGGATGTAGGTGAGACCAGGCATCCACAAGCCCATGAATATGTAAAAGATTTTTAAGTGCTTGAAGCACTTTGGGTTTACGGGTGGTCTGGTGGCATTGAGATCTTGACCCCCAGTTACAGGGTAAATTAATATTAAGGTCCCTGCATATAATAACAGGAAGGGGCCAATGCGCCAATTCTGCCGAGACCCGGTCTATCACGCTAGGGTCATCCAAGACACTCCCATATATAGAACACAGGGTGAAGGAGAAGGCAGGGGTTATACGACATTCTATAAACATCCATTTTCCTTGGGGGTCAGATTTAACTCGAGTAGACTGAGGTAGATAATTATAGCATGCTAGAATGGCAACACCCCTCATACGAGTCACTTGTGTTGTACCCCCAATAACTTTATATCCTAAGTAATTTAGGAGATGCATCTAAGAGCCTTCTATATGTGTCTCTTGGAGGCAAACTATGTTGGCCCCCAGCAGCCGTAAGCTCTGAGCTACCTTCTGCCTTTTTTGAATATCATTCAACCTGCAAATATTAAAAGATAGGATTTTAAGATTTGTTGTGTTCATCAAGGTTTTAAAGAAGATTCCCCACATTAAAGAACACTGTGAATGAATGTGCATAAAATATATGCAATATGTGTGGAAAATCTCTATTAAGCCCAATAAGCCCATAAACCAAATAACCCATATGAATAAAACACATCAGAAAACACAAAAGCCCACCCACAATGAGAGATTGAGATACATGTATCAAGCTGTAAGACACTCTATATGTACTTTTGGTATAAGATTGCACATAAAAGTTAAGCATTAGGCACATTGAAAAAGCAAGAACAACTGTTTTAAACTCAGCCTTCCCCCCCCTGAGCACCCCCCTCCCAGCCTGGCCCTAACCCCCGAACTCCCCTGCCCACCCCACCCCCAAAAATGAGCATTCAGGAATACCCTGAATGATGGAGCCTGTTGTAACACCCTGCCACCCTTCCCTTGCCCAGTAAAATACTTCCAGGTTTTGGTATGCGGCATGTATTAAATCATCAGAAGGATAGGAGAAAAAATCTAAATAAAAAACAGGGAAGAAAAAAGAAAAAAGGGAGCGGAAGAGAGAGAGAAAGAAAAAAAGGGTCTTTTTTGTTCAATTGACTCTTTGCTAAGAGTAGACTAGATACATTTCTTAAGGCTATCTTATCATTAGGATAAGAGACAATTAGCTCTAATCATCCTAATGCAAAATTAATGTTAATTTGGCACTTTTTTAGCCTTAATTTCAGTGAGAAACTCTTGGCCTTGATTTCTGAAATAAAAATTCATGAAGTGCCGTTCAGGATGGCCTTCAATTTGGCAGGATTCATAAGAAAGACCTGTGCTTCCAGCTGCTGAAATGGGGCAATTAATTGGCGAAGGTGCCATCTTCGCTCCACAGTGATGTGACAGAAGTCTGGTTTGGCGAAGAGGGATACCCCCTCAAAGGATTTCTGAGAGTACTGTCTGGCTCGATCAAAAATTAGCTACCTTAATAAGAAGTTCCCAAAAAAAGACAGGAAGGCTCGTGGCTTTATGAATTCGTTAGTGCTGCCAGACTGTTTCTTTAGTATAAAGGGGAAGCGATGGACTCGTTGGATATCATGTTCCCAACACCACTCAGTCTGTTCGGGAAAGGCCCCCCTCAGGAGTTTCATGATATAGTGCCGAGGGTCTTCCCCTTCGACTCCTTCGGGAATCCCAAGAAGGCGGAGGTTGTTTCGGCATTGCCTGTTTTCCTATTCTTCCAGCATCCATAGGACGTCTGACATGCGATCGCCCTGGGAAGTATATTGGTTTTTGAGCAGCACAACATCTGATTCAAGGCTTTCAGTTCATCCTTCTACCATTGTTACTGTTTTGCAGATGTGAAAACAAGTTTTGTTGAGTTTTCGAATACTCCCTTGAAGTTTTTTAGCAGCACATTTAGCCTGTTGGCTGTCTACCCGGGCTTCCTCCTGAAATTGCTTAATTGAAGCCAAAATAGTGGCCAAAGAGGGCTCATCAAACTGGGCTCGCGAGACGCAGGTCGTTTTAGTGGGTTTGTCATTATGGGAAAAAGAAAGTTGAGACCCAGAGTAGTCCCATTTAAGATGATCTTTCTTGTCTTGCTTCTTCCCTCTGCTTTTTGCCCCCTGACATTTCTGTTTTCAAACTGTTTTTTTCCCTTTGGAGACGTTGCTAAGGTTGGATTCAGAAAAGTCACTGTCGCTGGAAGAGGAAGAGCTCGCTTCGGCCGGAGAGTTTGAACCATCTGAGACCGAGAAAAAATGCTCCCCCATGGAGTCTGGGGAACCTGGATTTAGTAACCATTGTGTGCTGATATTTTTTAAGTCAAAGGCATCAGTGGGCGAGGGGCACCAGATATCGTGATTCTGGGGAGCACTTCTAGTTGGATTCAGGCTAGCGCCAGCGCCGGTCAGAAGATCAGTCTCCGCGAAGGGAGCTGAAACTTCCATATTAATATTGGAGATAGTTTTATCTGCTATCGAAGACCCTTGATTTTGAACTATCTGGCCAGATTCTAACTCGAGTATGCCAGTTAGCGGGAAAGGAGGAGTAGGCTGCGATTCTGGTTGTGTGTCAGGGAGCTTGATCGGACTGGCCAAGGCTAATTTTGTCGAGTCACTTTTTTATTAGAATTATTTGTGGGTCTTATCCCGCTACCAGGACCCATCCCCGCAGTGGAAAACAATTTTGCGACTGAAGGTTGTGAGGAACTTACATCTTTTGGAGACCCCCCACCAGTAAGTTTTTTGACTTTGTTTAGGGCCCAAGGTCTCTTGCTTGTTTTTGGGGGTAGGTTCTGCTTCCAGAGGGATGGGCGCTGCATTTGGAGGACCAGAGCTGGAATTGGCTGCTATTTTACCTTTTGCCCACCGGACCCCGCAAGAAGTCATGCCCCACTCACCAGTAAAAGAGTCAAGGTTGGCAGTTGGCGTTCTTAAGTCCCGTGAGTTTCTTAGGGGACAGCACCGAGCCACCAAAGAAAGCAACCAAGCAAAAAAAAGATCAAACAGGAGACCGGGACCACTCCAGCTGTTCCAGCTGCTCCGGCGCTCCATGAGAACAAGCAGCACAATCTGAGCTCCGGGTTTTAAGGAAAGTGCCCAACTTTTAGAAGATTTACTTCCCGGTCTGCATCCCAGAGTTGTCAGGTTTCTCTGCGTTCTCAGGAATATCCGAGGTCGCGGCGCAACGCTTGCGGTGCTCGTGGTGATTCTAGTTGTTGCGGGGGGAATCTGCAGAAGCATCAGGAATGGCAATCTGACATTGACTGTTCCTTGCACAACAGGATCTCGAGGTCAAGCCGCCTAGCCGAAGGCCGAGTGACCTCGTGGCGCGGGTGGCCGTGAGGCAGGGAATCACATAGGCACCATCTTGCTCCACCCATGCCTGATGAGTTCAATGTAGACATTTTTCTAAAAGTACCTTTGAAACCCTTTTCCTTGGTAAAATATCTCAACAAAAAACAGCTCCTTTTGACTTTCCTTACTCAGCCTTATCAACATCTACCACTCTGTTTGATATTTTGGAATATCTCTACCAAGCAATAGTCACCACTTGGGCCACGGTAGCTACCCTGTTAAAAAAGGGATCACCCACAATTTTCTATCTAGCTTGAAACAAAGACCCTGATTTAGACTTTGGCAGAGAGAGTACTCTGTCGCAACAGCGACAAGGTACCCTCTATGCCAAAGCGAAGCTACACCCTCCTCATTTAGAGTCAGGCGGAACTTCAGTATGTAGAGTACTCCATCTTTGCCGCCAACATTCACCTTCGATGGCCTGACAAAGTACAGTCCATCAGAGGTTTGGCCATGTGTAAGCCTGCCCTATTTAGATTTGGTGAACACATGGTTTTCACTGTCTGTCACCACCAGGTAATATCTGGCAGTAAGGGCAGTGAAAACAGCAAAATGACTGCCATGCCATGGGGTCATTGTTTTTTATTTTCAAAAACAAAATCCTGCTTTTGGATTTTGTTTTTGAAAATAAACAAAATGTTGAAAGTTTGATGTTGACAGAGCCATCTGTTAAACTTTCAACTCATTTACAGGAACCGCTGTGACAGCAGTTATTGGAAATGCAAAAATGTCCGCTGGGCCAGCTGACATCTCTACATTTGGTAGGTGGAGTACCCTTTCTATTGCTGGAGTAAAGTACTCTGCCATGGTGACTGTACATACTCGTTCCCTAAAGTTCATTAGGGTAGAACTGTCCTCTACCAGTGACCTAGGCCAAGTCTGTGCATTGATTCTCCCAAGTCATTCCACTTATTTTGACAATTCTAGCCACAATATCCTTATCATGTAGTTGGGGAGTGTTAGAATTGGGGGTCTCTAGTTGGCAGTGGCTTGCTCTCTGTCCTAGAAAGGACCCTTCCTTCTAGTCAGGATAAGGGAGTTACACACTCGAGATAACCCCTGCTGACCCCTTTGGTAACTTCACACGAGGAGACAAGCTTATCCCCAAGGCAATGTGCAAAGTATTTGTACCCAAACACACAGTAACACAGTGAAAACACCACAAATGGGCACCACATCAGTTTAGAAAAATAAAGCATCTTTATCTAAACCAAACAAGACCAAAACAACAAAAATCCAACATACATATTTCAAAATATCACTTTTTAAAGGTTTCAAGCAATTCTGTCCATAGAAATCTATGGATGCATGATTTTACACATTGTACCTTCAGATGCATCAAAATTCACAAGGCCAAACAGCCGCAGAAAAGGGAAGCATAGAAAAACACAGCAATGCGTTGGTTCCTCAGTCCTCGAGGAGGCGGTGCGACAGGTCTGCTGCACGCAGGAGAAGTGTTGTGCTGTATCCGGACTGTAAGGGGAAGTGATGCTGCAATTCCAAGATGATTCTGGTCTACAGGTGATGCATCAAAAAACGTGGAGTACAGGTGCAATGCATGAAAATCTGGACCCGCTGCAGGTTGATGCGGTACCAGCAAAACAGACACTGCGTTCATTCCTTCAGTCGTGGTCCCATGATGCATCAATTCTTTCAGCAGCACAGCAGGAACTGCCTCAGAGTTGGTGTTATCATCTCAGACTTCTGAGGTTGGTGCACTGGACTCGGCATGTGGCAGATATTTCAGCCGCTGACAGGCGTTGCGTCAATTCTTCGGCTGCATGGCGGCAGTGCAAGGAACTTCTTCCTGTACGGTGGTGCTGCGTCTGAAAAACAAGTGCTGGAAGGGATATGCTTCACCTTTTTTTTTTGTTCTTTGCAGCATGAACAAACTTCAGGGGCCCGGAACTTGAGTTGGCACCACATGACAGGTCAGAACTCACAGCAACAGAGTTCAAGGATGCTGCAGGTGAAGCCGTTGAGCCCCTGAGACTTCAGAACAGGAGATCTTCTTTAAGCAGGATACCACAGCAGGGCAAAAGTTTCAGTCCTTTCCTCTGCCCACAGACAGAAGCAGCAACTGCAGGCCAACCTAACAAAGCAACACACAGTGATGGGGTACACCTACTGGCAGTTCTTCAGTTCCAGAAGTGAGCTAAGGTTCTGGGGGTTCAGGTCCAATACTTATACTCCATTTTCTCTTTGTAGTCTTTGTTTCCAGAGTCTCCGAGCTCAGAAAAAACAGTTTTGTCCTTCCTGATCCAGCTTCACTACAGGAGGTGGAGACAGCATTGTACAGAGCAGACAAAACCTATTCATTTGCTAGTGAACATTCCTCCTACCGCTCTAAATGCAGAAAGGTCTATTCAGCCTAGCTATCAGTACCCAAGAAAGGCAGGACACACCTCAACCCCCTATTTGTGACTGTCTAGAGTGATTGCACATCCCCAGCTCCTGTTACTCCAAAACCAGACTGTGAATATACAAACAAGCAGAGGTACACAGGATGGTTAAACAAGTCAATGCCTACTTTCTAAAAGTGGCATTTTCAAAAACACAACTTACAAACTACCTTTACTAACAGGTGGGTTAATACTTCTGAGTTCAGAGAGCCTAAACTCTAACACTCCAGCTGTTCCCAACTGAAAGTTACACATATAAAATTTTACAAGCCAGCTCCAATGATAGCCTATGGGAGAGTTAGTCCTTGCAATAGTGAAAAACGAAATGCACAGTATTTCACTATCAGGATATGTAACACACAACGGTACATGTCCTATCTTTCACATACCCTGCACCCTGTCCATGGGGGTACCCTGGGCCTACCTTAGGGGTAACTAACATGTAGTAAAAGGGAAGGGTTAGGCCTGGCAATTAAAACTGTGTGCAGACACTGCATTGGCAGGTCTCAGTCACATTTGAAAAATACTACTTGTGATGGTGGCACAACCATTGCTGTAGGTCCACTAGTAGCATTTGAGTTACAGGCCCTAACACCCTCAGTGTACATTACTAGAGACTTACCAGCAAATCAAATATGCAAATCATGGATAACCAATACAAATTACAATTTATAAAGGCAGTACTTGCACTTTAATGCTGATCAGCAGGGGAAAAGTGCCCAAAGCATCCAAGCCAGCGAAAACGAAATCCAGCACACATTAAAAAATTAAGCATGTAGAGGCAAAAAGTCAGGGGAAACCACAACAAGGATGACAAGTCTAACAGAGAACTCCTATGGAATTGAAAGGATAACACGAAAGTGATTCAGGGCCAGAGGTACGACCATTTTTGCATGCGCAAACGGGTTTGCGCACCTGTTTGCGCATGCAAAAACAGCATGGGAAATGTACAAACCCTATTTTGCGAGTCGCAATTTTTTTCAACTCGCAATTTAGGGATTTGCAACTCGATATTAGGAAGGGGCATTCCCTTCCTAACAGAGAGCTCAACCCAATGTAAGAATGTCTTGTGTCCTCAATTGTGGGCGCAAAACACTGGCAAATTACCACCCTCTTTAAGAGGGTGGTAATGGGCTCACAGAATTATTTTAAGGGCAGGCAGTGGTCCCAGGAACCACTGTCTGCCCTTAAAAAATGAAAAGAAAACGTTTCATTCTTTTCTTTTTTAAATGCAGCCTGTGTTCCTTTAAGGAAAACGGGCTTCATTTAAAAAAAAAAACTCCTTTATTTAAAAGCAGTCCCATTCATGGTGGTCTGCTGAGCCCAGCAGTCCACCATACCTGGGAGGGCCTGCCATTCCCAATGGGGTCGCAAATTGCGAGAGGCTCATTAATATTCATGAGCCTCTCTATTTTCTATCCCTTTGGGAATCGCTAACAGTGTGTTACACACTGTTGTACATCCTAAATAGCGCCTCGCAAATTGCGAGTCGCAAAAGACTCGCAATTTGCAAGGTGCTATTTTGGCCGCCCTACATCTGGGCCTCAGTCCTTACCTATCAAATCATACCCTGTAGGTAAACATTGGCCCCTTCTTCACTGAAACAATTGAGTGACATATAGGATGGCCCAAGGATCCTCAATTTCTTGTCACCTTGCTCCTCTTATAACAATCTTCAACGGCCACAGAATCAGCCACAACCATAAGAATTTTCAGCAATAAATTGTTGTACATAAATATCTGGGAAACCACTGTACTGTCAACCACTGCCTCTCTCACGTTCAACGATGAGTGAGTTATGCATGCTCTTCCTCAATGGAACAAGCCTGTTGAGTACCAGGGGGTACGTTCTGGTATGCCTATTTCATTGTCCCACATGCTCATCTAGTAAAAAACAATGTGATCAATACTGTGTTTTACCAACTTGTGCACCTTCATTTGGGTCTACCTGATACTGCTAACACAGGACAAAATTGCTGTCATCCTGTACTTGCCCTTCTGACCACCAAAAACTGCAATGGAATCTATGGGAGTTTCCCCAGCAAAACAAGGAACAAACTTCGAAGAGCATAAAACATTGCTGCATGCCTCGTTCTTGGCTAATGGTGAAAATGTTTACATCACATCTGCACTGATGTCACTCTGTTTTCTGGTTGAAAAGTAGAGAGTCAAATTCAATTTGGCCTCCAAGTGGCAATGTACTGGCCAGCTCAGTGCTTAATCTTTAAGTAAAAAGAAAGCACTTTAATAACAGAGTAGAACTAAATTCTACACAATTCAATGAAATTGACTTACAAGATTGAAAACTAAGCTGCATTAAATAATGATGCACTACACCTTCTCTTCCTGGTATCCTCCACCTATCCCTCTTCTTATTGCTGTGGTTAAGATCCAGTATCTACATTCCCAACAAACAATGGGTTTTAGGCCAGATTGAATACAGGTGCAGATGAGTCAATTACTCTCACAAGTCAAATGTGCAACTTAGTTCAATGTCTCGAACACCTTCAGCAAAAATGTATTACAGTGCATGGGAGACTCACCTGCTTGTATATGATCTTTTGTCACCTGTTCAGACTGCTGGTGATTGGAGCAGTTTAGGCTGTGAATCATATGTGGTCGAGGGTACTTCTCTCGTGACAATGGCTCCTCTCCTGCAGGGTCCTTGCTGGCAGCAGTGCTCAGGGATGAAGTTAGAATGGGTGATTGGCGAGGCAGATCAGCCTGGCAGCACTTGACTTTGGCTACACTAGTTTCAGACAGATGTTCTGGTGTGTCAGTTTCAGCCTGCAGGCCAAATCCATTTTAGTGGTGTCTTTCTAGCAGTTGCAGCCTCTTGATTGACAAGGGCTTGCTGTTTTGGTGGAGACCAGGCTTTCACTCACACTGTTTGCAGCAGCAGCACCAGTCTTTCAGCCCACAGCAATCTGCAGAGTGACTTGATGGAAATTGACATATCAACTGGTGGGACCCCCTAATGACACCAAAGACTCCTAGCTTCCCACTCTGTGGAAAGGGAGCTTTCTCTGGGTGCTCGTCAAGCTGGGAACAGCTGGGATTTTCCTCTTGGACAGCCTCTCCTCCTGAAGGGCCAGACACATCTCTTCCCTCTCTCCATTGTCAGGTAGGCTTCATGGCTCTTCTGGCAGGCCCTCTGCTCCTCCTACAGAAAGTGCAGACCTCAGGTGAGGACTGGTGTCAGTTTACCTAAAAGCCCGTTACACAGCACCTCTTCGAGTACTCTGTGGAGTACTCCCTTCCTTGGTAAAGAAGAACTTGTATCGAAACAAAGGGAGTGGGGGTTTGAATTCTATCATATATACATTTCTAGACAGTGGGCGTGGATTCACTGCTTAAGGTATCAGAACCTGTTTGGGTTAATTCTCTTTCAAATGTCACTCCAAGGCTACTCCCCAGACACCTCCTTTGTGCAAAATTGTCTTTCACAGAATGTAGCAGCTGGACTGGCTTCAAGAAGGAGTATCCAAAACTTGGGCGCAATGAATTATGAGATGTCTGCACCTGTCTGCAATCAGTTTTTCTGAAGCAGTAACCAGGGACAGACAAAAAAGCAGGCCCTGTCTAGAAATTCCCTCACCGTGAAAGAACGAAACTGCATCATTAGCCACACTGCTACCATCTACCAAATGGCAGTGCTCAGAAAGTGTCTCTATCCTCCCTCACTTTAGTGTCTGGGCCTCCACACTCCAGTTACTGGAATGCAGACTATACACATCTCTAGGCAAGCTGTCCTCATCCTCCGTCTTGTGTCTTTCAAAAATCAAGGGCCTCCAGAATGGATCCCACTGGCCCCTGTACTTAGACTCATGCAACACACAGAGTACTACAACCAAACATGTGCTACACACTTACTGCACATACACACATCCTACAAGCATATGGGGTGTCAGCACAAGGTTATGGGTGACACAAAATGGCAGACCTTTCCAGCCGAGGAGCAGGCAGACGAGCTTCTACTTAACAGAGAGAAAAGGGTCAGGTCACAATGTAGATTCAAAAAATACGGTCGGCTCTGACTACCACTTTACATGATGCACCAAGGATATGGGCACTAGTCTAATGCCTAATGTGAAGGCACACTTGCTGAATTCCTCTGGGTCAAAGAACAAGTTCTGGACCTCACATTATCAGAGACAGTCACAGACATCTGCATACATGTTAGATTATTATCAGACCAGGAAAAAACTAAAGGACAGGACACCAAATTCACCTGCTGTAGGGCACTCCAGGCATGCTTGGAACATACCCATCCCAACGAATATCCCTATTATTGCCTCACTACCGAGAGAAGTATTTTATCACTATAAGGCTTCTGTCAGCTGATACTACATTTTCCATCCCTTATCACTGCTCCAGGAGTATACCAAGGCAGCAGTTTGGCTGCACTAACATAAAGCAAAAAGTATAAAATGAAATAAATTAGCATACATTAATGCAGCAGCATTTCAATGATGCATGTTCTAAAAAAGACTGAGGGGCTCATATAAGGTTTGGGGCATCAGAGGAAGGGCATTGGAGGAATGACCTCCAACACCTCCACCTGCCAGTTGTGTGGATTGGCGCTGGTGTATTGGTCTATCGAAAGGGTAGCTCCAGACAAGGCAGATAACACTCAATGAAAACATAGTGCCAGCTGAATTGCCATTTAATAGAACGATTGTGATCTAGACGGCATGTGTTCATTCTGCAACGAAACCCCCCCAAAGCGAGGAGTTGGCTATAGAAAATGTAAAGTCCTTGCGTGTGGGAGACAATAATTTTTTTGCCCAGAGCAAAAATGATGTTTGCGCAAGTCAAAGAGAGGAAACGACATGGTAGATATAGCATCACAACCCATTCCGTTAATAGAGGAGGCCTTATGGCACCATGTCCTTTGCCATTACACTGTAGTTGCTCCACTGCAAGGGTTTGTCCAGTGATAGAGCTGTTTTTAGTTTTTCTGTCAGGGAAACTGCGATCCGACCACCTCGAAATGTGGTAGATGGAGGAAAATGTTTGGTGGATGAATCATCTGCTAATTTCAGGCAGGTGCTTTGTTACTGTCAACTTCTAAATAAGGCTCATATTGTATTCTTTCATAAATCATCTAGACTCATTTCAGTAGGGATGTACAGAACACTCGCATTCCTTGCTTAACCTGTTTATGTAATTGTTAGGAATTGGGTATCTAGTTGGTAGAGGTATATGCCCTGTCCAAGCAGGAACCACAATCCTAGTGAGGGTAAATCAAATATACACCCTAAATTAACCTATGCTCTAGCAGCTTGGCACAGATCAATCAGGCTTCATGGAAGAGTGAATGTGTATACATTTGTGCAACACTTCAATCAGTATAAGAGTGAAAATACCACACAAAAAGATACCAGACCTGGTTAGAAAAATAGAACTTAATTTAATGAACAAAACAAGCACAAAATGACAAAAGTCTATTATATAACGGGACTTATGATTTTTTGAAGATTAAACTAAAATGCAGTGCTTAAAAGCATAAAGCGCCATTGGGGGCTATCTAGTCACACTAGACTGGGTAAAATCCAAAGGTTCAGGCCGACCATGATGGAGTGCAGGTTGGATACAGGGACCACCCTTGGGCAGTTGAAAAAGTACCTTGGTTTGATGTTGAGTCAATGTTGAGGAAAAGATGTGAGGAACAAAGGATACGATGTGTCAGTTTCGATCATTTAGGAGGTAGGCGATGTATCTACTCTGACCCACGCAAAGTCGGAGATGCATCAGAAATGGAGGCATTGGGCAGTGCTGTCGGCAATGTGATGTCCTCATTCCTCACAGCACTGGCGATGGATTGGCCTCGATGGAGAGTCAAAGCACTCAATCATCGCAGCAGTGGCAATGCATCATCTTCGAAGCTCAGTGGTGCAATGTCATCGAAGGAGATGCGCCAGTTGCGAACCATGCAATGGCATCAATGTGTGCGTTTATGCTGGAGCAGCACTTCATACTCACTTTCAAGGGCCCAGGACTGGATTGGCACCTCTTGGCTGGGCAAGACTCACAGATGGCAGATTTCAAGTGCTGTAGCAATTAAGTTGGAATCTATTTTATGTCCCTGAGACTTCAATCAGGAGGCAAGCCAGCAAGCCCTTGGAGTCACATTGGTTCTGGGTTGGAGAGATGCAGGTCCAGTACTTCTCACTTCCAGGCAAGAGGGCAGCAGGTAGTAGGTCAACACCAAGGAGCAGGACTCCAGCAGAATAGCAGTCCAGAAGAGTGGCAGTCCTTGTAGCAGCACGGCAGTACTTCTTGGCAGAGTATCCACAGATCCAGAAGTGCACAGAGTTGGTGGTGTCTGAGGTCCTGTACTTATACCCAGTTGTGCCCTTAAAGAGGGGAAGACTTCAAAAAAAGGCCTTTGAAGTACACAGGGTCCCTGCCCTTATTGCCCTGGCTCCAGACTCACTACAGGGGAGTATGCAGCCCTTTTTATGGGGACAGGACACAGCCTATTCAGACGTTAGTATCAGCTCTTCCCTCCCATCCTGCCCAAGATGGTCCATCAGGATGTGTACGGTCCATCAAGTCACACCTAAGCTCCCTTTGGGTGTGGTTGTCCAGAATCAATGCACAAAGCCCAGCTGACATCCACCCAGACATGTATTTAGAGACAAGTAGAAGGCATCAAATGACTAAAAAAGTGGCATTTTCAGAAATACAGTTTAAGATCTAACTTCACCATCTGCTGGAATTTTAAATTGTGATTCCAGAGGCACCAACTAGGATATCCCGTCTCTCCCTAATTGAAAATTATACTTATTAAAATATAATAAGGTAATTCCAATGTTAACCTATGGAAGAGATAGGCCTTGTAGTAGTGAAAAATGAATATAAGAATTTGTCAGTACTAGGACATGTAAAACATAAAAGTACATGTCCTACTTTTTAGATACACCCTGCCCTTGGGCTGGCCAGGGCCAACCTTGGGGTGTCTTATATCTATTTAAAAGGAAGGTTTGGGCCGGGCAATAGGGTTAACTTGCCACTTTGACATGGCAGTTTAACACTGCACACAGGCTCTGCTATTGCAGGCCTGAGGCATGTTTAAAAGGCTACTGAAGTGGGTGGCACAAACTGTGCTGCAGATCCACTAGTAGTATTTAGTTTACAGGCCCATGGCACATGTAGTGCACTTTACTAGAAACTTATAAGTATATAAAATATGCCAATTGTGGATAAGCCAATGTTACCACGTTTAAAGCAGAGAATACATGCACTTTAGCACTGGTTACCAGTGGCAAAGTTCAAAGGGTCCTAAGGCCAGCAAAAAAGAAGTCAGCAAAACAGGAGGTCTGAAGGAGAAAAGCAAGGGGAAACCACTCCAAGGATGTCAGGTCTAACAGTAATGCTACTATGGCACTTTGTAGCGTTGGAAGTTACCAGTTGACTATGTCAGTGGTTGGGTGGAATACACAGAGGGTTGAGTCACTCTTGATTTCATATCTTCAAAGTAATATAGATTAAAGTGAGTGAACCATATAAATCTCCACTATTTAGTGCAGGAAATCAGACCTTTACCCAATGTTCTCAGACATCATGTCATTATTTCCTCTGTAGCATGCAAATAGTGGCAACTTTAAAACATGGGATAGTTATATCCCTGCCCGTTTCTCTTAAAGAGCTGTAGCTTCTGCTTCTTTAGGCATAGTGGTTTGCATGACTGACTGATAAATGGTGCTCCTAGAGATGGATGATTGCTTTAGGAAGTAATTACCCTCAGGGTACAAACTCACAAATCCAATGAAGAAGACCTATCTAAGCATATTCATCCAAGACAGTAGACATGACATAGAGCATATGACGGTCTATTGACAATTCTTTGCCATGTTAGGTCCAGTCAAATGTAAACCTGAGCTCAACCTGTGTTAGTCATGGCACATGGAAGACAGGCTTAACTTAGGGAAAATGTGTAAATCCTTTACCAGAGCAGTTAAAAAAGTTGAAAACACAACACAATAAAAATCTAATTTAATTTTATTATAATATAGTAACACGTAATGAACAAAATGGCACCAAAATTTAAATATTTAATAAGGGGAACTAGAGATTGTGATTTCTTAAAGATTTAAGTGAAAATAGCGGTAAGAAGCAGAAAGTAGTAATGGTAGTCAATGGTCGTAGTAGACCAGGACACGGATGCGATTTGAGATGGGTACACCAAGTAGATTGGCCCTGCAAAGGCCTAAAAGTAGAGAAGGTTGAAAAAGTTGCTAAGCCCCAATCTGGAAAAGGACTTAGTGATTTATTGGAGGAAACACTCTGTTCCAGGTGGGACAAACCTGAAATTCAGACCTACTCCATGGAACTGCTGGTTGAATACTTTCCATGCTCAATCCCCTTGAAGCTCTGGAATTCCAGAGCAGACGTTTTGCAAAGCGTTTCTAAACTTCTCTTGGTGCCCACCAAGCGCAGGGCTCGGCATCCAAGGCCTCATACCTCATACGGAGAACTTAAAGACTCTCAGGGTGGCAGGTATAGGGCAACAGCAAAGTCCAGTCCAGGTCCAGTTGTCAGTGATCAGCTGGGATTCCTCACAGGAATACTCTCTTCAATTTTTGTATGTTTCTGGGGCTACCCAGGAAATTAGCCTTATGTTCCTTGGGGATTTTGCTGTCCTCAGATTCCAAGTGGAATGAGGTCCAACCTCTTCAGAGCCTTCTGACAGGTGACTGATGCCAAGTGCAGCAGATCAGTCTAGAAGGGGTCACCACTGTGAGTGGGGACAACCTAAGACACTCCTAGTTATTTTCTGACTAATGGTGTAAAGTTTCCAAGGCCCTGCCCTACATTCTTTTGCAGTAATTCCGGTTTGCTTTACTGCAAACAGGCCCATAATGCAAGGATCAGAGCAAATCCAAAATGGGGAAAATCTTCCACCACACTTGGGTTCTGAGGCTGTGAGTGTGATTGAGGTGTGTACTAGGTATCCCAAGTGTCCTCCCACATCCATCTTCTCATCTAACAGTAAAATGCAGTTTGAAGCAGGCACAATATCCATAAGAAACACAGAGAAGGTACTCTGGTAGGACAAAACCAGGGTCCTTCAGCAACCAGACAGGTGAAACACAAGAATAGACCCTGCATCCTGTTTGCTCCATGTGAAAGGCACAGAACTTTACAGCTGAAATTTACTAAGATTTTGGGTTGGGCCACTTTTTGGTGTAGCCTTGAATTACCTTGCATCAGGTCAGTGTTACATTGGTGGAGCATGGGCCTTTCACCCATGTATTTTGACATAAATCCATATGTACTATGAATTGTCAACGTGGGTTTGAGTCAAAATAGTGTGCCTACCAAAGGTTGGCATCTCCTTATTTTCTTTCCTTCTGCATTTTGTAGCGCACTAACATACACACATACATGCAATGAGAACTTACCACAAAGGATAGTTTTGTGCAGGAAGGTATGCCTTCCTGCACAAAACGTATCCTGACTACAATGCTGGTGCCTTTGCAACATGATGCAAGGGTGCCTGCATTGGCATGAGGCAGACACAATTGCACCAGTGCTAGGAGAAAGCAGAACTTTGTCGTATCCTAGTAGTTCTGCTCTCTCCCTTTGACACAACACTGTGCATTAACCTCCCTTGTTGTGTTGCATGAAATGTTAGTAAATATGCCCCTACATGTATTTTAGACATACCTGTCATGCAGGATTCAACACTGGAGTGTTAACAGGAGAGGCAAAGTCCTCACCCTGTATATCCTGTTGAATTTAGAGGAATCATCACTGCCCATTCAGGTTGGCCTATTGTGTGGTCCTGGGAGGAATTTCACACCTTATTCAAAGATCGGCACTGGCTGGGAATAGCTGGAGAGCTACAGCAAATTAACCACCTGAAAGACAAGCTAGATAAAGGGTTACTTTCTAAAAGTTACTATTTCTTAATATTTATTAAAAATCTGATTTCACCATTCAATTGAGATTTTTTAATTACTATTAAAAACTGTGGTTTCATTATTTTCTTTACCTGATCCCATTACAGAGTTATCAGAATTAGTATTTAGTCTTCGCTTTGGTTTTCTACGTTTGACAGTTAGGCCTGTCACAGTGAAAATAGCTTTTTGTGCCTTGTCATTGTAAGGACATGATAACATACATTTTCTACATGTCCCTCTTTTAAACACCATGCACCCTACCTTGAGAACTTCAGGACTTAGATAGGTGTGACCTACTGATATTTAAAGGGGAGGTTTTTGCCTGTTACTAGGGCTATTTTGACAGGGTGCTCTGCAGTTTTTACACTGCAACAATAAAGCTACAATGGTAAGCCCGAAGCCATGTTTTACCTTGTCACACTAGTCGATGGCACAATACCTGCTGCCGTCGACGTGTGAGATTTTAACTTTCTTTGCCATGGGTGTATTTTCTGCACCATATACTATGGCCTTATAAGAAAGGTAAAAAAGGCAATCAGGGATTAACCAAATTTCTACTTATTTTAGGGTCAGAATACATACATACACTGGACCCTAGGCAGCAGTGACTCAGTGTGCAGAGTCTAATAAAACAGCAAGAAAATTCAGCAAATAAAAATGGTTGTGATCATGCAAAATGGAGATTTTCTCACACCAAAACACAAGCAAAGCTGTTATACCACAGCACACCATTCAAAGCGGACATTAATAGAATTGACACTGCTGTCTTGAAATCCAATTTGAGGATCTGATACAAATGCTGGGGAACACTATCGAATGATCCTATGATTTCCTGCTAGGTTACATTGATGCCTGCAATTTTGTACAATTATGTCATGCACAGGATAATCATGGTACACCACTTACACACAGTGGACATGCCAGGAATAAAGAAGGTTGAGCTATGTGGCAGCAAGTTTTGTACAACTTTTTTCTAGATTCGTGACTACACACATTCACAGCTGATGAGTAAATGCAATGTAACTTGGCTTTCATTCACTATGCCCATACTGTGCAAAGACAAGACTGAATACAGTACTGTAATCAAGGGCAACTCCCCCATGGTGTTTGCACGTCACTTTCAGTAATTTATGACACAGTACCACAGAGTGACTTGAATAATAAAGCAATATCGTTACACAAATTCACTAATAACAAGCAAGTAAGATGAAAACTATTTACATGAGGGTGTTCCATGCCAGCTAGGCTGACTTTAGTGTTATACCATCTTACTGCACAGTAAAAACTACATACCACTAAAGTGCACATGCCTTGCATACTGAGTAGTGCCCATTGAAAATAGCTTGCCATACCTTGCAAAGTCTACCTCAGAGGTACCCCTATGGTAATATTCATAGTTTTGTTTCAAACCTTTGAAAAGAAATGAATGTGCAGGCAAGCAAACGGCATAAGTATCTTTTGAGCAGCTGTCATACTCAAGAGGAAGTATGAGGTTCTTCCTCTAGGGTAGACGTATAGTGATGCAATACATATACAGCTTTCACTGGATTAAGTCCCTGCCCCTGGACGGTTTACTTACAAACCACGTCCCTATGGAGGCCGGCTCTGATCCAAAACACTAAGAGCTAGCAGTATGAAGCCTTTTTGCATTTGCAAACGGCCCAATTCTGCAAATCAGGATATTTGCTAATGAAAAAATGCTTTTTCTAAAATATCAAACCAAACTTGCAAATCAGTAACACATTAATGAACCGCAATTTGGGTTTGCGAACAAATAACTATTTGTTATTTGGAAGGGGCGTGTTTAGGGCGTCCCTTCCAAATACCAAATCGTACTGGTATGTACTAATGTTGTATGACCAAAATGCAGTCGTAAAACATTGATACTTTACAACCAACTTAAAGTTGGTGGTAACCCTTTCACAAATGGGAAGGGTTGCACTTAGGACCCCTTCCTCTTTGAGAATGTTTTTTAAAATATTTTTAAAGAGCAGAGAGCGGTCCCATGGACCACTGCCTCCCCTTTAAAAAATGTAAATGCAACATTTCATTTTTAAAATTTTAAATGCATCCTCTTTTCTTTTGAGGAAAACGGGTTGTATTTAAAAAAAAATGTGTATTGCTTTATATAAAAACATGGTGCTCTGCCGACTCCAGCAGGCCATCATCCCGGTGATGGCAGCGAATCCGAGTGGGTCACAAAAGGCAACTTACATCATTAATTTTCATGAGGTTGGTTGAATTGCGACCCATTATGAATCAGTAATTTGCAAAATGACCTAGTAGTACATAGGTCACTTTCCAATTTACCACAATGGTCGCAAAAATACTGGTCGCAAATTGCGACCACTATTTTGTGACCAGCTGTACGTACATCAAGCACTAAATACCATGGGAAGGGAATTGACATTTCTGCTGCCTACACAAGGCACTGCAACAATATCTCTGGCAAAGCACAAGAGGCCCTCATTCTGTCCTCAATCGATTTTAAGGATGTATGAAAGTTTTGCAATTAGGTGACATCACCTTCTTCTTGGTTTTCAAATTGAAGATTTATGCCATCTCTGTCTCTAAAATCAAGGTGACGGATTTTGTGGAAGAGTTCTTTGAAACTTGAAAAATGGACAGAAGAAAGCGATACCACCAGAGGTTGTACTGAAAGTGGGGATTTTTTATCGCAAGTTCAGAAACATGGAATGTTACAAATCAACACTGTCAGAGATGAGAAGTGCACAAGCATATCCAGCTTGAAGCACCTCTTTGAGGCAAAAGGAGAAAAAACACAGTCTTACTGGAATATCTGTGCTAAAACAGGTATTAAATCAACACTGAAAACCGTCAAAAAAGCAAGAAAAAACAACACTGATGTTTAGCAGAGGTAAGGCATCCAAGGTCATTGACTATTATCCTAAATGTCAACTGGCGCCAATAGAACTAAAAAGAAGTTGTCTGGATGTTGAAGACTGACCTTAATCCAATTACAATGCTGTAAAGACAACACCAAGTGACACAGGGACTACACAAATGCCATCAAGGAAAGAATAGCATCACAAAAAGGACATAGCTAAGTTAAGAATGGGTGGACTAACATTCTTTTGTTAAGAGGATAAACTTAAAGCACCTTGGAATCAAGGGACTGATTTAGAGTTCGGCAGAGGGATTATTCTGTCTCAAACGAGACGGATTTCCTGTCCTATGTATTACAAGTGCATTACATCCAGTGGTACTTACAATATGGCAGACGGGATATCCATCATGCTTGTCATGCCGTAAGCCATCCGCCGAACCTTAAATCAGGCTACAAATCTAACAGTAACTCTAAACAAAGAAGAACAATTCTCCCCATGGAACCTCAAAAAGTGGCTGTCCAACAACAGATATGTAATGGGATGGTTTCACATGGCTCAAAAAATTTGAATACTAATATTAAAGCAACATTGCTGCCAAGGGTTCAGATTGCTTATGTGTGACATTTTCATAATTTCAGTGTAATTATGAGTAACATTCATTGACTACAAGCGACACTTTCTCACTAGCAAAATCAAGCAATGAATACGAGGGAAACATATGTATATCAGAAAAAACACCCATTTGAGCAACGAGAAACTCTAAGAAGATCTCAAAACTGCTGCAAAGAACCAGAAATGTAAGGGCACTTGTGAGAGGCCCAGCGCGGTGTTGTGTGCAGATTTAGATTCCGTATATAGGTTTCCCAATTCATGCCCTTATATAGGTACAATTCACATTGCCCTTATTTGGATATAGAAATCCGGCCCTTATTTAGACATTGTCCGTACAAACCAAATACAGGCATGGCCACCTACATCCGTCCATCCACTTCACAACAAGTTCTTGGAAAACCAGACCCATTAGCCTTTAGGAATTTCCCTCAGCTTGAATATTGATTTCTCCAAGAACCCATTAAGTATGCATGAACATCTATTCCTTAGGGGTTCATTCATGACGTTACTCTGCCCGACTTTTACGTCAATACTGGCATTCCTAGAAACCTTCAAGGTATAAATATACCAGCACTTGCCCTTGCAAATAGCGGTTCCCGGAAGATTCGATCCAACCCAGATTACGCGGTTCGCCACGGCAAGTTCGGAAGGAGATCGAGTTCCAGCCTGATGCACTGACCTGACACTGTCATCCTCCTCGCAGAGAATCCAGCTACAGTGCTCTCTGACTTCCCTTGTGGTGGTTTAGACTATCGAGTCCAGAAAAGAGATTCCAACCTCTCTCATTCTCAGGTATGGAGCTGACTAGAACTTAGAGAAACTTTTGGCAACTCTTGGCTAAACTAAAATATAGCTAGCTATACTTTAGAAATAGCACCTACTTCAAACCTCGTACTGCACTTAGGTTAGGTACACTGGGATAGAACAATTTAGAAGCATCAGATGAGTATCACATTTTATCTTATGTTATGTATGTACGTATTTTGATTAATATGTCATAGCTACAAACCATGCTATTGCAGTATTATCTTATCTTACTGCTAACCTTGTACATATTGTACTTCGCAGCCTGTCTTACGATTGTAGCAATTCATATCTCTTGTACGAGAAATAAGACTGTTCAATAAACCCTTTTATTGAAAACGCCCATCACTCTTTTTCTGTGCAACTCTGTAGAAACGAAGCATGCACGATTGACTGAGTGAAACTGTTATCTATTGTTTCCACGATTCTGAGACTGTTCCGATTCTAAAGGGAAACAAAGTTGTCATGTTTATGCGGTTGTCAGAGACTAATCCCTTCTTGTATATTCGAGAAGTTTCTAGTTACCTCTGAGTTAGCTGGCACACACAAGTAATTAAGTTTAATATACTCGATAGAGACATACTGACCTTAGTCCTATGTCAAATCTATAGTGTATGTTATTCCAATGCACAGAGCCTATCTGGGATATAGGAACTACACTACATGGCGCCCAATGGTTTGGTAAGGAACTAATTTAACGCTAGATACTGAAGTAACTCAGTTGTGCTATTCTCAGAGACCCCTACTCATAAAACTCCATAAGAGTGGAGTAGGGATAATATCCGCCATAGCTGAGTTATTAGCTGTTTGGTTTTGTTCAACGTTGAACGATACAGTGTTCCAAAATATTGTGCACCTTATCTTTGTTCCCTTGAAACTTGCTCTGCATTTTTCATTAAACAATGTCCGACCCAG
This sequence comes from Triturus cristatus, assembly GCF_964204655.1. Taxonomy (NCBI): domain Eukaryota; kingdom Metazoa; phylum Chordata; class Amphibia; order Caudata; family Salamandridae; genus Triturus; species Triturus cristatus. The sequence goes on from NC_140590.1 coordinate 1,404,724,211, forward strand.
ATATGTTGTCGTCGACAACGGTCAAACTGCGGCTGACCTTACATATCTTAATGAAGACGAGTTGAGTGTTATACACATCCCACCAAATTTAAGGAGAGCCATCACTCTAAAACTTATAAAACATGGTCTGACACCAAGAGGTGGTAGAGCAGTTTTTGTGATAGAGGAACATGAATGTCACCAGACAGATGTATTCTATTCATGGATAGTATTCCCAGAATCAAATCCAGTAACACATATGTTTCACTTCTACAAAGACGATGAACCACCTGAGGAATATATTCCTTTCGAGGATATTGAAATTCCACTCACATACCAGGAGCATGAGATCTGGTTTAAAGGTGCCCTAAAATATTACAATCACATTACCAGGCTCGGTACACTAGGTAGACCAGGAGCAACATGGCCGATTTTAGCCGGCTAGACACCTGACCCTGACATTGAATCAATGTCAAACGAGGAATTACTTAATAACATACAAAAGCTAATAGAACTATATAGTTAAACCACAACTGTCTGAAAGTCCTGAAAAGGTCTTTACTAAAAACACTCCTACCTCTTCTAAAAAGAAGTTGGAAAATAGTAAACAGAATTCCAAAGAGAAGCGTTCTCATTCCCGAGGCAGGTCTCCACAGAAGGAGCCCTCTGAAAGGAGGTGCAACCTCAGAAATAGGGATAATTTGAGATAACCTGACAGATATCAAGATAATGATACATGTTCCTCTTGTACCTTTCAGATATCGTCACAGACATCCGAAAGAAGAAGACGGTCAGAAAACAAGTAAGAATGCGTAAAGTTCAAAGACTATCAACACGTTCATAAAAATAAAGCAAAACCTCAATTCACCAAGAAAAAGGTAGCAGGTCTGAAGATCAGACATGCAGAGAATACTGAGAACCCAACTCAGGAATGGAGAGTGGGCCCAGACCATGCTGGACAGTGCAGCAGAAGTTACAATAGCTCGCCAGAACCTGAAGGGACTTCTGGAGACAGTGGACTTGAATGAAGATATACAATTCACTTCTATAGAAAAAATTGTGACAGCAGTTCAATCCACTGTAGCAAAAGAAAGAGCCCTAGCACAGGGGAAACACATTATGATTGTGACTCCTGTACCAGCCCTAGAGGCAGTACAAAGGCTAGCATTCCAAATGCAAAATCTTTACATCTGAGATGGATACAATGGGTTAATTCTCTTGCTGCAACTGATGTTGAATATGTTTTTGATCCATATTTAAAAACACAAGCATTCCTGCAATATGAACACAAATGTCCTCTGCCCACTGAAATTCTCCCTCTTGACCAGTACGAATTTATAATTTATACTGACAGATCTGCACAGCCCGCTTTAGGGGGTAAACAAGCTTACAGTGCAGCGTGTGTGATCATTAAAGGTCGCATGCGAGATGGCAAATTCAGACCAATGGTCGCAAAAACCCAATCTCTAGGAGATTGTACAGATCAGCGAGCTGAACCACAAGCATTTAAAATGGCACTTGAAAATACAGATCGCGAATTCCCCACAATGATAGTGTTGCGATTTTTTTTACTGTGTTCAATCTTGCAATGAATATTTACAGAATTGGATTCAAAATGGTTTCAAAGATGCTAAAGATGGCACAATCAAGCACAAATTGCTTTGGGAACAAGTAGTTCAGTTGCGAAACGGACTACAAAACACTCATGTGATACACACGCTGAGTCACCAACGTGATGGCATTCACGTTGAAGGGAATTCATTGGCTGATGAAGCCGCGAAAGGGGCTGTGCAAACGGCTTCCGTAGCTGCAATCACTCGTTCAAAAAAACGAAAATAGACAGCAAAATAATGCTGGCTGTCAATGCATCAAGCAAAGGCAGCGGTGCGGCAATACCTAAAAAGTTTCCACTCAAATACTCATATATAACTGATGCAAACAATGTTCCATTTGTTCGAATCCCTGGAGTGGGGGATAGAGTAATTCCAAACATGGAACGAAGAGCAGCTTTGATTTATGAAGCACATCTGGGAGAGGGTCTGACACATCAGGGGATCTCTAAAACAAGTTTAGAACTAAAAGAGATGTGCTGGTGGCTCGGAATGAATACACTGATTCATATCTTCATCAATAACTGCATAGACTGCAATAGAGATCGTAGCACAGAACGCCACCAGATACCTGACTACAACATAGCCAGCACAGTGCAGACACCATTATTAGACAGCATTAGACTATCTACGTGCAGGCGTCCTCTTGGACGAATGCAATCCCAGAAACACTAAGTCTAGGTTCCTATGGATGTGGCCTCAGCGCTTGGCTGACGCTCGAACTGTTATAAAAGATTTGCCAGTCTTTATCAGCACATACGCAATAGTCACACTACATTCTGACCAGGGTCCTGAGTTTACAAAGAAGCCATGGCCAGTCTGGGCGTAGCATTGCGGTATTCTTCTCCATTCCATCCTGAGGAAAATTCTGTTGTGGAAAGAAAAAAACGCGACATATAGCAGTCTATAACAGCTAGGGTATTATGTTCGGGTGATGGGTGGGTCAAACATCTGTATGGGGTCCAGCACGCACTGAACAACTTGCCAAGAAGTTCTCTAGGGGTGTCACTCCATATGAGGTCCTGTTTGGGACTAGAATGTTGGTCCGGACTTAGATATGAAAGGCACAGTGGTGGAAAACAAACAATTTGATATCAAAGATCGTTTGGCTGTTTTACTGGACTTAAATGAATTAAGAAAGCAACAAAGCAATGTGGTCCTGAAGCCAACCACCACTGAGAAAAATCCAGATGTCTGGATCCCAAAGCTTAGGGATCTAGTAAGAGAAAAGATCGCGGATAAGAAGGAATTTGGACCTTCATACAGACAACCAGTACCTATCCTAGCAACCCACGGATCAAGAACAGTACTTTTTCCATGCCTTGCTGGTAAAAAGGAGAAAAGATTTGTGTCCATCGTCCTGATCAAACCACACTATGTGGCCGATACTGAACAGTAGGCCAAGTGGACTCCGCCAATGTAGCAGACGTACTCCTCTAGCTACAATCCAAGAGGTTCAAACTGAGAGACTCATCACCTTTGAAGATTCGACAGTAAGAAATATAGGACTAAGACTTGTACCTCTTGAGACCCAAATAACAGTTCGTCCAGATACACCTGTCTACAACAAAGTAACAAGTGATCAACTGGTTCCAGCAATTTCATCAAATACGGATGCAATTCCAACCATTGACAGAATTGCTTATGGCTATTTCATGAACTTTGATACGTTTTCTGAGGATCCCAGCGAGCCTGAAATGACACCAGTACAAAGAACTTTCAAAGAACAAGCAACAGACTTTTTTCATCTACTAAAAAAAATGTATCTAGTTTCACCATGGATTGAAGTATGGATAGTTTTGGGAATATTCTTCTTTCTACTTTGGTTAGCTCTGGTAATAACTCTGGGTATGCTGATTAATGGAAGATATATTTAAATGGACACAGCAAGTAAAAGAGTGAACTTACTTCTCCAGCCACACAAATCATCCCATCGGGAAGCAAGAGACTTGTCAGCAGTGAACATCACAGCGATTCCTATACCTGATGGTATAGTATGGGACAAAACCGAACATTACATTTTTAGTCCGTCGGAGCTTTCGAAGATTCCACATTAATTTAAAATTTCATTAAGTGACTTTATTACCTCAAGCACCTTTTCTGATGATTGGGACTTCGATACTGTTAATAATATGATGTCTGATCTAGAGATGTCAAATGCATTTACTAATAATGAATATTTACAAGGTTCATCAGACTATGAACAAATGTATTGTTATAACCACTATGGTCATTGTTTCTTGCATAAATCTGCAACACCTAGAAATTTATTTATGTATAACCAATGGGAACATTGTCTAACGCCACGAAAGGGTAGCTTGTAAACATTTGCAATGAAATTTCCATATTTTTCAGGGATTAATATCTCAAATGCAGAGACATTTTACTTTAAGAACAAGACAGGAATGAAAAATATGTTAACGAATACCAAACAGATTTATTCTACAGCCTGTATTGCCCAACTGTCTAGACAGGGTTACGACTTTTGGAAAGACAACATTGAGACAAAAACTGTCCGGGGTACTAAAGATTGGCAAATACAGGGATTAGAAGCTTTGTTTAGAGCCTGCATCATCCCTGAGCATATTATACTTTTGAACGACACTGTCCAAAAAACATCATGCCTTGGAATAGCCAAGATAAAAGACATGAACACTCCGTCTATACCTGCACCTACAAGTGAAAGCACTACACAGGGGGAGGTTGACGTACATACTATTTTGAATCAAAAATGATCAGATCCTGAATGGAAAAACTGTTGCTCTGGCCCTTAGACACAAACAACTGTCAAGGTAGATTCCTGAACAAAACACAAGGTTTTAGCTTTCATGGGCCAGACCCACGTTATGTCCAAATTCAGCATCCGGGGGTAATAACAACTTACAGTGTAGGGAAACTTTGCCTTGATTGGCTACAGACAGCTACACTAGAGGATGTAAAACAACACTTAACTTTACTTCAAGAAGATGCAGATCTTAGAAAATTCTTGCTAGGACCAATAAATCCGCGTCAAAAACATTTCATATATGCCGGTATCTAAGCTGCTTATAATGAAGCATGGAAGGTCACCTAAGCAGAGACTGCAGAACGAATAAGAGAAATTGATCGTATTAATTTAAAGAAGTCTCTCTCTGCAGTGGACAATGGGTTAACAACTGTTGTCCAGGATATATTCTTTGGACAGCATTGTATCCTCTGTCATAGACATCATGGAATAAGACTTGGTCATGTTGCAACATAGTCAGTCACAGCTATGTTCTATCATGCTATTAGGATGGACGCTTCAAATCCTGCGTTATGGCTATGTGCCTTGGCGTTTAATGAATACTACGTCAATGTTTGCAGAGTTCAATCTCACTGATAGACAGATCAAACTGACACAAAGGGGAGCAGACTATGCGGTGCTGAGCATTGAAAAAATGGAGAAATTACCATTCACAGTGGCAGAAAAACCAGCTACTGAGTGGATCATACATAGTAAGATTACTATGCCTGTTACGACTTTCCATTTTCAGTATTGCCTAAAAAATATACCAGCAGGCAAATATTAAAGGTTGGGTAAAGAATACATCAAGACATCCTGGGATTTACCTTACACACACAGATGTTGGAGTGGGGGACGTGAAGTGTTTCTTAGCGGTGAAAACTGTGAACACGCACTAAGCGGTTCTCTGCTTTGTCTGGGTATTAACTTACACAGGGCCTGTGATGGTTCCACTACAAACTTATCCTGCCACCTGCACGGGTCACCGGCAGCAGTGATTAATCCAATCTTTGGTCAACTTTCAAACGGAAGTTACATTATGTTGAATGATCACAGCTGCTGTGGCATGCTGCCAGGTATCCCACATCTAGTAACGGTTACATCCAGGGTCACTTGCTGTATGCAAGTCTTGTTTCCACCAATAGACATAGTCAGGGAGTCGCCTTTATGGCCTTCACTGAATATCTCTTCTATACGAGTTGATACTCTAAGCAGAATGAAAGCCATTCTTTTACAAAAAACTGTGCCTTTGACCTCTGCCAAGGAAACCTATGGTCTCCAAGTTGAAAGGACTTCTGTAGAGATATATACCCTTTTGTATACAAACTGCCCTGTGCATTTCTCAGAAATAGTAGGTTGTATCTTAAACATGTCTGATACGAGTGGTATTGTACATGTGTTTAAGAACGTGTGTGCAGGACTGTTAGCACCTTTTCAAGCAGTCCTCAGAATTTTTCCAAACTTCGTGCACTCTGTGTTTGGCGGACTGCCGCTCGTTTTAGCACTCGTTACAGGGATACTATTTTTACTCATACTGCTACGATATGGCAAGCCAAATCACCACCGATACCCAGTTCACCATGGAAAGAACTCAATTGGAGATGAGGTATCGTGAGCGCATCGTCCAAATTCTGGGTTTACCTCGTCTACGAGAATTAAACAGCACTTGGTTTCTGTCATTCAGACCAATTTGGCAAAATTGCATCTTACCTGTTCTACGCTGCCTGCTATGCGGTGAAGAATGCGTGCTGGACATTTGTCTGACTCTCCCATCAATCATGCCTACGGATATTGATACTCTGCTAGACCCGATAACGGCCCATGCTATGTGTTGTCCCCAGCGGCTACCAATTCTGATGGCGGCATTCATTGAGGTCTCACAGACGCAACATGCTACTGCTGAGGTACGAGAGGAAACACCAGGCACGCAGGTAACATCCAATCTGGACATTGCTGATGCTTCCCATGCTGAAGGCGATAGTTCGCATCTATGTGCTATTGAGCTTCTACACGAGGTATTCCAATTCTCACCCACAACGGTAGACGACTTGTTGTCTACAGGATTAGACAAATTTATGTTTTCTCCATCCCCACACACTGACTTTTGATTCAAGCACACAGTGTTCCGGAGAGACTCTGAATTTGGCATTCACTTTCCTTTTCAAACATAATACTGACTTTGGAACTTTTTCTATGATTATATTTTTCTTTTTCAAAATTGTATTTTTCATTTTTTGGCACAGGAATCTGCTTATAGTAGAAGTATTCTTAGAGAACAGAATTCTTTGATAACACTTCCAGGGACAGTATGCCACCTTGTCATGAATAACAAATTGACTTGTGTAACCTGATATGAAATGGTTTCGGCCCCTTTTTTCTTCTGTATTTACGAGCCATTTCATCACATGTATATATTTTTGTTCATACATTTAGCATTCCAATGTGATCCTATGCTTAGAATGGAACATTGCCTTTAATATGTACAAGACTTTATGCATAGCAATGGTTTTGTTAAAGTATTTTTAGGACATATGTTTTAGATATGTTTTTTAGCTTATTTTAGCAAACCCATGTGATACTCTGTTTTAAGATATGTTTAGAACGTTTAGGATTTAGTAACGTCATTCATATGAAACTGGAGTGGGTGTGCAGATTTAGATTCCGTATATAGGTTTCCCGATTCATGCCCTTATATAGGTACAATTCACATTGCCCTTATTTGGACATAGAAATCCGGCCCTTATTTAGACATTGTCAGTACAAACCAAATACAGGCATGGCCACCTACATCCGTCCATCCACGTCATAATGAATTCTTGGAAAACCAGACCCTTAAGCCTTTAGGAATTTCCCTCAGCTTGAATATTGAAGTCTCAAAGAACTCATTAAGTACGCATGAACATCTGTTCCTTAGGGTTTCATTCATGACGTTCCTCTGCCCGACTTTTACGTCAATACTGGCATTCCTAGACACCTTCAAGGTATAAATATACCAGCACTTGCCCTGGCGGTTCCCGGAGGATTCGATCCAACCCAGACTACGCAGTTCGCTACGACAAGTTCAGAAGGAGATCGAATTCCAGCCTTATGCACTGACCTGACGCTGTCATCCTCCTCGCAGAGAATCCAGCTTGAGTGCTCTCTGACTTCCCTTGCGGGGGGTTAGACTATCGAGTCCAGAAAAGAGACTCCAACCCCTCTCATTCTCAGGTATGGAGCTGACTAGAATTTAGAGAAACTTTTGGCAACTCTTGGCTAAACTAAAATATAGCTAGCTATACTTTAGAAATAGCACCTACTTCAAACCTCGTACTGCACTTAGGTTAGGTACACTGGGGTAGAACAATTTAGAAGCATCAGATGAGTATCCCATTTTAGCTTATGTTATTTATGTATGTATTTTGATTAATATATGTCATAGCTACAAACCATGCTATTGCAGTATTATTTTATCTTACCTTGTACATATTGTAATTCACAGTCTGTTTTACGATTGTAGCAATTCATATCTCTTGTACGAGAAATAAGACTGTTCAATAAACCCTTTTATTGAAAACGCCCGTCTCTCTATTTCTGTGCAACTCTGTAGAAACGAAGCATTCACGATTAACTGAGTGAGACTGTTATCTATTGTTTCCACGATTCTGAGACTGATCCGATTCTAAAGAGAAACAAAGTTGTCATGTTTATGCGGTTGTCAGAGACTAAACCCTTCTTGTATATTCGAGAAGTTTCTAGTGACCTCTGAGTTAGCTGGCACACACAAGTAATTAAGTTTAATATACTCGACAGAGACATACTGACCTTAATCCTATGTCAAATCTATAGTGTATGTTATTCCAATGCGCAGAGCCTATCAGGGATATAGGAACTACACTACAGCGGACCGGCCTGAGCCAGGCTCATGACGCTGAACAGAACTCAACTTGTTGTCAGTGACTGCAGAGCTCTGTGCTGTGTAACTTTTACAATTACTTTACGGGCTCCCGGCTGTGAAGTTACTTTGTGCAGACTGTCTATAGCGCAATGCAGAGCTGAGCTGACTCTCAACTAAACTTACGTTACAAGCTCAGTGATGACGCGTGTGCCTAAAAAGAGTAAATTAGGAAGCCATGTGATCAGTAATAAGTAATAGTGGCACTTACTGTCAGCGACCGCCGTTATGGTTAGACCTGGCCAGTGGTCAGAGAACTCTCCCTGGCACCATCCTGCCCACGGGTCTGATCAGCGCCATGGTCCAGGACTGACTCAAGCGATATTCATAGCTGCACAAGCAGTGGACTGCAGACAGTGCATGGTGGCGGGCCAGGCTGAAAAGCACGCACCACCACTCTTCCACGGCAGCCTGCTTGGGCTCGTTCAAATCTGCAAAATGAACTCTGTGCCAGAGCTCCGGCCCTAGTCAGTGAGTGTGTGTCCTGGCTGTTGATTGGGCAAATTAAATAATGAGACGTGACACCAGTGACTTTGCCATGGTTACTCAGTGAAACATTGTAGACCTCCCAGGCCAGAGTGAGCTGCTTGAGTCAGCCCCCAAACCTGCCACAGCAATGCGCTCGCTGCCAGCTAAAACCTTTGCACAGTCAGTGGTACTTAAGCAGCGCTCCGGCTTGACAGATTAGGAGGCAATATAAATGTGTGACAATGCATTTCAGTGCGGAGATGCAGGCCAGCACACTGAAAGTTGTTAGTTTAACGCCTGATGCGTGTTACTTGGCAGGGCTGATGCAAAATCCTATCTCAAACTTACCCACAGCTCACTAATAGCAAAACTGATAAGTAAGGGAGGCAGGGGATTGGTTTAAATGTGGTCCTAACAACAGTGAAAAAGACCCAATGAATGAGCCAACATAAAAAATACAAAAGGATTGGTTGAGGGAGAAATTAATAAGCTTAGCATTAAAAGAGGTCATTTAGACCTTGATGGGAAGCTCGCTGACTATGTCGGTCATGGAGAGCATGACCTCCGCTCCACTAGCTGAAGAGAGCTTGTCATAGTCTTTGGGATTGATTACGAGATTGGTGCAGTTGCGCTGGCTCTCCGCTTGCACAGCTGCCTCAAACCCGCGCAAGGACCGCCAACCGTAACAGGAGCTGAACTCATGTTACACGAGTTCAACACTTGATACGGTTGGCGGTCCTTTGCCTTTCCCATGGCTGTGCCTGGAAAACAGGCACCGCAATGGAAACTGCAAAAATGTTCCAGCACGTCCATGCCATGCTGGAAATTTGTGGGGATACAGATGCTCAGATGAATGTATCCCCATGGCAGGGGGAGAGACATGGGAGCCCAGTAGGGCCCCCTTTGTTCCTGCACCACCAGTCTTTTCATGGCAGGGCTCCGCCATGAAAAGGCTGGCGGTCCAGGAACTCGTAATATGCTGAGCGGTACTCCACCAGTCACCAATCACCATATTGCATTGTGGCGCTCCTGCACCACCACCAGGGAACGACTGTTCCCTGGCGCAGCCAGTGGTCCACCTCCCCTATGACTTTAACAGTCTTAATACAGTGGACGGTGGTCCGTCTATACGAGTTTGGCAGTCGCAAGACCGCCAGACTTGTAATCAGGCCCTGAGATTCTGCCTACCAGGAGAGGATCTCACTGCTTTCTATGCACCAGCGTGTCAGGTGGTTGCACAGAATGCAGAGCGATTTGCCGAGAAGACTACAATGTTGTTTGGGACCAGCTCAGCTAATATTTTCAGCAACAATCCCCTGAAGTGGAAGTTTGCTTTTTAAATGCAAAAACACAAATGGCCCTGATACATTGTCATTTTTCTCCCAGTGCATGTGGATTTCTTGTATTATATCCAATTTGCCACTGCCAGTTTTTTCTTAGCAGTCTCTGAATGGAAATATGTGTTTCGGAAGTTGCATCACCCTAAATAGGATGGGTCTTCCAACATATATAGACTGGCGACCCTCTGGTGGACAGGCTCCTGTTCAAAGTATTTCAATGGTGGAGACAACTGAGGCTCTGATGCTGGAAGCCTGACACTTAGTCTACCTCCAAAGGAGGCAGGAAGAACCACAGGTTTGGTGGGGCACGAGCCCTTCTGAGTTAATGTGGTGCTCCCACGCTGCCAACTTCTAAAATGAGTCCAAACATCTCTAATTGAGGCTAAACATGATCACCCAAGATGCTCCCAAATTACATGGTTAAGACCTATCCTGGGTAGTGGATTTTTAAGTACGGAGTCCTTAGTAATGCTTGAATGGATGTTCATTGACCAAAATATCTGCAATACACACTACCTTATTACTAGTGACCTGGTAAGCACAATGGGGTCGGTATTAAGAATAACCATTACTTATTGCAGGCCTCTTCTGCGTGGAGTGATTTGAATTTATGGCCTTCAAAATCAAGAATGTTGATGCCTGTTTAATCTTCTACAATGCCCCTGTATTTTTTTGGGACTTCCCTAATGACTCTGTGTAGCCTCATGCACCACCTTCTAATACCTCACGACTTCCTATTTTATTTAAATCTTTTAAATGGATCGTCTTCCTTTAAATATACTGCTAATGTGCCCCCACTTTCCACCCCCCACCTATAGTTCACCCCTACTTACACCTTGGGAGACGATGTTGCCTAACTGCTAGGGCGGTCGACCTCAAATCTGGGGAACCAGCTTCAAGTCACGGCAACGACACTCAACATCCTGTGATTCTGGGCAAATCGCTTAATCTCCCTGTGCCTAACAAAAATGGATGTGTCCTTATGTAACGCAACTGCTGCTCATGTAAAGCACTCTGATACCATATAAATCTCCGGAAAGAAAATCCTGACTCAGCTCCACTATACCTCCACTCCTGTTCACCCTTTGGCTGAGCACAATTAAATTTCAGTTGTTGTCACAGTTACTCCAATAATATAGGACATCAAGTTTGCCGCGGGGCTGTAACTATATTTATCCTGTTAGCATCACTAATCAATGAGGCCCATTAACAATCTGCAGTCTGCTTCAAAGAGTAAAGCTGTCAATTACGCTAATTTATTTAATTGCCAAAAATGTGCAGCATTAACAAGCTGCAAAATAAACAGAAAGACATGACATGTCTATTGATGTACCCCATGCCTCTGTGTCTTCCTTAAATCAAGCACCCTCGTTGCCTCCCGTTTGATTCGAAAGGCTTTTAAAAACAGGAGTGTTCCTCTCTACCTACAGGGCTTCAAGTGGGATGAAAAAACTGGGGTGTCTCTCAAAGGGGCGTGGCCAGTCTAATTATTGGTGTTGCTTAAAACACGTAGGCGAAAATTCTGTTCTTAGCATAGTGTGCCGCCCGACTGGTATTTTGCTGTTTCGGTCATTGCATCCAGATATATAATAGTAACTTTACACCTACAGCAAGCCAAAACTATTGGCTTTGTCGATTTGTCAATGGATTTTAGTTGCATAAGCAACAACTAAGACTTCGTTGAATATAATATGACAGTCCTTCAGATCTGAAATGATGAGACTGTGAAGAATTTAAACGAGTCTCTTTGAAGTTACCTAAAGGCAGTGAAGTGTGGTACTGCTGCAGAGTTAACATTTGTTTTTCAACCGGAGGGTGATGTCAACAAGCATTTGCAATGCAATTGGTCTCGCATTTGTGAGTGAGGGCTATTGGTATTGTAAATGATATTGTATTTTTACTTATGTTTATTGTTTGTAGTGGAGTAGATGTATGTTGTTTGCAGTGGAATTAGTGGTTTGATTTGGATTTGTTAGTTGTGCGGTGTGGAATTGTGTGGTGTGTGGTGTATTTGTATATTTGAACTATGCAGAATGGTGTATAGATAAGGGTGACAGTTGTATAGGGATAGGTAGTTTGTGTATGAAGTGGGGAACGAACTCTAGATGGAGTAGCATAAAGAGTGTGTGAGATAGAGAGTATGAAGGGGAGAGAAGGTTCTAGATGCACAAAGAAGCTGTTCTGGTGTACGCAAAAGACACCAAAAGAAGAGGAGAGTGGATATTTACGGTTTGGATTTTTTAAAAAGTTGAGGTAAAGAAAGTGTCAGAAAGAGCTGAAGTGAGCCAATATGAGAAATGTTGGATCAGTGCGTGCATGTGCAATTGAATTATGTTGACAGTATTTATGAAGCAAAAAGTGTAGTGGACTTAAGTGTAGGGGCATTCTGTGTTGTGTTTTCGCGTGTATTGAGTGGAATTATGCGGCGTGGTGTTGAATTATGTGGTATGGTGTGGAATTTTGTGGTGCGGATTGGATGTATGTGGTGTGTAGTGGAATTATGTGTTGTGGTGTCGAATTTTGTGTTGTGGAATGGAATTGTGTGGAGTTGAATTGTGTTGTGTGGAATTGTGTAACATTGAGTGAAATTATGCTGAGCAGAATTATGTGGCATGGTATGGAGTGTATTAACTGCCAGTCTTGACCCTCGCATGAGCCTGCTGATAGCACTGAGATACTTCCGTAGAGGTAGCCGTGCGCTTTAGAAATGGTTATTACATTACATTATGTGGAGCTATGGTAGGTGGTATGGAGTAGATTTATGTGGAGTGTTCTTTTGTGGTATGGAGTGGAGTGTAAATATGTTGTGTGGTATAGAATTGTGTGCTGTGGCAATGTATGGAATTGTGTGACATAGGTTCCCTGATGAAATATCGATGTAATAAATATCGACATACACAAATATCGACTCAAAAATATTGAATACAAAAATATCGACTCCCTATACTTAAACAGGTAAGTACAAGAATATCGAATCAAAACCATCAAAGTAAAAATTATAGATGTAAAAAAATATCAACTTAAAAATATATATGACAAATAAAATATATTAAATATTATTAATTTTTTGGACAAAATTAATTACATTTAATATATTTTAACTAAATATAACAAATAAACTTAATTAAAAAATATAAACACAAACATAAATTTATAAATATACATATATATTTACTTAAATATAATTTATTGACTATTATCTTTATATAATTTTGAAACTTTTAAATTATATAGAAATTAAATATATACATATATCAATTATTTAAAATAAAAAAATAACCGTTTTTTAATGAATTCAAACATTTAATTATTAAAAAAAATTAAAACGTACATTTGACAATACAATAAATACAACATTGGGGAAATAGCTGAAAAGCATAGGAGTAAAAATTAGTATTCCCACTCCAGTGAGTGCAACAGTAGAGAAAATATTGGATAGCGGAGAAATACACATTACTATTCCCACTGCAGTAAGTACAACAGTAGGGAAAATGTTGGATAGTGGAGGCGTAAAAATTACTTTCCCACTCCAGTGAGTGCAACAGTAGGGAAAGTGCTGGGTAACAGAGGGCTAAAAATTACTATTCCCACTCCAGTGAAAGCAACATTAGAAAACGTGCTGGATAGCGGAAGGGTAAACTTTACTATTCCCACTCCAGTGAGTGCAACAGTCGGGAAAGTGCTGGATAGCGGATGAGTAAAAATTACTATTCCCACTCCAGTGAGTGCAACAGTAGGGGAAGTGTTGGATAGGGGAGGTGTAAAAATGGCTATTCCAACTCCAAAGAGTGAAACAGTAACAACATTTTGGATAGCAGAGGCGTTAAAAATTACTATTCCCACTCCAGTGAGTGCAACAGTAGGGAAAGTGCTGGATATCAGAGGAGTAACAATTACTATTCACACTCCAGTGAGTGCAACAGTAGGGAAAGATCTGGATAGCGGATGAGTAAAAATTACTATTCCCACTCCAGTGAGTGCAACAGTAGGGAAACTGTTGGCTAGCGGAGGGGTAAAAATGACTATTCCAACTCCAAAGAGTGCAACAGTAAGAACATTTTGGATAGCAGAGGGGCTAAAAATTACTGGGCCCGATTCACAGAACTAACTTAAGACAAAATCCTAAACTTACTACCATTTTGGTATTCACAGAAGGCACTTACTCATTTTGGTATTCACAGAAGGCACTTACTCATTTTGGTATTCACAGAAGTTAGGAGTCCTAACTTTAGGACTCCTAAATGCCTTCTGTGAATACCGAAATGAGTAAGTGCCTTCTGTGAATACTCATTTCGGTATTCACAGAAGGCATTTAGGAGTACTAAAGTTAAGACTCCTAACTTCTGTGAATACCGAAGTGAGTAAGTGTCTTCTGTGAATACCAAAATGAGTAAGTGCCTTCTGTGAATACCAAAATGGTAGTAAGTTTAGGATTTTGTCTTAAGTTAGTTCTGTGAATCAGGCCCTCTATTCCCACTCCAGTGTGTGCAACAGTAGGAAAAGTGTTAGATCGCGGAAGGGTAAAAATGACTATTCCCACTCCAGTGAGTGCAACAGTAGGGAAAGTGCTGGATAGCAGAGGAGTAAAAATTACTATTCTCATTCCAGTGAGTGCAACAGTAGGGAAAGTGTTGGATAGCGGAGGGGTAAACATTACCACTCCCAATCCAGTGAGTTCAACAGTAGGGAAAGTGCTGGATAGCGGAAGGGTAAAAATTACTATTCTGACTCCAATGAGTGCAACTGTAGGCAAAGTGCTGGATAGCGGAGGAGTAAAAATTACTATTCCCACTCCAGTTAAGTGCAACAGTAGGGAAAGTGCTGGATGGCGGAGGGGTAAAAATTACTATTCCCAATCCAGTGAGTGCAACAGTAGGGAAAGTGCTGGATGGCACAGAGGTAAAAATTACTAATTCCCACTCCAGTGAGTGCAACAGTAAGGAAAGTTTTGGGTAGCAGAGAAACACAAATTAATAATAATATTTAAACAATTAACAAATGTAAACAATTTAAAAAATAAATAAACAATAATTTTAAAATATCAGATTAAATATATCAAACATTAACATTAAATATATTAATATAACAAATGGTAGAACTATTATCTATAAAATATATATATACATGTATAAACAATATTTATTTAACTAAGCAAATTTTAACAAACAAAAATATTTATTCAAACAGAAATGTATTTATTTTGTTTCCTACCCTATAACACCACACCAATAAATAAAACCTTCAACATTTTTATTTTTATGAATTTGATTTTAAAATTATTATTAATAAATATAATTAATAAACATTAATTGAATACGCATTATTTAACCCTATAAGATGCACAATACACACCTAAAATGAAGTACACAATTACCATATTTAATTACTAATTATTAATTTTAATTAATTAACCACAAACTATTAATTCATCAATTAAAAATAAATTACTTCCCACCCTTCCCACCATTTTCACCTATCAACACCACAAAACAAACCTAAAGTAAAAACACAATTAACATAAATAATTAACAAATAATTCATTAAAATTAACAACTAATTATTAATTCATCAATTAAAAACGAAATTACTTCTCACCATTTTCACCTATAAACATCCCAACACACACATAAAAATTATTACAAAATTAACATAATTAATTGCACATTAATTAATTAGAATTAATTAACAACTAATTATTCCATAATTGATAAAAAAGTATGTACTCATTTAACACTATAACATTTCAATTCAACAATTAATAATAAATCAAAATTATTCTTTAAATTTACTATAATGAAATGTCTTGCCATTCAATTCACCTATAACCCCACACCCTGCTATGGTACTAGAAAATGCAAAATTCAAATAAATAAAAATAATAACTACTCAAAACCTTCAATAAATGTTATATAAATAAATTACATCCCACCCTATTCCCCTATAAACCCACAACCCGCTACGGAACTAAAAACGCGAAAGAAAAAAAAATACTAATAACTACTAAAAATATTCAATACATTTTATATAATTTAATCACTTCCCAACTTATTCCCCTATAAACCCACAGCCCACTACAAAACTAAAAATTCAAACAAAAATGTTAACACATATAATAAAAATATAAACAGTTCTTATACAAAAAATACATGCATCACACACATAAAATATATACTAACAAACATAACATTAACACAAAACCGATATTTTTTACATCTTTTTTTTGGCAAACGATATTAAACACTTCAATATTTATTACATCGATATAACTTACCCAAAGTCGATATTCTTCACAGCGATAGTTTGTCTGTCGATATTCTTGACCCACGATATTTTTGCATCGATATTAGTGTAAGTCGATATTTTGGCATCGATAATCTGGGGCCGATTCTGATTCCGGACGCAAAACGAAACGACCAACATGGACCCGGACCGGATACCGACCGACACGGACCAGCGCCGTATGACCCGTGCAGTACGATGCAACGAGTGTGAATTACAACCGACACGTACGGAATACAAGCGGTACGACCAAGCCGTAGGGAAAATAGTGATCCGGCCAGAAAACCGACGCGATTTTCACCGACCGACACGAACCCTTAATGAACCCAACCGACCCATACCCGCGATGTCCGATCCGCGCAGTACGATTCAATGCGTGGAAACCCAGACCGACTCGCACGGAGACCAAGCCACACGACCGACACGCACAGAAAACCGGGCCCACAAGCAATAGAGACCTTTGCGACCGACGCGAATGAAACACAGAAGATAGGCAGCGTGAACGACCCGGTGAAGCCTACACGAGACAATATCAGCGTCTGTCTCGGTCAGACGAACGTCTCCTTCATGCCTACAAAACCCAAAGGAAAAAAGACAAAAAAAGGACCAAACAAGCAATGACAAAGCCAATAAATACCAAATAAAAAAAAAAAACGGGCCAAAGACATACACACAACTCCAAATATATAAAGGACTACAATCACTACCATCATCCCTTGCAAACAGGAGACACAGCCAGCAGCAAACACCATTACACAGCAACCACAGAAACACTCACAACTCACCCATCACATAACTCACTCACCATCAACACCTCATCCAACATCACACACACATACAGCCAGCAAAACCAACACCAACCCACCCTCACTTGCACCCTCACACACACATAACTCACCACCACCACCCATCACCATGCCCCCAAAGAAGAATCCAAAGTTCACAGATAGTGAGTTAGAAGTGCTGGTAGAGGAGATCATCAGAGTAGAGCCACATTTGTTTGGTACATTGGTCCAAAGGACCCCCATGTCACAGAAAACCAAGATGTGGGCGAGGATTGCAGACAAGGTGAACGCTCAAGCACCAGCAAGGTGCAAGAATGACGATATTCAGAACAGGTGGTATGACGTGCGCAGGAGGGTCAAGAAACTCATCGAAAAAGATCACACCCTGAGTCAGTGCACCGGCAGTGGCCCTCCTGCCAAACCAGTCTACTTCAGGACCTGGGAGGAGAAGGTGCAGGACATACTACCACCAGAGAGCGTCCATGGGCTAACAGACATACCAGAGCCTGGTGACTACACAAACAACATACCCAAGATTGTGTGGCAAGGGAACAGTAAAACCATACAGCACAAGCAAAGCTACAGTAACCATTAGATAATCAACCCAAGATGTGTATGCCAGTCAGACAAATACAATACCTGCCATTCCATAGTGACTTGGAACTGTGTCATGACATGCACCAACCTACAAACAAATAGAGCAAGGCAGTGGCCCAATGCTAGATAGACACTGCCAGACAGTTTTCCACCACAAAAACACTACCTCACAGTGCAGCTGACTGACAGGAAGGAATTGTGGGGATGTAGTTGAAGTGAGTGTATCCAAAAGCATGATGGGGTTTGTAGGCACAGATACTGCTCCCCCTCACAATTGGCCCATCAAGACCTCACTGAAACATGCCCACATCACAGGGAGTGGAAAATGACTGACAAGATGGCTGACACTGGGTCCTGCTGTGGGGAGCACAAGGCCCTGCTAGGGCATGTGCGCAAATCAGAAGCAGGACACCACTGACTGACATCCTGAAAGACAACTTGCACACCCTACAATGGAAGCACGTTTCATGGTGGGATGTCTGGCCGGGTGGGAAGGAGGACTAACAGCTCTGACCATACTTACCAGCATGTGGAGACACCCCCCCCCCTCAACACAAACTCCACACAACTCACCGGGTAGAATGCATTGACCCACAACTCTGTGAAACGTCATCAAAAGACACCCCATACTGGGTGCAGCTGTGTGAAGCACAGCGGCTCTCTTTGGACTTGTAGCCAAACAAACACCAGGATTTCACAGTCAGCCATCTTGCCATTGCTGTCACACCTCCTCACTGGGAAGCAGAGTCAAGAGGGAGGAAGTATGGGCATGCTGGGAAGGGGGGTGTAGCCAAGAGTATGATTGGAGTCGCAGTCAAAGACAATCTACACCCACCCACATGGTCCAGCAAGCATACACTGAACCATGCTTGCCTCACAGGGAGTAGGAAGGGACTGACAAGATGTCTGACACTGGGCTCTGTTGTGGGGAGCACAAGGCCCTGCTGGGAAATGGGCAACAACAAACACCAAGACTTCACAGTCAGCCATCTTGCCATTGCCATCACACCCCCTCACAGGGAAGCAGAGTCAAGAGGGAGAAAGTATGGGCATGCTGGGAAGGGATGTGTAGCCAACAGCATGATGGGAGTCGCAGTCATAGACAATCTACACCCACCCACATGGCCCAGCAAGCATACACTGAACCATGCTCGCCTCACAGGGAGTGGGAAGGGACTGACCGGATGTCTGACACTGGGCTCTGTTGTGGGGAGCACAAGGCCTTGCTAGGAACTGGGCAACAACAAACACCAGGACTTCACAGTCAGCCATCTTGCCATTGCCATCACACCCCCTCACAGGGAAGCAGAGTCAAGAGGGAGGAAGTATGGGCATGCTGGGAGGGGGGTGTAGCCAAGAGTATGATGGGAGTCGCAGTCACAGACAATCCACACCCACCCACATGGCCCAGCAAGTTCGAACTGAACCATACTCGCCCCACAGGGAGTGGGAAGGGACTGACAGGATGTCTGACACTGGGCTCTGTTGTGGGGAGCACAAGGCCATGCTGGGACATGGGCAACAACAATATCAAACTCTGTCTGTGACAAGCTGGGAAAAAGCAGTGTACAGGCAGGCATCTGTTCACAGTGGAAAATGTCATGTTTGTGAACCATCGATGCATGTAGAAACATAGCTCACACCGTGTGTCTCTTCCAAACACAGGTGGTGCTGGGGACCCAGCACCAAATGAAGAGGATTCCCAGGCCCAGACTCTGGTGGACACTGAGCTATCTGGTTTGACTCTGTCTCTGTCCTCTTCGGATGACGACGACCAACCAGGCCCCTCCGGTGTGACTCATCATGCAGCACCAGCAACATCAATATCTGCACCCCCTGTACCCACGCCTCCAGCATCTGGAAACCAACAGGGCACCCCCACCAACACGGACAGACCAAGGCCACTGAACACCCACAGCACACGGACACAGGACCCCCGAAAGCTACAGCAAACACCACCATCAACACCACCCAAGGGGTCCCTGTGTCACCTGTGCGTCCCGCCGCTGGTCCTGCCCGTGTGGATAGGGGTGCTGGGAGGGAGAGGTGGGAGGCAGAGGGCACGCATTGCAGAGGGTCTGGACTACATGATGACCCCCAACTGGCACGCATCATAGATGAGTACTAGGATAGCACCGGAGGATTTGACCAGGTAGTGGGGATCCTCAAGGACATGCAACAGGAGCAGACTGCCCACCATGCCCGCATGGAGGCCAAGTGGGATGCCCTTACTGCGGTGCATCGGGACACACTCCAATGCCTCCGCCAGATCAACACAAACCTGTCCACACCTCCCTGTGTGGCCAAAACATCTGTTGCAACACCATCTGCCAGCGCCACAGGGAGGGAGGAGGACTCTGGCAGAGAGTCCCCTGCACCGCAGAGGCTTGCACCTGAGGATCATCCCCCCCCGGAAGAAGAGGGGTCGTCCCGAAGAAGGACATGTGAGAGGCAGATGTCCCAGCACATCCCCCAGGGCCTCTAAACCTGTTCTGGACAATGTTCTTTGTGCGCAACCCGTTCACCTTGTTCAATCGCACACAACTCGCCCACATGACATGGAGGGTTCATGCTGGGCCAATGTAGCAGATGACTGTGGACTTTACTCTGGATATTTCATCTACCAGCAGTTCCGACTCGAATGTGAACTTTGGATTCCAAAACCAATGTACAGCACCCACCATCCTGTGCACTTTCTTCACACATGTTTGAAAATAAACTCACCAGTACACCATACTTGCCTTTGTTGTGATTCCAAATTGTCATGTGTCATGGAGATGTCGATCTGCTACACAACATAGTGCATGCCAAATTCTGCAAACATTTTACCAATGTTAGGTGAGTCATGGCAATGTGACACATGTGAGGGAGACACACCACCAGGCCACACAACACATACTCACCATGGCCATGTTACTCATCACACACAATGATGTTGACTTGAAACACATAAGTATGCACAACAACAACACCTATCCACAGTCAGTGGTAACAAGTCCACAGGTGAGGTAAGCAAATGTCACTCAGATGTGGGAAGACAGACAGCACACCTAACAAAGCATAGCACAGGTTCATTTCACATCAGCAACATGTTAACATGTTTATTCAAAAATAGTTGCAAGGCAATTGTACGTTACGGTGGACACACGGTCACAGAGTGTCTGAGAATTGTAGTTCAGGGGTGTGTGGCACATCACTTGATGGCAATTGACTACTCCCACACTGGTGTCGGATTCTGGGTGTTGGGGGTCAGTGTTGAACAAACAACAGGCAAATTACCCTAGGAAGGACAAACACAAGACACAGTCAAAAGCACAGCAAAACAGGAGAGAAATGCAGTACACACCACCTGAATGGACACATCACCGCACGCATCCAGTCAAGTGGCATACAGACACACTCAGACATCAACAGAGCAGCCACAACACATTCCAGGCTAACGTCATACATTGACATAGCAACCCTGCAAACTCACATTCAGGTAAAGAAGTTGTTGAGCTGTTAGCGGACGTCACCCTCATCCTCATCATCACTGGCATCTTGGCCCAGGCCGGGATCCTCCACAGGTGCCGGAGGTTGGTCATCGTCATCCTGGATGAGAGGCACCTTCTTCCGCACTGCCATGTTGTGTAGCATGCAGCATACAAGGGTAATTTTGCACACCTTTGCAGGTTCATATGGGAGGGCCCCTCCGGTCTTGTCCACGCAGCGAAAGCCGCTTTTCAGGAGGCTGAATGTCCGCTCAATCACCCTCCTGCTCCGACCATGTGCCTCATTGTAGCGCATCTCGGCTGGTGTCACAGGGTTCCTGAGGGTGTCAGCAACCACGGCATGTTGGGGCATCCAGAGTCAACTACACACACAAAAATGAACAAGTAGCTGAGTTTTGTAGGAGTGCGGAATACAACATTGACAAACACACACAATGATGAACAGTCAGTACACACCGACAAGCCAGGCATGCTGATCTGGCATCTGTGACATCAGCGTTGCAATGCGACTACTCCTCATGATGTAGGCATCGTGCGCAGAACCAGGGAACCGTGCACACACATGTGTGATAGACATGTCTGCAAGACATACCACCAGAGCATTGATCGAGTGGAAATGTTTCCTGTTCCGGTATGCCTGCTCATGTGCCTGTGGTGGTATCAGGGCCACATGTGTACCATCAATAGATCCGATGACGTTTGTCATCCTCCCCAGTGTATAAAAGGCATCCTTTAATTCAGGGATTTCAGCTGGGCTCGGGAACTTGATGTACAGGTCTAGGAAATGCAACATCCCTTCCAAGACGTCGCGTAGCACCCGACTAAACATAGTTTGTGACATACCACCAGCAGTAGCCACAGTGTACTGGAAGGTACCAGTAGCAAAGAAGTGCAGGGCTGCCATCACCTTCACCTCTGGGGTCAGTGCTGTAGGTATGTCCGGCCAGGTAGCAGATGAGGCGCCAACTGCTCCGCCAACTCCTCAATCAGTGGCCTGGTGAAGCAGTACCGTCTGATGCAGTCGCGTTCTTGCATGGTTGCAAGGTCTGGGAACAGTCGATGGACAGCTGGTGCCCTGCAGAACAGAGATGAACAAAGGAAGATTGTCGCTTCACCCACCCATGTGGCCATGACCAGGCTCAATATCACATGATAGATCATGACATTACACAATGTACTGAGGTGTGTGCTGTTGGGCATGGACACATATGTCACCTACATGACCATCACCTCACATCTCAATTCCACATGTCCACATGAGTCCAATGTAGTGCAATGGCCAATCATCTGGCTGTGTCAGCCGACCTATGTACTGCTGTGACGTTCCAAACACACACCACAGTGAAAATTGAGGCCTGATGTCTGCCAGGCATCACAGA
The DNA here is from genome assembly GCF_964204655.1 of Triturus cristatus. Classification (NCBI taxonomy): domain Eukaryota; kingdom Metazoa; phylum Chordata; class Amphibia; order Caudata; family Salamandridae; genus Triturus; species Triturus cristatus. Next base: position 1,404,746,837 of record NC_140590.1, read on the forward strand.
TCTTTGCCATGCATAAACCCAGGGTCCCTGTATTGCCACATCGACACTGGCATGGACATAGCGTATCATGTACACACCACAAGGCAAGCGTGAGTCCCACAGGTAGTGGCCACTGTTGTCCCTGCAGGCCCTACATGCACGTCTCTTAGACACACACACACCATCAAGGTTGATGCACATACCACATGGATGTGGAGACTGTCACCCATTGGGCACATTTGATCAGACACATCTGAGACACAACATGCACACAGACTGTGGGTGCACATCAGTATTGTGGCTAGAGGTCTCACTGTGACATACATGCCATCACCCCCAGGACTCAGGGTGTATGTGACATGGCCCAAACATATCCAACATGAAAGTGTGTCCATGACTCATGCCCATTACTGTACATTTACACATCACAGTGGTAATGAGCACCACAGACAAAGGATTGTGCCCCCATGTACACGTGCACAGCCTGGGAGTGGCTGCACAAAAGTGCCACCCAACAAACCAAATGTGCCCCCCCAAACACCCAGGGAATGCAACCTTACATGACATTTGACACTGTGTGGCCAATGCTGTAGTGTGGTAGGTGTGCACAGGTGTCCCTGGCAAGTAAGTGTGTGTTGAATCCGTCGAATAGTCACACCAATGAGGTCCGACGCGGGTGACAATGCGTATGCATTGCGCAGTTTATGACCGAGCCGTGCGTACGCTTTGCCATTGAATGCAATGAGGTCCGACGCGGGTGACAATGCGTACGCATTGCACGGTTCATGACCTAGCCATGCGTACGCTTTGCCATTGAATACAATGAGGTCCGGCACGGGTGTCAATGCGTACGCATTGCACGGTTCATGACCGAGCCGTGCGTACGCTTTGCCATTGAATGCAATGAGGTCCGACGCGGGTGACAATGCGTACACATTGCACGGTTCATGACTTAGCCATGCGTACGCTTTGCCATTGAATGCAATGAGGTCGAACGCGGGTGACTATCATGCATACGTGTCGGGCAGGCATGGTCCGAGACAGGCGTACGCCTTGGCCATCGAATCATATGGAGACGGGTGCATGTGTATTTTCAAAATATGCGTTTTACAGTTAGTTGACCGATTGGCTCTGGAATGTCATGGAGACGGATTCGGATTCAAAACTTGTACGAGTTGTGCGTTGGAAATTCAGTTGGATGCCTACAATAATGTTGTAATTACTGGTGTTTCATGAAGGTGAAGATTTGAACGATGCGGAAGGCGTGTACGAGTCTTACTTTTCCATGGATTGGCCAGATATATAGAATGCAACCGTGTTGGACCTATCACTTGGGACACATGGCGCAGATTCTGCTTCTGCAGCACAGATATAAGGCTGGCTGGCCCCCAGGGAGCTCACTTGCCTGCACTACATGCTACTGGACTACATCCCTGCTACCACTGCTGCTGTCTCTGCATCCTCTGGCTCCTGCTATGGCACGTACTCTGGAGAGGGCCTCAGCCTTCACTGAGGAGGAGAACCAGGCCCTGCTGGACAGGCTCCTTCCACAGTACATCAAGCTGTATGGGAAACCAGGGGAGCAGGTGAGTGTGCAGTCCACTGCCTTCCTGTTGGACAGGCCACACGAAGGGCTTGCTCCCTCCCCGCACGACAGGGCCCGAGCTCCGGCCCACCAGGCATAACCCACGAAAAGCACCTGTACCCCGTCTCCCGACGGATCTTCTGCCCTCGGACCTCTACTCATCACGGGGCCCAGCCCCACCGGCTTCCCCGGCCGGTTCAAGCCGCCATCTTGGGCCCTGCACCACGAGGCCGCGTGGCCTCGGCCCGACCCTAACCCCGGGCCTGGCCGGCCCCGACATCCCGGCACCACCCTCCACCCAGGAGGTGAGCGGACCACTTGGCAGGTCAATGGGAGAACGAAGTGTCAAGAGCTCTTCCCCCGCCAGGTGCCGATCGCCTCCAGCTCCCCCAGGCGCTGGCTCCACCCCCTGCTGGGTGTCTGGACACCTTCATCCCGGGCCCTCCGACCTCCACGTGCGAGGGTCCGGACATCAAAGGGCGCCTGCCCTATAACTGGGGCAACTCCGGAGCAGGAAGGCAGTTGTATCCTGGAGTCGAGAGACACCGAGAGAACTCAGCCTTGACGGACTACTGGCGCTGCCGTAGCCCGCTCTTGTGAACCATCGTCCTGCCTGCTGGCGCTGCCGCGGCCTTCTGCAACATCCATCCTAGTTGGGACCTGCTGGCGCTGCCGCGGCCCGTTGTAACGACCATCTTCGTCGGGACCTGCTGGCGCTGCCGCGGCCCGTTGTATCGACCATCCTCACCGGGACCTGCTGGCGCTGCCGCGGACCGTACATCGACCATCTTTCCGGGACCTGCTGGCGCTGCCGCGGACCGTGTACCGACCATCTCAACCGGGACCTGCTGGCGCTGCCGCGGCCCAATTCTGCATAGAACTTGGCATTGCTACCACCGGCCTAAGTACCAAGGATGATCTAAAGCACGCCCTAGAGTCATGGACAGAAACTGGGGTCGCCGGACCCTCCGACCAAAGCAGCATCACACCAGAGGGGAACGCCACGGCTCCCGAGGAGCGGGGAACGGGCCTCTCGCAGGAGGAGATCCGAGAAAGAGAAAGAACCAGATTGCACGAGTTGGAAATGGCACGACTCAAGATGGATGGGGAACTCAAGTTGGCTGAACAGAAACTCAACCTCGAGCATATGCGGCTCCGAGATGAACGAGAAGAGAAGCAGAGACAGAGAGAGCTGGAGGAGAAAAAAATAACGCTCGAGCACGAGCGCCAACTAGCGGAGATAGAACTTCGGAAACAGAATAAAGAACTGGGGGTGCCTGAGCGACCACACACCCCGGGGCCAATCGAGAAAAAAGTCCACATCCCCAAGGATGTTGTCCGCGAGTATGTCCGAGAAGACGACATACAACAGTGGTTTAAAGCCTACGAGATCGCCATGACCTCCCACCGGATCGACCGGAGTGATTGGGGAGCCGGACTTTGGGGGAGGTTTATCAACGAGGGTCGCGATGCCCTACTGCAGCTCCCAGATCACCAAATGTCGTCCTACGACCACATGAAGGCTGCCCTCCTCACCCGCTACGGCCTCACACCCGAGATGTACCGCCAGAGGTTCAGAGATTGCACCCGGATCCCAGGCACAACTTGGGTAGAATACGTGAACTATTTCAGCCGTGCCTTCGAGGGTTGGATAAAGGGGAGCCATGTCACCACCTACGAACAACTCTTTAACCTTATGGTATGGGAGCACCTGTCGAACAACTGTTTCGTCGAGCTCAGGCAGCACCTCCTCGACAGTAAGCTGACTGACCCCCGGCAGCTCGCCGCCGAAGCTGACCGATGGGAAAGCACCCGAGTGGGCCGGAGGGGGCCACACGAACAGAACAGAAGCAACCAAGGCCAGCACCGTCCTCGGGGAGGAGGAGGGGGCCAGGGGCGAGGGAGAGACGCCTTGCCAGCAACACCCGTGGCCAGCACCCCGCCTCCGGCCGGCCGGGGCAACCCCCCGTGGCGTCCTGGGGTCCGAGCCAACGTCACGTGCCACCGATGCCAGCGAGTCGGCCACTACGCCAATGACCCGAGCTGCCCGCAGAACCAAACACCCAAGCCCCGCCAGGTAGCTGCCGCCGCCCTGGGGGAAGAGCGATCATCGGAGGAACCAGAAGAGTATGAGTCGGCCCAGCAAGAGTGGGAACCGGCCGCCATGGTCCTGGCGTGCTTAGGGGGAAGAGACATGGTCCCGCGGGCTCCCCTACCCGCTAACACCAGGAAATACGGTCAGTGGGTGACCATTAATGGACAGCGAGCCGAGGCCTTGCGTGACACAGGCGCCAGTGTGACGGCCGTCCGCTGTCACCTGGTGAAGCCCGAGCAGATCCTGCCGAACATTCTCTGCCCCGTCCGCTCGGCAGACAACTCTGAAAGTATGTGTCAAATGGCCTGCGTCCCATGCGAATGGGGAGGGGTCTCCGGCCTGTTGAAGGTGACGGTCCGGGACGATGCCCCCGTGGACTGCCTCCTGGGGAATGACCTCGAGAGTTCCCCGTGGGCCACCGTTGAGAGAAGAGAGCACCTGGGGATGCTGGGCCTCCCGGACTGGGCCTGCATAACCACCCGGTCCATGGCCGCCCGTGCCGTCCCTCGATCAGAAGAACCGGAATGGCCAGCACCTCCGCCCCCGGTCGCCCCAGTAGAAGACAACGACGAGGCCAGCCTCCCAGACCCGACGACCGAAGGGGACGAGCAACCCCAGGACCTTCCTGACCTGGCTCAGTGGCGTCAAGAAGGGGGGCCCACCCAAGAACAGTTCCGCCAGGAACAAAAGACCTGTCCCTCCCTCGAGGGACTCAGCCAACAAGCCAGCGCCCAGAACGCAGGGGACTCCACCGGAACTCACTGGGTCTACTGGGATAACGACCTGCTATACAGCGAGCAAAGAATCGCCGAGCTGGGGGCCGGTCGAGTACTGGTGGTACCTCTCCGCTTCAGAGACTTTCTGCTCAACCTGGCCCACGATGTCCCCCTGGCTGGACACCTGGGCCAGGACAAAACGTACAGCCGCCTAGTGACCCACTTTTTCTGGCCGAAAATGAGGAACGACGTCCTGAACCACTGCCGATCTTGCCCCACATGCCAAGCCAGCGGGAAGAGTGGTCGGAAGCTGAAAGCCCCTCTGCAACCCTTCCCTGTGGTCACCACCCCGTTCGAGAGGGTGGGGATAGACATTGTGGGGCCTCTGGACCCCCGCACGGCACAAGGACACAGGTTCATCTTAGTACTGGTGGACCATGCCACCCGCTACCCCGAGGCTGTGCCCCTACGGACCGTGACAGCTCCGGTGGTCGGCCGGGCCCTAATGGGGATCTTCTCCCGGGTATGCTTCCCCCGAGAAGTCGTCAGCGACCGAGGCACGAACTTTATATCCAAATACATGAAGTCCCTCTGGCAACAATGCGGGGTCACCTACAGATTCACGACCCCCTATCACCCCCAAGGGAACGGACTAGTGGAGCGTTTTAACCGCACTCTCAAGGGGATGATTGGGGGATTGGAAGAGCCCCTCCGTCGCCAGTGGGATGTACTACTCCCGTGCCTCCTCTTCGCCTACCGAGAAGTTCCCCAGAAGTCCCTCGGTTTTAGCCCTTTCGAACTCCTGTACAGGCACCCTGTGCGAGGGCCCCTCAGCCTCGTAAAAGAAGGTTGGGAGATGGCCCCCCTAAAGACCCCTCCAGACGTCTTCAAATACATCCTGGCCCTACGCAATCAGACCCGGCGCTTCAGAGAGATGGCCAAGGCGAACCTCGAGGCCAGCCAGGAGGACATGAAGAGGTGGTATGATCACAATGCCTCCTCCGTTGAGTTCGAGCCCGGACAACAAGTATGGGTGATGTCCCCCACCGAACCATGTGCCTTACAAGATAAGTGGACGGGGCCCTTCAAAGTGGTCGAGCGCAAAAGCCCCGTCACTTATCTCATCGACCTGGGGACCTCCCGGAACCCCCTCCGGGTCCTCCACACCAACCGACTCAAACCACACTTTGTGCGCTCAGAACTCAGCCTCCTGATGGCTACGGACAGTGGGGCAGAGGAAGACTCCGAACCCCTCCCGGATCTTCTGAAGACTCAGGAGAATGACGGCTCCGTGGACGGGGTCCGGCTCTCTGACGCCCTCACTTCGGAGCAACGCCAGGGCTGCCGGGACCTCCTGCTGCAGTTCGCTACCCTGTTCTCCCTCACCCCCGGGGTCACCCCTTGGTGTTTGCACGACGTGGACACCGGGGACAGTCCCCCTGTCCGACACCGGGCCTACCGCGTACCAGATCGGGTACGGGCCTGCATACAGGAGGAAGTGGCCAAGATGCTCACAATCGGGGTCATCGAGCCCTCGGACAGTCCCTGGGCCAGTCCGGTTGTATTGGTTCCCAAAGCCGCTGCCCCCGGCACCGCACCTGAACTGAGATTCTGCGTCGACTACCGGGGCTTGAACGCTGTCACCCGGACCGACGCTCATCCGATTCCCCGAGCAGACGAGCTGATCGACCGGCTGGGGGCCGCCCGCTACCTTAGTATCTTCGACCTAACAGCGGGCTACTGGCAGATCGGCCTCACACCCAGGGCTCAGGAACGGTCAGCCTTCTCTACCCCCGATGGCCACTACCAATTCAAGGTCATGCCCTTCGGCATGAAGAATGCCCCCGCCACGTTTCAACGCCTCGTGAACCAGGTCTTGGCGGGGCTCGAAGAGTTCAGCGCTGCCTACCTGGACGATATCGCTGTATACAGCCGCCACTGGGCCGACCACCTCCGTCACCTCCACGAGGTCCTACAGGCCCTCCAGCGGGCCGGCCTCACAATTAAGGCCGGCAAGTGCCAAATTGGCCAAGGGTCTGTGACCTACCTTGGGCACCAAGTGGGAAGCGGGCTGGTGGCCCCGCTACAACTTAAGATTGCTGCCATCCAGTCCTGGCAGCCCCCCGTCACCCAGACCGAGGTCCGAGCCTTCTTGGGGCTCACCGGCTACTACCGGCGGTTCGTGAAAGACTACGGCAGCATCGTGGGGCCCCTCACGGGTCTCACGTCCAAGAACCAGCCGAGGCGGATTAACTGGACCCCCGATTGTCAAGCGGCCTTCGAGAAGCTGAAGGCCGCCCTGTGCACCGCCCCCGTGCTCCAGGCCCCCGATTACAGTCGGGAATTCGTGGTACAGACCGACGCCTCCGACCACGTCATCGGAGCCGTCCTTTCTCAGTTAAACCCCGAGGGTCATGACCAGCCGGTGGCCTTCATCAGTCGACGTCTCCTGGCCCGAGAACAGCGCTGGAGCACCATCGAGAGGGAGGCCTTCGCAGTGGTGTGGGCCCTCAAAAAGCTCCGGCCCTATCTCTTCGGTACCCACTTCCGGGTACAAACCGACCATCGACCCCTGCAGTGGCTGATGCAGATGCGGGGGGAGAACCCAAAACTCTTGCGCTGGCCCATTTCCCTGCAGGGAATGGACTTCACTGTGGAGCACCGACCAGGCCAAGACCACGCCAACGCGGATGGCCTGTCCCGCTTTTTCCGCCTCGACGAAGAGAGTCCCCAAGGAGATGGGTGACTCTCCCCGCCTTCAGCTGGGGGGGACGCATGTTGGACAGGCCACACGAAGGGCTTGCTCCCTCCCCGCACGACAGGGCCCGAGCTCCGGCCCACCAGGCATAACCCACGAAAAGCACCTGTACCCCGTCTCCCGACGGATCTTCTGCCCTCGGACCTCTACTCATCACGGGGCCCAGCCCCACCGGCTTCCCCGGCCGGTTCAAGCCGCCATCTTGGGCCCTGCACCACGAGGCCGCGTGGCCTCGGCCCGACCCTAACCCCGGGCCTGGCCGGCCCCGACATCCCGGCACCACCCTCCACCCAGGAGGTGAGCGGACCACTTGGCAGGTCAATGGGAGAACGAAGTGTCAAGAGCTCTTCCCCCGCCAGGTGCCGATCGCCTCCAGCTCCCCCAGGCACTGGCTCCACCCCCTGCTGGGTGTCTGGACACCTTCATCCCGGGCCCTCCGACCTCCACGTGCGAGGGTCCGGACATCAAAGGGCGCCTGCCCTATAACTGGGGCAACTCCGGAGCAGGAAGGCAGTTGTATCCTGGAGTCGAGAGACACCGAGAGAACTCAGCCTTGACGGACTACTGGCGCTGCCGTAGCCCGCTCTTGTGAACCATCGTCCTGCCTGCTGGCGCTGCCGCGGCCTTCTGCAACATCCATCCTAGTTGGGACCTGCTGGCGCTGCCGCGGCCCGTTGTAACGACCATCTTCGTCGGGACCTGCTGGCGCTGCCGCGGCCCGTTGTATCGACCATCCTCACCGGGACCTGCTGGCACTGCCGCGGACCGTACATCGACCATCTTTCCGGGACCTGCTGGCGCTGCCGCGGACCGTGTACCGACCATCTCAACCGGGACCTGCTGGCGCTGCCGCGGCCCGTACCAACTAAACCACCAAGCTCGAGGATTGTGAGCTAGTCATCATCTCATCCGAACTACCTGACTGGTAGACAGACTGTCCCGCTACCCCTTACCCTGCTTTGAGAGACTTGAATCGAGGGGACCCCTGAGTCCAGACCTCCTTGTACCATTCAACCGTACCTTAAGAAGTGCTTATAAAGAACACTGAACCTTATCCGTGTGTGGTATCTGTCTGTGGGGGGGAAGTTACTTGTCTGTACGATCGCTGGAGACGGCTCTCCCCGGAGACCTCTCCTCCTGACCCCGGCCGACCCTCCCGGTCCGTCTACCCTTTCTAACACTTCCTAATTGTGCATGTTGTCTGACTAGCAGTACTAGCAGTGTGTACACCAGTGGCAAGCATTCTCACTGACTACTTTCATCCACCAAAGTGTGTAGGTACATGTAATGAACAGGTGTCCTGCTGCTAAAGTGCATTAGTGCAAGCTTAAACTTCCCAGGCATTGTTAACATGTCAGACATGCAGGTGATTTGTCCTTCTCCATGGTTGCACTACCTGTGTAACTCATTTCCCTTTGTGATGATGACATGTATATCCAAATGTGTGCAGCACAAATATGGGGCATGTGTGTAAATGTACTTTTAACTTTGTCATCCTCACAGGTTGATGCCCACCAGAAGCAGGAGATATGGCTGACCATCGCCCGGGCAGTTCGTTCGGTGGGGATCTACAAGCACCGGATCCACAACTGTCAGAAGAGGTGGCAGGACCTTCGGGGCTGGACTCGGAGGATATCTAGAGTCCAACTGTCACCACCATGCAGGAGGGGCGGACACCGGACCCTGACCCCCCACATGCTCTGTATCCTGGCGGTGATCTTCCCGGACCTAGATAGGCAGCTGAAGGCCAGACAGCAGCAGGAAGCGGGTGAGTCCATGCCTAATCTGTGTACTATGTCTGACATGCTCATTGCACTCTTTTGGCCTGGTCACGCTTCCACATTACGTAGGTCTTGTAGTCCAATACTCAGGTCCCTCAATTGTGTGATGCACCCTACTCATCTGTTCCACAGGTGTGGCCCCTACAGTCTGTTGCTTGTGTCACTAGGGCACTGTGTCCCTGCAGTCAGCTATGCTTCAGCTACAGGACAGCATCTGTTCCCGTAACTCTGTTGTGTGTTTCATGGGTGGTTCAATTGTTTGCCCAATGCCTGAGATCTGACATGTGATCTGTGTGTGCCCTTGAGATATGTTCCAATTGCTGGTCTGACTCGTCACATGTGGCTGGGGTATTCCAAACAAACCCATGCAGCAGGGGACTCCAATTTTGTGGCCTCAGGAGTATGTATATCAAGTACGTCACACTTGCTTAGCCACCTGACTACTGTCCAGGGCCAAACACTGTTTAACGTAGACCTGGGCAGTCATGCCTCCTCAAGGGCATTTAGAAACACTCTGTAATCCCAATCCTGTGTATCAAATTACAGGTTGTGCTTCGTGACATATGCCTTCAGGTGTCTGCCTCTGTATCATTGTGGTGTGGCTTCCTGTTACGTACAACTGGGGTGTTCATGAGTTTGAGGGTCAGCAGGACATCTGAGATGTGACTGTGAGAGACAAGACCTGTGTGACATATAGGTGTGTGATCATCTGACAGCACGCAATGGTGTATGCAACTGTGTCCTTCAGGCAGCTGGGTTACATGCATGGCAGACTGTGATGTGTTAATGTACAGGGAGTTGTGTTTGCAGAGACTCTTATGTCTGATTTGCATGATGTGGGGTCTTCTGGGTCCTGGATATGTTGTGTGCAGGGGATGGGCAAGTGCACCTGTCATCTGCAGAGTTAGCTTTACCCCTGAGCTATGATTGTGAGACAGTGCATACTGTTGTTGTCTGGATGCCCTGACCCTGTGACAGGAGACAGTGTTGACTGACTTTCAGGGCATGCCAGTGCCATGGCATTTATCTTGCTATGAGTGATCCTGCATTGTGTTCAAGTGTGCACCATGCACCCCATAGTGGCATTGCCCATCAGGACATGAGAACATCATAGTGTGTGTTGCTGGCATGCATCACAAGCATGTGAAATGAGTCTCTGCCCATCCCTTCATCCGGACACCTGTACTGAGTCAGTAGCAAGAGATGTGCTGTGTATATGGTGACATAATCCTACATGTTCACTTGCATGTCCAACTAATGTGTGGGTGGTGCATGTCAGGCCATTGGGGTATTAGCATCCAACATGCAACAGACATATGTGTGCAAGTCAAGGAGGGATATGTGTGCCATGGGTGATGTTGAGAATGACAATTGGCTTATTCTAAACAGTGTTGGCACTTTGAGCAGTGTTCAGATGATGATGCCAGGGCTTGCCCTGTGATGTGATGTACTCACTGTAGTGTGTGCAGTCAGTGCAGGTGACTGATGTTGTTCTCTTACTTTCTATTCCTATCCAGATACATCCACGGCCACAGGAGGGGACAGCTCCACGGACCAGGAGGAGCCACAGAGCCTGACAGGGACAGAAGGAGAGGAGTCGGGGGGACCTAATGGCATGGAGGGCGAGTGGCGCCACACATAGGAGTCGTCAGCACCATCCCCCTCAGCTGAGGGCCACAGCAGCTCTGAGGATGACTCCCTTGTGGAGGCGGGTGTCAGCAGCCACCAAACACCAGCTAGTGAGGCTGTCCCTGCCACCGCCCCCACCACCACCATCACCACCCTCCCATCGGCTCCCATCCCAGAGGTCCCTGGAGGCTCCCGTGTTTGTGAGCATGTCTCCCTTGTGCCAGGCACCGCACCCCCTGCCCCTGTGTCCCCTGCTGCCCTGATTGAGGAGTCTGTAGACTTACTTAGACAGATCCATGTAGGGCAGACGTTGATGCTGAAGGTCCTCCATGCCCACACAAGTCTGTTGACGCAACTGGTGTCGTTCATGGAGGGCATTTCCTCGGGCATGTCTGCCCTATGGAGGACCAATCAGTCCGTGGCCTCCTCCCTGATGGCAGCAGTGTCCCTCCTCCAACAGTCCCGCACCCCTCCTACCCCTGCACCACCCACGATTCCTAGCAGCCTACCTGTCCCAAGCACACACACCCCTGCACAGTCTCACAAAGCCACAGACACGGGCAGCACACAAACACCCAAACCAAGGTCTAGACGTGCACGCAAGCAAGCGCAGGGGACTGATACCACACTCACAGGGTATGGTTTGCTGACACACACACAGTCATCCACAACCACTCTGCATCCTCCGAAACCTCTCCCTCCCAGCCCCCTTCCCTTGCCTCACCTGCAACCCCATCTCCACAGAAGCTCTTCCTCTGTGACCTTGACCTCTTCCCCACCGACCCAGCAGATCCAGATTACAAGGGGAAGAGGAAGTCCCCACACACAGAGGGGAGTGCCCCTCATACCCAGACACCCACCCCCAGGTGCAGTCAGACTGAGACCCGCAAGTTCCCCCGGAAGAGCAAGACCCCACTGCTGCCACGCAGCTCCAAGGCAAAGTCTCCGTCCTCCATCCCCCAGGCCACCACTCCAGAGGTCCCCCCTGCCACTCCCTGCCCCGGGTTCCCCCACCCACAGATACACCATCCCCAAAATACTGTGGCCCTCCCCCTATCACTTGCTCCTCCACACCTAGTCAGACGGTTAGTGGCACTGATGTGGGGACCGTGTCCCCCCCTCTGTCCTGCAGACCTCACCTGCACCCCATTCCGCTCACATGGATTTAGGCACTGCAGTGGAGTCCACGACCACCCCATCTGACTTGGGCACTGCAGTGGGGACCCAATCTACTCCATCTGACCTGCCCACTGAAGTTGTGCCGGCACCCACCCCATCTGACTTGTGCCCCACAGTTGTGACTGCACCCACCACTTCAGTCAGCTCCACTGCAGTTGCAAGTGACTCTCCTGCATCCACCACCCCTTCACTGCCTCCTTCTGCTGCACCCTGATCCTGTCCCTGCGGTGCCTGGCCTGTCCCCATGTATGCCCCTCTGAGGGGATGTCCCCTGTCCTTCCAGTACAGGCAAGCAACGTGTGACAGTTGTCACTCAAGTTCACTCCTTGTAATTTGATGATGGACTGGCCATTGGCCTTTTGTTTGAACGGACGTTTCAATTTTCATCTGCTGAATAAAGGTTTTTTTCTTTATCCTTCTGAACTTGATTTAGCTGTAAATTAGGTTGATGATGTTTAGCATGCCCTTGCACCTGTAATGCTTGGTTTCCAATGTTGAATACTGAGGTGTTGATGCGAGGTACTCCATGTGGTCCATGAGATATGTATCCTATTCTGGTCGGTATCCATGCCATCCTTTGCAGCTAACTGGGTGTGTCATGATTAACAATTTGAGAACATCTCTGTGAACATTTCATTTGCATGGTCACATCTGTGGCTTGCACCCATGCACATATGATGTGCTTCCCATTGTCCAATTTGTCTAGTTCCCTGACTTTGGGTGCATCTCCACTGGACCTACAGGTGTGGGCATCATTGGTATAGGAGCAACTGGGTCCTCTGTGCAACTTGCAGTACATATGTGTTGAGTATAAACCAGATTGGTCGCACACTGCTACACCTACCAGGCGTGTTCCCCCAATGAAAATGGTCCCTGAAGGTCAGCGTTGGCGGATACACCTATGCTCGAGTGTGAATGCAAGTATGCGTGGCGTGTGCCATCCCTGGACACGTGTTTCGAGGTAGTTGCCTCTCGTCAGCAGGGAGTAGGAAAATGTGTGGGGTTGCTGTGTAAGCTGCTAAAATCGTTATCAGGTCTAGTACCTCTCGTAGCGCGCAGGTGCATAACCATGAGTCCGTCGACTCCACCGGCTCAAGGGAGCCTGAATATAAAGTTAAACCAGATTGGTCGCACACTGCTACACCTACCAGGCGTGTTCCCCCAATGAAAATGGTCCCTGAAGGTCAGCGTCGGCGGATACACCTATGCTCGAGTGTGAATGCAAGTATGCGTGGCGTGTGCCATCCCTGGACACGTGTTTCGAGGTAGTTGCCTCTCGTCAGCAGGGAGTAGGAAAATGTGTGGGGTTGCTGTGTAAGCTGCTAAAATCATTATCAGGTCTAGTACCTCTCGTAGCGCGCAGGTGCGTAACCATGAGTCCGTCGACTCCACCGGCTCAAGGGAGCCTGAATATAAAGTTAAACCAGATTGGTCGCACACTGCTACACCTACCAGGCGTGTTCCCCCAATGAAAATGGTCCCTGAAGGTCAGCGTCGGCGGATACACCTATGCTCGAGTGTGAATGCAAGTATGCGTGGCGTGTGCCATCCCTGGACACGTGTTTCGAGGTAGTTGCCTCTCGTCAGCAGGGAGTAGGAAAATGTGTCGGGTTGCTGTGTAAGCTGCTAAAATCGTTATCAGGTCTAGTACCTCTCGTAGCGCGCAGGTGCGTAACCATGAGTCCGTCGACTCCACCGGCTCAAGGGAGCCTGAATATAAAGTTAAACCAGATTGGTCGCACACTGCTACACCTACCACCTACCACCTCGTAGCGCGCAGGTGCAGTGTGCGACCAATCTGGTTTAACTTTATATTCAGGCTCCCTTGAGCCGGTGGAGTCGACGGACTCATGGTTACGCACCTGCGCGCTACGAGAGGTACTAGACCTGATAACGATTTTAGCAGCTTACACAGCAACCCCACACATTTTCCTACTCCCTGCTGACGAGAGGCAACTACCTCGAAACACGTGTCCAGGGATGGCACACGCCACGCATACTTGCATTCACACTCGAGCATAGGTGTATCCGCCGACGCTGACCTTCAGGGACCATTTTCATTGGGGGATCACGCCTGGTAGGTGTAGCAGTGTGCGACCAATCTGGTTTAACTTTATATTCAGGCTCCCTTGAGCCGGTGGAGTCGACGGACTCATGGTTACGCACCTGCGCGCTACAAGAGGTACTAGACCTGATAACGATTTTAGCAGCTTACACAGCAACCCCACACATTTTCCTACTCCCTGCTGACGAGAGGCAACTACCTCGAAACACGTGTCCAGGGATGGCACACGCCACGCATACTTGCATTCACACTCGAGCATAGGTGTATCCGCCGACGCTGACCTTCAGGGACCATTTTCATTGGGGGAACACGCCTGGTAGGTGTAGCAGTGTGCGACCAATCTGGTTTAACTTTATATTCAGGCTCCCTTGAGCCGGTGGAGTCGACGGACTCATGGTTACGCACCTGCGCGCTACGAGAGGTACTAGACCTGATAACGATTTTAGCAGCTTACACAGCAACCCCACACATTTTCCTACTCCCTGCTGACGAGAGGCAACTACCTCGAAACACGTGTCCAGGGATGGCACACGCCACGCATACTTGCATTCACACTCGAGCATAGGTGTATCCGCCGACGCTGACCTTCAGGGACCATTTTCATTGGGGGAACACGCCTGGTAGGTGTAGCAGTGTGCGACCAATCTGGTTTAACTTTATATTCAGGCTCCCTTGAGCCGGTGGAGTCGACGGACTCATGGTTACGCACCTGCGCGCTACGAGAGGTACTAGACCTGATAACGATTTTAGCAGCTTACACAGCAACCCCACACATTTTCCTACTCCCTGCTGACGAGAGGCAACTACCTCGAAACTCGTGTCCAGGGATGGCACACGCCACGCATACTTGCATTCACACTCGAGCATAGGTGTATCCGCCGACGCTGACCTTCAGGGACCATTTTCATTGGGGGAACACGCCTGGTAGGTGTAGCAGTGTGCGACCAATCTGGTTTAACTTTATATTCAGGCTCCCTTGAGCCGGTGGAGTCGACGGACTCATGGTTACGCACCTGCGCGCTACGAGAGGTACTAGACCTGATAACGATTTTAGCAGCTTACACAGCAACCCCACACATTTTCCTACTCCCTGCTGACGAGAGGCAACTACCTCGAAACACGTGTCCAGGGATGGCACACGCCACGCATACTTGCATTCACACTCGAGCATAGGTGTATCCGCCGACGCTGACCTTCAGGGACCATTTTCATTGGGGGAACACGCCTGGTAGGTGTAGCAGTGTGCGACCAATCTGGTTTAACTTTATATGTGTTGAGTATGTGCAGATGACTTAGGGGGAGACTCTCATACCCAGGCTGTTGTGACCAGTTGGAGTTCATTCCAGCTTGTGTCACATGTGTCTGTTGTACTCCCTCTCATCTCACAATGCCTGATTGCCCACTTAGGGTGTACCAATGATGGTTTACTTTTGTATGGCTCTGTGTCCACATCTGTGTCACTGTGGTTCAGCCCCCCTCATGTGTTGTGTATTTGCCTGGGGATGCTGAGACACACACACACATGTTGTGTCAGATGTGCAGTGTGAGGTTGGCCGTTTGTGTTTGTGCATCTGCATCAGTGCATTGTTATTGCTGTTGTGGGCCATTGTCTGGATGCTGTTTCTGTGATTTTCCCTGCAGTCCCTGTGAATCATATCACATCATTGTGCACATTCATCCTGGTTGTTAGGTGCCATTGCTGACATGGAATGGGAGTTTGTGAGTTGACACCTACAGTCTATACAGGTTGTTTTGGTTGGTGTGTCTATTTTCGAGATGTGTGCATGGTTTGTGATTGTCACTTCTGCTCTTGTGTCATTGTACACTGTATGCATTGTCAACCCCCATGTGTGGTGCTTGTCTGCACATGGCCGCGAGTATGTTTTGTTTTCTCTGCACTGTTGGCCTCACCACATCTCTGTGGATATGGGACACAACCAGTAGTTTGCCCCAGAAGTGTTTAATGTGTTGGGAGCAGGGATCTTACATGCTGTTTGTTATTTGCAGCTTTGACCATGATGACACTTACCTTTTGGTCACTGTGATGGGGGGGTTTAGACCCCATCACCACAATGCTTAACATCGGCTGCAGTTTGGACCCCACACTTAACTTTTGTTCTACACAGTGAGGGGGTGTTAATTTTACATTGACACAGTGCTATAGTGATGCTTGCCTTGTGTAGGCCACACTCATTTGTTGGTCACACGTGTTGTTGGTTACATTGTATGGTCGAAGTCATAATCACTGTTGTGGGCATTTGTCACAGACTACACACTGTTGTCATGATGTTAGGGAGGATGTATTTTGCTGACATACTTAATGCTGGAGTATGATGGATGTGTGGCGCATCACCACATCCTATTGATGGGGGTGGCAGTAGTGCTGGGCAACATAAGCCGTAGGGGTGGGGGTGGCAGTTGTGCTGGACAACAGGTCCCCTATGAGTGGGGGTGGCAGGGGTGATGGGCAACATAAGCCCTATGAGTGGGGGTTGCAGGGGTGATGGGCAACAGGTCCCCTAGGGGTGGGGGTGGCAGGGGTGATGGGCAACATAAGCCCTAGGGGTGGGGGTTGCAGTAGTGATAGGCAACCGGTCCCCTAGGGGTGGGGGTGGCAGTAGTGATGGGCAACAGGTCCCCTATGAGTGGGGGTGGCAGGGGTGATGGGCAACATAAGCCCTAGTGGTGGGGGTGGCAGTAGTGATGGGCAACAGGTCCCCTATTAGTGGGGGTGGCAGGGGTGATGGGCAACATAAGCCCTAGGGGTGGGGGTGGCAGTAGTGATGGGCAACAGGTCCCCTAGGGGTGGGGGTGGCAGGGGTGATGGGCAACAGGTCCCCTAGGGGTGGGGGTGGCAGAAGTGCTGGCAACAGGTCCCCTATGAGTGGGGGTGGTAGTGGTGCTGGCCATACAACCCCTATGGTGGCCTGTTGTTAGTGGCCAGGATGTGAATCCCCTGTGTGTGTGTGCCATTTTGTGGGTACGTGTCGTTTGTTTGTGTGGTAGGTGTCTGACTTACCGTCTGCGCCCTCGGCGTCGGTTCCTGATCCGGTCATAGATGTAGAGTACTGGTATGACCTGCGCAATGGGATTCATGATGTTTTTGTGTCATACACGCTGCTTGTTGCTCCGTCTCGTACCCGTTGCTAGCTTGTCCGTCTCGTAGCTGTGGATTGAGTTGTGGAGCGAATCGGAGCTGATATGCTTGTTTTCCAGATGCTGTGACGTGCCATACGTGGCGACCCGTCCGGCAAGTAGAAAGTACGCATCGTACTTGTCAGGCAGAAACTGCTATGGATACTGCTTCCGGGCGACTCGGTTCGGCGTTCGGGGTTACGGCTCGGACAGAGAATGAAGCTTGAATCACAGCCTACGTGTCGGTCGGGTTTTTGGCAGTTATGCGCATCATACTTCATCTACAGGACGGACCGGCTACGGGTATGTGTCGGTCGCACAGTAAGGCTGCGGACAGCTCTCGGAGAGCTGTCCGACCCGGATCGGAATCAACCCCAATGTGTTATGTAGTGGAATAATGTGGAGTTCATTTGCGTGGTGTTGAATTATTAAATGGGGAAATGTGTCATGAAGTGGAATTATGTAGGGGCCGATTCACAGAACAAATCTGAGATAAAATCCTAAACTTACTACTTTTGGTATTAACAGAAGGCATTTAGCAGTAGTAAAGTTAGGAATCCTAACTATACTACTACTAAACTGAGATAAAATCCTAAACTTACTACTTTTGGTATTCACAGAAGGCATTTAGTAGTAGTAAACTTAGGACTCCTAAATCAGGTAACGGAGAAGAGCAGCAGCATGCGCTAATGGGACCCCGAGGCAGTGGGGGCAATATGTGAGGAGCGGAGGCCGGAGGGTAACCTGAGGACGAGATAAAGCGTCAGCTCCGAGACCGAGGGCAGCTTCCGTCATCTGCCTAGAGGGGTGCACCGGTAGGAGACGGCTAAGGTTGGCGATTGGGGATCCCCATTGACGCTGAGCCCCCCCTTGATATTGAGAGTGTGTGCCTCTCGAGATACCCTAATTATGGGAGAGGCAGCATAGGCCGACTAGATCCAAGCTGCCTGACCTTAAGATGGCGGCCGTCGCGACCAGGCAGTGCATGGGAAATAAGCATGGATGAGGGGAGCACAACGAGAGACAAGAGACTCGTCGCCCTGCTAGAGATGCACAGGAGGGAATGAAGCAAAGGCCCTGACACACAGAAAGACACCCCCTAGAGTAGTGGCTACGCATAAGCCCTCACTGCACCTGGAGACCTGTGTAGGACCCGGGACTTAAACATGGCGCCCGCCGCTAACAATGCCTATATGCGGTTTTGGCATGCTGGGCCTGCGGGGGCCTCACTGCGGGTGCTTGGGCCAGGGAGGAGACCTGACTTCATGGCACAGTTCTGCCTGCCCTTGAGCGCCTCCTCTATCCACAAGATGGACCTCAGCATGACGACAAGATCAGCCCGGGGATCCAGCATGCTGCTTCCCTCTCCACCATCCGGCCTTTTACCCCTATGGACATCTCCAACTCGGGGATCCCTCCAGACCTAAGACCACCACCCTTGAGTGCAACACCACCTGAACACCTGGCTGAAGGATGGCAAGAATTTCCTTCTCTGTAAATATGTAATATATAATTGTCCAAGCCTAATCGCTGTTAAAATGTAATGCTGAGTGAATTTGCAATTTGTATATATATAACTCTAACCACTAGTATATGTAGTAGACCTTTGTACTTACTACCATTCCTATGTGATTTTAGAGTTTATCTGTTTGTATCTCTTCCTTGAGTGACTTTACAACTTGTACATTTGCAATTTTTTCTGTTTGTATCTCTTATGTAACTCATGTAATCCAAAGTCCTTATGTAACGCAACTGGTTCTTTTGTAAAGCGCTCTGACACCTTCGGGTAATGTTCGCGCCATATAAAATCGCATTAAATAAATAAATAAATAAAAAAGACTAACACTAAAAACATCACCCACTCTTACTATGGTATGGGAAGGTGAAGTGACCCACTCCATCAGGGTTGTCCTCCATTATACAAACTCAAAAATGGCAACCTTTAGCCTACCTCCAAAAAGCCACTGGCACCAAAGAGAAAAGGAACTGTTAGCACTGCTCTGTACAAAAATCACATGGATTGAAAAAAGTCGGGTAGTCTGTAAAAGAGGAGTGGCAAAAGAAACGTATCTGTGAGTCCTTTTCAAGAAGTGATGCTAATGTAATTAAAGACATGGCTTAAAACGTGTAAACTAAAAAAGAAGCCAGACATATTGGCTTTTCCATTGCGTGTTGACAGTATCAGAGAAATGAGTAACAAAGTATCAGTTGTGCATAATTAGAACAGAAAGTATTTCAATTCTGAAAATAGAATGCTGTGAATTAAATATTTCTAAAGTCTGTGGTAGGTGTAGTGGTATTTGGACTGTCTCATGACCTCCCCTTCAGCCACAACACACCTACTCACCTATGAGCACTGAGTTGTCTTTGATGCTGCTATATTTTGACTTTCCCAAAGAGTGTTAATTAACAATTGGCACAAATATGAGCGTTCTGTGAGCTCCGCAGAGAGGCCAAGGATTGGATGCACATGGAGCATGACTAACTTTATGAGTCACAGGCAAGCACAGTGACAAATGGGCTCTGCCTTCAGCATCAACTCTAAGGGGTCCATTAGGATGTAGGGCGGTGGGACAACTGCCGTGCCGGCGGTGCGGAAAAATGCCTTTCTCCGCCCGCTATCAGCGGACATCACGCCCACCATATAAGTATGGTCAAACATAGGCCAATTCCCGACTGCCGCTGTGCGACGCGCACCGCCATCAAAGTGCGCCCACCTCCATGGCGGTGGGAGCCAATGGAGACCCTCCGCCTTGCAGAATGACGTCCACCCCGGTCCACAAATTAGGATGACTCAAGCAAGCAGACGCACCGCAGCGGAGACACCGCCCAACCAGAGATGGCAATTCAGTGTTGTGCATGGGGTATGAAACACACACAGAGCCACAACAACAACAACAGACATGCCCTGTGCAGCTAAACTGGGGAAAGGCAATGGGAGCACAGACACAACAGGAGTGCGCAACCTCTTCACTCAAGAACAATGCACAGACAATATTCCACAACACACACAAGAAGTGCACCATCACAGAACAACACAGCCACAGCAAACAAACAACAGATGCACAGGCAGAACAATCACACAGCAAACATAGCACGACATCAGGGGATGCACAATAGGCAATCACAAGGCAACATACACACAGCACAGCAAGCACAGCAAGCTGTGTGTGCACACCAAGCATACCAGACACACACAGACATCAGTGACAGAACAGCAACCCACACAACACCATACAGCACAGCGTAAAGACAACAGCACACCCAGGAAGTGAAGCAATAACACAAACAACACACATACATCCAACACAACACCCAATAGATGTACAAGTCTGGGACACAAAGGTGGAAACAACTTGACCACAGGACTGGGCAGCACACACAGATGAACTGCATAGCAGCAACCATGACTGACAAACAGCACCAGAACATCACACATGACCCATTGGGGAAATGCACTGAGTGACACATTGACCCTGGCTAAAGAACTGCACCACAAAGCACAATGGCGCAAATGAAATCATGGGGAGGCACACACACATACAAACCAAGGGGACAGTTCACACCAAAGTGAAGTGTACTGCATGTCAGTAGGGGACATGGCAGGAGTGTACCATACACAAAAAGAGGGAGTGCAGACCCACAATGGGTAGGCAGCTGAAGCACAGATAGGGGATGGCATGACAACACACACAACATGCCACACTGGAGGCAAGAAGGCACCATGGGACAGCAAGGCGTGAGAAAACACAACCACAAAGATAGTGTGGCGCAGCAGGTCTGCACAGAACCCACAAACAGCCACCAGACACAAGGATATGCAATAAAACACAACACTGAATTGCCAGTAACACCCTCTGCATACTCACAAGTGACAAAAACAACAAGTAGGAGTCAGACAGAACTGCAAGGACACACTGCACAGTGCACAACATACAACTCACACATGGGCATACAACCACATCCACAGGGATGAACAATCAAAACAAAAGGCACACAACACCTGGGTGACACATGTGTGTAGTTGACATTGCAGAGGCATGCACACATCAACACTCCCACAAACTCACCCCCTTCACACTGCACAATACCTGGCCATCCAAGAGCACACATGGAAAGTAAGCCATGGGACTAGGATGACTGGCCATCACAAGATGACCACACACATACACCACTGGGCACACATATAGGAAGAACACACACATGATGACCCTGGACAGCCTGCTTGCACTACTGTGTGCAGAAACCCACCCTGTGCTGGCAGTGCCCCCCAACCTGACATGTGTACAATAGAGCCAACATGAACTAATCAAGTAAATGACTACTGCTAAACATTCGAAATTTACACCATTGCCACCCCAAGTATCTGGGCCAAGAAGAACTGAAGACCCTGTCACCCCTGAAAAAAAGAGAGCAAGTGAGCCCAAACATTGAACATGTTGCAGTACCACACAGACCATGTGGCACAGTAAATCATTTACACACAGCAAAAGAACTGTATTCAGTAAGGACACTGACAAAATAGACAACTGGAGCAACTGTCTTTATTCACAAATTGCACAGATAGGCTCCATGAGATGAGAAGAGTAAGGCACAAAATGCAGAGCATGTCTATGAGAAGCTGCACAGGCAAGGGCAAAACCGCAGTGAACAACAAGGCCAGTGGACAGGGCAGATTGCAGAGTATGTCCATGAGAAGCTGCACAGGCAAGGGTCCAACACAGCAGTGAACAACAAGGGCAGTGGCCAGGGCAGAGTGCAGAGTATGTCCATGAGAAGCTGCACAGGCAAGGGTCCAACACAGCAGTGAACAAGGCCAGTGGCCAGGGCAGAGTGCAGAGTATGTCCATGAGAAGTTGCACAGGCAATGGCAAAATAGCAAGGCCAGTGGCCAGGGCAGAGTACAGAGTATGTCCATGAGAAGCTGCACAGGCAAGGGTCCAACACAGCAGTGAACACCAAGGCCAGTAGCCAGGGCAGAGTACAGAGTATGTCTATGAGAAGCTGCACAGGAAAGGGCAAAACAGCAAGGCCAGTGGCCAGGGCAGAGTGCAGGGTATGCCCATGAGAAGCTGCACAGGTAATGGCAAAACAGCATGGCCAGTGGCCAGGGCAGAGTATGTCCATGAGAAGCTGCACAGTCAAGGGTCCAACTCAGCAGTGAACAACAAGGCCAGTGGCCAGGGCAGAGTACAGAGTATGTCCATGAGAAGCTGCACAGGCAAGGGTCCAACACAGCAGTGAACAACAAGGCCAGTGGCCAGGGCAGAGTTCAGAGTATGTCCATGAGAAGCTGCACAGGCAAGGGCAAAACAGCAAGGCCAGTGGCCTGGGCAAAGTGCAGAGTATGTCCATGAGAAGCTGCACAGGCAAGGGTCCAACACAGCAGTGAACAACAAGACCAGTGGCCAGGGCAGAGTGCAGAGTATGTCCATAAGAAGCTGCACAGGGAATGTGTGTGACTGTACCTTTCCATGGCCAGCAACAAAGTCAGGGGGCAACAATGTGCAGTACAGGCCCTCCTGTGTGAGACACAGGTGTGTGAGGGTGACTACCACTCAGACTTGGCTGTCAGGCAGACTGGGAGCTGGCTGTGCCTCGTGGACTGTCAGAGCACTTAAAGGGGGAGAGAGCAGAACAGCTGAGGTAGAGCGATCAGTGTCTTGGCAGGCTGGAGGGCTGCTTAGACAAGGTGGTGTAGTGGCACGTGGAGGTGGAGTCATGCAGACAGGAGTCACAGTGCGGCTGGGAGATTGTGGAGGGGTGCCCTTCCACTTCTTGGGGATCCTAAATGGCTGGACTGACTGTGGATCAATGTGAAGTGGTGTGTGCACAACAGGCACACTCACCACCACTGCTGCAGCAGGTGCAGGCGCTGACAGCCCCTCTGGTGATGTGCTGGACCCAGCTGAACGCTTTGCCTTGCTTCGCCTCTGCTCCCCTTCCCCTGTTTACTAGGTGTCACCCCTACAGTCCCCTCTGGCCCCTGCTTCACTGGGCTTGGAATGGGAGTTGAGGTGGTTGGTGATACTGCCTTTGAGCCCTTCCCAGGTGTACCCTTGGCATGCACCACCTCCTTGGTGGGCACAGACACTGTATGATTATCTTTGCGCGATGTCTTAGGGGCAGGAGAGTACTTGGATGGGGATGCCACTGAGGCATGTGTGCCTGAGGTCTTCTGCTTTGCTAATTGTCCCCTGGTGTCGCCTGACGGGCTTTTCTCTCTGCGCTCTGGGGTGCCTTTGGTCTTCTGTGGGGATGGTCTCTGTGCACTGGACCTCTTGGGCTGTTGCTGCTGTGTGCTCCGTGTGCTGTATCGTGACTTTGATGTATGTGGACTGTGGTCACTATCGTCAGACGTGGCCACTGCCAGGGTGGTGGACAAAGGGACTGGAGCTGGACTGTGAGAATGTGCCTGTTGCAGGGCAGACGTCACTGTTGATGACAAAGCCTGGACTGTCCGGTGCAGCCCACCCACGTCGGAATGTATGCCCTCCATGAAAGCAACCACCTGGGCCAATTTCTTGTTATGGTCAATGAAGGCATTTAGGAGAGCTGTCTGGCCTACACACAGCTGGCGCAAAAGGTCCGCAGACTCAGCACTGATGGCAGCAGGGGGGACAGGGACAGGGACAGGGGCAGCGGTGCCAGGGGTGAAGGACACTCTTCCCCTCTTACTAAGGCAGACACGGGCAGCACCAGAGGAAGTGGCTGGTAGGGTGGGCAATGGCCGCTGTGTGGTGGAAGTCGATGCAGAGTCCCCGTTCCCTGTGCCCTCCAACATGGATGCATCCCCGCTGGCATCGGATGATGTGGTGCTTTGTGTCTCAGACTGGGACTCCTCCAGCAGACTCCTGTCCCACTCTGATGCACTGGTGACATCTGTGTCACTGGGCTCCTGGGCAGCTGTGGTGCGAGTTTCACCCACACTGGTGTCCGTCTCCTGTCCCTCTGTGACCACAGGTGATGCTGCATGGCAGAGAGAGATGTAGGGTCAGGTCAGTGGCAAAAACAGAACAAACATATGCAAGCAATGCATGACAAAAGTTGAGCAAATCTACATGTTGCACACCACCCTGTTCAATCACATCGTGCCAACTCACTACATAAACTCAAGCAGTGCATGGAAACTGGAAACTCAGGCATGAGTGAGCCATGTGATGACCACACAGCACAACACCCTGCTTGTGGCTCTGTTCAAACAGACACACAACTAGTTCTGAGCACAGCTAGGGACACGATGGGGCACACAACTTGTTGCCAATGACAGAACTGGATGTAACAGGAGGGTACAGCACAGACCCAGACTACAACATGATAGTCCACAATGGACATTAGCCCATGCCACCCACCATGTCGTACCTTGGGGACAATAGAATGCTGCATATTGCTGGAAGATATCTAGCCCTCCCCAATATGGGTGCATGCAATGGACGCATTGATGTACGCACAGTCAGATTGGGCACACTGCCGTTCCCTCCCATGGGATTCCCACAACTACACCAATGCAGAAATAACCTGAAGAGCACAACTCAGAATGTAATGTGAAGGCACAGCTTCCAAATCAACTTTGTAAGTACAGGTAGAGCAAATGCATGCCACAGGAAGCCCAGGCCAGCATCCACTTACATGCCACAGCATCACACTACCAACATCACAGAGGCCAGCGCTGGCACAGGCTCTGTACACATGCAGCCACTCCCATCCAAAGTCAGACTCCCCAAATGCTGACCCCTGGCTTGCTGCTGATGCTCCTTTAAACATGCATCCAGCTCAGGCTGTGTCACCGCCAAGATGCGCCCCATTAGTGGTGTCATGCTGCGCCATGCCAGACGCCCAGTGCGAGGAAGCAGCCCCAGGGTCATCTCCGCCACATTCTTTGCCAGCCGGCTGATGTCAACCCATCTCTTGTGGCAGTGGGTCCACCGTCGGTTTGAGACACCCAGGGCTCGCACCTTCGCTGCAATGGCCCTCCACATGGCCTTACGCTGGTGCACCTTGAGCTGCAGACATGGGAGACAAGAGGGAGAAATGATCAGGTACACAGTGCCATGTACCGAGATCTATCAGTATAGCAGCAAGATACAACCAAATCACATATCCAACGATAGATTAATCAGAGACTATAGTACAGCACACATGCGACCCCTGCATGGGAAAAGCTGATGTTAAAGCATGCAGGTGTGAGGGGGAGCATAGTACCTGCACATCTCACACACATGTAGGATGCCAGCACTGAAACCTGCCTGCCCAGATCTCCAGTCAATTGTTGGGTTGAGCAACACATACATCACATATCAACTTGTGTTTGGGGGGTGACCCACAGTGTCCAAGACTGCGCAGCCCTCAATGTCCCTGCCCTGTGAATAGATAATTGTGTCATGGATGTCACATTGAGGGACATGATCTCACAAATACAAAATGCCCTTCACAAGGGCGGTTGTGTGCAATCTACAGTGCTGAGATGGGCCACAACTGGAGTGCAATGTGAAAAGACTGATGTCATACTCTGTAAGTGAAGTGATGTGTCCTTGTCTTTGTAGATGGGGACTGTGCTGTCCAGCTGAGTTCACACTGAGATGGACTACAGGGGCATACACAGCCATCCAGCCAAGCAATCACTGTCCTGACTACAGCATGAACAACCTTCTGTGTCACTGTATGGCTGACAACACAACACAGGTCACTCATATTTACATGTGCAGGGAGAGAAAGCTGTGGCATTGGGTACAGACACCCTCCCACTGGAAACAGCATGTCAGGCAGTGCATTACACTACCCCACACTCCCAGGCACATACTGCATCAGTCTACTACATGTGTGGCCCCCTGCCCTACCACAACACTGTTTAATTCTTAACCACGTCATTTGGGGCAACATATAGCCTTGGGTACTGTGTGAGCACCTCGTCCACCAGGACCTCCAGCTCCTCACTCGTGAAGGGACTGGCATGGATCTTCTCTGTCCTTGCCATCACTGTGGACGTGAAACAACAGCAGGGGATTTTGGTGGTGAGGGTCCCCAGGCAGCAGTCCCTGGAGGTAGCAGCAGGTGAGGGGTGTCAGGCAGTAGTCCCTGGAGGCAGCAGCAGGTGAGGGGTGTCAGGCAGCAGTCCCTGGAGGCAGCAGCAGGTGAGGGGTAACAGGCAGCAGTCCCTGAAGGCAGCAGCATGTGAGGAGGCAGCAGCAGGTGAGGGATGTCAGACAGCAGACCCTGGAGGCAGTAGCATGTGAGGGGTGTCAGGAAGCAGTCCCTGGAGGCAGCAGCAGGTGAGGGGTGTCAGGCAGCATTCCCTGGAGACAGCAGCAGGTGAGGGGTGTCAGGCAGCAGGCTCTGTGAGCAATGACAATGTGAGGCTCACTCCCACATATTTAGCCCCCTGGGGTCGTTTCAAAGGTGCCAAGCTGCAGCAATTGGTGGTCCATGTCTGCCTCTTTCATCATCATCATAAACTTTATTTCGGCCACAAAGGCCATAAAAGTGCCATAAAATTTAACAAAATACAAAATACAATTCTAAAATACATCAAAGTCGAATCACAATTGTACATAAAATAGTATAATAAATTACCAGAATTACAGGGATATATTTGAGCTGGGTAATTAATTGCAAACTTTCCTACGTTTGATCCACATAGCATTTAAAAAACGTGAAACTGCAAAGACAATTGGAGGATGGGTGTTGTATTTCAGAACTCTTAAGGCTTTTTCACACTGTCTAAATCCCAAGCTTCTACAGATAGGTTTTACCCAGCGTTTTCTTTGCAGGTGATACATTGGGCAGAAGAAGAAAACATGTTTTTCATCCTCCATTCTATAGCCACAGGCAGGGCAAGCAGTGATTTTGTTAGGGTCCCAACTTGAGGTAAAGGACCTAAGCGGTAGACTGCCTATTCTCAACTGGAAGTACAACTTCCTAGCAACAGCAGGAAAGATCAGATCTAAAAATACCTCCCTCCTGTAATTGACTTTAATCTGAAGAAACTGGGCAGTCAACCTGCCAACACCAGAGTTCACATGCAGGCTCACAAGGTGGAAATGTCTGAACTGCTCAGCCAATTTTGCCTTAGAAAAAGCCAAGCATGAAACCTCCGGAGAACCCCATAGATCTGGAAGGCTGATCTTGACACAAGTGTCCCTGACATACTAGCGTTTCACCCCTGAGGCGGAAGCCGGGGGTTGCCTACTAGCTTTTTAAAACCTTATGTATTATTTGCACTGTTTTGCTTTGATTTGCGACGCAATTACTTGCCTACCTGCTTCGCGCACTGCTGGGGATCGTCATCATTACCCCCACGTGACCCGAAGCCACGCCCCTTTTTAGCCACGCCCCCTCCCGGAGGCTTAAAAACGCCGCGCTGTGTAGCGGCCGGTGCTGACTAGCGTTTCACCCCTGAGGCGGAAGCCGGGGGTTGCCTACTAGCTTTTTAAAACCTTATGTATTATTTGCACTGTTTTGCTTTGATTTGCGACGCAATTACTTGCCTACCTGCTTCGCGCACTGCTGGGGATCGTCATCATTACCCCCACGTGACCCGAAGCCACGCCCCTTTTTAGCCACGCCCCCTCCCGGAGGCTTGAAAAACGCCGCGCTGTGTAGCGGCCGGTGCTGACTAGCGTTTCACCCCTGAGGCGGAAGCCGGGGGTTGCCTACTAGCTTTTTAAAACCTTATGTATTATTTGCACTGTTTTGCTTTGATTTGCGACGCAATTACTTGCCTACCTGCTTCGCGCACTGCTGGGGATCGTCATCATTACCCCCACGTGACCCGAAGCCACGCCCCTTTTTAGCCACGCCCCCTCCCGGAGGCTTGAAAAACGCCGCGCTGTGTAGCGGCCGGTGCTGACTAGCGTTTCACCCCTGAGGCGGAAGCCGGGGGTTGCCTACTAGCTTTTAAAAACCTTATGTATTATTTGCACTGTTTTGCTTTGATTTGCGACGCAATTACTTGCCTACCTGCTTCGCGCACTGCTGGGGATCGTCATCATTACCCCCACGTGACCCGAAGCCACGCCCCTTTTTAGCCACGCCCCCTCCCGGAGGCTTAAAAACGCCGCGCTGTGTAGCGGCCGGTGCTGACTAGCGTTTCACCCCTGAGGCGGAAGCCGGGGGTTACCTACTAGCTTTTTAAAACCTTATGTATTATTTGCACTGTTTTGCTTTGATTTGCGACGCAATTACTTGCCTACCTGCTTCGCGCACTGCTGGGGATCGTCATCATTACCCCCACGTGACCCGAAGCCACGCCCCTTTTTAGCCACGCCCCCTCCCGGAGGCTTAAAAACGCCGCGCTGTGTAGCGGCCGGTGCTGACTAGCGTTTCACCCCTGAGGCGGAAGCCGGGGGTTGCCTACTAGCTTTTTAAAACCTTATGTATTATTTGCACTGTTTTGCTTTGATTTGCGACACAATTACTTGCCTACCTGCTTCGCGCACTGCTGGGGATCGTCATCATTACCCCCACGTGACCCGAAGCCACGCCCCTTTTTAGCCACGCCCCCTCCCGGAGGCTTGAAAAACGCCGCGCTGTGTAGCGGCCGGTGCTGACTAGCGTTTCACCCCTGAGGCGGAAGCCGGGGGTTGCCTACTAGCTTTTTAAAACCTTATGTATTATTTGCACTGTTTTGCTTTGATTTGCGACGCAATTACTTGCCTACCTGCTTCGCGCACTGCTGGGGATCGTCATCATTACCCCCACGTGACCCGAAGCCACGCCCCTTTTTAGCCACGCCCCCTCCCGGAGGCTTGAAAAACGCCGCGCTGTGTAGCGGCCGGTGCTGAATAGCGTTTCACCCCTGAGGCGGAAGCCGGGGGTTGCCTACTAGCTTTTTAAAACCTTATGTATTATTTGCACTGTTTTGCTTTGATTTGCGACGCAATTACTTGCCTACCTGCTTCGCGCACTGCTGGGGATCGTCATCATTACCCCCACGTGACCCGAAGCCACGCCCCTTTTTAGCCACGCCCCCTCCCGGAGGCTTAAAAACGCCGCGCAGTGTAGCGGCCGGTGCTGACTAGCGTTTCACCCCTGAGGCGGAAGCCGGGGGTTGCCTACTAGCTTTTTAAAACCTTATGTATTATTTGCACTGTTTTGCTTTGATTTGCGACGCAATTACTTGCCTACCTGCTTCGCGCACTGCTGGGGATCGTCATCATTACCCCCACGTGACCGGAAGCCACGCCCCTTTTTAGCCACGCCCCCTCCCGGAGGCTTGAAAAACGCCGCGCTGTGTAGCGGCCGGTGCTGACTAGCGTTTCACCCCTGAGGCGGAAGCCGGGGGTTGCCTACTAGCTTTTTAAAACCTTATGTATTATTTGCACTGTTTTGCTTTGATTTGCGACGCAATTACTTGCCTAACTGCTTCGCGCACTGCTGGGGATCGTCATCATTACCCCCACGTGACCCGAAGCCACGCCCCTTTTTAGCCACGCCCCCTCCCGGAGGCTTAAAAACGCCGAGCTGTGTAGCGGCCGGTGCTGACTAGCGTTTCACCCCTGAGGCGGAAGCCGGGGGTTGCCTACTAGCTTTTTAAAACCTTATGTATTATTTGCACTGTTTTGCTTTGATTTGTGACGCAATTACTTGCCTACCTGCTTCGCGCACTGCTGGGGATCGTCATCATTACCCCCACGTGACCCGAAGCCACGCCCCTTTTTAGCCACGCCCCCCGCCTCTTCCCCTTTACTATGCTTACTGTTCGGAAGCGCAGCGGACGAGCGCA
This sequence comes from Triturus cristatus, assembly GCF_964204655.1. Classification (NCBI taxonomy): domain Eukaryota; kingdom Metazoa; phylum Chordata; class Amphibia; order Caudata; family Salamandridae; genus Triturus; species Triturus cristatus. The sequence continues at coordinate 1,404,776,480 of NC_140590.1, forward strand.
GCGGGCACTTCCTCGGCACGCCGAAGACACGCCAAAGACTAGCCCGTCTGTGCCCGTCCGTGTCAGGACGGGGCACGGGGCCAGAACCCCTGGCAAGATCGTGGTTTATGCAAGGGGCGACCTACTACAGCTCAACTCGGGTAAGTTCCACCTGGAGCCAGCTACCTTACACCGGCTGGGCTGCGAGGGTCTGCTAATATCACCTAGGAGTATCAGAGGGCGTCATTGCACTCCCAGCCCCAATGCACATACCCTGAGCTACGGTCTACTGAATACTCGCTCTTTGCAGAGCCATAGGTTAGAGGTCTTCACACTTTTGGAAGACAGGGAGTTAGACGTCCTTGCGCTTACCGAAACATGGCTGGAGGATTGCTCAGTGCCTGATCTAGTGGCGGCCCTTCCAGATAACTACTTGGCTATCTATTTTAATAGGGAGGGAGCCAAGAGAGGAGGAGGAGTAGCCCTTGTGTATCAGTCATGCCTCCGTGCCAATAGGTTCCTCTCTGAAACCCTTGGAGGAGCTGAGGTTATGGGGGTTAAGATCAGGAGGGGAGCGGTCTGTGTGGTGTTCTTGGTGGTTTATCGGCCACCTTGGACGTCGTCTGACTTCCCCACTCTCTTTGTAAGACTGGTCCAGGACCTGTGTACAAGATATGATAAAATGGTGATCGTTGGGGACTTTAACTATCATTGGGAAAAATCACCGAAAGAGGGACAAGCATTACAGATCGAGGAGGCGGTCTCCTCTTTAGGTTTTACCCAACAGGTCAAGGGACCGACACATGAGAAAGGTCATGTGCTCGATTTAGTCTGGACCACCATGCCAGCCCAGGGTACCACGGAAATTCTCCCCTGTGCTTGGTCTGACCACTTTCTAATAAAGGGTAGACTTCTATTGAAGGGCCCCCTGTCCAAACCTGGGGAAGGCTGGAAAATGGCCCGAAAATGGAGAAACCTTGATGGGGGAAAACTGGTCCACCTCTTAGAACACCACCCCTCAGCCAAAGAGCAGGATACCAACGTAGATGCTCTATGTGTACACCTCCAGCACAAATTGGGAAGTGCCATTGATGTGGTGGCACCTCTTCGCAGGATGAAGAAGGTGGCGAGAGGAGCCGGGGCGCCTTGGTATAATGACTCTCTCAGGGAGATGAAACGCGGGGTGAGGAAGAAAGAACGGGCTTGGCGTAAAAAATACGACGCCATCTCCAAACAAGAATATGTTTCATCCTTAGCCCAGTACAAACTAGCTATACAATCAAGGAAGGCTGCTTTCTTTGAGGAAAGAATAACCACGGCTAGAAATCCGCAAAAAGAAATTTTTCGGGTCCTGGCGGAGCTTAGGGTGAACAAGGAGCAAAGTCCCGAGTTCACCCAGGAGGACTGCCAGAGGTTCCAGGATTTCTTCGTAAAGAAGATATCTGATATCTTGGACGAAATTGCGGAAACTGCACCCTTCGAATGTCCGCGGCTACCGGACCCTATCGCCTCGCTAAACATTCCACCATTAATTGAGCTATCTCTTATCTCCATACAGGAACTATCTAAAATCATAGGCCGAGTTAAATCAGGTTCCTTGGTGGACCCATGCCCTCCAGACATATTTAAGATGGCAATGCCAGGAATAGAGGAAGAGGTTCTGCATCTATTGAATACCTCTCTTCATACAGGACAGATCCCCTCAGCCTTTAAAGAGGCCCGCTTGATCCCCTTGTTGAAGAAACCTGGAGCAGATACAAAATGTCTGAAAAACTTCCGGCCCATCTCCCAGCTGCCTTTCCTTGCTAAGGTGATTGAGCAGCATGTGCTAGCTCTATTATCGGGCCATCTAGAGAGTAACAACCTGCTGGAGACCAATCAGGCAGGGTTCCGTGCTAATCATAGGACGGAACTAGTCATGCTATCCATTCTAGATGAGCTAAGGATGCGAGCTGATGAAAAAACACCGAGCGCCCTGGTACTACTGGATCGCTCCGCGGCGTTTGACACCGTGTGTCATAAACAGCTTCTGTCACGGTTGAGAACCTTTGGCGTCGTGGGTACAGCACATGCATGGCTCACATCATTTTTGCAAGGTAGGACACAACGAGTGCAGCTGGGGGATCTACTTTCCACCCCTGCTCCGATTACCTGTGGGGTCCCACAGGGCTCTGCCTTGTCCCCCCTACTCTTCAACATCTACCTGCAGCCATTAATTGCTCTCTTGAACAGGATGGACTGCCTAGTGTACAACTATGCTGATGACACCCAGATAATCATCCGGCTGGATGATGGTCCAGGAGCATCCACTAGGCTACAGGACATATTGAAAACCACAGTCAATTGGATGTCCGAGAACTCCTTGAAAGTCAATCCGGATAAGACGGAAGTACTGCCCATTTCCATCTCGGGTAACCCTTGGAGTGAGAAATTTTGGCCTAGGGAGTTGGGTGCACCACCTAAGCCGGCAGCTGCGGTTAAAAGCTTAGGCCTATATGTGGATAATAAACTATCCATGGAAAAACAAGTTGCCACTGTAGTAGGCACCAGTATATGCCTTTTAAGGCAACTGAGGAAGATCTCTGCCCTACTTTCTTTCCCTACTCTGAGACAAGTGGTCTCGGCCACAATTCTGGCTAGGCTGGACTACGGTAACTCCCTTTACTTAGGTTTGCCACAGCGGTTGCTGGACAAACTACAGGGAGTTATGAATGATGCGGCTAGGTTAATATTCAAAAAACCTAGGACTGCCCATGCTTCTCCCCTGATGCAGGAGTTGCATTGGCTGCCAACTCGGCAGAGAATTGTCTTTAAAGGACTGTGTATCGCTCACAAGGCTCGGTATGGCAAAGCACCAAAATACCTTAAATCCCGACTATCCCCCTACTTACCGGGTAGGACTCTGCGTTCGTCGGACGCCACTCTTCTGTCTCAGTCCCGTTTCAAATTGTCCACGGTGGGCGGCCGCGCTTTCTCCAATACGCTCCTAGCTATATGGAACAAATTGGACCCAAAGCTAAGGAAGGAAAGTAATCTACTTTCCTTCAGAAAAAAACTAAAAACGGTACTGTTCAAACAAGCATGGAGCAGATCTTAGGTACATAGTTGGTTTTTCAAGTGAATGTAACATCTTTCACGCTAATTTGGTCAGACTGCGCTTAGAGACCCCTGCGGTTATAATGCGCCATACAAATTAAATAAATAAATAAATAAATAAAATAAATAAATAAATACTTTAGCCAAGGAATATTCTTATTATTAATTTGGGGCCAGACCCCCTTAAATTCTTCTCGGTAGGAGCCCAACTCCGGATTAGACCAGAGTCTCTTCCAGTAGGTCACTGGCCGCAACGCCACCACCTCCTCCATGGGTAACAACCCCAAATCAAACCTAATAGGTACCAGCGGGGTACTAGGGGGCAAACCCAGCAAATTTCTCATAAAGGAGTTTTCATTCCTTATTAAGCTGTGGATCTTGGAATGTCCCCATAGTTCTGCTCCATAAGTAGATGCTGCTCTTGCTTGAGTTTTGAAAATTTCTATAACTGGTGCTACAGGCTTGAAAACCGATCCTCTAAAGAATTTTGACATTCCTCCTGTAATTTGGGTCAGCTTTAGTGCGGAATTAGCAACTTGTCCCCCCCATCCAAGATCTTCTTGGAGAGTAATCCCCAAAAATCCAAACGTCTTTACCCGCTCAAGGGGAATGCCATTCAATGCTGGGTTCGGGCGTGTATGCTTGGGGGGGTTGAGGATCATAAACTTCGTTTTCGCTAGGTTAATCTCCAGACCTCTTTCCCCACAGAAATCCACAAAACCATCTAAGATACGCTGGATACCAGTAGATGTTCGAGACAACAACAAGGTGTCGTCGGCAAACATCAGAGCTGGTACCCTACCCGTGGCGAGTCTTGGGATATCAGTGTCCTTAATGCCTTCCAGATGTTTAATAAGCCCATTAAGATATAAACAGAATAGCGTGGGTGCTAGCACGCATCCTTGGCGGACTCCTCGGTTTGCAGGGAAACGTTCAGACAACTCTCCATGTTTTCCACATCTGACCTGTGCGAAATTATCTGTGTGAAGTTTTCTCAAGACATCCACAAGAGACAAAGGAACATTGAGTGCCTGGAGAACTCTCCATAGATTTTCTCGCGGCGCCAGGTCAAATGCCGACCTCAGGTCAACAAAAATGAGGTAGAGGCTGCCACCCTCCAAACTCACAGTCTTCCAATAAAGGACCTGAAGTCGGAATATCTGATCGACAGTTGAGATGCCCTTTCTAAAACCCGCCTGCAGGATACTCAAGATGTTATTTTCTGCCTCCCACGTCTGAATTCTATCCAGGACAATACGTCCAAGAAGCTTTTGAGTGATATCAATTAGACTAATGGGCCTATAATTTGAAGGTTGTAAAGGGCATCCTTTTTTGTATATTGGCACGATCTCAGTGCCACGCCAGGTTTCTGGGGGTTCTGCACCAAATAAGATAGAGTTGAACAGGACACAAAGATACGGTACCCATACCTTGGGTTCCGACCGATAAAGATCGCCTGGGATTTTGTCCAGACCCGGCGCTTTGTTAGGTAACAACATGTGAATAGCAGTTTCCACCTCCTTGGTCGTGATCACCGGAACATCCTCAGCTCGACACTCGGTGTTGGGGGGGGGGGCAGTTGTGGGTGATGTGTTGGAATTTGTGCATAAATATAGGCCCCCAAAATGGTCTTCCCAAGCTGCTGGGGCTATGTTAGGGAATGTAGTAGTCACAGATTCTTTTCTACCATTGCTAACAATAGCCCAAAAAGATTTGAAATCTTTATACTGCAGAGCTAATCTTAGCTCCTCCCACTTGTCATCCTCCCAAGACTTTCTTGCCCTTTCGATCTTTTGATTATACTGTGCCCGTAGTGTTTTAATCCTAGCTTTATCCTTGGCCTTAATTGCTACGATCAATTCACTCTTTGACTTCCGGCATTCGGCAGAGTACCACAATTGGCTTTTAGCCAATTGAACCCTCGTACTCCCAACCGGACAAAACACCTCCAAAAGTTTTGAGGCGAGCTGTCTATGGATGTCTACCGGCCTAGTTTCCCTCCCAATGGAAGTGCAATTTAGCCCTACTTCAGTCATTTCACTAGGGTGGGGCAAAACCAGTCTATAAGTTTCTGCCATTTTATTTGGGCAGGCAAAGATACGAGGCCATCTTACTCTGCGTCTGTTGTTATGCAGGATGAGAGGTTGTAATGTGGTAGAGGCCACAGTATCATAGCTGGTCAGTCCCCAACTTCCTGGTTTTACTATCATAGCCAAAGCGTTATGATCGCTGTCATCTCGGTCTATCACCCTAAAGTCAAGCACCTTATCCCAAGATCTTGTTTCAATGAGAATATAATCTATAATAGAAGTTTGCCCCACTCTATTAAAGGTAGCTTGTCCAGGTCTATTGGATTTAAATCTACCATTACATGCCCTCAAAGATAAGGAAAGAGTAAGAGCAATGATCTGTAGCACCAATGGGGTCCAGGCTTTAACCAGGGGAATCAAGGGATCAGGAATATTCCAATGTGCATTTTCCACAGTTCCATCATCTAAGTCCAACATGCTGAGCGGTTCATATTGACAATTGAAATCACCGCCCACTATCACAGAGTACTCTGGGTCCAAGGTCAGAATGTAGTCATTCAAAAGTAATATAACCTTGGATTCCCGGCCACTCGGGGAGGGTCTAGAGTAAACATTCAAAAGGGCTAGATGTTTATTCCCGGGCAGATCAAGTAGAACACATTGAATATCATGTGAACTAGTTTGTAGCTGTCTTGCTGTAACACCCAGATGCAAGGCCACCCAGGTGCTAAGGCCCCCTGAGGGTCTCCCCCTACCACTAGTTATTGCAAGTGTGTTATAGGACACAAAACCAGCCCGTTGGAAATTTTCCAGAGCCCATGTCTGTTGCATTAGACAGATGTCAAAGGTGTCTATAAAGTTGCCCCAATCTTCACAGATCAGTTTACTCTTGAGGCCTGCCACATTCCAAGAGAGTAGATTGATATTCATCTTGGGCTCCCCTATAGCAGCAGTCAAATCACTGGCAAGCCTGTTTGTAGCTGGGGGGATAGACACCCTACCCAGGCTTCCCTGCTTACATTCATCCCCCGGCCCATGTAAATTGATGTTTAACTTGGGCTCCCCTATGGCAGCAATCAGATCACTAGCGTACCTATTTGTAACTGGGGAGATAGTTACCCTACCCGAATTTTCCTGCTCACAATCATTCATCAACCCACCCAACAATGGCAGTGTGTACGACTCTTTCGAGATACTCCTAGGGCTTTTCCGAGATAAATCCTCAGTAACATTCAGACTGGGCGATACTTCTGGGGACCCCTGCTGTGGAAGATTGTTTTTCCAATCCTTAGAGCCTACCTTGATGTTATGTAGCCCTTTCTGTTCCCCAGCCATAAGAATAATATTACTAGAATCTAGACGTCAATCGACTTGGTCCAAGACACTAAATCTATTGTTATGATGGAATGTTTCGAGTGGGGGCGGGCAGAATTGGTTATGGACTTGGTTTTTATTAGCAGGGCAGAAAAAAAGACCGTCCTGAGCATTTCCCAAACCATCCACCCAGCCCCTCAAAGGAGCGTCAAACCCATAAGAAGAGGGACCCGGGTAAAAATAAGTGAGTGGAAGTGCTTTTATGGCTGATTCTGGGCTACCATAGCTACCAGACTGCATTGTACAAATATACCTCACTGTTCTTGGATCCCTCAAATTAATTGCAACACAGTCGCCCTGTATATCCTTGGCTCTAGGACCTACCCAATCTATCTGTCTTACAAATAATATTTCGCTTGTGCACTGGTTAGGAAGAGGTTTGTTACAGTTCAACCAATGCTTACACTTATTTTTAAGTTCGCTAAAAGCCTCCCTTGATCCATGATTCAGGGTAGGAACCCCCACAAGAACCACTACATAGGGAACAGATTCAGGTGGCAGATCCAGGCATGGCAACTTAGATTTAGCTTCAGTTGGATAAGCTTGTGGGAAATGGGGTCAGGGTTTCTCGACTCGGGTGGTGAATTAACTACAGCATGATTCACCTTACTCCTTAAATTCCCTAGTGAGGCTAGTGGGATTGGGTCGTTATGTTCTACTTGGGCAGTAGTACCTAGTCTGTTTCCCTGCGGGGTGGGTTGAACTGTTAAATCTATCGGTATGTTAGTTGGTTTGGGGTTAGAGCGATTTAGCCCATCTGAATCTTTATTCAATGGAGCAGAATCTGCAATTAAGCCCTCCCCAACCCTTGTCTCCTTGCCCCCCGACAATGCAGCAAACATTAGTTCAAAATTGGAGTCTTTTTTCAATAGAATCAAGTCTGTTGTATATAGGGAGGCAAGTCACAGCGAGTACCTGTTCCATTTTTGCCCAAAAGTCTCTTCTAGTTTCTGGCCCAATCATGCCCTCAGTACCTTGGGTCACTGTGTGCTGGAATTCTGAATTAGCCATAGGATCAGAATTCCCGACATTTGCCCGTTTTTGGATTTCTGTTTTTTTATTAGACAAAGCTGTACCTCCCCGCTTGCGTCTAACAACCTGATCTGTCGACTTACCATTGGCTTCCTCTATGCGAATTGGCAAACCAGATCTGGTTGTTCTGACAATATTCGCGAGTATAAAGGGATCAAACCCAGAAATATCACCATGCTCAGATGAACTACGAGCATTACAATTTACATCTGTAGGTAAATTTCCATCACCTCTACAATCAGGAGGATTAGGGTCTATGGCTGAGTTAGACAAGCTGTTATCTGCAGGTACAGGTGACTTTGCCAAGGCAATAGTGCCCAATGAGGACCGTTTAGCAAACTCTTGGTCTAAGGAAAGCCTTTTTTCTGTTAACTCAATTTCCCTCTGTAAAACAGACGTAGCCCTTGTAATAAAATTGTCCAAAGTTCCGACCACTCCTGTCCCACAGAGAGACTTCCGCCCCTTCCCCAGACCTGCAGTGGCCATTACCAACTAATGCTAAATAGTAATAAAGGCAAACACGCGCAAGAGCGCCTAGCGGACCTCGTGGAAGGTAACACAATAAATCCAATTAAGGAAATCAAACAATGTTGCAACTCACGGATTTCAGTCCGAAGGAGATAAGAGGTAGGCCCCGTCCCGTCCTCTAACGTACTCGGACGGGCTCAGACGGGCCCGTCCTTGGCCCGGGCTTCGCCCGCGCTGCGTCCCGCGCTGCGTGACCACAATCACATTGTATTCACTCAGCGGAAGGTGGGCGGAGTCCCAGAGGAAGAGGCGGCAGCAAAGTGTCAGTGGCCTGCTGGTCCTCGCAGTCCTGTGGGCTGACTCCTGATGGGAAGGCAAGCAATCGCGAGTCATCTTGTAGGGTTTGATGAAGGTGGGCGGAGTCCCAGAGGAAGAGGCGGCAGCAAAGTGTCAGCGGCCTGCTGGTCCTCGCAGTCCTGTGGGCTGACTCCTGATGGGAAGGCAAGCAATGTCCTCGAGCGGCTTCCGCGAAGCGGGGGCCGCGAGTCGTCTTGTAGGGTTTGATGAAGGTGGGCGGAGTCCCAGAGGAAGAGGCGGCAGCAAAGTGTCAGCGGCCTGCTGGTCCTCGCAGTCCTGTGGGCTGACTCCTGATGGGAAGGCAAGCAATGTCCTCGAGCTGCCTCTTTCAAATGGATCCAATGACCGCCTCCGCATTGGCGGAGCACGCCTACCGCGATCTTCAAAATTGCATCATGCCTCTGCTATCGAGCTTCCCATTGGCTCTAGGGTGAGCTCCATGGCGGTGTAACACCGCTGGGGCCCGGGGTGCGCTACCGCGATGGTGCAGCATTACAATGCAGCCAATGACCGCCTCCTCGGTGGCGGAGCACTCCTACCGCGACCTTCAAAATTGCATCATACCACCGCTATCAAGCTTCCCATTGGATCTAGGGCAAGCTCCATGGCGGTGTAACACCGCTGGGGCCCGGGGTGCACTACCACGATTTTAGTGGCGGAGCATGCCAACCGCCATTTCCACATGTATCCATGCCTATGACTACTACACGGGTGTGAATGGGGGTGCTGGTGACACCCCGCCGGTGCCAGTCGGTAGCTACCGCGATATGGGTGCCATGCATTGACACGAGGCACCGCCATTCTGGCGGCGGAGCATGCCAACCGCCATTTCCACATGTCTCCATGCCTATGACTACTGCACTGGTGTGAATGGGGGTGCTGGGGACACACCGCTGGTGCCAGGCAGTAGCTACCGCGATATGGGTGCTATGCAATGGCGATGGCCATCTGTCACACATCAACAGTGCATAGTGCCAACATGTTCAATGGCACATCATTGTGCACACGATGCCAATGTTCAATTTACTCCACTGATGGCTACTAATGCCATGTTTTTGTGTGTGTAACGTACATTAGTCTGTACCCACTCACATGTCACTTGAGGATTTGATGTTGGTGTAGGCAGGACAGTATAGTCCTGGACTGTACAATGTGTACACATGTCAATGTGTTGAGGTCCAGTGACAATCACAGCAATGCTCGTTTCGATGAATGTTGATCTAATTAGCATTGCCTCTCATGTCTGCCCATGAACACATTCATCATTCCAGCGCCGACTGTGGTCATTGTGTGGTGGATGTGTGCCAGGTTGTAATGACGCATCAAGGTGTGACTGGTACAGCAGCTAGGTAGGAGACAGTGGTTTTGATTAGTTACACATATGCTGGATGCTAGACTCCCAGGCGTGCACATGTGTACTGTGGTCTGTTAGTCAATCTAGATGTCAGTCATTGTTGTCGTTGTGTCATCCAGAACGTGATATGCTGAGCACATCTCTTGGTGTATTGTATTGACATGTGTCCACTATCAACTCCAATAGGAGGAGGCCAAATTTGATTTGTCACTTGACGGTGCTGGAGGACATGGAGGATGTTGCGATCGTATGCAAATGCCGCCTGGACACAGCCACCCTGAAGACCCTTTGTGATCTGTTAGAGCCCCACCTGCAGCCATGCAGGACATATCCAACAGCTTTCACCCCTACTTATAAGGTGATGGCAGCCCTGCATTTTTTTCGACAGGATCGTTCCAGGAGACTGTGGCCAGCGCTGGTGGGATGTCGCAACCGATGTTCAGCATGGTGTTGCGTGATGTACTGTCCGCCATGATGCTATACAAGGATAGATACATCCATTTCCCCAGGGGTGCTGAATTGCCAGCTGTGAAGGGAGACTTCTATCCCCTTAGACACATCTCCAATGTTGTTGGGGCCATTGATTGCACCCGTGTCGCTCTTGTGCCACCACAGGCAAGTGAGCACATTTACCACAATCACAAGCATTAACACTCCATCAATGTGCAGGTGGTGTGCCTGGCAGATATGACCATCTCGCAGGTGTGTGCCATATTCCCAGGCTCGGCCCACGATTCCTACATCCTGAGGAACAGCATAGTGCCCCAGCTGCTGGCTAATCTTCTTCCAGAGCGTGCATGGATTTTGGGTGAATATGCCTAGTCGTGTGGCATGCTGTGTTTGTGACCTGCTCCCCTGAGACTCTGTGACATTGCAATGTCTATTTGTGTATGTCATACCTAGGTGACTCTGCATATCCCAACCGTCCCTGGTTGCTGAGCCCACTGCGGAAAGCCAGATCCCTGGCTGAAGTCCGCTACAATGAGGCCCATGGGAGGACACGTCGTGTGGTGGAGCGCACTTTTGGCCTACTCAAGTCACGTTTCCGGTGCCTGGACAAGACCAGTGGTGCACTGGCATATTCGCCCGGGAAGGTGTATCAGATTGTTGTTGCATGCTGCATGCTCCACAACCTAGCCATTCGCAGGGAGATTCTCCTGCTCCTGGATGATGGTGAGGACCCAAGGCCCCAGCCTGCAAACCAAGCAGTGTCCAGTGATGAAGACAATGGAGAGGAGGAAGGTGTTGAGCTGCGTGAACAGCTCATCACTTGACGGTGAGTGGAAATATGCAACATACCTAATGTCTGATGAGAATGCTGTTGTCGTGAAAGGGCATGTGAGAATTGTAGCATCAGCCAGTTGTAGACTCAGTGGTGGTTGAAAATGTTTCTAGGACATGTCATTTGGGAACATCAACGGCACGTGTATGTTGACACTTGGGGGCCATTGTGACATGTGCATGTTGGGTTATCCTGGTGTTAGGGCTTGTGTGATGTCTGTGATGCCACACCCAGACCAGTGACAGTTGTTCTGTTGTGTTTCCCTAGGTGCCTTCGACTTCTCCTTGTCTACATACAGCCCATGGTCCTGGTACATTGTAATCATGTTGAAGACTGTACACCCTGCAATAAAGACGGAGCAGACACAACATCATGTGTGTGAGGATATTTTATTTACTATGGTGATATGCAAGGGGGGTGTACATTTCCATTGGGGGGGAGTGAGTTGACAGTCGTGGTAGATGAGATGGTCAAGTAGTCACCACATTGCTGTGGTGACCCAGTCCAACAGGCAGATGCCATTCACAAGGCAGTGTGGGGTAGGACAGTCCAAAGAGTCAATGCAGTGGTGGAGAGTGTTGCCATCATGGCTACTTCTGTGACTTGCGTCTGGCAGGTGCTTTGCCTCCAGATACTCCCAGGGTCTTCTTGGGACAGCCCCTTTGTCGTTTGGCTGGGGGGGGGCCTACAGCAGGGCCAGTGGGGTCTGAGGACTCACCCCTCTCTGTGGGCGCAGGGGAGGATGGTGAACTGTCATTGTGAAGCCCACCAGAGGGAGGTGGAGGTGTTGTCTGGGGCGCATGCCTGTTCCTCAGTACCGCCACTTGCTGTCCCAAGAGGTCCATGATTTGTCCCATGCGTCTGTCGATGGACCTCATCAGCAGGATGAGCTCATGCAACAGATCGTCCGACTGGCCCATTTGTCCCTGGGCCTGTTCGTATGCGCCCAGAACTCTGGTGATGTGTTCCAGGGAGTGGGTCCCAGCCTCCTGGTGTCCCTGGGTGACCCTGCCCCTCCCACCTGCCCTGCTGCCACGGACCTGTTGCCTCACCACTATGAGCACCCGCATCCTCTCCCTGCCCTCCTCCATGGGTGGTGTGTGCGGGGTATCCTCTGGGACAAGGAGGGTGGTGGTGGCCGCACAGGCCATGACAGCAGGGGTCTGCTGTGGAGTTGTTGTTGCCGCAGATGTGGTGGGGGGGACGCTGGGGTCCTGGGACCTGTTGCTCCCTGGCACACCAGATGGGCCGGCCTCGAGCTCATCGTCCACAGAATCCTGAGAGTCAACATCCGAGAGTCCTTGTACTGGGGGTGGAGACTGGCTCTGCAGGTTGCTGGTGTCCTCTGCAGTGAGTTCTTGGTCACCTGTGGGTCAGATGGGAAATGGTCATTGCAGTGCACCCAGCAAGCTTTGGGTTAGCTGTGTGTCATTCACATTTTGTACACTGCACAATTGACATATCATCACATTGTTGACAGTACTGTGCTTCCTGACATGATACAGTGGTACAAGCATTACTTGTCCATGGTGCGAGGTGTCAGGGCATACCATGCGAACCGTGTCCAATTGAGGTTTACTGGGACTTGTTGCCATCTAGTGCCTGGCACAACATGTGTTTAATTGTGGACTCATGGTTTAGTTGTCTGACCTAGCAGACGTCACATCTGGCCATGGACTGGCCATTGTCATCTCCTGCATCCCTTTGTCCTGTCATATGCATATCTTGATTTGTGCCACCACACATGCTTTCATATTTTGAGAATGGTCCTTGTTGCACTTGCCCCATGGTGATGCACATGTAAGTAGTTGCTGTGCATGAATGTGCCCAGACTTTCTTCTACTTGTGCGTTGGGGTGTCACACTTTGTGGGTTGTGACAGTTTCCTTGGCTTACCTGTGTGCACACTGTGCTTGGCAATGGGGTAGGTATGGCTCTTTGTGCAATGTGAGGGCTGGTGTTGTCATATGGCACCATTTAATTTGGGAAGAATGGGTGGGTGCACGTACTGGTAACCTACCTGTAAGTTTGTTTGTTGTACTGCAATAGCTTCCAACTGCTCCTGGGTGGGGTGAGGGAGGGCTCCATCTTGCTAGGCTGTGGGAAAGGGGGCATGGTGGGAGTAGTGGTGTAGGCCCCCCACCCTCAGACACCCTCATTGTGAAGATAGCTACCTACCTGTAAGTTTGATGAGGGTTGTGTAATGGCTGACACATGCTTCTGGGTGGGGTGGTGGGAGGGATCCATCTTGCTAGGCTGTGGGACAGGGGGCATGGTGGGAGTAGTGGTGCAGGCCCCCCACCCCCAGACACCCTCATTGTGAAGATGGCTACCTACCTGTAAGATAGATGAGGGTTGTGTAATGGCTGACACATGCTTCTAGGTGGGGTGGTGAGAGGGATCCATCCTGCTCAGGAGTGGAACAGGGGGCATGGTGGGAGTAGTAATGCAGCCCTCCCTGACACAAACACCCTCATTGTGAAGATGGCTACCTACCTGTAAGTTTGTTTGGTGTACTGCAATGGCTTCCAACTGCTCCTGGGTGGGGTGGGGGAGGGATCCAACCTGCTCAGGTGTGGGCCATGGGGCCTGGTGGTTGTTGTAGTGCTGTCTGCCTGTACACATGCCCCCATGGTTATGTTGTTAGCTATGTTTGTGGTGAATGGGAGTGGGTGAATGTTGGATCTGTGAGCCATGTTTTTGTGAGTGTGTGGTGCAGATGGATGGTGTGTGTCCTAGGTGGTGTAGCTTTGTAGTTGAGCAAGGCAGTACATAGCAGAGAGGTGGATATTCATTTGTTTGTACTTACCAGCCTCCACTCCCCCGGCTACTCCTGTGAGACTCTCTGGATGCAGTATGGCAAGCACCTTCTCCTCCCATTGTGTGAATGTTTTTTGTGGAATGGGAGGGCCACCGCCAGTCCTCTGAGCCAGATCACGGTTCTTGCTCCTCCTCTCCTTGACCACCCTCTTCAGGTCATGCCACCACTTCATGATCTCCTTTTTTGATCTTGGGGTGGTCCATACTGCATTGACACTTTGGACTATCCTAGCCCACATTTGTGTCCTTGTGGCTAATGGTGTCTGTTGGACAGGGTACCAAAAAGCTGTGGTTCCACTCTGACTATCTCATCTACCATGACCTTCAACTCACTCTCAGTGAATTTGGGCATTTTCTGTGTGGCCATGGTGTGTGGTGTGCAAAGTGATTGTGGGTGCAGGGGTGTGAGTGGTGGTTGTGGTTGTGGTGTGTATGGTGTGTGTTGTGCAGGGGGGTTAGTTGTGCTGGTTTGGAGGTGGTGGTGGTGCTGTGTGTGGTGTGGCTGGTGATGTTGTGTTCTTTGCCTCTCCTGTCAGCTGGGGTATGTGTCCCTTCTCTCCTGGAGTTTTGCAAGGTATTGTGGTCCTGGGATTTGTATTTTTCGTTTTGCCATGTGGGTGTGTCATTGGGGTGTGTTTTGTGCATTTGGGAGGCATGTCTAGTTTTCTGTTTGCACTTTTTGACCTTCTTGTGGGATTCTGGCTTCGTCCATCATATTTTTGACGGTTCGTCCGTCGCGGTGGTTGTGCTTTAGCTCTCCCGCTGGCTCTCCCATTCAATCCATTGTGCGACCGCGGCAGTCGGAGACGGCAGTACATATCGCGGGACCATCGGGGATATACTAATTTCCGGGGTGGTGTCTCTGCTATACTTGCGGCGGGTTGTTGTTTTTCTGCCACGATTCCAACTGCCGCAGACAGATTTTGGCCATCTCCGCCCACTACGGGCGATTATACTGTGCCTCGTACCGCTGCTGTCGGATTTTTTGGGCGGTTAATGCTAATTTGGCTGCCGGTTTTCCCACGGTGTCAGCGGGCGGTTGTTTTCCGCTTCCATGGCGGTCGGGGTGTTTTTCCGCCCTATATCCTAATGGACCTCTAAGGCTCTCAATCGGGCCCGTCATATTCAAAATCACCCAAAACCTGAACACCGATAGACACCTACAGGCAATTTTATCCACGGTATGCACTAAGTAAGAGTGATACGTTGCTACAAAAAAAAAAAACATACGGAAAAAAGCCAGTAGTCTTAAGGAAAGCAAGGTGGGGTAAAACATGTTAATGTAAACAGGGACCGCGTGGCTCACATGTATTGGTTAACAGATTCCACAGTCATTTTTGAGAAATCGATCAGCGTTTGTGCCTGCAGATTTAAGGACACGAATATTGGGCCCAACAGGGATCGTTTTCATAAGTTATATTTCATTAATGTCGGGTCGTAGAGCGTGCCGCACCCCTATTTGAAGCTGCGCACAGCAGGGCAAGTTCGGAAATCGCGTAGGCAGCAATGTTTTCAGACCTCTGGCAAGGTAACTTTAATTTACCCTGCCTGCCAGTGGCCATGAATTCCTGCCACAGGATAGGCCGGCAGATGATGGGTGGTCGGGCAACGGGATGTCTTGGCTGGAAACCTTAGCATAAAATAATTGCGCTGCCCATTGTTAGGGGTGTGGGTGTAAGGTTATGGAAGGGAATAGTGGGAGTGCTATAAAACAATATTTGCAATGCAATAGTTCTTGGATTTAAATGCGAGACATATGGCATTGGAAAGAAGCATGCCATTGTCCCGGATTCATGAAAAGAAAAAGTTTGCATGGTGCGCTGAATGTACGCAAAGGACGTCGTGCAGGGCACAAGTTCTAAAAAAAGAAGTGAGGGGATGCTGACGTCACGACAGGAAGTGATGTCACGAAAGGTGGCTTGCACCATCAGACTCATTGCCTCCCCTCGCTCACCCCTTAGATGCGATTGCATCAGAGAAGCCAGGGCGTGAGCAGCGTTCTGAATGAACACCGATCTCGCCCCAGAAAGGCCAAATAGTGAATGTGTGACTCCATTTGTTCCAGTTATCGAGCTTCCGGTAAAATAAGTGGGGCGATGCTGTCCACCCACGTTGTACCCCGACTCGAGCCCTGACGTCATGCCTGTAGTGAGAGAAACTCAATAAAGAAAATAGTGCTTACAGACTAAATAAGCCATAACCATGTAATAACGGAAGTAAAGGGGCCAGTAGCCATGGGAGGTTACAAATGAAGACAAGGCAGTACTAAGGAGAGACTAACAAGCCTATTAATGAATCAGAAGCCAGCATTTACGAAGGGCAATGACACAAGCCAATGACAAATATGGGCAGAGAGTGGGCAGGGCTTCTATTCCATACTTCAGGACAGCAAGTCTTGCAGAGCAGCGCATGCACGCTGACTCTATGCTCGACCTAAAAATGGAGAGCCCGATAGGGACCTGTCTCGGCACCTGTCTCGGCACCTGCTTTTTAGAACTGCCAGTGCTCAGAACTGGTGGGACCCGGACCATTTAAAGCCTTGCCTACCTACATCCTGTGACTGCCCCTGACACGTGCCTGTTGGCCTGCTCTGTTTTATGTCCCGTTTCCAGAATCGCCTCACTGCCTAAATGGCCTGAATAAAGCCTCATCCAGCGAGGCCCCTTTAACAGTGTATTTGCTATTTTTCGAGTTGGTTATACCTTACACTTGTCTAACCTTTGTTTATGATAATGTTGTTGCGGACTTTAATTGTGTAAAAGGAAATGGAGACATTTATGAAGCCGCTATGTCTCTGTTTCATCAGTACTCGGCAGATCACCGAATCACATCTATTTACAGCCACCCACGTCTTGTTAGGATATGATTAAAATGTTAGGTGAGTTTTTGCCTCTGAGTTTCAATTATTGGCTGCCTTTTAATCTATTTATAATGTGCACTATAGCTGTCTGACTACACAAGGACCACCCTTTTTAGTGGGGTTCAGACACAGGGAGAGACTGCTTTGAACCCCTATGAGACAAATCCTACTTATGTTCATATTTAAATTTATAGCAATCAGCCCAGGAAATCAATAAATGGCAAACCTGTTGATTTCAACAACAGTTGCATATGGCCATGTCTGAACTGGGGTGGCAGAGTGGGCTAAAGAACGGTGATGGATCAAACCCAGATCTGTTGACTGGGTGTGAGTGTTTGATTAGTTCTGATGCTCCGTCCTTCACCACCCCCTTTTGTACCGCTTTGTTCGCCATAAGTTGGCAGGGTATGCTCAGACATGAGTCCCTTGCTCACTTTGCCACTGGATTCAAGCAAGCCTGGCTGAAGACAGCTGAAATGCCAGAAACCGGTCCTAGGAAGCTTGTTTCCGGTCCAGGGAAGGCATGGCTTGGCAGTTTGGGCTGGACTGTTCCCATGAGGCACAGGGTCAGACAGATTTGCATATGGCCATGTCTGAACTGGGGTGGCAGCATGGGCTAAAGAACGGTAATGGATCAAACCCGGATCTGTTGACTGGGTGTGAGTGTTTGATTGGTTCTGATGCTCCGTCCATCACCACCTCCTTTTGTACCGCTTTATTCACCATAAGTTGGCAGGGTATGCTCAGACGTGAGTCCCTTGCTCACTTTGCCACTGGATTCAAGCAAGCCTGGCTGAAGATGGCTGAAATGCCACAAACCGGTCCTAGGAAGCTTGTTTCCGGTCCAGGGAAGGCATGGCTTGGCAGTTCGGGCTGGACTGTTCCCATGAGGCACAGGGTCAGACTGATTTGCATATGGCCATGTCTGAACTGGGTTGGCAGAGTGGGCTAAAGAGCGGTGATGGATCAAACCCGGATCTGTTGACTGGGTGTGAGTGTTTGATTGGTTCTGATGATCCGTCCATCACCACCACCTTTTGTACCGCATTGACATAGATAGCTTCAAGGACAAGTAAGGTTAGAGGTTAGTTGGCTGGCAATTTTTGGGTTAGCTGTGTGTCATTCACATTTTGTACACTGCACAATTGACATATCATCACATTGTTGACAGTACTGTGCTTCCTGACATGATACAGTGGTACAAGCATTACTTGTCCATGGTGCGAGGTGTCAGGGCATACCATGCGAACCGTGTCCAATTGAGGTTTACTGGGACTTGTTGCCATCTAGTGCCTGGCACAACATGTGTTTAATTGTGGACTCATGGTTTAGTTGTCTGACCTAGCAGACGTCACATCTGGCCATGGACTGTTCCCATGAGGCACAGGGTCAGACAGATTTGCATATGGCCATGTCTGAACTGGGGTGGCAGAGTGGGCTAAAGAGCGGTGATGGATCAAACCCGGATCTGTTGACTGGGTGTGAGTGTTTGATTGGTTCTGATGATCCGTCCATCACCACCACCTTTTGTACCGCATTGACATAGATAGCTTCAAGGACAAGTAAGGTGAGAGGTTAGTTGGCTGGCAATTTTAGAGGGGCATGCAAATGGGTTGACGTGTCATATTGTCAGGGACAGAGATTATTTTGGAACACAGAGCAAAGTGAGGGCTTGCACCTTGCTGTTAGGGATGTAGTTTTTCTGTGTGTAAGGATTCGCTGACTAGAACAATAGTGGTGTGAGGAGCTGGGATTGGTGGCTTGGTGCAGGTTTGTGAGGGCTGGAGATCCTTTCTACCACAGGATCGAACGGAGCTGACCTTTCCCTATTTTTAGAGCTTCATCATTAATAGGGTGGTGTTGCCCCTCAGCCAGGAGGAGTCAGCTACATCTATGAGAGAGTGCTGAGCTTACTGGGTTGGGATCTCTGGGGGACCCTCAATATTTTAAACAGGTGCAGCACTGAGGCTAAGTTTGCACAATCTTTTTGAAAAGGTTGGCACCTGTGTGCCTGTATAGAGTATACTTAAGCTGTGGTTGGGCTGCTTCTAATAACAATGACCTCCTGGGTAATGGCCACTTCTCAATATGTGGAAAACCAGTAAATTAACAAAATCTCCAGGAAATGTCCCCCAAACCTTCATTTTGCTCCACTTTCTGAACTAAGTGGCATATTTATTATTATTTCACGCAGCACGACGCACTTCCATATCTTACAATGATATGGAGCATTTATGCTCTCTCCTTGCGCTGGTGCACTGGGTGTTGCCTAGTGCTTGCATTACAGGCAGGATTATTTTTGTGCAGGAAGGGATATGTTCCTGCACAAATACAATCAATAGAGGCACTTGCTTCTTTCTAGAGGGAAATAACAAAGAGAAAGTATGTTTTTTTTGTCTCGTTACACCATCATCTGGGAGGTATACCGATTTGGCGCAATACCTGGTTCACACACTTTAGTTAATCTGGAATTGGGTCAAATCCATGGATGGGTACACGGGAACACCCATGCTCCACCCATGCTCCACCCTTGTTACGCCTCCCAGCACTAAATGGTATGCAACAGAGTGCAAGCAACTGCGTTGACTAACATTTCTGTACAAAGCTACTCAAGGTGGCACAAATCGCCCCTTGCATGGCTTTGTAAATTTTAATGAAGGAATTGCATTGCCTTGCCTTATCTTAAGGACAATGCCACTCCGTTATAAATGTGGCCCAAAATATACGTTTCATCTTGATTTAAAAATTACTATTCTCTCTCCAGTGAGTGCAACAGTAAGGAAAGTGTTGGATGTGGTAGAGGTAAAAATGACTATTCCCACTCCAGAGAGTGCAACAGTAGGGAAAGTGTTGGATAGCGTAGGGGTTACAATTGCTATTCCAACACCAGAAAGTTCAACAGTAGGGAAAGTGTTGGATAGAGTAGGGGCAAAAATTATTATTCCCACTCCAGAGAGTGCAACAGTAGGCAAAGAGTTGGATAGCGTAGGGGTAAAAATTACAATTCCAACTCCAGAGAGTGCAACAGTAGGGAAAGTGTTGGATAGAGTAGGGGTAAAAATTACTATTCCAACTCCAGAGAGTGCAACAGTAGGGAAAGTGTTGGACAGCATAGGGGTAAAAATTACTATTCTCACTCCAAAGAGTGCAACAGTAGGGAAAGAGTTGGATAGCGTAGGGTTTAAAAATAACATACTTATCAATTAAGTAATTTTTTAATTAAATAATGATTTATAAATAAATTAACAATAAATTATTTATAAATACCAATAAATTAAAATTAATAATTACTTTAATAACATTAAATTACTTCCCACCCTAGTCCCCAATAAAAACACAACCCACTCCGTATAAAGTTTAACACAAATAATATAATTATCAATTAATACAAATGAATTACCAATTAATAATTAATTATCGAATTAATTATCAATACCAATAAATAATAATTAGTACAAATTAATTACCCAATAATAATTAATTAACAATAAACTAATTATCAATGCCAATAAATACTAATAAATAATTACTTAATTATAATAAATTACTTCCCACCCTATTCCCCTATAAACACACAACCGCTCCTAAACAAAATTAACACAATTAATATATTTATCAATTAATTAATTAGTACACATGAATTACCAATTAATAATTAATAAACAATAAATTGATTATCAATACCCAAACATTTTTATTAATTCATTTATTATAATCAATTTACTTCCCACCCTATTCCCCTATAAACCCACAACCCTCTCCAATAGAAAATGTATACAATTAATATAATTATCAATTAATCAATTAATAACAATTAATTGCCAATTAATAATTAATTAGCAATTAATTAATTATCAATACCAATAAATAACAAAAATAATTACTTAATTACAATTAAATTACTTCCCACCCTATTCCCCTATAAACCCACAACCCACTACAGAACTGAAATGGAAGATGTAATTAAAAATAATTCTTAATTTAAAAAAATTATGAATTAGTTTACTATAATTAAATTACTTCCCACCCTTTTTCCCATGAGGCACAGGGTCAGAGTGGATTTGCATATGGCCATGTCTGAACTGGGGTGGTGGAGTGAGCTAAAGAATGATGATGGATTAAACCCAGATCAGTTGACTGGGGGTGAGTGTTTGATTTGCTCAAACGCTCCGTCAATCACCCCCTTTGGTATCGCTTTGTTCGCCCTAGATTGCTGCAACACACTTTTGGATAGACATGTCATCATCACAAAGGTAAATAAATTCCACAGGTAGTGCAACCATGGGTATTGCAAAAGCACATGCATGTCTGACATGTTAACAATGCCTGGATAGTTTAAGCTTGCAATAATGCCCTTTAGCAGCAGGAAAACTGTTCATTGCATGTACTTACACATTTGGGGGGATGAAAGTAGTCATTGAGAATGCTTGCCACTGGTGTACACACTGCTAGTACTGCTAGTCAGACAACATGCATAATTAGGAAGGCAGTGGACTGCACACTCACCTGCTCCCCTGGTTTCCCATAGAGCTTTCTGTACTCTGGAAGCAGCCCGTCCAGCAGGGCCTGGTTCTCCTCCTCAGTGAAGGCTGGGGCCCTCTCCAGAGTACGTGCCATAGCAGGAGCCAGAGGATGCATAGACAGCAGCAGTGGTAGCAGGGATGTGGTCCAATAGCATGTAGTGCAGGCAAGTGAGCTCCCTGGGGGCCAGCCAGCCTTATATCTGTGCTGCAGAGGCAGAATCTGTGCCATGTGTCCCAAGTGATAGGTCCAACACGGTTGCATTCTATGAATCTGGCAAATCCATTTAAAAGTACGACTCGTACACACCTTCCGCATCGTTCAAATCTTCACCTTCATGGAACACTTGAAATTGCAACATTGTTGTAGGCATCCAACTGAATTTCCAGTGCACAACTCGTACAAGTTTTGAATCCGCATCCGTCTCCATGACAGCCCAGAGCCAATGGGTGCGCCCGGCTCGTTCAACTGACTGTACAACGCGTATTTTGAATATACACATGCACCCGTCTACATACGATTCAATGACCAAGGCGTACGCCTGTCTCGGACCATGCCTGTTCGACGCGTATGCATGAAAGTCACCCGCGTCGGACCTCATTGCATTCAATGACAAAGCGTACGCACGGCTCGGACATGACCCGTGCAATGCGTACGCATTGTCACCCGCTTCGGACCTCATTGCATTCAATGACAAAGCGTACGCACGGCTCGGACATGACCTGTGCAATGCGTACGCATTGTCACCCGCGTCGGACCTCATTGGTGTGACTATTATACGGATGCAACATACATATACTGGCCATGGACACCTGTGCACACCTGCCACACTACAGCATTGGCCACACAGTGTCCCATGGCATGTAAGGCTGCATTCCCTGGGTTTTTGGGGGGGCCACAGCTGTTGTTTTGGCTGGAACTTTGTGCAGCCACTTCCAGGCTGTGCACGTGTACATGGGGGCAGAATCCTTTATGTGTTGTGCACATTACCACTGTGATGTGCAATTGGACAGTGATGGGCATGAGTCAAGACCACAGTGTCAGGTTGGATATGTTTAGGACATGTCACATACACCCTGATTCCTGGGGGTGATGGCATGTACGTCTCAGTGAGACCTGTAGCCACATGTGTGCATGTTGTGTCTCAGGTGTGTCTGATCAAATGTTCCCAATGGGTGACAGTCTCCACATCCATGTGGTATGTGCATCAACCTTGATGGGGTGTGTGTCTAAGAGACGTACATGTAGGGCCGGCAGGAACAACAGTGGCCACAACCTGTGGGACTTACGTTTGCCTTATGGTGTGTACTTACTACGCCATGCCCATTGCTGTGTTGATGTGGCAATACAGGGAGCCTCGGTTTCTGCATGGCAAAGATCTGGGATGCCTGGGAGACATGAGGCCTCAAGTGTCACTGTGGTGTGTTTTCTGAATGTTGCAGCAGCACATAGGTTGGGTGACACAGCCAGATGATTGGCCATTGCACTACATGGGACTCATGTAGACATGTGGAATTGAGATGTGAGGTGGTGGTTTTTTAGGTGACATATGTGTCCATGCCCAACAGCACACACCTCAGTACATTGTGTAATGTCATGAACTAGCATGTGATAGTGATCGTGGTAATGGCCACATGGGTGGATGAACTGACAATCTTCCTTTGTGCATCTCTGTACTACAGGGCACCAGCTGTCCATCGTCCGTTCCCAGACCTTGCAACCATGCAGGAACGCGACTGCATCAGACGGTACCGCTTCACCAGGCCACTGATTGCGGAGTTGGCGGAGCGGTTGGCGCCACATCTGCTACCTGGCCGGACATACCCCACAGCACTGACCCCAGAGGTGAAGGTGATGGCAGCCCTGCACTTCTTTAGCAACGGTACCTTCCAGTACACAGTGGCTACTGCTGGTGGTATGTCGCAAACGATGTTTAGTCGGGTGCTACGCGATGTCTTGGAGGGGATGTTGCAATTCCTCGACCTGTATATCAAGTTCCTGAGCCCAGCTAAACTCCCTGAAATAAAGGATGCCTTTTATACACTGGGGAGGATGCCAAACGTCATCGGATCTATTGATGGGACACATGCTGCCCTGATACCACCACAGGCACATGAGCAGGCATACCGGAACAGGAAGCACTACCATTCGATCAATGCTCTGGTGGTCTGTCTTGCTGACATGTCGATCACACATGTGTGTGCACGGTTCCCTGGTTCAGCGCACAATGCCTACATTATGAGGAGTAGTCGCATTGCAACGCTGATGTCACAGATGCCAGATCAGCATGCCTGGCTTGTCGGTGTGTACCGACTGTTTCTCATTGTGTGTGTTTGTCACTGTTGTTATCCGCACTCCTACAAAACTCAGCTACTTGTTCATTTTTGTGTGTGTAGGTGACTCAGGATACCCCAATATGGCGTGGTTGCTGACACCCCTCAGGAACCCTGTGACACCAGCCGAGCTGCGCTACAATGAGGCACATGGTCGGAGCAGGAGGGTGATTGAGCGGACATTCAGCCTCCTGAAAAGCGGCTTTCGCTGCCTGGAAAAGACCGGAGGGGCCCTCCCATATGAGCCTGCAAAGGTGTGCAAAATAATACTTGTCTGCTGCATGCTACACAACATGGCGGTGCGGAAGGAGGTGCCTCTCATCCAGGATGACGATGACCAACCTCCGGCACCTGTGGAGGATCCCGGCCTGGGCCAAGATGCCAGTGATGATGAAGATGATGGTGACGTCCGCTCCCAGCTCATCAACAACTTCTTCACCTGAATGTGAGATTACAGGGTTGTTATGTGAATGTATGGAGGTAGCCTGGAATGTGTTGAGCCAGCTCTGTTGCTGTCTGAGTGTGTCTGTGTGCCACTTGACTGGATGCGTGCTGTGATGTGTCCATTCAGGTGGTGTGTATTCCACAATAGGGCAGTACTGCTAACTAGTGTTTGTGTAGGTGTTTTGCAATATGTTTTGTGCATGTGTATTGCATTTCTCTCCTGTTCTTCTGTGCTTTTGACTGTATCCTGTCTGTCCTTCCCAGGGTACTTTGCCTGTTGTGTGGTCAACTCTGACCCCCAACACCCAGAAGCCAACACCAGTATGTGGAGCTTGACAATTCCCATCAACTGATGTACCACACATCCCTGGACTTCCATTCTCCAACACATTGGGAGCGTGTGTCCACTGTTATGTAGAATTACCGTGCAACTAGTGTGGTATAAACGTGTTTCTGATGTGTAATGAACATGTGCTATGCTTTCTTATGTGCGTTGTCTGTCTTCCCACATCTAAGTGACATCTGCTTACCTCACCTGTGGACTTGTTACCACTGACTGGGCTTGGTGTTGTGTCTGTGCATGCCAATGTGTTTCAGGTCAACATCATTGTGTGTGATGAGTAACATGGCCATGGTGAGTATATTTTGTGTTGCCATAGTGGTGTGTGTCCCTCACATGTGTCACATCCCCATGACTCACCTTACGTTGGTCACATTGTTGCAGTATTTGGCATGCACTGTGTTGTGTGGCAGATCGACATCTCCCTGAACATGACAAGTTGGAATCACAACAGAGGCAAGTATGGTGTACTGGTGGGTTTATTTACAAACATGTGTGAGGGAAGTGCACAGGATGGTGGGTGCTGTACATTGGTTTGGGAATCCAAAGTTCACATTGGAGTTGGAAGTGCTGGTAGATGAAATGTCCAGAGTAAAGTCCACAGTCATCTGATACATTGGCCCAACATGAACCCTCCATGTCATGTGGGCGAGTTGTGTGCGATTGGACAAGGTGAACGGGTTGCGCACAAAGAACATTGTCCAGAACAGGTTTGGAGGCCCTGGGGGAAGTGCTGGGACATCTGCCTCTCACATGTCCTTCTTCGGACGACCCCTCTACTTCCGGGGGGGGGGGGGAATCCTCATGTGCAGGCCTCTGTGGTGCAGGGGACTCTCCGCCACAGTCCTCCTCCCTCCCTGTGGCGCTGGCAGATGGTGTTGCGACAGATGTTGTGGGCACACAGGGGGGTGTGGACAGGTTGGTGTTGATCTGGCGGAGGCATTGTAGTATGTCCCGATGCACCGCAGTGATGTCATCCCACTTGGTCTCTATGCAGGCATAGCAAGTGACCTGCTCGTGTTGCATATCCTTGAGGATCCCCACTACCTGGCCAAATCCTCCTGTGCTATCCTGGTACGCATCTAAGATGCATGCCAGTTGGGGGTCATCATGCAGTCCAGACCCCTCAGCAAGGCGCGCCCTGTGCCTCCCACCCATCCCAGCACCCCTCTCCACACGGGCAGGACCAGCGGCGGTACGCACAGGTGACACTGGGACCCCTTGGGTGGTGTTGGCTGTAGCTTCCGGGGGGTCCTGTGTCCCTGTGTTGTGGGTGTTGATTGTCCTTGGCCTGTCCGTGTTGGCGGGGGTGCCCTGTCGGTGTCCAGATGCTGGAGGTGTGGATACATGGGGGGCAGATGTTGATGCTGCTGGTGCTGCATGATGGCTCACACCGGAGGGGCCAGGTTGGTCGTCGTCATCCGGAGAGGACAGTGAGAGAGTCAGACCAGAGAGCTCAGTGTTCACCAGAGTCAGGGCCTGGGTATCCTCGGCACGGGGTATCTTTTGCTGATATTGCAATGAGATGTGTGTCAATGCATTCTACCCAGTGAGTTGTGTGGAGTTTGTGTTGAGGGGGGGTGTCTCCCCATGCTGATTAGTATGGTCAGGGCTGTCAGTCCTCCTTCCCATCATGAAACGTGCTTCCATTGTAGGGCGTGTAAGTTGTCTTTCAGGATGTCAGTCAGTGGTGTCCTGCTTCTGATTTGCACACAACCCCTAGCAGGGCCTTGTGCTCCCCACAGCAGGACCCAGTGCCAGCATCTTGTCAGTCATTTTCCACTCCCTGTGATGTGTGCATGTTTCTGAGAGGTCTTGATGGGCCAATGAGGAGGGTGTGCATTATCTGTGACTACAGGCCCCATCATGCTTTTGGATACACTCACTTCACCTGCATTCCCACTGTTCCTTCATGACAGTCAGCTGCACTGTGAGGTGGTGTGTTTGTGATGGCAAACTGTCTGGCAGGGTGCATTTGGCTTAGTGCCACTGGCTTGCTCTATTTGTTTGTAGGTTGGTGCATGTCATGAAACAGTTCCCAGTCACTCTGAGATGGCAGGTATTGTGTTTGTGTGACTGGCATACACATCTTGGGCTGATTATCTATTGGTTAGTGTAGCTTTGCTTGCGGTGCATGGTTTCACTGTCCCCTTGCCACACAATCTTGGGTATGTTTTTTGTGTACTCACCAGGCTCTGGGATGTCTGTTAGGCCATGGACGCTCTCTGGTGGTAGGGTGTCCCGCACCTTCTCCTCCCAGGTCCTGAAGTAGACTGGTTTGGCAGGAGGGCCACCGCTGGTGCACTGACTCAGGGCGTGATCTTTTTCGATGAGTTTCTTGACCCTTCTGCACACGTCATACCACCTGTTCTGGATGTCGTCCTTTGTGCGCCTTGCTGGTGCTTGTGCGTTCACCTTGTCCACAATCCTCGTCCACATCATGGTTTTCTGTGAGATGGGGGTCCTTTGAACCAATGTACCAAACACATGTGGCTCTACTCTGATGATCTCGTCTACCAGCACTTCTAACTCACTATCTGTGAACTTTGGATTCTTCTTTGGAGGCATGGTGATGGGTGGTGGTGGTGAGTGACGTGTGTGTGAGGGTGCAAGTGATGGTGGGTTGGTGTTGGTTTTGCTGTGTGTATGTGTGTGTGCTTTTGTATGAGGTGCTGATGGTGTGTTAGTTGTGTGATGGGTGAGTTGTGAGTGTGTCTGTGGTTGCTGTGTACTGGTGTTTGCTGCTGGCTGTGTCTCCTGTTTTCAAGGGATGATGGTAGTGATTGTAGTCCTTTATATAGTTGGAGTTGTGGGTGTGTCTTTGTCCCACGTTTTTTTTCTTTGGTATTTATTGGCTTTGTCATTGCTTGTTTGGTCCTTTTTTTGTCTTTTTTCCTTTGTGTTTTGTAGGCATGAAGGAGACGTAAATGTGACGGAAACGGATGCTGCTGTTGTCTCGTGCGGGCTTCTCCGCCTCGTTCACGCTGACTGTCTTCTGTGTTTGGTACGCGTCAGTCGCGGCGGTCTCTATTGCTTGTGTGTCCGGTTGTCTGTGCGTGTCGGTCGTGCGGCTTGGTCTCCCTGCGAGTCGGTCTGAGTTTACATGCATTGCATCGTACTGCGCTAATCGTACATCGCGGGTACGGGTCGGTCTGGTTCATTGCGGGTTCATGTCGGTCGGTGAAACTCGCGTCGGTTTTCCGGCCGGATCACTATTTTCCCTACGGCTCGGTCGTACGGCTTGTATTCCATACGTGTCGGTTGTAATTCACACGCGTTGCATCGTACTGCACGGGTCGCACGGCGCTGGTCCGTGTCGGTCGCTATTCGGTCCGGGTCCTTGTCGGTCGGTTCGTTTTGCGGCCGGAATCAGAATCGGCCCCCCTGTGTTGAAAGCCTTGGTAAAGTCAATTAACAGGAAAGCCAGGGAGCCCTCAGTGTCTTGTGACTGAGAAAGTGCAGTGTGAACCCTCCTGATGCAGTAACGCATGCTGCAGCCCGGCATAAATCCGCATTGATCCGGGTGAATCAGATGTGTTACCGCCCGTGCCAACAGCATTGCTAGGACTTTCGCATAGATCCTAATATCAGTATTAATGAGAGAAATTGGGCGGTAGGTCGAACACAGATCATGAGGAAGGCCCTTCTTAGGTAAGACTACAATTGTAGCAGTCTAACTCAGGTGGAAAGGCACCACACCACCGCTGTATAGAAATTCAAGAGATGGGGGTTACAGAATGATCCAGAAGTGCTTCTAGTACTCAACGGGATACCCTTCAGGGCCAGATGACTTTCAGGATTGCAGTGCCGTTACCACCGCCTGTACCTCCTCAAGCTGCAGGTCCTGATCCAGGTCCTGCGCCAAGGCATCCGCTATGGACAACAGAGGTATGCCAGCCAGAAGAGGGTGGCGGCGGGTGTCATGAATATAACTCTCAATAGAATTCGGCGAAGGTTTAGTCTATGGCAGATGGCTCCTCCTGAAGGTGCCCTGAAGAGCCCTGAATCATAAATACTGAGGGTTATCAGCCAATAAAGTAGTTTGCCTGATTTGTCACCGGACATGTATACATTCCGTGTGGAGGCCAGCTAGCACTGCCTAGCCTCTTCAAGGGAGACCTGCTGCAGTTCCATGCGGGCTATGGCCAGGGAGCTCTGGGCTTCATCAAATTCATGGCGATGCAAAACGGCCTCCAGGCGTAGTATTCGATCTTTGAGCTTGGTCGCCCGCAAATAGGCGCTGGGCCTCAGCTGGTGGACATACCCTTTAAGATGGCCACACAAAGAGGGCTTGCTCGCTGTCCACAACGTTGGTGCTGAGAGAACCGATCCTACATTAAGTCTAAAAAACGTCTCCAACTCATCTCCCACGAACGCCGCGCAGTCGGTGTTCTGTAAATGCCAAGCACTAAATCTCCAGGCTGGGTGCAAGACGGTCAGTTGGAGTCCCAAAGACAATAGAAGCGGAGCATGGTCGGAAATGCCGTGTGGGATAATATGCATGTATTGGGCCGAGAGAAGGTCCGCTGCCAGCAGCCACAGCAGTTGGATTCAAGAGTCCACAGTGTGGGCCCACTGAGCGGTGAGTGTATGCGTGCAGGGTAGGATGCCAAGAGGGTCACGCATTGTAGTGGCACACCGAGTCGGCCCAAGCAGAGAGGCAGGCCGACCGGGCGTGCCTACCAGAGTACTAGGCGGTGGAGGCATCAGCCACCACCTTGACCCCTTGAGGTAGAGTCAAAAGAAAGGACAGCAGCATTTGGAGAGAGGGTAGCAGTAGGGGTCCGGGAACGTAGTATGACACAAAATTGTATTCCTGGCATCCATCCGGCCCTCAACACCCATGTAACACCCCTGTGAGTCAGTGTGTTGCCCAGTAACAGCCAAGGAAGGGAATTTTGTAGCAGGACGGAGACCCCTCTCGAGCCATGGAAACAGCCAGAGTGGTAGACCCGAAGCAGCCTAACAAAGCATAGCACATACCCAATAAGTGAGTCTTCTGAAGGAGGACGACGGCCGGCCTGATTCGCCTAATATACCGAAGGATTGCAGAGCGCTTGATCTGGTCCAGTAGGCCATTGACGTTCCAGGAAAGGACCGTTAATTTAGGGGGCCATGGCAGGCGTAGGGAATAATAGGTGTTTCCTGCTAGAGAGCAGGATCTACTGTGATAACTCAAGGACATGCAGTATGAAGCCGTACAAGGTTGAAAATCATAATGGACATGTCTGCCAATGGCAATCTGCAAAGGAAAAGCATAATGAAAACAGTATACCAGGCCATAGGGCCCCACACTTCACCCTGGGAAGAGTCTGCTGCCTAAAACAACTACCCAAAACAGATAAACTTGTGGGGATCATTTGTGATGGTTGAGCGACCATGGTTAGCGATGGGGAAGTGAGGTCTCAAAGTGTCATACAAGTGGTAGGCACAGTATATTGGCACAGTATATTGGGACATGGGTATAGGTTAAAGACTCTCCTGCTGAACTCTGCATGTTGAGCCTGATAGAGCTAGCAGAGAGACGTGGGGGATGGTGGCTAAGGGCTCCAGAATCAAGATAATTTCTCAGGAAAAGGGGCTGATCGCCTGAAGCAGTTGGAATATATCGACATATATCAGAGCATGCAAGATGAAAAGAGAGAGGAGCTGGGCTTTGTCTCCCTTAGCCAAAAAGGCAATGTTATCTGAATCCTGACTAGGCTTTGGATTGCATAGACCAAAACAGCGGCTCTAACAGGAAGGTCGGTCAGGGCATTGTCGTCAGCGGTCCAAACTGAGGTGGCACACTCTGCATGGCCCAGGTAGGTGCCAGTAGAGCACAAAACCTTACACTAAATATGTACAACATTTCATACCAGTTCTTAACCACCTTTATTCCTGGATTGCTGCCATCATACAAAAAATAAGAGAGACAAAGAGGCACAGAGTAGATGCATTTTACAGAAGGGCGGGAGTCCGGGACACCCCAGCCTGTCGGGTGCGTGCAACATGTTGGGTTTCCCTGTCTTGCACAAAGCACAGTTAAAAGGAAGCCACCAATGATATTTTCACCACTATGTCACCAAGATCATGCGTGTTTGCATCAGCCAGTGGCGGCTCCTCAGCTAAGGTGGAGGAGCATCGCCCCACTGCTCTAAGAGCAGTGGAAAAGGGAAAAATAAAATGATAATAACAACATTATCATCATTTCATTTTTTGTACCGGATACTGGGCTATGTTATGGCAGGGCCGGGCTTGGGTCACAGGGAGGAGGAATGGCTTTTGCACCATAAGTGCACATGACAGTTTGGTTGGCCGTCTTGGGCCAGCTAAACAGTCATGTGCACTTAGCATTCCTCCACCTGGCTGTGTTTCACAGCCGATGGAGAAGTCCCAAGTTTCCCTGGCACTGTCTGAGAGGCCAAGCAGGCTGTCCAGACCAGTCACGATACTGCTGTCATGCTGGTGACAGCAGCATCGTGATTGGCTTAGGTGAGCATGTGTGCTGCAGAGAGCCAGGAAGAGAAGATGGGGGAGAAGCTGCAGCCCTAATCAGGTGTGTGTGTTTTTTTTTTAAATCCCCGCCCGGCCTACCACCCTTGCTCCACAGCAGCTGCCACTGCCATCAGCTTCACGCTATATTCTGCAGATATTGATAGGCAGCATCTCTACATGACGATAGCAGTGCACATTACATACAGTTCCTGGCACCATCATGCAAAGGACTCTGCAACAAGCCATGTAGTTGGCTAAGCATCTGCCACCTCTTCAGCAAACCTAGCTCAAGCTCTACTCACACCTCAACTTAAATAAATGCACACAATACAGTTCCTGCCATCACCACATACACAACATGACTCAAAGTTTATAGCTGGCTGTGTCTTGTCTTATTAATACATCTCTAGCCGCTCAAAAATCTGTATCACCAAATTGATCAATGGGTATTTCTTAAAGAACGTTCATGACAAAAGGTGATAATTGAAGACATTTGAGGAAATATGTACTTGTTATTTTTGACGTTAGTTGAGAAACAGATGAAATACTGCACCCTGAAAACAAATGTGCAGTGCTTTGTATGGTTGAGTTTTGCAACTACTTGCATTTGGGAGATTTGCATGACCCTGGATATGCCCACGCATTTCTTACTTTATCCCTATACCAGAAAAAATGTCAGCAAATTGCAGAGGTCCACATTTAAGCTATAGTGGTCGATCTGCCAGCCCATCTGATCAATGGAGCCTCTGGCATCCACTTCCTGGCTGTGGAAGTGCCACCATTAAAGAGTCTTCCTTGACTCCACTGCATCCTCATTGATTCATGAAAAAGATTACAGGGACTTAAAGCAGAAGAAAAGAGAATGCATGTAAACATTTAGGGCTAAGATACTCCTCCTTTTAATGATAGAGGTAGATGTATCCCTCTGTTAAACACTTTTATACAATGCACCCAATAGGCTTCATAATATTTCCTAAATCAGTTATAAACATACAGAAATATGGTGATCGCTGGAAGAATTTGAGGTTTCTCGGGATTTAGCTCATAACCTATTTGACGATCAAAGTCTAATGCCAATAGCTAATTTATCAGTATCTGATATAAAGATTGCCAATCATCAACATTTGCATTTAGATAAAATGATCTGGCTAGGGATGAAAAAAGACACAACCCTATGCCAGCCAGAGATATAGGCAAATGATCATGGACAATGTTAAAACGGCTGGAGACAGAGGGCTTCCCTATCTAGGGGCATATTATCAAGAAACGGCGTTAAAATTATCGCCGCTTTAGCGGCAGAAAACTGACGCTAAAGCGGCGATAATGGGCTTGATAATATCCCCTTGAGAATTCCCATAGAAGCCCATGTTCTGGTGTCAACATGGGCTTCTATTGGAATTCTCTGCAGCGATAATTTTAACGCCGTGCTTGATAATATGCCCCCTAGTATCTTGGTTTATACGAATTTTTGTGGACTAGGAGCTGATAACTGGCACTGTTTTCTAGATGCCCCTATATAAAGCCTAACCCAATTTTTAAATGCATTCATTCTAGCACCTCCCACAAAACTGTATAGAGTCCCGATAGAATGTTTTCTTGATATCAATTACAATAATTGACATTGTTTGGCCCAATGCTTCTGTAGAATTGATCAGCATAAGGGCAAACTTTTATGTGGGAGCTGCTGCCCTGTCCAACAAAGAAACCATGTTGCCATGGTGATGTCAAAACTTGTAAAACGTGAAAATGTCCCAGTTAAAGTTTACATTTTGGGAACTGCATTTAGCACTGAATTTGATCAATATGTCCTATAGTTAAGGTGATTTGTCCTTTGAAGCATGTAGATACTATTTGACTGATCCACTGTGGATGGGGTGGGTTTCCATAAGGAGCTTAGGAGAGTTGACTACACATATAGACTAACGTGCACACTATGCATGTTCATTTCCACTGGTTCCTCTCCACTCTGAGCTTGTTTGCACTTTAATATATCCACAATTATTTAATATTCATGCTTTGGCTCCACCATATTGTGACTCACCCTAGCATGCTAGGAATGAGCTAGGACCAGTGTTACACTAGCATAGGCACCATGATACCACGTATGCCCAACATATGCAAGGAATTACAACACTAATGCAGATGGCACCTGTATAGGAGGTCTGGATGCCATGGGCACCCACAATATGCCAAGAATAACCACCATTGTGCAATGAATGCCTGCAATATAGCAAGACCCTCCAACATACAGCCAGGGCTGCCATTATGTCATGAGTGGGCACAGTCTTCAATGGATGAACTCAAATATATCAAGAACGACTACCATGTTGTCAGGACCAGTGTTATGCAAGATATATACACCAGTGGGGATCATCCCATGGATGTCCACAAGTTGGCAAGAATCACCCCCATCATGGGCAGGCCAGCATTTACCAGTACTGGACAATTGTTTTCATCAAATGGATGCTTGGAACATCTGAGAATTGCAAATATTCAACTAGGAGCAGCATTTACTATAGTGGGCAGTGGGCACAACTATCAAGCCCTCACCTACTTACTCATTCCATGTCACTGCACTGTCTTCATTCACTGAATTTGCTTCATACAACCCCCAATCATCTCTGTTGACTTGGTCCTGGGCTCAGCTGGAGTACTGCCCCAGGTCCCAAAAGAATCGTATGTAGGGGTACTGGCGATTCCTTCCCCCAATAACAGCTTCCATCATGGTTGACAAAGTCTGCAAACTTTATGGGAAAGCCAGAGAATCCAGTCCACAAGCTCTTTCCCCCATGGAATCTGAAAAACCTGGGAGTGAGAATTCAAGATTTGACATGTGCATCAGCCATATTGAGTATTTAAGCCATACTGAGCATTAAAGCTTAATAGTCACTACCATTCTAAAATATCTTTTTTGCCTGTCAGAGTTTTGAACTGCACTGCAGTAATTCTTCAGACTCCTGTCCAGCACCTTTCTCCAGCTTCCATTCCAACATTCCAAGCATCCTGAATCGAATAAATATAACCCTTAATTGCTTTTCAAGCCTTGGAAAAGCCCAAGGCCTGCAAGTCGAAAAGGGGGCGAAACACGTTGGATATGAAATGTGTTCTTCTCCTGCGACAAATGGGAGTTTCCTTTTTCAACAGTGGGCACCAGAAATTACAGCTGTCTGATACTAAATATAGGATTTGATCTGTACTTTCCAAAAAGAACTGAACACAATAAGACTGTATAGTTGTGGTTTGAACACTCAACTTGAAATTATCATATGAAAAGTATGTGTATACATGAGTACAATTTTAATTATTAAAACAAGGGGAAAATATATGAACATACATCTACAATACTGTATATTATGTTCAGTAATAATTGGAAAATGAAGTAAGTTGCAATTTGCAAATTAAATCAGAATCTAAGCACCTCACACACATTTACTAAATCAATTATCCCTGGGGTAGAGGGTATCACTCATTTAAGAAGCGGTGTACTGAAACACCACAGACGATTAAGCATATTAATTGGTTTATTACAGTGCGAGTATGATAAGGGGAGCCCTCCTTGTCATTAAGGCCTTCATAAGTATAGCTTCACGATTAGCATGCACTTGATTTGCATGTATGATGGATATGTTTAAAGACAGGAAACATCTCATTGTTGGGATACCCATCCTGAGGAAAGCCACTGACCTGCAGAGGTGATTTTTAAGGCTGAAACACGTAGGCCAATTCAGATGCGGGAATGATAGTGGTTCCAGCATATCATATATTTTCTTTTATGATTACCTTGGAACCAGGAAGAAAGACATGTCTGAGGAGTTTAAAAGGTAATTTTACTCTAAGGGATCATTTCCCCAACATATTTAAAGCTCAAGAATTCCCTGATAAGGGAGCACAGCCTCACCAGCAATCTCTGGGAGAGGACGAGTGACTTATCTTATGATGAGGCATGTCACAGACGTGTGGGTGAGGCTTCCTCTACTGAAAACCTTTGCACTCTGTAGAGGAAGGGACAGTAGCACAGCTCTCAAGGCTATACCTCTTTATGTTTCATGTTAATATTATCTTCCTACACATATGTGATAAGAATATCACATTTCTTAAGAGAACGTATAGGGGCCGATTCCGATCCTGGAAAAATGTCCCCCGTCCGAATTGGATCCGGATTTTTTTCCGTACGAATCGTACAAGTAGCGTACAAACTGCCAAGTACGATTCGCATGGGAAAAGCTCCATACGAATCACATCGGGAAAATTTCCCCACACGTCCTCGGGTCGGAAATTGTGTCCGACACATCCCCGGACGATTTACCGTACGAATCGGAAAAATGAAGTCCGACCGCGCAAGTACGATAACTCCTGTCCTTTCGATTTCACAACTGTATGGAAAAAACACCGTACGGACCGAACTCCCATAGCAACCATGGAGATACGTGCCCGCGTACGCGCCGAACACCCCACCACAGACCCCGCATGTACGCGCAAAACACCCCCTGGCCGCGGATGTACGCGCCGAACCCCCACCAGTGTATGCATGGAGCGTACCCCCACCCATGTATGCATGGAGCGTACCAACTCCCCACCCGTGTATGTACGGACCGTACCCACACCCCACCCGTGTATGTACGGACCGTACCCCCACCCGTGTATGTACGGACCGTACCCCCACCCCACCCGTGTATGTATGGACCGTACCCACACCCCACCCGTGTATGTACGGAGCGTACCCCCACCCGTGTATGCATGGAGCATACCAACTCCCCACCCATGTATGTATGGACCGTACCCCCACCCGTGTATGCATGGAGCGTACCAACTCCCCACCCGTGTATGTACAGACCGTACCCATACCCCACCCGTGTATGTACGGACCGGACCCCCACCCGTGTATGCATGGAGCGTACCAACTCCCCACCCGTGTATGTACGGACCATACCCCCCCACCCATGTATGTACGGACCGTACCCCCACCCATGTATGCATGGAGCATACCAACTCCCCACCCGTGTATGTACGGACCGTACCCCCAGCCCCCCCTGTATGTACGGACTGTACCCCCACCCGTGTATGCATGGAGCGTACCAACTCCCCACCTGTGTATGTACGGATGGTACCCTCAGCCCCCCCTGTATGTACGGACCGTACCCCAACCCATGTATGCATGGAGTGTACCAACTCCCCACCCGTGTATGTACAAACCGTACCCCCAGCCCCCCCTGTATGTACGGACCGTACCCCCACCCAAGTATGCATGGAGCATACCAACTCCCCACCCTTGTATGTACAGACCGTACCCCCACCCATGTATGTACGGACCGTAACCCCACCCGTGTATGCATGGAGCGTACCAACTCCCCACCCGTGTAAGTACGGACCGTACCCCCACCCGTGTATGTACGGACCGTACCCCCACCCATGTATGCATGGAGCGTACCAACTCCCTACCCGTGTATGTACGGACCATACCCCCAGCCCCCCCTGTATGTACGGACCGTACCCCCACCCGTGTATGCATGGAGCGTACCAACTCCCCACCCGTGTATGTACGGACCCTACACCCAGCCCCCCCTGTATGTATGGACCGTACCCCCACCCGTGTATGCATGGAGCGTACCAACTCCCCACCCGTGTATGTACGGACCGTACCCCCAGCCCCCCCTGTATGTACGGACCGTGCCCCCACCCGTGTATGCATGGAGCGTACCAACTCCCCACCCGTGTATGTACGGACCATACCCCCACCCGTGTATGTACGGACCGTACCCCCACCCGTGTATGCATGGAGCGTACCAACTCCCCACCCGTGTATGTATGGACCGTACCCCCAGCCCCCCTGTATGTACGGACCGTACCCCCACCCGTGTATGCATGGAGCATGCCAACTCCCCACCTGTGTATGTACGGACCGTACCCACACCCCACCCGTGTATGTACGGACCGTACCTCCACCCGTGTATGCATGGAGCATACCAACTCCCCACCCGTGTATGTACGGACCCTACACCCAGCCCACCTGTATGTACGGACCGTACCCCCACCCGTGTATGCATGGAGCATACCAACTCCCCACCCGTGTATGTACGGACCCTACACCCAGCCCCCCCTGTATGTACGGTGCGAAACACCACCACGATGGACGGTGCAGACCAACACCCAGCCCGTGTTCATACGCACCCTACCCCAGGCCCACACACCAGCACCCTCACCCAACATCGGGCATGTACGAGTCGTACTAAGCCATAGCAAAGGACAGCACTGTACAACAACATGGCCCATGTACGCACCGTACAGATGCCAAAAACACTCCTACTGAACCAGGACAAACCAAAAAAACACAAGGAGAGTCAATTCGAGGCACACAATACCACAAAACATATCCAACAAAGCCAAATACATCCTATACACTGACCTGCAACTGACAAACAGCTAAACAGAGGCCCAAACCACTACCACTCCTTATAACACACCCACCCAAAGATCAAACACAGCCACACCCACAATTGGACCAATAAAAAGGCCCAACACACACAAACCATGATCCTTTGCAACAGATCCACTGCTCCCAGACCCCAGAGACAGCGCACTGTACCATACTTCAACCATCAATACACCTTACACTTGCACTCCTTCACACAACCACCATCACAAACACACCCTCATCACATTCACACACACACCTGCACAACCACACTCACACACCCACAACCATCCACACCCACACCCCCACAACCATCCACACCCACACCCCACACCATGCCCACTAACAAGAATCCAAAGTTCACAAAGGACGAGCTGGAGGTCCTTGTCGACGAAATCATCAGAGTCGAGCCACAGCTCTTTGAAACATTGGTGAGACGGACCAGCATATCCGAAAAATCTGCCATGTGGGAGAGGATAGTAAATTCCGTGAATGCTGTTGGGGCCACCAGAAGGACCAGGCATGAGTGCCAAGCCAGGTGGTACGATCTGCGGAGGACGGTCCGCCGCAAAATGACGGACGACCACAACCAGGCCAACATCACTGGAGGAGGTCCGTCCCGCAGACCGGTACACTACCATCCCTGGGAGGAGAAGGTGATGGCCACGCTGCCGCCGTTGGGAGTAGACGGACTAGAAGGAGTCCGAGAGCTTGGTGAGTACACAAACAACTCACCTCACCTGGGGGGAACGCCATACACAACCCAAATACCAATCATGCACGCAACCCCCCCAAAGCCAGCACCAGACACAACCACACTCCAAAAACACACACATGCCACTAGCGCCTCCATGCCCCATGCCCCAAGCAAGGCCATGCCAAGGCACAGGCCACACAAAACACCAACACAAGACAGGATGTCCCCGATGCCGGGAGGGTGGGCCTCAAAACTAACTTAGAGCAACTCTGAAGCACACAACAATGCCCTCAGCCCATATGGCTTAGGGCACAGCCATACAAACATTTTGTCCCCACACAGTACTGTTTTGCCTGCTAATGGTGGCCGTGTTGCAGGACGACATGGGTATGAAGGCACAATTTGCACATAACAGCAGCTAATAAAGTCGCAGCACACTGAAAGAGTGTCAGCACACAACGCCACAGCAGCAGCGCAGACTCAGACACTCCGCCCAATGGGTGCCGGCAGAGAAGAAACAAACCCACATGAACAAGCCATTGGCCTTTGAAAGACCTGCAAACTGTGTGTGCCCAGGAAGCTGGGTTGAGGTGACAGAGGGTGACACACAGAGGGAGGGAGAGGGGCAGAGAAAGGGACAGAGACAGAGGTGGACACAGGGAGACAGACAGAGGGAGGGAGGAGGCTGACAGAGGGAGGGAGAAGGGGAGATGGACAGAGGGAGGAGGCTGATAGAGGGAGGGAGAAAGGGAGATAGAGGGAGACGGACAGAGGGAGGAGGCTGACAGAGGGAGGGAGAAAGGGCGATAGAGGGAGACGGACAGAGGGAGGAGGCTGATAGAGGGAGGGAGAAAGGGAGATAGAGGGAGACGGACAGAGGGAGGAGGCTGACAGAGGGAGGGAGAAAGGGAGACGGACAGAGGGAGGAGGCTGACAGAGGGAGGGAGAAAGGGAGACGGACAGAGGGAGGAGGCTGACAGAGGGAGGGAGAAAGGGAGACAGAGGGAGACGCACAGAGGGAGGAGGCTGAAAGAGGGAGGGAGAAAGGGAGATAGAGGGAGGCGGACAGAGGGAGGAGGCTGATAGAGGGAGGGAGAAAGGGAGATAGAGGGAGACGGACAGAGGGAGGAGGCTGACAGAGGGAGGGAGAAAGGGAGATAGAGGGAGACGGACAGAGGGAGGAGGCTGATAGAGGGAGATGGAAAGGGAGATACAGGGAGACGGACAGAGGGAGGAGGC
Source organism: Triturus cristatus (assembly GCF_964204655.1). Taxonomy (NCBI): domain Eukaryota; kingdom Metazoa; phylum Chordata; class Amphibia; order Caudata; family Salamandridae; genus Triturus; species Triturus cristatus. Next base: position 1,404,815,594 of record NC_140590.1, read on the forward strand.
TGACAGAGGGAGGGAGAAAGGGAGACAGAGGGAGATGGACAGAGGGAGGAGGCTGACAGAGGGAGGGAGAAAGGGAGACGGACAGAGGGAGGAGGCTGACAGAGGGAGGGAGAAAGGGAGACGGACAGAGGGAGGAGGCTGACAGAGGGAGGGAGAAAGGGAGACAGAGGGAGACCAAATCACCCTTGGGTGGTGTTGCCATGTCCGCTCATCAGCAGGTGGACTGTGTGCATGTAGACAAGGTTTGGCAGTGCGTGAACCCCCCCTTCAACCTTTGATAAACACTGGGCCATGTGTCAATCTGTGCACGAGTACATCCGTGCTGCAGGCACAAACAGAACCTTACACCCAGTATACCCACCCACTGTGTTTGTCAGAAACCTGTCACAAATTGTTAAGTTACCTACCTGCATTCTCAAACAGCATGGAAAAAACAACATTTGGCCACGTACAGTGCAACACGTAAGGCGGCTCTGCATGGCTCACTACACTGCTGACTGCGTTCCCAAAAGATGCATCAACTAAGATTGTGTCGCACATAGATAAAGTGTCGAAAGCTGTGGCCAAGGGAAATACCCATGCACAAGTGCACTGTGAGAGGAATGCTAGCCAAATCCAACCACCCAGAGGAACTGTGCCAAATCAAAAATGAATGAAACATGGATGTCGCATGTAACACAATTAACATTGTCTCTCTCACACACAGGTCTGCGTCGTCGATCTCCCCCCAACACTGGGGGGGAAGACTCACAGGACCAGGCTCTGCGTGAAGAAGGCCCCACCGGCAGCGACGACTCTCACCACTCCGTGGATGACCCAAACCAACCTGGCCCATCTGGTGTCCAACCACCTGCAGCACCTGCGTCAGGTGCAACTGTGCCAACCACCACCCCCATTCCTGCCACATCCCAGGAGACACCCAGGAGCCCTGCCCGCACACAACAACACAGCCAGTCTGTCCAGGAGGGACAAGGTTCTCCGGGCACCCAGGAGGAGGCAGGCGACACCGCAAATGCCATCCCTCAGGGGTCCCGGAGACCCGATGTGCCCACAACGGCAGGCCAGGCTTAAGTGGGCAGGGGTGGTGGGAGTGGAGGACGGCGGAGGCGCGAACCTGACCAGTTGGCTCAGGAACCGGTAATGTCACACGTCAGCAACATCCTCGACTCATACCGGCGTGACGCCAGGGGCATGGTCCAGATTGTGTCCACCCTCACAGACATCAAGGGGACCCTCGAGGAGATGAAGACCCTGCAGGCCGAGCAACATGCCTGTCAACAGCGACACCAAGGACGGATGGAGGCAAGACAGGCTGAGCTCGTGGCGGTGCAAACAGAAATGGCCCGTGTACTCCGTTGGATTGCCGAAAACATGGGCAACCCTCCCTGTGCCACCAGGCGAAGAACATCACCACCCACAGGGAGGGATCAGGGGGAGGAGGATTAATCCGACGGAGCATCACAAGCATCGTCACGGCCTGCTTCTGAGGGTCCCCGCAGGAGGGTGGGTCGTCCACGCAAAAGACCGTGAGAGTCAGCGGAACATCACCATCTCCCAGGTCACCTGGCCTGGCACCTGTTCCTCTGGCCCAACATCAGCACAGCAGCAACTGACATTCTCTGCCACATTGCCTTGCTGGTCACTGTCTGACCAATGTTGACAAAGACTGTGGCACAGACTCTGATGACTTTCAATGGCAGGATACCAACTCCCCCTGTGAACTTTGAATTCTACACTCCCGCCAAGCACCTCTTGTCACCCCCCAAACACGTACCCCAGCACCAATAAAAATCATCACAATCACAAGATGATGCCGTCAGTTTGCATTATTCCACTGCATGTGTGTGTTGTAAAGTCAAACCATGCCTGATTTCAGAAGTAACTCCAAACATCCATACCCTGGGGTCTGAGTCTGGCACAGGACACACATGGGTCACAATGTACCATCCAAGACACCCGTGATGGGCCCAACCAGCTGAGGGGGTGCCCGCACAACTGTGCCTACAGACCTATTTAGAAGAGCAACAGTCATGCGCAGAGGTCAGGGATCATGTGGAGTGTCCTGGGGTGGGAGTCCCAGGTATGTGTAGACACGTGGCAGAACCATGTCCTGCATGCTTGAGTCAGGTGGATGTGGAGAATGGTGGGCCAGCCAAGGTTGGATGCATGGAGATGGCACAATTGGGTGTTGGATCACAGTGCCACAAGGTTGTGTTGTGGTTGTGGGCTGCATCCTGAGTGTGTGCGTGGATTGAGAAGGTCATCCTGCAGCTGGCAGTGATCCACTCCCCCCATCTCTGTTTGACGTAGATGTGGCCTGGTCGCCGGATGTAGTAGCAGAGCTGTGCAGATGCACCCTGGATGTGGACAAGTATCATGGGATTTCTAACGCACATGTCCATAGAGTGCAGGGTAGGATTAGACACGGATGTCGTAGTTGACCTGGGGGATGGTCTCCCTCTTGCCTTGAGGTGGATGGAGCTGGGGATTTTGTGCATAATGCAGAGTGTGCTGCCGCATGAGGCACAGATGCTGCTGATCAGCACAGCACATGTCAGCAAGCAATCCATGATGAACACCAGCTCGTTTGCGTGGACACTGGGTGCCCTTGCTGCAGGGCCTGCAGCAGCATGCGCCATGTCAAGGAAACAATGCCACGAGTAGCACACAAAGACAAGGATCTCAGGAAGGAACTATGCAAAAGGTGTATGTCAAGCAAGGAATGTCTGGTTCAACATGGCACACACACACACAATGGATTCACATGCAGCACAGTGGCCGTCGTGGAGACTGACATGCCACAATACCTACACAGCCATGGACATCAGGCACAATACAGTATCTAATCCCTGACAAACAGCTTGCATCTTGCTACTCTACACATAGACTCATATGCACCATCTCTGAAAACAATGCCAGACATGCCGCATGCACAGTGGCAACAGACCACCATTGACAGAGATGAGGCACCTTGGAGGCAGAGGGACACCTTTATTACTCATGTGTGTCGGAATGCTAATGCAACTCTGTCAACACATACACAGGTCATGTGGATGAACACGTGGGACCAACACTGGCACCCCCCTCACCACCACAGATGCTGGAAATCCATGGCACTGGCACACAAGTGACGGGTTACAGCTAAACACCCCCTGCTGCTCACGGAGAGGCTGCTATACACCATTGAGCCCCTAATGGGGAATTCACACACCATGTCAACCCGGTGCAAACCGTATGTTTCCGAGGGCAGTGTTACACACATTGATGGCTCCATCACAATCCACAATCCCATTACAGATGACTGTCACCAAGTCTGACCATTAATTCAGGTGAATTCTGCTCCATGTCATGTGCCCCAATCAAAAGCCGTGCTGCATCCCTTACCCGAAGGAGATTTTCGAACTTGTCCGTGCATGTAACGCTGATTCAGCACATGTTGATGTGTTCATGAGGAATAGCAGGAGCACAACAATGCCACCAGCAGACAGCATGCGCAAGTACCTGTGGATGGGAGACACACCAGAAGTCAGCCAAAAGAAGCACATCCGCATGCATGTGCATGTACTCGACACGTATTAGGTTGTCAACATGCTAGGTGACAATGATGACTCTGGAAAAACATTCTTCTATTGCACCATCACTCGAGTGACACATCCAAACACACCTCTGACTCACTTGGAAGGCATGCAGATGGACACACACATTGCAACACTTGCCACACACAGCCCAATGCGTGCACACTCAGACACTGGAACTCACCACTAAGCAAAGAAGTTGCGTATGAGCCGACTCCGCATGTCCTCTACCGCCTCCTCCTCCTCCACATCACTTGCCTCGTGACCAAGCCCTTCATCCTCCACGGGTGGATGGTCCTGCTCATCTGGATCCAGGATGAGTGGCACAGATTTCTCCACTGCCATGTTGTGCAGCATGCAGCACACGAGGAATATCTTGCAGACCTTCACCGGTGCATAGGGGAGTGCGCCACCGGTCTTGTGGAGGCAACGGAATCGGCTCTTCAGGAGGCCAAACGTCCTCTCTATCACTCGCCTGGTCCGCCCATGGGCGTTGTTGTAGCGGTGATCGGCAGCCGTGCTGGGGTTGCGGAGAGGCGTGATCAGCCATGGCATGTTGGGATAGCCAGTGTCCCCTACATGGAAACATCATGGACAAGAGTGGGTCAGGAGAAGCAGTAAGACAGGAAGATGACGTTAAATACAGGACTGCCAGAGTATACCCACCAACAATACATGCTCGTTCGTTGCGCAGCTGCAGCATCATTTCAGGCACCCTGCTACGCCTCATGATGTACGCATCGTGTGCTGATCCTGGAAAACGAGCACAGACATGTGAAATCACCATGTTGGCAAGACACATCGCAAGGGCATTAATGGAGTGGTAATGCTTGCGGTTACGGAAGGCTACCTCCTGTGCCTGTGGTGGTACCAAAGCCACATGTGTTCCATCTATGGACCCAATGACATGGGGCATCCCTCCCAGGGCATAGAACTCACGCTTGACAGCTGTCAACTGCTCAGGAGTTGGGAATTTAATGAACTCATCCAGGTGCTCCAACATGGCCTCTAAAAAATCATGCAGAACACAGCTGAACATGGTTTGGGACATGCCACCGACATGGGCAATGGTATGTTGAAAGGTACCCGTGGCCAAGAAATGTAGGGCTGCCATCACCTTCATCTTGGGTGTCAGTGCAGTAGGATACCTGTGTAGCGGTTGGAGGTGTGGTGCCAGCCGTGTCGTCAGGTCCTCAATCAAGCGTTGGGGGAAGCGGTAGAGGCGTATACAGTCATTTTCCTGCATGTCAGCCAAGTCCGGAATTGGTCGGGGGAGAGGCGGAGCCCTGCAGTGAATTAGAAGGGACAACGAAGAGTGAGTACAGTACACCACCAATGTCAATGTACAGAGCACATGCTCAACAGGCAATACACATATGCTACATACAGAGTCAGGTCTGTGCAATATGCCCTGGACACGTATGCCAGGCATGTGACACTCCTACCAAGAGCCAGCTACAAACGTTGATTCTCAACCTCAATATGCCATGCCATGAAACTAGCTGTGGGCCAGTGTAAGTGAGCAGGCAGACGCATTACAGGAGTTACAGACATCCAAATATGTGCAGAAGAATGATGTTTATTGTACAGACAGGTTGCGGAACACTAGAGGCACGGGTCACATGTCATAGAATAAGGACAGACCACACACCTTGCCATGAAGGATTACATGTCAAGACTGATCACACATACATTGAGAGTATGCAGATATGTCCTTGTTTTGGAACTCCGTGTCGATGCATACATACACACCTAACGTCGGATTACACATGTGTGCTGGTGTGCGTAACAGTGTGCCATGCCCATCTACACACAGACACATGTTGGTTGCAGCAACTGCAGATGCATTTGACCAAACACCTACAGCAAACCTATGGGAACACATGACACACACATGACATAGCTACAGCGTGCAACGCGGGCATTCACTTGTCAGGGGTAACATTCCGTGTACCTGGCATCAGGGGACATTTGCGGGTGTCGGTGACTGTGCCATGCCAGTGACGCATGGCCCACCAAGTCAGTACTACATGCACACATGTCAAAGGAGTGAAGGGGATGTGTGGCACATAGGGCACCATCACACGTGACATGTGTACACAGCTCATCATACTGTAATTAGCTTCACACCTCAGGAGTATGGTGCCACATCACAGCCTGACCCACCTGTGCACGACACATGTAGTACTGCACAGACAATGCCTTGATGTCCAGCCATGGCCATGTATGACAGCTCAATTCATTCCTGTGTGCTGCCTGTCACCACTGTCAGGTGTGAATCCCACCATACATACGCTCCGAGGGTGTGTGTGGGGTCCCTATCACTATGGTGGTGCTGGCGTATGCGTACGCCATAGTGATACGGACCGTACATGCGTGTGTACGGTCCCTATCACTATGGTGGTGCTGGCGTATGCGTACGCCATAGTGATACGGACCATACACGCGTGTGTACGGTCCAAACTACTATGCGTACACGTACGCGAGCACCCCCATAGTGATAGGGACCGTACACACACGTGTGTACGGTCCCTATCACTATGGTGGTGCTGGCGTATGCGTACGCCATAGTGATACGGACTGGACACGCATGTGTATGGTCCGAACTACTATGGCGTACACGTACGCGAGCACCCCCATAGTGATAGGGACCTTACACACGCGTGTGTACGGTCCGGACTACTATGGCGTACACGTACGCGAGCACCCCCATAGTGATAGGGACCGTACACACGCGTGTGTACGGTCCGGACTACTATGGCGTACACGTACGCGAGCACCCCCATAGTGATAGGGACTGTACACACGCATGTGTACGGTCCGGACTACTATGGCGTACACGTACGCGAGCACCCCCATAGTGATAGGGACCGTTCACACGCGTGTGTACGGTCCCTATCACTATGGGGCTGCTCGCGTACGTGTACGCCATAGTAGTCCGGACCGTACACACGCGTGTGTACGGTCCCTATCACTATGGGGGTGCTCGCGTACGTGTACGCCATAGTAGTTCGGACCGTACACACGCGTGTGTAGGGTCGGTCCATATCACTATGGCGTACACATACGCCAGCACCACCATAGTGATAGGGACCCTACACACGCGTGTACGGTCCGTTGCAATGCATTTGGGGTGCCCTAGGGCTGTGGAACGCATCGTACCTGTGTTGTGACATAGGATTGACATAGGGGACACATGAGGGACAAGTATAGGGGCCTAAATGCATGCTGGTTGTCATGGAGACCGAGTTTCAGGTTTGAATTTTGCATCATGTGGCCAGCAGAAGTCGGTTGGAGACAATATACTTTGTTGCAATGTGGTTGTTGACATTACATCATGCTCAATTTTAAAACCATGCAAAGCCTGTCACTGGGGTAGTTTTAAAATGATTGGAGGACACGTAGGATGCAAATGTGACTGAGCCAATCACTCTCTACTCCTGTAAATGAAACAGGCCAGCAAGGAAGATATAAGGCAGCCAGGTCCCTTGAGAGAGCACTTGCCTGCACATCCTTTCATTCCACAACACTGCTGCTGCTTGTCATTCCTCTGGCACCATGTCCAGGTCTGTGGAGAGGGCCCAGCCATTCACCATGGAGGAGAATATGGCGTTGGTGGATGTGATCCTCCCACAGTACACCATGCTGTATGGTCGACCAGGGGAGCAGGTGAGTGCAGACTCCACTAGCTTAAACTGTGCCCCTTTTTGTGACTGTGACTTCTGGCATTGTGTCCAGGTGTGACAGACATGCAGGGTTCTTCATAGTGGTTCCCAGGGGGGGAAGGGCTCATGTCTCCCATGCAGAGCATGCTGTAGTTCCTGTGTGCACAACGCACTAGCATGGTGCTTACTGTGACGATCACTGCAAGGTGCATGCCGCTTTCGGACTGCCTAATCCTCCGGGAATTGTTGTTTCTACAGTCCTGATGTGAGTCTGTGCTCCCCCCAGGGTGACAGGTGCCAGGACCCACAGATGTGTGTCTGTTCAGTGTACCTGTGGTGAGAGTGTCCAAATGATGTGGTCGTCCCCTGGACATTGGTGTGTGTGTGTGAGTCCCATGTCATGTGGGTGTGTGCATATGTGGAGTGTTGCACCCCAGCGCCTAGAGACCTGTAGGTGAGTTGGCGCTATATAAACTGAAGTTAACAATAACAATAACAATAACAATGTGGGATGGATACACCCTGCCCATCTGATGTGAGCAGGGAGCTGTGCTGTATGTCTGCCGTGCTGAGACAGCCCCACATCTCTGACACACCCAGTCTAGTGGCACATGTGCAGAGTGAGGTTTGTAGCGGCAGTTGCCAATGCCAGGTGATTGTTCAGTGCCTGTGTGTGTCTGTGTACTCTGCTGAGGTAGCGTAAGTGGGCTGGGGCATGTGACTGCTTAGGGGTACTGTTCAGATTCCTGTTGTAGCTTGGGATGCACAGTGTGAGCCTGCATCATTGATTGTGTTGCACCCCTCATGCCACCTGTGTACTTTCAATGGCACCTACTGCATTTGCCCATTCCCAGGAGGATGATGTCACTATGACAAAGGTGCAATGAGTTGGCTGCATACTATGGCCAGTTCAAACATGCATAATTTGTAATATGTGTGTCTCTGTATCATTGATAAGGTGGATTGATGTATTGCCACTTTTGCATCCTCACAGGTAGGCGTCTGTGCCAAGGGGGAGATCTGGAAGCAAGCCGTCAGTGCTGTGAGGAGGACGGAGGGTCGGAAGCCCCGCCTAGCCCAGGTGAGGAAACGCTGGCAGGACATCCGGTGCTGGACGCGGAGGATCGCACGGGTCCTGCTGGGGGACTCACCTGTGAGCCACAAAAACCGTGGGCGCCGGAGTCTGACCCACATCCATAAGCGTGTGCTGGCGGTGGTCTTCCCTGACTTGGATAGGCGCCTAGCGGAGAAGCAGCAGCAGGAAGGGGGTAGGTACATGTGTGTTTGTTGTGTGTGACCAGCTTTTGGAAGTGCGCAGTTGCATGGATACACTGCCAGGGTTTAAATGTGCAGTGCATATCCTGTTCCCCAAAGCAAAGTGGTGCTGTTCTTCCTCTCTTCCCCTCCTTGCCATGTGTTCCCTGGTCTGTGTGTAGTCACTCTTGCACAAGGTCATCTAGGCTGGCAGTTACTCCAAGTGCCCAATGCTTGCAGCATCATGTGTGGGGGTGGTGTGTAACAGGTTTTTGCACGTTGCCTGTGCCCTGGCCAGTTCTGTCATTGTGGGGTCCATGTTAGTTGGCACTGATGCTGAGTCCCGACATGGGAGTGTGTGTTTCATGTGTACTGCCTTACTGCCTGCATGTCGAATGGTGTGCCCTCTGACATGATGTGCTTGAGTGTGAGATATGCATAGCGCAGGGATGGTGGCTTGTGTTCCAGTCATATCCATCCAGGGCCATGGAGTAGTGTGGCCACTACAGTCCCCTGGGGCACCTTTTCCTAGGTATCACGTGTGTCATCAGACAATGTGGACATTCCCTGTGTCTTCAGCATAGTTTGGGCCCTGTGGCATAGTACCCTGGCCTCATTTGTATTCACGTATACTGTGCTACATGTGTCCACTGTACAGGGTGACCTAATTTAGCTGGTGCATACTCACAGGAGCCAGTGCCTGTGTGTCTTGGTACAACTATCTGATGATGGTTGTTTGTCAGTGATATATGTGGACAGGCGCACCAGGGGTAGTTTGTGTGCGATCAGGATTAATTGCAGGCCATGTGTTTTCATCCCAGATTAAGAGGTGTAAGTACTTCCTCTGTCTCAATCACATTGTCTCAGGTAGGGGGGGGGGGGTTGGTGCGGGCAAGGCCTACATGTCCAAACCTGAAGTCTCCTTGCTCGGTCTGGCCAGTGTGTGATGTTTGTGTGGCCAAACACTCAAGGTGCAGTGCCCCAGTCATGTTGGCCATGGTTTTCAGTATTACCTTTGCAGCATGTCCCAAGAGTTGATAGACATGGTTCCTGCTCATCCCTTTCTTGGCTACGCTGTGTGTCGCTGATTCTGTGCTAGATTGTCCCCAGAGCCTGGCTCCTCTGTACAATTTGATATAAAGTTATTTGCTATTGTGTCATGCTCTCCATATTTTAACAGTGGCATGGTGGGTCAACAAACTGTGTGTTGCAGGGACTACATATGTGCCTTGTATTGTAGATGTTACTCTTGTTGCTTTTCAGGCTATGCACTGTGACCTATGTAGAGTTGACTCATGTGACATATGTATACAGGTGTCTGATTTCTCCTGTCTATTCACCTTGCCCACAGCATCGTCGGGGGACTACGAGGGAGACACTGGCACGGACCGTGAGGAGGGAGCGAGCACCAGTGCCAGCAGTGCTGAGTTGGCTGGCACATCGAGTGGCACGGAGGCCGACGGGAGTGCAGCGGAGGACCTGTCCAGTCAAACCACCACCGACTATGACGCTGACGGGTACGAGGCTGAGCACTCCGAGGGGGCGGAGGCTGCTCCCACAGCTGACACCAGCACTCCATCACTACCCGCCCCCTCCATTCCGATCACCGGCCTCCCACTTGCTTGTGTCCCTTCCCGCCGTGCTAGGTCACCACGTGTCTCCTTCTTGCCAGGCACTGCACCCCCTGCCCCTGTCTCCACTGCTGCCACCAATGCCGAGTCTGTGGACATCCTGCGGCAGTTGCAGGTTGGTCAGACTGTGATGCTTAATGTCCTCCATGGCCACAGCCGAGTGCTCAACCAGATGGAGGCATACATGGAGGGCATTTCAGCTGCGCAGTCTGACCAACGCAACTTGCTGAGGTCCATAGACTCGACACTGACTGCAGCAGTGGGTCTCTTGCAGCGCTACGTCCCCCCCCTACCCCTGAACCATCCACACTTCCCACTCCCATGCCTGTCCAAAGCACACCCAGACGTCCCCATGCACGCACACCACCAGAAACAGGCACCACACCACCAGGGAAGGCAAAGCGCACACCTCCTGGCACGCACACACAGGGTGAAGTATGCACACCCACTGGGTCGGGGGGGAATGGCAGACACGCAGCCAGAGTGGGAGTCCACATTCCTCATGACCACCACCCTCCAAATCCACTCCCCTCAGCTCTCCTGGCCAGGATTCCACCAAAGACTCCTTCATGGCCGCTCTGTCCCTGGGCCCCAAAGTGACACCACCCCGCAAGCGGTCAAAGGAGTCCCCGGTCAGGGTAGTTGAGTCCCCCCCCTGTCCACACCCTCCCCCAGTAGCGCTGCGACCCATCCCTGCGACCCCCCCCCTCATTGGGGCCTGTGGTTCCTTCGGGTGCAGGGGAGACGCTGGGCGACCTGGCAGTAGTGTGCAGCGCCGTGCTCAAATCCACCTTTGGCGCTGCCCCACCCCCTGTGTTGGAGTCGTCCGTCCCTGCACCCACAACACCTACCCTTGCCCCTCCTGTCCCTGCGGTGCCTGGTCCTTCCCCCCCACATGATGCCCCCCCCCCCTGTGGATGACAAGGTAGTCTGATCTGTGCAGGCAAGCTAGGGGACATGCATCCCAATGTGTCCCCCACCTGGATTGGAACTATGGACTGCCCTATGGGCCTTGTGCATATGGAACTCTTCATACAATTCATTTTAGAACATTGCTGAATAAAGCGATTTTATTTTCCTTTGCACACTACTGCTTTTCAGGCATTGCTGTTGGTGGTGCTGCTCCATGATTTGGGGTGGCGATAATGTGTTAGGTGTCTGGGATATGTTGTAGTGTGCTGTTCGTGGGGTGGACACTGTTATCTGTGTGCCATCACACGGTATTTGCTATCAAACTTTGCTCATGTAAGCTGTTACTGCATGGTGACATTGTCCCAAGGTGTGTAACTTCCTCTGTGGACCCTGACATCTTCCCTGCAGGGTGTTGTGAAGACATTTGTGCAGTGCTGTGTCTACATTTGCTGGGTGTGTGACGGACCCCTTCAACTTTGGCCATGCATGCTGGGCAAGGTCTCCACCTGCATCATTTGTGTCATCCTTGAGGGTCACTGTACTTGTGACTGGAGTATATTGACAGGACTTCATGTGTACATGTTACCTTTTATGCACTATGCATGTGTGTACTCCCAGCCTCGCACACATGTGTTTCGTGTTCTGCTGGGTCTTTCAGCACCTGACTGACAATTGTGGTCATTGTATCTGTGTGTACTCAACCCCTTTCTTTCCATGGGCACAGCTGTGAGGACTCTGCACACACCCCTCCTGCGTCTGGGCACTGCTGGGAGGACTCTGCACCCACCCCTCCTGTGTCTGGGCACTGCTGGGAGTGATAGGCACACACCCCTCCTGTGTCTGGGCACTGCTGGGAGTGATAGGCACCCACCCCTCATATGTCTGGGCACTGCTGGGAGGACTCTGCACCCACCCCTCCTGTGTCTGGGCACTGCTGGTAGTGATAGGCACACACCCCTCCTGTGTCTGGGCACAGCTGGCAGGACTCTGCACACACCCCTCCTGCGTCTGGGCACTGCTGGGAGGACTCTGCACCCACCCCTCCTGTGTCTGGGCACTGCTGGGAGTGATAGGCACACACCCCTTCTGTGTCTGGGCACTGCTGGGAGGACTCTGCACACACCCCGCCTGCGTCTGGGCACTGCTGGGAGGACTCTGCACCCACCCCTCCTGTGTCTGGGCACTGCTGGGAGTGATAGGCACACACCCCTCCTGTGTCTGGGCACTGCTGGGAGTGATAGGCACCCACCCCTCATATGTCTGGGCACTGCTGGGAGGACTCTGCACCCACCCCTTCTGTGTCTGGGCACTGCTGGGAGGACTCTGCACCCACCCCTCCTGTGTCTGGGCACTGCTGGGAGTGATAGGCACACACCCCTCCTGTGTCTGGGCACTGCTGGGAGTGATAGGCACCCACCCCTCCACTGCTGGGAGGACTCTGCACACACCCCTCCTGCGTCTGGGCACTGCTGGGAGGACTCTGCACACACCCCTCCTGTGTCTGGGCACTGCTGGGAGGACTCTGCACACACCCCTCCTGTGTCTGGGCACTGCTGGGAGTGATAGGCACACACCCCTCCTATGTCTGGGCACTGCTGGGAGGACTCTGCACACACCCCTCCTGCGTCTGGGCACTGCTGGGAGGACTCTGCACCCACCCCTCCTGTGTCTGGGCACTGCTGGGAGTGATAGGCACACACCCCTCCTGTGTCTGGGCACTGCTGGGAGGACTCTGCACCCACCCCTCCTGTGTCTGGGCACTGCTGGGAGTGATAGGCACACACCCCTCCTGTGTCTGGGCACTGCTGGGAGGACTCTGCACCCACCCCTCCTGTGTCTGGGCACTGCTGGGAGTGATAGGCACACACCCCTCCTGTGTCTGGGCACTGCTGGGAGTGGTAGGCACCCACCCCTCCTATGTCTGGGCACTGCTGGGAGGACTCTGCACATACCCCTCCTGTGTCTGGGCACTGCTGGGAGGACTCTGCACACACCCCTCCTGTGTCTGGGCATGTACGGTCGGGACATACACGGGCGTGGGTATGCTCCATTCATACACGGGTGTGGGTGCGCTCCATTCATACACGGGTGTGGGTACGCTCCGTACATACACTGGTGGGGTGTGGGTACGCTCCATTCATACATGGGTGTGGGTACGCTCTGTACATACACTGGTGGGGTGTGGGTACGCTCCATTCATACACGGGTGTGGGTACGCTCCGTACATACACTGGTGGGGTGTGGGTACGCTACATTCATACACGGGTGGGGGTATGCTCCATTCATACACGGGTGTGGGTACGCTACGTACATACACTGGTGGGGTGTGGGTACGCTACATTCATACACGGGTGGGGGTTTGCTCCATTCATACATGGGTGGGGGTATGCTCCATACATACACTGGTGGGGTGTGGGTACGCTACATTCATACACGGGTGGAGGTACGCTCCATTCATACACGGGTGTGGGTACGCTCCGTACATACACTGGTGGGGTGTGGGTACGCTACATTCATACACGGGTGGGGGTACGCTCCATTCATACACGGGTGGGGGTACGCTCCGTACATACACTGGTGGGGTGTGGGTACGCTACATTCATACACAGGTGGGGGTATGCTCCATTCATACACGGGTGGGGGTACGCTCCGTACATTCCTGTACCCACGATTTGCAGGCCTGGGTACGTACCGTACCCAGGCCTTAAGAGCGTGGGTACGAGTCGTACCACGCCCACCACTACGTCACCCCAACAATGGCGAAACGGCCCGTACCCACGTTCTAATGGCCAGGGTACGGGCCGTACCAGCATTGTTGGGGTGATGTAGGGGTACGCGTGGTACGACCCGTACTAACGCTCTGAGGGCCTGGCTACGGTGCAGACCACCAATGGGGTGCCGTAGGGGTACGCACCGTACCCAGCCCTTCAGAGCGTGGGTACGGGTCGTACCACGCGTACCCCTACATCACCCCAACAATGCTGGTACGGCCCGTACCCAGGCCTTTAGTACGTGGGTACGGGCCGTACTGCCATTGTTGGGGTGACGTAGTGGTGGGCGTGGTACGGCCCGTACCCATGCTCTTAAGGCCTGGGTACGGTACGTACCGGTATTGTTGTGTTGCCGGTTCGCATCAACATCCACTTCCGTTGTGGCGGACGCTTGCGTTGTTGGACACGCCCCCACCCCCTCGAGGTGACCAGGTCCTGCAGGTCAGGTATGTCCAGGGCATGTGTAATTTGTGACTTGTGTGGGGGTTATGTGTCCTGCCCCTGCCCCCCCTTTGCCCCTGGGTGTTATTCTGACCTTCTGCGGCGTCTGCGTCGGTGCCTGTAGAGCAGGTGGACTGCTATGAGGGCTGGGATGACACGTAGGTTCGGGTCCATGGCTGTCCGTCACGTACAGGTGCTCCTTGTGCGCGTCGTCCTGATTTCCCAGCAGTTTTTGGCAGCCGGAAAATATAATCCGTGCGGGGTGACATCGGTGCGGATCGTACTTCCTGGTTCGTGAACCGCAGCCTAAATGCGTCCCGACGTCACGTCGGACCATTCCCAGATCACATTCGTATGTTATTTTCGTCGGTCGGTGTTTGGTATGAGTCGTACCGAAATGTTGTTTCCGTGGGAATCGTACTTGCATGTTTGTAATGTTTATTTCCCGGGTACGAGTCGGACGGAGAAAACGCTCCGACCGACGGTTCGTACCCGGTTTCTCCAGGATCCGAATCGGCACCATTGTGTTTTGCTTTCCAATTAGATTGTATGCAAAAGCAACAAGGTGATGGATTGCTTCAATTAATATCAGTCACTGGCAATTTCTCTGGCCGCATCCCAAACCATCATTTTTCACCCATCATCTCACCTCACTTTTAACTCAGCCATATGCACACAGCATACACCAAGAATCAACATTACCACTCAGACCAGAACCAAACCCAAACCCTAGTACACATTTCGCAAAGTCTTGGTGACATATAGGCGCCGATCCTGTAAAAACCAGGTACGAACCGTCGGACGGAGCATATTCTCCGTCCGACGCGTACCCGGTCGTCAAAATCTACCAACATGGAATTACGATTCGCACGGAAACACCATTTCCGTACGAATCGTACAAAACCCCGACCGACGAAAATAATCATACAAATGCGATCCGGGAAAGCGCCGAGCTGACGTCGGAACGCTCGCAGCCTGCCATTCACGAACCAGGAATTACGATTCGCACCGACGTCATCCCGCACGGTGAATATTTTCCGGCAGCCAAAAACTGCCGGGAAATCAGGACGACGCGAACAAGGAGTACCAGTACGCGACGGACAGACAGGACAAGGCGAACAAGGAGTACCCCTACGCGACGGACAGACAGGACGAGGCGAACAAGGAGTACCAGTACGCGACGGACAGACAGGACGAGGCGAACAAGGAGTACCCCTACGCGACGGACTGACAGGACGAGGCGAACAAGGAGTACCCGTACGCGACGGACAGACATGGACCCGAACCTACGTGTCATCCCGGCCCTCATAGCAGTCCACCTCCTCTACAGGTTACGCCACAGACGCTGCAGAAGGTCAGAACAACAAAGGGAGGGGGGAAAGGGGGGGGGCAGGACCAGGGGCAGGCCACAAAACCCCCACCATAGTCACACAGCACACATGCCCTGGACATACCTGACCCTCAGGCCCTGGTCACTACGAGGGGGTGGGGGCGTGTCCAGCTAAGCCAGCGACCGCCACAACGGAATTTCATGACGACGCGAACCGGCAACACAACCAGACAGGTACGTCCCGTACCCACGCCTTAAGAGCGTGGGTACGAGTTGTACCACGCCCACACCTACGTCACCCCAACAATGGCGGGACGGCTCGTACCCATGTGGCAAAGGCCTGGGTACGGCCCGCACAAGCATCACATAGCGTGGGGATGGATATGTACGGACCGTACCCCCACCCCGTATGCATGGAGCATACCCCCCATGCCAACAGTGCAAGTACGACACATCCCCCCACCCGCGTACGTATGGAGCGTACCCCCACCCCAACAGTGTAAGTACGACCCGTACCCTCACCCGTGTACGTATGGAGCGTACCCCCACCCCAACAGTGTAAGTACGACCCGTACCCTCACCCGCGTATGTATGGAGCGTACCCCCACCCCAACAGTGTATGTACGACCCGTACCCTCACACGCGTACGTATGGAGCGTACCCCCATCCCACCAGTGTAAGTACGACCCGTACCCACACCCGCGTACGTATGGAGCGTACCCCCAACCCCAACAGGGTAAGTACGACCCGTACCCTTACCTGCGTACGTATAGAGCGTACCCCCACCCCAACAGTGTAAGTACGACCCGTACCCCACCCGCGTACGTATGGAGCCGACTCCCACCCCAACAGTGTAAGTACGAACCGTACCCCCATGGAGCGAACCCACACACGTGTATGTACTAAGCGTACAGATTGTTAAATAGGAGGGGTGTGTGCCTATGACTCCCAGCAGTGCCCAGAGGCAGGAGGGGTGTGTGCAGAGTCCTCCCAGCAGAGCCCAGAGACAGGAGGGGTGGGTGCAGAGTCCTACCAGCAGTGCCCAGAGTCAGGAGGGGTGTGTGCCTATCACTCCCGGCAGTGCCCAGAGACAGGAGGGGTGGGTGCCTATCACTCCCAGCAGTGCCCAGACGCAGGAGAGTTGGGTGCAGAGTCCTCCCAGCAGTGCCCAGATGCAGGAGGGGTGGGTGCCTAACACTCACAGCAGTGCCCAGACACAGGAGGGGTGTGTGCAGAGTCCTCCGAGCAGTGCCCAGACACAGGAGGGGTGTGTGCCTATCACTCCCAGCAGTGCCCAGACACAGGAGGGGTGTGTGCAGAGTCCTCCCAGCAGTGCCCAGACATGAGAGGGGTGTGTGCAGAGTCCCCCCCAGCAGTGCCCAGACATGAGAGGGGTGTGTTCAGAGTCCTCCCAGCAGTGCCCGGACACAGGAGGGGTGGGTGCCTAACACTCACAGCAGTGCCCAGACACAGGAGGGGTGGGTGCCTAACACCCCCAGCAGTGCCCAGACAGAGGAGGGGTGGGTGCAGAGTCCTCCCAGCAGAGCCCAGAGACAGGAGGGGTGGGTGCAGAGTCCTCCCAGCAGTGCCCACAGACAGGAGGGGTGGGTGCAGAGTCCTCCCAGCAGTGCCCAGAGTCAGGAGGGGTGTGTGCCTATCACTCCCGGCAGTGCCCAGAGACAGGAGGGGTGTGTGCAGAGTCCTCCCAGCAGTGCCCAGACACAGGAGGGGTGTGTGCAGAGTCCTCCCAGCAGTGCCCAGATGCAGGAGGGGTGGGTGCCTAACACTCACAGCAGTGCCCAGACACAGGAGGGGTGTGTGCAGAGTCCTCCGAGCAGTGCCCAGACACAGGAGGGGTGTGTGCCTATCACTCCCAGCAGTGCCCAGACACAGGAGGGGTGTGTGCAGAGTCCTCCCAGCAGTGCCCAGACATGAGAGGGGTGTGTGCAGAGTCCCCCCCAGCAGTGCCCAGACATGAGAGGGGTGTGTTCAGAGTCCTCCCAGCAGTGCCCGGACACAGGAGGGGTGGGTGCCTAACACTCACAGCAGTGCCCAGACACAGGAGGGGTGGGTGCCTAACACCCCCAGCAGTGCCCAGACAGAGGAGGGGTGGGTGCAGAGTCCTCCCAGCAGAGCCCAGAGACAGGAGGGGTGGGTGCAGAGTCCTCCCAGCAGTGCCCACAGACAGGAGGGGTGGGTGCAGAGTCCTCCCAGCAGTGCCCAGAGTCAGGAGGGGTGTGTGCCTATCACTCCCGGCAGTGCCCAGAGACAGGAGGGGTGTGTGCAGAGTCCTCCCAGCAGTGCCCAGACACAGGAGGGGTGTGTGCAGAGTCCTCCCAGCAGTGCCCACTCACAAGAGGGGTGTGTGCCTATCACTCCCAGCAGTGCCCAGTCACAAGAGGGGTGTGTGCCTATCACTCCCAGCAGTGCCCAGAGACAGGAGGGGTGTGTGCCTATCACTCCCAGCAGTGCCCAGACACAGGAGGGGTGTGTGCCTATCACTCCCAGCAGTGCCCAGACACAGGAGGGGTGTGTGCAGAGTCCTCCCAGCAGAGCCCAGACACAGGAGGGGTGGGTGCCTAACACTCACAGCAGTGTCCATGAAACGCAAAGGGTGGAGTAGCCACAGATATCATGCCCACAAATGTCAGTCAGGTGCACAAAGACCCTGCAGTACATGTACCACATGTGTGTGATGCTGGGAGTATACGCATGCATAGCGCAGAAAAGAAAACATGTACACATGAAGTCATGTCAATAGTCCACACACACAAGTACTATGACTACCAAGGATGCCACGAATGATGCAGGTGGAGACATCGCTCAGCATGCATGTGCAAAGTAGAAGGAGTCCGTCACACACCCAGCTGATGTAGACACAGCTCAGCACCACATATTGGGAACACCCTGCAGGGAAGATGTCAGGGTACACAGAGGAAGGAATACACGGTGGTACAATTCCACCATGCAGCAACTGCGTACATGGACAGAGAAACCTAGCTAACACCGTGTGATGGCACACAGATACCAGGGTCCCCCCAATGACCAGCACACTACTACATTTCCCACACAACCAACACATGATCACCACCCAAAATCATGTAGCAGCCCCACCAACAGCAATATCAGAAAAGCAGTAGTGTTCAAAGGAAACAAAAAAGGCTTTAATCAGCATTTTCTTAAAGTGTTTGTTCGTAGAAAGTTCAATAGTAACAAAGCCCATAGGGCAGTTCAGAAGTCACAGCTGGATGGGGGACACAGTGGGATGCGTGTCCCCTAGCTTGCCTGCACAGTTACAAGTCGTCGTCTTCCACAGGGGTGAGGGCATCATGTGGGGGGGAAGGAACAGGCACCGCAGGGACAGGAGGGCAAAGGGTAGGCGAATTGGGTGCAGGGATGGAGGACTCCACCACAGGGGGTGGGGCAGGGCCAAAGGTGGATTCTAGGAGCGCGCTGCACACCTTGGCAAGGTCCTCCAGGGACTCCCCTGCACCCGAAGGAACCACAGGCCCCAAGGAGGGGGGGGTCAGAGGGATGGGTCGCAGCGCCACTGGGGGTGGGTGTGGACAGGGGGGGACTCAAGCACCCTGACCGGGGACTTCCTTGACCGCTTGCGGGGTGGTGTCAATGTGGGGCTCAGGGACAGAGCGGCCATGAACGAGTCTTTGGGGGAGATGTGGCCAGGAGAGCTGAGGGGAGGGGATTTGGAGGGAGTGGATTGGGTAGAATGCGGACTCCCAGTCTGGCTGCGTGTCACACGTTTGCCCCCCGACCCAGTGGGTGTGCCTACTACACCCTGTGTGTGCGTGTCAGGAGGTGTGCGGCGGACCTTCCCTGCTGGTGTGGTGCCTGTGTGTGTTGTGGTGGGTGCATGCTGACGTCTGGGTGTATGTGGGACAGGTATGGGAGTGGGAAGTGTGGAAGGGGCAGGGGTAGGGGGTGGGACGTAGCGCTGCAGGAGACCCACTGCTGCAGTCAGTGTCGAGTCTATCGACCTCAGCAAGTTGCGTTGGTCAGCCTGCGATGAATGAATGCCCTCCAAGTATGCCTCCATGTTGTTGAGGACCTGGCTGTGGGCATGGAGGACATTAAGGATCGCAGTCTGACCAACCTGCAACTGCCGCTGGATGTCCACAGACTCGGCATTGGCGGCAGCAGTGGAGACAGGGGCAGGGGGTGCGGTGCCTGGCAGGAAGGAGACATGCGGTTACCGGGCACGCTGGGAAGGGACACGAGCACGTGGGAGGCGGCTGATGCCAATGGAGGGGGCGGTGCGAGATGTAGGGCTGCTGTCAGATGGTGGTGCAGCCACCGCCCACTCGGAGAGATCATCCTCGGACCCGTCAGCTTCATACTCTGTTGTGCCAGTCGACAGGTCCCCGGGTTCACTCTCCTCCGCCTCAGGCCCACTCGATGTGCCAGCCGCGATTTCACCGCTGGCACTGGTGCTCGGTCCCTCTGCGCCGTCTGTGTCCATGTCTCCCTCCGTGTCCCCCGACGATGCTGTGGGCAGGGTGAAGAGACAGAAATTAATCATACACCTGCATACATATGTCACATGAGTCCAATCTACTTAGGTTACAGTGCATAGCCTGAAACAAAAGAAGAGTTACAACTACTAAACAAGGTACATATGTAGGCCCTGCAAGACACAGTTGTTTGACCCACCATGCCACCGGAAAACTATGGAGAGCATGACACAATAGCAAATGAGATGACATGGAATGTTGACTGAGGAGCAAGGCCCTGGGGACAATCCAGCACTGCATCTGCACCACACAGCGTGGCAGGAAATAGGGATGGTTAAATCAATAAGGACATTGTTCCCTGTTGGCGGTGAAACAAAAATAGCGATCACCTGCTCAACATGGATAGGGATAGAGGAAAGAGTGTAGAGGGGGGAAGGAGGGTAGAGGGGAGATGAAAAGAGGCAGAGAGAAATTTCCCCAGTCTCAAGGATCCAATCCCGAAGGGGAGGACTCTATGTAGCCTCTAGTTAGCCCTCACACACCCCGAGGGATGTCTTGCTTCATCATTGGGCTGTTGTTGCTCCTCGTCGGGCCGGCGCTGCAATGCCCGACGGTCCCCCGAAGGGTCTCTTTTCCGGAGGTCTTTTAAAGAGAAAAGCCGTAAGGTGAATGCGGGTATGTGGGCCAAAAAACAGTAAGGAGGATCCGAGAGATAAGTGATGGCGTGCGTGCGAGGTGTGTGAAAAATAAAATGCCTAGGGGTGTCCAAAAAGTGAATTTTAATATAATGGAGCCTCTGGCAAGGTAAAAAGACCAAAAGGTCGCAAGGTCACTAATAAGCGCAAGGTGCTAATGTGACTTCAGTAGAAGGTCGACATGTTTCACGCCTGAAATGCCCGAATGGGTCAGTGGCGTTTCATCAGGACCAAAGCAGAGTGAAAGGTTGTGCACGGTGAAGACGGGGGTGCCGAAGATTGGAGGGGTAACCCACGTCTTAAAGGAGGTTAAAAGAGGTACGGGGCTGCGGGGTACAGTGACCTAGTCAGCAGGGAAGGAAGGGCGTACCAAGCTAATGTAACCCTCGTGTATTTGAACGGGGCCTCCTAGGTCTAGCCGAGGCTGCCAGCGCCCTATTTGGGTTGCGTCGGGGGCCAGCTCAATCAGCACCTACCCTCTGCCAGCGGCTGCCTGGAAATAGGGATGAGCAGGGACCATAGGCAGGTACTAGAGGCACATGCAGCATAGGTAATACTGATAACATGCCCACCCTGACTGGCACACTGCACCTTGAGTGTATGTCCAGGCAAACATCACACACTGGCCAGTCCTGGCAAGGAGATTTCAGGTCTTGACATGTCGGCCATGGCCGCACCACCCACCCCGTACATGAGACAAATCTATGGAGACACAGGAAGCACGTACATCTCTTAGTCTGGGTGAAATACACATGGGATGTGAAAATTCTATATTGGACACAAAATATCCAAGGTGCGCCTGTCCAAATAAGCATGTACAAATGGGCATCATGAGATGATTGTAACAAGACACACAGGCAATGGCCACCGTGAGTATGTACTGGGAAAATCAGGTCAGGCTGGACAGTGGACACTTGTACTACATTTCACGTCAATATACATGGTGCCAGGGGACACTGGCACAGAGCACAACCTATGCAGTAGACACAGAGATTGTCGACATTTTCGGATTACACACGAGACCTAGGAAAATATGCCCCTGGGGACAGTTGTGGCCACACAACTCCATGCTCCTGAATGGGAATGACTGCAACACACGCTAACATCCCTGCACTATGCGTACCGCACACTCATGCACATCATGTCACAGGCCACCACATAGGACATGCGTGCTGGAAGGCCTCGCACATGAGAGATTAACTCCCATGTCTGGACTCAGCATTAGTGCAAACTGACATGGAACCCACAAGTCCAGAACGGGACAGGGCACAGGCAAGGTCCCAATACCTGTTACACACCACCCCCACACATGATGCTGCAGGCATAGTACACGTGGAGAAGGTGCCAGGCTACATAACCTTGTGACGGAGTGACTACACACAGACCAGGGAACACATTGCAAGGAGGGGAAGGGAGGCAGGAGAGCACTGCAACACTGTGGGTAACAGGATCCGCACAGCACCATAAAACCCTGGCAGTGTACCCATGGAACAGTGCACGTACAAATGCTGGTGAAACACAACAAACACACATGTACCTACCCCCTTGCTGCTGCTGCATCTCCTGTAGGCGCCTGTCCAAGTCTGGAAAGACAACCGCCAGCACACGCTTGTGGATGTGGGAGAGACGGCGGCGCCCGCGGTTCTTATGGCTCTCAGGTGAGTCCCCCAGCAGGACCCGTATGATCCTCCGCGTCCAGCACCGGATATCCTGCCAGCGTTTCCTCACCTGGGACAGGCGCCGCCTCCGACCATCCGCACTCCTCACGGCACTGACGGCATCCAGCCATATCTGCTCCTTGGCAGAGGCGTCTACCTGTGAGGATGAACAAGTGACACTACATCAATACACCTGGCACATGTCACAGAGACACAGATTAGAACACATTTGCTGTTTACAACAAGGCATAGTATGCATCCAACGCATTGGACCTTTGTCATAGGGACATGACCCTCTGGGGAAGGCCAAAAGCAGTACGTGCCATTGAAAGGACACAGGTGGAATGAGGGCAACTACACAATCAATGATCCAGGCTCACACTGTGCATCACACCCACCCCTCCTGTCTCTGGGCACTGCTGGGAGGACTCTGCACACACCCCTCCTGTCTCTGGGCACTGCTGGGAGTGATAGGCACCCACCCCTCCTGTCTCTGGGCACTGCTGGGGGGACTCTGCACACACCCCTCCTGTCTCTGGGCACTGCTGGGAGTGATAGGCACCCACCCCTCCTGTCTCTGGGCACTGCTGGGGGGACTCTTCACACACCCCTCCTGTCTCTGGGCACTGCTGGGAGTGATAGGCACCCACCCCTCCTGTCTCTGGGCACTGCTGGGGGGACTCTGCACACACCCCTCCTGTCTCTGGGCACTGCTGGGAGTGATAGGCACCCACCCCTCCTGTCTCTGGGCACTGCTGGGGGGACTCTGCACACACCCCTCCTGTCTCTGGGCACTGCTGGGAGTGATAGGCACCCACCCCTCCTGTCTCTGGGCACTGCTGGGGGGACTCTGCACACACCCCTCCTGTCTCTGGGCACTGCTGGGAGGACTGTGCACAATCCCCTCCTGTCTCTGGGCACTGCTGGGAGTGATAGGCACCCACCCCTCCTGTCTCTGGGCACTGCTGGGGGGACTCTGCACACACCCCTCCTGTCTCTGGGCACTGCTGGGAGTGATAGGCACCCACCCCTCCTGTCTCTGGGCACTGCTGGGGGGACTGTGCACACACCCCTCCTGTCTCTGGGCACTGCTGGGAGGACTCTGCACACACCCCTCCTGTCTCTGGGCACTGCTGGGAGTGATAGGCACCCACCCCTCATGTCTCTGGGCACTGCTGGGAGACATCAGGCATTCCCACCCCTGGGACCCCCCCCACAGTACATGGCATTTGGGTCACACCTGGACACAATGCCAGAAGTCACAGTCACGAAAAAGGGGCACAGTCTGTGCCAGTGGACACTGCACTCACCTGATAACCTGGTCGCCCATACAGCATGGGGTACTGTGGGAGGATCACATCCACCAAAGCCATGTTCTCCTCCAGGGTGAATGGCTGTGACCTCTCCACAGCCCTTGACATGGTTCCAGGGAATCAGTAGCAGCAGCTGGATCGTGGAATACAGAGATGTGCAGGCAAGTGCTCCCTCATGGGACCTGGCTGCCTTATATCTGCCTTGCTGGCCCATTTCATTCACAGGAGTGCAGAGTGATTGGTCACTCACATTTGCATCCTATGTTTCCTCCAATCCCTTCAAACCTAGCAGTCAGTGGGTTCTTATTCTGTTTTCTTCGTCAGCATGATGTCAACCCCACAAACACATTGCAACAATGTAGATTCATTCCAACTGACTTCTGCTGTGCACCTTCCAGAACAAAATCAAACTTAAAACTTGGTCTCCATGACAACCAGCATGCATGTAGGCCTTAATACTTGTCCCCCATGTGTCCCCTATGTAATTTGGAGCTTCACACACAGGTACGGTGCGTTCCGGGGCCCTAGGGCACCCCAAATGCATAGGAACGGCCCGTACACACGCCTGTACGCTCCCTATCACTATGGGTGTCCTCGCGTATGCGTACTCGTAGTGGTACGGCCCGTACACAAGCCTGTACGCTCACTATCACTATGGGTACGCATACGCGAGAACACCCATAGTGATAGTGAGCGTACAGGCGTGTGTACGGGCCGTACCACTACGAGTACGCATACGCGAGGACACCCATAGTGATGGGGACCGTACAGGCGTGTGTACGAGCCGTACCACTATGGGTGTCCTCGCGTATGCGTACTCGTAGTGGTACGGACCGCACACATGCCTGTACGCTCCCTATCACTATGGGTACACATACGGCAGCACTCCCATAGTGATACGGGAAGGTACACAGGCCCTCTTAGCAGTAGTACGGTGTTTTTCACACATCACAGTGGTGACAGGCAGCACACAGGAAGGGATAGGGCTGACATACTTGTCCATGGATGGACATCAAGGCATTGTCTGGCCAGTACTACATGTGTGGGGCACAGGTGTGAAAGGGTGTGATGTGGCACAATACTCCTGAGTGGAGAAGGCACCAGATGTATGATGAGATGTGTACATATGTAATGTGCGACGGTGCAATGTGTGCCAGGCATGCCCTTGACTCCTTTGACATGTGTGCATGTCGTACTGCACACTTGGCATGAGCGTCACTGGAATGGCATGGACACCAACTCACGGAAGTGTCCCCTGAGGCCCGGTACAGGGGTTACCACACCTGACATGTCACTACCCACGGTGCACGATGTGACTATGTCATGTATGTGTGGGGGGTTCACATTAGGTAGATGTTTGAGCTCCCTCAAAAGCTGCAGCCGTTGCAGCAACCAACATGTGTCTGTGTGTAGATGGCCATGGCACACTGTTACGCACACCAGGCCACATGTGGTCTCGGATGTGAGGTGCGTATGTATGCATGGGACACGGTTTTGCGTAACAAGGACATGCCTGCATCATCTCTATGAATGTGTGGTGAGTCATCACATGTGCACCTTCATGGCAAGGTGTGTGGGCTGTCCTAGTGTAATGTCATGTGACCTGTGGCTCTAGTGTTCCGTTACCAGTCTCTGCCATCGACATCCTAAAACTGCTGATGTGTGGGTGTATGTCACTCCTGTCTTGCGTCTGGCTGTTCACTTGCACTGGGACACAGCTAATCCCATGCCATGGCATGTGGAGGTTCTCAATCTGCGTGTGTCGCTGGGTCTTGGGAGGAGTGTCACCTGCCAGCCATACGTGTCCAGGGCATGTGGCACATACCTCACTCCGTATGTAGCATATGTGTATAGACAGATTAACATGTGCTCAGGGCAAATTATTTGTTGTAGTGGTGCACTCACTCCTCCTTGTCATTTCCAATTTCCTGCAGAGCGCCGCCTCTTCCCCGAGCAATTCCGGACTTGGCTGACATGCGGGAGAATGATCGTATCCGGTGCTACCGCTTCCCCCAACGGTTGATTCTGGAGTTGACGGCGAGACTGGCACCACATCTGCAACCGCTGCACAGGTATCCTACGGCACTGACACCCAAGCTGAAGGTAATGGCAGCCCTACATTTTCTAGCCACGGGTACCTTTCAAAATACCATAGCTCATGTTGGTGGCATGTCCCAGAGCATGTTCTGCCGTGTGCTGCATGATTTCTTAGAGGCCATGTTGATTCACCTGGATGAGTTTATCCATTTCCCAACCCCTGAAATGTTGACTGGGGTCAAGCGTGGATTCTATGCCCTGGGAGGGATGCCCCATGTCATTGGGTCCATAGATGGGACACATGTAGCTTTGGTACCACCACACGCACAGGAGGTAGCGTTCCGCAATCGCAAGCACTACCACTCCATCAATGCCCTTGTGGTGTGTCTGTCCAACATGGTGATTTCACATGTCTGTGCTCGTTTCCCAGGATCAGCACACGATGCCTACATCATGAGGCGTAGCAGGATGCCTGAAATGATGACGCAGCTGCGCAACGAACGAGCATGTGTTGTTGGTGGGTACACTCTGTCTGTCCTGTATTTAGCGTTGACTTCCAGCACGACCGCTTCTCCTGTTCTAACGATGTCCATGTGCTTCCCATGTAGGGGACGCTGGCTATCCCAACATGCCATGGCTGATCACACCTCTCCGCAACCACATCACGCCGGCCCAGCTCCGCTACAACACCGCCCATGGCCAGACAAGGCGAGTGATAGAGAGGACGTTTGGCCTGCTGAAGAGCCGATTCAGGTGCCTACACAAGACCGGCGGCGCACTCCCATATGCCCCGGCGAAGGTCTGCAAAATCTTCATGGTCTGCTGCATGCTGCACAACATGGCAGTTGAGAAAGCTGTGCCACTCATCCTGGATCAAGATGACGAGGACCATCCACCCGTGGAGGACGAAGGGCTTGGCAATGGGGCTAGTGATGTGGAGGATGTGGAGCCGCAAGAGGACATCCGGACTCGGCTCATACGCGACTTCTTTGCTTAGTGGTGAGTACCAGTGTCTGAGTGTGCACGCATTGGTCCCCGTGTGGCATGTGTTGTGATGTGTGTCTCCACCTGCATGTATGCCACGTGAGTCAGAGGTGTGTGTGGGTGTGTCACTGGAGTGATGGTGCCAGTGATGGTTGTATTTCCCCAGTCATAATTGTGACCTAGCATGTTGTCATCCATACATGTGTCGAGTAAATGCACATGCAAGTGGCTGTGCTTCTTGTGTCTGACTGCTTGTGTGTCTCTCTTCCCCAGGTACTTGCGCATGCCGTCTGCTGGTTGCATTGTTGTGGCACTGCTATTCCTCATGGACACGTCATCGTGTGCTGACTCAGCGTTACAGGCACGGACAAGTTTTGAAGTCTCCTTAGGGTAAGGGATGCATCAGGGGTGTATTGGGTGTGGCAGTTGTTCACGATGTATGCACACTGCCCCTGTGGATGTTTGGTTCCTCTGCAGACATGTCGCATCACCATGGTGCACATGACATGCAGCTGGGTACACCTGAATAGATGGTCAGACTTGTTGACAGTCATCAGTGATGGGATGGTGGATTGTGATGATGGCATCAATGTGTGTAACACTGCCCTCGGACACATACGGTTGCATTGGGTTGACATGCTGTGGGACTTCCACTTCAGCTGATCAATGGTGTATGGCAGGCTCTCCGTGAGCAGCTGTGGGTGTTCAGCTGTGAGCCGACGCTTGTGTGCCAGTTCCATGGCTCTCACGCATTTGTGCTGCAGAAGGGGGGTGCCAGTGTTGGACCCACATGTTACTCCACATGAAGTGTTCATGTGTACTTCAAGTTGCCTCTGCAATCCCGAAAACATGACTAATAAAGGTGTCCCTAGGCCTCCAAGGTGCCTCTTCTCAGTCAATGCTGGTGTGTTACCACGGTGCATCCAGCATGTCTGGTATGGTTTTCCCTGATAGTGGCTATGTGTCTATGTGTCGAGTAGCAAGATGCAAGCTGTGTGTGTGGGATGTGACTGTGTATCGTGCATGATGTCCATGACTGTGTGGGTATTGTGACATGTGCCATCCCCATGCATCCAACGTTGGCCAGGCCCCCATTAGGTGCATCCACCGGACTCAAGCTTGCAGGACATGGTTCTGCCACCTGTCTACACATACCTGGGTGCCCCCCAGGACACTGGACATGATCCCTGACCTCTGCGCATGACTGTTGCTGTACTCAATATGTCTGTCAGCACGGTTGTGCGGCCACCCCCTCAGCTGGTTGGGCCCATCACGGGTGTGTATGGTGCTCCATGTCTGTCTTGCCTAATACACTGTGACCCGTGTGTCCTGTGCCAGACTCATGCCCCAGGGTGTGGATGGTTGAAGTCAATAGAGAACTCAGGCATGGTTAGACTTTACAAGACACATGTAAGGTAATAATGCAAAAGGTAGGCATCTTCTCTTTATGGTGTAACTTTTTATTTTAGTGGGGGTGGGGGGGGGGGTATGACATGAGGGGCTTTCCGGGTGTTTGGAATCCAAAGTTCAGTAGGGGTGGTTGCGTGCCTGATTGTGAGTATGGTTGTGGATGACGTTGCCCCCATGTGAGGTGCGTTGTTTGTGTACTCACCCGGGTCTCGGAGTCCTCCTAATCCCTCCACTGTCTCCACCGGCAGTATGGCCATCACCCTCTCCTCCCAGGGATGGTAGTGTACGGGTCTGCGGGACGGCCCTCCTCCAGTGGCGTTGGCCTGGTTGTGTTCATCCAGCATCTTGGCTCGGACCCTCCTCCGCAGATCGTACCACCTGGCTTGGCATTCCTGCTTGTTCCTTCAGGTGTCCGCAACAGCATTCACAGCATCGACGATGGTCTGCCACATGGCTGTTTTTTCTAACATGCTGGTCTGTCTGACCAAGGTTCCAAAGAGCTGTGGCTCGACTCTGAGGATTTCATCGACAAGGACCTCCAACTCTCGGTTACTGAACTTTGGATTCTTGTTAGTGGGCATGGTGAGGGGTGTGGGTGTGGATGGTGGGGGGGGGTATGTGGATGGTTGTGGGTGTGTGTGTGTGGTTGTGCAGGTGTGTGTGTGAATGTGATGAGGGTGTGTTTGAGAAGGTGGTTGTGTGAAGTTGTGCAAGTGTAAGGTGTGGTGAAGCTTGTAGTTTGGTGCTGTAGGTTGTCTGTGGGGTCTGGCAGCAGTGAGTTTGTTGCAAAGGATCATGGTTTGTGTTTGTGGGCCCTTTGTATTGGTCCATTGGTGGGTGTGGCTGTGTTTGAACTTTGGGTGGGTGTGTTATAAGGAGTGGTGGTGTTTTGGGCCTCTGTTTGTTTTTGGCTATTGCAGGTCAGTGAATGTGTTGTTTTGGTAGTTGTTGGACATGTTTTGTGGCTTTGTGCCATTCGAATGGTGTATTATTGTGTCGTTTTGGTTTTTCCTGGTTGTGTACGTGCGTTTTTTGGCGTGTATACGGTGTGTACATGGGCCTTTTTGTTGTACAGTGCTGTCCTTGTGTGTGGCTTGGTACGAGTCGTACTATCGGTTGTGATGTTGGGGCCTGGGGTGCGCTCCGTCCTTAGGATGTTGTGGTGTGGGTACGCTCCATGCATACGCGGGTGGGGGTAGGACTCGAACGTACAGGGGTGTACATACACGGTGGTACGACACGTACAGGGGTGGGGGTAGGACTCGAACGTACAGGGGTGTACATACACGGTGGTACGACACGTACAGGGGTGGGGGTACGACTCTGACGTACACGGGTGTAGGTACACGGGGGTACGACACGTACACGGGTGGGGGTACGACTCTGACGTACACGGGTGTAGGTACACGGGGGTACGACACGTACAGGGGTGGGGGTAGGACTCGAACGTACAGGGGTGTACATACACGGTGGTACGACACGTACAGGGGTGGGGGTACGACTCTGACGTACACGGGTGTACATACACGGGTGGGGGTTCGACTCGTACGTACACAGGTGTACATACACGGGTGAGGGGTTCGACTCGTACGTACACGGGTGTACATACACGGTGGTACGACACGTACAGGGGTGGGGGTACGACTCGAATGTACAGGGGTGTACATACACGGTGGTACGACACGTACAGGGGTGGGGGTACGACTCTGATGTACATGGGTGTAGGTACACGGGGGTACGACACGTACACGGGTGGGGGTACGACTCTGACGTACACGGGTGTAGGTACACGGGGGTACGACACGTACAGGGGTGGGGGTAGGACTCGAACGTACAGGGGTGTACATACACGGTGGTACGACACGTACAGGGGTGGGGGTACGACTCGAACGTACAGGGGTGTACATACACGGTGGTACGACACGTACAGGGGTGGGGGTACGACTCGAATGTACACGGGTGTAGGTACACGGGGGTACGACACGTACAGGGGTGGGGGTATGACTCGAACGTACAGGGGTGTACATACACGGTGGTACGACACGTACAGGGGTGGGGGTATGACTCTGACGTACACGGGTGTAGGTACACGGGGGTACGACACGTACACGGGTGGGGGTACGACTCTGACGTACACGGGTGTAGGTACACGGGGGTACGACACGTACACGGGTGGGGGTACGACTCTGACGTACACGGGTGTAGGTACACGGGGGTACAACATGTACAGGGGTGGGGGTAGGACTCGAACGTACAGGGGTGTACATACACGGTGGTACGACACGTACAGGGGTGGGGGTACGACTCGAACGTACTGGGGTGTACATACACGGTGGAACGACACGTACAGGGGTGGGGGTAGGACTCGAACGTACAGGGGTGTACATACACGGTGGTACGACACGTACAGGGGTGGGGGTACGACTCGAACGTACAGGGGCGTACATACACGGTGGTACGACACGTACAGGGGTGGGGGTACGACTCTGACATACACGGGTGTAGGTACACGGGGGTACGACACGTACACGGGTGGGGGTACGACTCTGACGTACACGGGTGTAGGTACACAGGGGGTACGACACGTACAGGGGTGGGGGTAGGACTCAAACGTACAGGGGTGTAGGTACACGGGGGTACGACACGTACAGGGGTGGGGGTAGGACTCGAACATACAGGGGTGTACATACACGGTGGTACGACACGTACAGGGGTGGGGGTACGACTCGAACGTACAGGGGTGTACATACACGGTGGTACGACACGTACAGGGGTGGGGGTACGACTCTGACGTACACGGGTGTAGGTACACGGGGGTACGACACGTACACGGGTGGGGGTACGACTCTGACGTACACGGGTGTACATACACGGGTGGGGGTTCGACTCGTACGTACACGGGTGTACATACACGGGTGGGGGGTGTACATACACGGGTGGGGGTTCGACTCGTACGTACACGGGTGTACATACACGGGTGGGGGGTTCGACTCGTACGTACACGGGTGTACATACACGGTGGTACGACACGTACAGGGGTGGGGGTACGACTCAAACGTACAGGGGTGTACATACACGGTGGTATGACACGTACAGGGGTGGGGGTACGACTCTGACGTACACGGGTGTAGGTACACGGGGGTACGACACGTACACGGGTGGGGGTACGACTCTGATGTACACGGGTGTAGGTACACGGGGGTACGACACGTACAGGGGTGGGGGTAGGACTCGAACGTACAGGGGTGTACATACACGGTGGTACGACACGTACAGGGGTGGGGGTACGACTCGAACGTACAGGGGTGTACATACACGGTGGTACGACACGTACAGGGGTGGGGGTACGACTCGAACGTACACGGGTGTAGGTACACGGGGGTACGACACGTACAGGGGTGGGGGTATGACTCGAACGTACAGGGGTGTACATACACGGTGGTACGACACGTACAGGGGTGGGGGTACGACTCGAACGTACACGGGTGTAGGTACACGGGGGTACGACACGTACAGGGGTGGGGGTACGACTCGAACATACAGGGGTGTACATACACGGTGGTACGACACGTACAGGGGTGGGGGTACGACTCTGACGTACACAGGTGTAGGTACACGGGGGTACGACACGTACACGGGTGGGGGTACAACTCTGACGTACACGGGTGTAGGTACACGGGGGTACGACACGTACAGGGGTGGGGGTACGACTCAAAAGTACAGGGGTGTACATACACGGTGGTACGACACGTACAGGGGTGGGGGTACGACTCGAACGTACAGGGGTGTACATACACGGGTGGGGGTTCGACACGTACACGGGTGTACATACAGAGGGGGGGTGTACATTCACGGGGAGTACGACTCGAACGTATGGGTGCTGGGGGGGTGTTGGGCGCGTATGCGGGCACATGTCTCCATGGTTGCAATGGGAGTTCGGTGCGGACGGTGTTTTTACCATACGGTTGTGACCTCGGACGCACGGGTTGGATCGTGATTCCTCGGTCGGACTTCACTTTTCACATTTGTACGGTAAATCGTCCGAGGACGTGTCGGACACATTTTCCGACCCGAGGACGTGTGGGGAATGATTCCCAATGCGGTTCGTATGGACTTTTTACCATGCGAATCGTGATTGCCAGTTTGTACGGCACTTGTTCGATTCGTACGGTAAAAAGACCGGATACGAGTCGTACGGGGGAATTTTTTACAGGATCGTAATTGGCACCATAGTCTTTTGATGCCGCAGGTTGTGCCAGACAGATACCATTCTATGCCATCCTCCATTGCATATGTGACTCACTGAGGTATCAGGTGTCACTGAAGCACCAGGAGGCATATTCTGCAGGTAAACAGTCAAAATATCGAAAAAAAAATATCGACTAGACAGAATATCGAGTTTTTAATATAGAATGGACAGAATATCGAATTGCCAAAATGTAGTGGTGAAGAATATCGAAAATCAGGTAAGAAATATCGATTTACATAATATCGAAGTAAGTAATATCGACAGTCATAATATAGTTGTTAAAAATATCGAATTTTTTTATAGTGTTTTAAGTGTTAGTATATGTGTTAAAAGTATGTATTAATTTTGGAATGTATGTTTGAATATTTTTAAAGTAATGAATTTTATGTTATTTAATTTTTTTGTAATTTAATTCCGTAGCGGGTTGTGGGTTTATAGGGGATTAGGGTGGGAAGTAATTTAATTATAGTACAATAAATAATAATCTTTAGGAATTATTAATTATTTGTAATTTAATTTTGCGTTTTACTTCTGTAGCGGGTTGTGGGTTTATAGGGGAATAGGGTGGGAATTAATTTAATTGTTATTAAGTAATTATTAATTGGTAATAACTAATTTATTGTAATTAATTATTCATTGGTAATTAATTTGTAATAATTGGTAATTACTTTTTATTAATTGGTAATTAATTTGTATTAAAAGGTAATTGATAATCATGTTAATTGTACTAATTTATTATTCGGAGCGGGTTGTGGGTTTATAGGGTAATAGGGTGGGAAGTAATTTAATTATAATTAAGTAATTATTGAAAATATTTTTGTGTATTGATAATTAATTTACTGTTAATTATTAATTGGTATTTTTTATTATTTATCAATTTTTGCTATTGAAAATTAATTGGTTGTTGATTAATTATTAATTGGTAATTAATGTGTATTAATTGATAATTAATTTCTATTAATTGTTTAATTGATAATTATGTTAATTGTATTAATTTATTATTTGAAGTGGGTTGTGAGTTTATAGGGGAATATGGTGGGAAGTAATTTAATTGTAAATAATTAATTTTTGACATTATTTTTGTATATTGATAATTCATTTATTATTAATTAATTATTAATTTGTATTTGTATTTATGAATTTTTTTGTATTGGAAATTAATTGGTTGTTAAATAATTAATTATAGGTAATTAATTAAAAAAAATATTTATTGGTATTTATAAATAATTAATTATTAAAGGTTGTGTGATTGGAAAATAATTTTAATACATTTTTTTATTACTAATAATAATTAATTTATTTTTAATAAAATATTAAATTATTATTTTTCCTACTATTGCACTCACTGGAGTGGGAATAGTAATTGTTACCCCTATGCTATCCAACGCTTTCCCTACTATTGCACTCACTGGAGTGGGAATAGTAATTTTTACCCCTACGATATCCAACGCTTTCCCTTACTGTTGCACTCTTTGGAGTGGGAATAGTAATTTGTACCGCTATGCTATTCAGTGCTTTCCCTACTGTTGCACTCACTGGAGTGGGAATAGTAAATTTTACCCTCCTGCTATCCAATGCTTTCCCTACTGTTGCACTCTCTGGAATTGGAATAGTAATTTTTACCCCTACGATATCCAACGCTTTCCCTACTGTGGCACTCTTTGGGGTGGGAATAGTAATTTTAACCCCTACGCCATCTGATGTATTCCCTACTGTTGCACTCACTGGAGTGGGAATAGTAATTTTGCCCTCCCGCTATCCAACGCTTTCCCTACTGTTACACTCTCTGGAGTGGGAATAGTAATTTTTACCCCTATGCTATCCAACGCTTTCCCTACTGTTGCACTCTTTGTAGTGGGAATAGTAATTTTTACCCCTTTGCTATCCAACGCTTTCTCTACTGTTGCACTCTCTGGAGTGGGAATAGTAATTTTTACCCCTACTCTATCCAACGCTTTCCCTACTGTTGCACTCTTTGGAGTGGGAATAGTAATTTTTACCCCTACGCTATCCAACGCTTTTCCTACTGTTGCACTCTTTGTAGTGGGAATAGTAATTTTTACCCCTTTGCTATCCGACGCTTTCCCTACTGTTGCACTCTCTGGAGTGGGAATAGTATTTTTTACCCCTACTCTATCCAACGCTTTCCCTACTGTTGCACTCTTTGGAGTGGGAATAGTAATTTTTACCCCTATGCTATCCAGCGCTTGCCCCACTGTTGCACTCACTGGAGTGGGAATAGTAAATTTTACCCTCCCGCTATCCAACGCTTTCCCTACTGTTGCACTCTCTGGAGTGGGAATAGTAATTTTTACCCATACGCTATCCAACGCTTTCCCTACTGTTGCACTCTGTGGAGTGGGAATAGTAATTTTTACCCCTACGCTATCCAATGTTTTCCCTACTGTTGCACTCTCTGGAGTGGGAATAGTAAGGGGCATATTTATAATAACTGACGCATCCCTGCATATCAGCAGGGATGCGCCAGTTATTTTGCCCCCCAGCTCCGCCATCATGGATGCGCCGCATTTATAATGCGGCGCACCATGGGGCAAAAACGGCACAGATGCGTCACGCATCTGTGCCGTAAAAGTGACGCATTGCTGGAGTTGCGTCGCAAGCGCGACGCAGCTCCAGCAAGGCTCGGGGGTGCCCTATCTGCACAATGCTGCATCAGTCCTTACGCCTGCTTCAAGCAGGCGCAGGGTTTTGACGCAGCATGGGCTCAAAAGTGACTGAGTGAAATCTTGTAGATTTCACTCAGCCACTTTTAGGAGGCGTTCCTGCGCCGGAACGCCCCCACCTGCCCTGGAACGCCTACATGTGGCGCAGGGCTTTCCAACGTGACGCATCTCCCAGATGCGTCACGTTATAAATACCCCGCACCATGGCGCAGGATTTGCGCCGCTGCTGCGTCACAAAAGTGACGCAACGGCGGCGTAAATGAGGCGCAAGGGCTTCATAAATCTGCCCCTAAGGGGCAGATTTATAATAACTGGCGCATCCCTGCATATCAGCAGGGATGCGCCAGTTATTATGCGCCACAGCTGCGCCACCATGGATGCGCCGCATTTATAATGCGGCGCACCATGGGGCAAAAACGGCACAGATGCGTGACGCATCTGTGCCGTAAAAGTGGCGCATTGCTGGAGTTGCGTCGCAAGCGTGACGCAGCTCCAGCAATGCTCTGGGGGGCCCTATCTTTACAATGCTGCGTCAATCCTTACGCCTGCTTCAAGCAGGCGCAGGGTTTTGACGCAGCATGGGCCTAAAAGTGACTGAGTGAAATCTTGTAGATTTCACTTAGCCACTTTTAGGAGGCGTTCCTGCGCCGGAACGCCCCCACCTGCCCTGGAACGCCTACATGTGGCGCAGAGCTTTACAACGTGACGCATCTCCCAGATGCGTCACGTTGTAAATACCCTGCACCATGGCACAGGATTTGCGCCACTGCTGCGTCACAAAAGTGACGCAACGGCGGCGCAAAAGTGGCGCAAGTGCAACATAAATCTGCCCCTAAGTTTTTACCCTCCCGCTATCCAGCGCTTTCCCTACTGTTGCACTCTCTGGAGTGGGAATAGTCATTTTTACCATCCCGCTATCCAATGCTTTCCCTACTGTTGGACTTACTGGAGTGGTAATAGTAAATTTGACCCGCCCGCTATCCAACGCTTTCCCTACTGTTGCACTCTCTGGAGTGGGAATAGTAATTTTTACCAATACGCTATCCAACGCTTTCCCTACTGTTGCACTCTGTGGAGTGGGAATAGTAATTTTTACCCCTACGCTATCCAATGTTTTCCCTACTGTTGCACTCTCTGGAGTGGGAATAGTAATTTTTACTCTCCCGCTATCCAGCGCTTTCCCTACTGTTGCACTCACTGGAGTGGGAATAGTATTTTTTACCCCTACGCTATCCAACTCGTTCCCTACTGTTGCACTCTTTGGAGTGGGAATAGTAATTTTTACCCCTACGCTATCCAATGTTTTCCCTACTGTTGCACTCTTTGGAGTGGGAATAGTAATTTTTACCCTCCCGCTATCCAGCGCTTTCCCTACTGTTGCACTCTCTGGAGTGGGAATAGTAATTTTTACCATCCCGCTATCCAATGCTTTCCCTACTGTTGGACTTACTGGAGTGGTAATAGTAAATTTGACCCGCCCGCTATCCTACGCTAAAAATATAGAATATTTTTTATTAATATGACGTTAATATATATAGGTATTAAAAAAAAATGTTTTAACTTACATTAATTATTTATTAATTGTAAAGTTATTTAAGTATTTGTAAGTATGTTTTAGTTAATTATATTTATTATTTCATTAATTTTACATTACTTTGAGGACATTTAAAAAATTCGATATTTATACCAACTATAGTTTTTACAACGATATTTTGGAATCAATATTTTTGTACTTACCTGTTTGTAGATAGGGATTCGATATTTTGGCATTCTATATTTTTTCCTCAATATTTTTGTAGGTCGATATTCTTCTCCTCGATATTCTGTCAGTGATCCCAGATCAGGCACATTGCAGGATATTGCAGCAACATTGTGCAGATTTTTTAGCACAGGAGTGTGGCTTGACAACCCTTTCAGGTGCATAATACAGAGTCACACCTCTCACTACATGCATCAGATGTGACCCGTGAACTGTCCAAATACATGTTCAAAGGCATTATCTGTCCTGAAATGTGTTGCATTCCAAGCAAGTTAAAATGGTGTTATTGGATAATGGGCTGGTATGATTACCCAGACACACAATGGACACACAGAGCCATCTGCAGGGAAATTTAAGCTAAAGCATATTTTAAATTCATTATCCACACAAATTCCTAGTAGAGGCATCTGTTTCTTGGACCACTTGTTTGAGCAGTTTAGACCTGAGGACTATGTGGTATGTTGTGTTAAGGATCATGTTAAGTTTGCCTATTTATGTACACTGATGGTTTCATATATTTAAGTAGGATACTTTTAATGAAGTTAAGAATCTAATATTGGAGAACTACATGTAGCACAAGGCTTTATTTGCTCAGTCAAAGCAGCATTACTACAGGCATGTGAAGGGTGGTGGAATGCTTGCACCCACATAGCAACAATGTTCTTGTGAGTGGTACGTTAACATAAAGCTGTTCCAAAATAGCATTAAATTGTGTATAGATTGTGGGAAATGAGCATATGAGTGAGAAATCCGAAGGTCAGTGTCACACACCATTTGCATGTTTATGGGGTACTGCATCTTCCAATTTAGGCATATATATTTGTAAGAAATTGGGTTGTTGGTTGACTGGGGTGTGAGCCCTGGTCAAGTAGCAACCACAGTCCTTGTCAGGGTGAAATCAAAAGCAAACCTTAAATTAACCTGTGCACAACACTCAGATAGCTTGGCACAGAGCAGTCAGACCTAACTCAGAGGTAATGTGTGAAGTATTTGTGCAACATTTCAGACAGAAAGTGAAGACACGCCACAAATGGATCCTTCACCAGTTTAGAACAATAGAGTACATTTTAATAAATAAAACAAAAGACAAAGATCCAATCAGTAGAAGCAGAGATATTCAATTTTCGAGGTTCCCGTAAAAATAGTGCCAAAAGCACAAAGCACCACCTGTAGATATCTAGTTGCGCCGGACTTAGACAAAAGTCATAAGTTTAGGCCGACTGCAATGGAGTACTGGCCAGCTACAGGAACCCAGTTAGGCCCGCTGACCAGAGTATCTTGAATCTTGATTTGCAGAGCGTTTTGAGGATCCGTGTAAAAGATGCGTCATGAAGCCGAAGCGATACGTCGGTTCCGAGGTATGGCAAGGCTGCGATGCGAGGTCCTGCATTGTCGTCGAGTTTGTCGTCAGTGAGGGTTTGCAATGTGGAGTCTGTCATCGTCATCAGGGCTGCCGTTGAGGAGGGATGCAAGGGCCTTCGCCAAGGATGAGTCGTACAGTGACGGTTCAGAAGAGGCTATGGGCTGGGAAGGTGATGCAGGTCTTTGCAACGGGTCTGATCCACACATCAGCGGCAATGCGTCAGTTCTGTTCGGGGTTCTGTCACATAGCAGAAGAGACACGTTGTTTCTGCTGGGTTCACAGAAGTTGGTAGAGCATCTTAGGCCCACTTTGAAGGGTCCAGGACTGGGGTGGCACCACTTGGCAGGGTAGACTCACAGATGGCAGAGTCCAGGTGCAGAGTTCTCGGTTGTTGGAGCCCTCTGTCCCTGAGGCTCAAATCAGGAGGCCAACCAACTAGCATTTGGTTCCTTGGTTCAACAGATGCAGATCCAGTCCTTATCACCCAGGCAAGAGGTTAGCAGGCAGGCAATCAGCACAGCAGGGCAGAGGTCCTTCAGAGCAGTGGCAGTCCTTTCAGCAGTACAGAAGTCCTTCTTCCCTGCAGAAGTAACCACAGACCAAGAAGTGAACTGAAGTGTACTGAAGAAGTTGTGTCTAAGGTACAATATTTATACCTGGTACCCTTACTCTAAAAGGTGGGAGAAGATTATAGAGGTTTCCCTTTGAAGTCCCTAGGTATGCTGCCTTCCCTGTCCTGGTTAAATACTAACTGCCTATTCAAGTGTAAGTAGGGCTGTACATAGCTTTGCTCTCCCATCCTGCCAGTGTTGACCCATCCAGGCAACCTACGGTCTCTATTTTGTGTGGCTGTCTAGGAGGAATCCACAAAGCCAAACTGTCAACTGCACCTATTTATGTGACACAGATACAGGCTGCAGGCACTAATTGGCTAAGGTAGAAAAATGCCAACTTTCTAAAAGTGGCACTTTCAAAACTGTAATTCAAAATCTGACTTTACCATGAAAGAGGATTTGTCATTACAATTCCAAAGACACTAAATATGAACTAGTTACCTGCTCCCATGTGTAAATTACAGTTTATTAAATGTAATAAGATAATTCCAATTTTATCCTACGGGAGAGGTAAGCCTTGCAGTAGTGAAAAATGAATTTAAGAGATTTTCACTACCATGTAAAAATGTAAAATACATGTCCTACTTTTTAAATACAATGCACCCTGCCTTGCGGGCTGTTTAGGGCCAACCCTACATGTGAAATATGTGTTAAAAGGAGAGGTCTAGGCCATACAGCAGTTTTATTTGGCCAGTTCAAAATGGCAGTATGAAACTGCACAAACAGGGTGCAATGGCAGGCCTTAGACATATTTACAAGGCTACTTAAGTGGGTAGCACAATAAGTGCTGCAGCTCTACTTGTAGCATTTACTTTTCAGGCCCTGTGCACATGTAGTACCACTTTACTAGGGACTTACAAGTAAATTAAAAATGCCAATTGTGGATAAGCCAATGTTACTATGCTTTAAGATGTGAGCACATTCACTTCAGCACTTGGTAGTGGTAAGATGCACAGAATCCTATGGTCAACAAAAACGAGATCAGCAAAAAGTAAGGCGGAAGGCAAAACATTTGGAGGAAGCCTATCCTAAGGCTGCAGAGTCTAACAATGTTCAGTGGCTCTGGGTGGTTCAAGTGCCACATGTGTAGAGCCAGAGCACCAATTACACCTGAACATTGGAACAAATTATCATTAACAGCATGCAGTTTATGTGAGTCTAATGGAAAGATGATGTGCTGTGATGTTACATGAAGATGGGCACACAGGCCCTGATTAAACACCTTAGAAAGGTTAGGTTGTGCCACAACACATAAGTATCCATTGGGCCTTCAAACCCCCTCAGGTGCTACAAATGGAGCACAGCCAACATTTTTAAGAGTGGGGGCGGTGGCTATCATTATTCCAATATTAAACAGTAATGCATTCCTCGATGGTGTTAATGTCCACTAGACAGGTTGTTAGTTTGCATTCCATGATCATATTTAAAGAATTCAGACATCTCCTGATTAACCTTGGCCCTCTTCTACACCTATTGCAAGTCTGATGCCTATGTTATTTTACCTCATGCTGAATTTCTACCTGCAGGTATAGCTGCATAAGTAGTAAAATACCTGGTGGTGTTGGATGTAACATAGAGCCTGTGTTTCATCCTATGGTGAAGTTCAGCAGTGTGTGTTTGAAGAGATTTGGCCTGCACTTATTTATAAACAAAATTGATTGATTGTGCACACAAGCACTCATTTTGATGGCTGTATGTTGTTCGATGTTATTGTATTTATATGGGATGAAATGCAACATGTATATATGTTTTCACTTCTAGAAACTTTGGGTGGTATGTAGAAGTACTGCCGCTAACTAACGCTAGTTGGCGGCGGTTTTCTTAACGCGGCCTATCACCAAAAACTATTGCCCTGTTAACGATGTATTTACAATACGTCGCTACATGGCGATAGTTTCACGTAGCTGCGGTGAAAACTGCCATTTAACACTGGCGTGAAGGCGATACAAATTCTGGCGCTAACGGGTGAAAACTGACAAAAGGCCAATTTACGGGCAAAAAGCATACATTAGCCAGCCCGATGTGACTTTTTTTGCCTCTAGACGCAGAAAAAAGCCTATATAAGTTCACCTCCAATGAAAAATAGGAACCAAAACCAATGGAATGCAGATTGGAGCAGCCAGGGCCAAGTGCAGCACAGATCAACAACCCCCCATGCCCACTAACAGCCAGGATGACCAGCCAGAGTCCCAGGGGAAGAGGAAATTCAGGGCTACAATCATGAAAAGAGGCACATCCCTGGACAAAACCAGTGATGCATCACTCATCATTGCGCACTCCTTTCAACACCATGGCATCCAAAACCTTGAAAGCTGGGACAGACCCCGGGGCCCGAAGGCCTCGCTGGGCCTGCATCTAGGACCTGGAGTGGGATGCGGAGGTACTGTGGAGTTGCTGGGCCATGGTGGTAGACATTGAGGCGTCAGCGATCACCCTTACTTAGTGGTGAGGTCTGCCAGGTTGCATGGAGACACATTGCTGACCTGTGTGAGAAGACCGCCTGGTGCCCCTTGGAGCTGTGAGCGGTAGAGGCACTTCTGCGCACCAATGTAGGGAGGTCTGCATCGCATACCACGTGCCCCCACTACACTGGGGTGCACAGAGGACATTACCAATGGTGGGCTGCTCCTTTCTGCATCACAGGATGTTGCGCTGACAGGACGCTGTGGAGGGCGAGGCCCTGAGCTGCACCGAACTTGTGTGGTGGGAGCGCTAT
The DNA here is from genome assembly GCF_964204655.1 of Triturus cristatus. Lineage (NCBI taxonomy): Eukaryota > Metazoa > Chordata > Amphibia > Caudata > Salamandridae > Triturus > Triturus cristatus. Next base: position 1,404,857,124 of record NC_140590.1, read on the forward strand.
AACTTCCCGCCTAAGGGGGCCCCTGTTGCATCACTTGCATCGGGAGGTAACCTAGCGGACTTGGCGGCGACTGTTGTAACATGGCTTGTGAAATCCAGCCTTTGCTGAGGCTCCTGCTGTCTGAGTCACAGATATGGAAAGAGTGCAGAGGATAGCGCCACAGTGTCAATGTCCAGGTGAGGAGAAGGTGGGATGCGTAGCGGAGGAGGCCCGGGGGTCGAGTCAGGCCCAGGCCTAGCACCTGTGGGTGATGCACCCCCAGTGGCGGCTCATCCACTATGGCGGAAGAGCGTAGCCCCACTGCTTTCAAGCAGTGCAAGAAGAGGATCATAACATGATGATAACCTTCTGATGTACTCCTGCTATGTTTACTATGTGGGCGGGAGGGTGGATAGGGCTGCTCTATCATCGGAGCAGGGCAAGGGCAGAGTGATATGCCTGCTCAAGTGTGCAATTACAGTTTGGTCGGCCCTCTCAGGCCGCCCAAAGCAGTCATGCAGACATACCTGTTCGCAATAAAAGCTGCATTTTAGCCTGCATGGAAAACATGTCCACCCCTCCAACCCTTGGCTGAGCGCCTTGGCACGGTGCTCAAGAACAATCACAATGTCGCATTGCAGCATTTTGATTGGCTTAGGGGAGGGAGCATTGCTGCTTACTTCCTGTTCCTGGAAGCAGACTCAGGAGAACAGGAGCACAGACGATGCGGAACCCGGCCTCAAGGTAAGAATGTATATAAAATATATTGCAACACCTGCTACCCCTGCGTCCCCACCCCCTCCAGAGTCCTATTACACATTTTGCACCTCCCAGCTGTTCAGTCTCACCGCAGAACTACATAATGGCAGCCGCTGTGTGGCCATGCGCAGCCGGAATACCACTAGTGCGCCAATGGCATGCCTGTCTGCATCTGTCCGCCCCTGGACTTCACCTAGCACCAAGGACCCTTCCTCTAGTACACTCCACAGCTGCGACACCAGCACCCTCCTCGCCATCAACCTTGAACGCCACACCAACTGCCATCTGTCAACACTGTAGAATTATCTTGCACCCTATGCCTCTCAAAACTGCAAACGCACCATCTGCCAAATCAGCACATCAGCACACCTGCGCCTCCTACCACCCAGCTGACCAACCGCGCAGCCGACCAACAGCGCAGCCGACCGGCTCAACTGCATCCTTCTCAACGTGCAGTCCCCCCACAAACACGCAACAGAAATCTGGGACCTCCTCGACTCCAACTCTTCAGACATCCCCTTCTTCACAGAAACCTGGACCAACCTCTGCTCTGGACCTGACATCACTATCCACGATGGCTGCAAAATCACCTGCACAGACCACCTCAAGCGGCCAGGAGGAGGCATTGCCATTGTTTAAAAGAGGCACACTCCGACTGACCACGCACTTTAATGACCCGACGGTGACCATGGAACACCTCCACTTCCAGATCCGGACCAACCCCAACACCACCCTACACGGTACCTTCATCTGCAGGCCCCCTGGGCCATGAACCCCCATTCACCGATGCCATTGTAGACCTCATCGCACCCCAAGCTCTCCCGTTCACGCACTACATCCTACTCGGAGACCTAAAGTATCATCTAGACTACCCCAGTGACCAGAACACCACCCCCTCCTGGGGAACCTCACTAACATTGGACTCAAGCAGCTAGTCACTGCACCAACCCACATAGCCTGACACACGTTCAAGCCTGTCTTCTCCACCAGCAGGAACTTCAACTACAGCCACACCAGAGGACTCTCCTGTACCGACCATCATTGTTTACATCACACCTTCACCACACCCACCGTACACCATTGCCATCATTGCCCCCCGTTGCGGCTGGATCAAGGACACATAAGAACTTCCCGTCAACTCCCTCAGCACCACCACTCCACCAATGCTTACAGGCACCAACACTGCAGCGGGCAACCTCCACTGATTGATATTCAAGCGCACCAACACCCTGGCACCCCTCAAGAAAAGACCAGGCAAACAACACTCCAAGAAGGACAACTGGTTCACTCCTGCACCTCCACTAGTCCAGCCCCACCTGCAGACATCTCGAGAAGAGATGGAGCCACAACATCAGTCAACTCTGTAACACAGTCACCCTTGCACCATAGCGCAAAGGTGCCGGCGTTGGGGCATGCCCGCCATTGTGCGCCAATTTAGGGGAAAAAGACAGTGGGGCTTATTCATGAGCCTCTTCTGTCAGTTTCACCCCGCCTGTGCATCATTTTCTTGACGTACTTGCAGCGTGATTCCTGCACCACGTTGTGCCGTATTTGCAAAGTGACGCATCTAGGCATATGCGTGATCTTGTGAAGCCCTGTGACACATTATACCTGCATCAGGTATGATGTATGCAGGGTGGGCGTTCCCATGCAACAACGCCTCATAGGAGTGGCGCAGTGAAATCCATCAGATTTCACTGCACCAATTGTAGGATGCCACTGCGTCAGTACCTTACGCCTGCCTCATGGCAGGCGTAAGGGTGACACAGTGCCATAGGGATAGGCTGGCCGCATGCATTACTGGAGTTGCATCAAGCTTGTGACACAACTGCAGCAATGCGTGACTTTTGCGCTGAGAGATATGTAAGGATTCCAGATGTATCTGTCATTAATTGCGACATGGATTGCTGTACAGTAAATACAGCGTATACAGGGTGTTGCAAGAAGGGTGAAGTGAAAAATGTTGCAATGCTGTTTTGTCGCAGCAATGCAACACTTTTCATGAATGAGTCCCATGAATGCGCCCTATCTAATTGATGGTGCGCATTCCTGCCCTGTAGTTTTGTCGCAGGACAGCGCAGCAAGATTCCTTGCAGCGATGTCCAGCACCAAAAGCTTCTGAAATGAGGCACCATTTTTAAGATCAGCTATTTTCTAGTCTTAAAAAACTGCCTCTAACTTCCTCTAACTGGAGTTAGAGGTAGTTTTTTTGGTTTTGCAAAATACAAGGAATTCCTTGTAAATATTGCGAAGCAGTTGTTGCACGGGAACGCCTACCTTGCATCTCATTTTCGTTAAGTCCCGTTAACAGAACTGGCGATTCGAAATCGCACATTTACGCTGGAAAACTGTAGCTAACTGCAGTTAACGACAACTTGTAAATACGGCAATAAAAGGAAGCCGATGTAACGTCAAAATATTGATGCTACGGCGGCATTAACTCCTTGTACAAAGCCCCTTAATATGTAACAACAATTGTTGGTTTCAAATGATTTTCTTGTAACAAGTCAGTTGGGATGTTTCATTAAATTTTGACACCTGCTCTGTCCTAAAGGAATTTGTGATTGGCAATTCTCTGGTTTAACTGGTAATTCCCTGCTTTAACAATCCTCTGCTGCAACTTATAATAAAAACATTTCTCACAACCGATTTTTCCAGGGGTAGTTTTACCACACCCAGAATTTTCACCTGTGAAAACCACAGATGTGCACCCAGTAAGCTTGTAACTGTACAAAGCAGATTTATTGTAGAAAAGCATGCTGTAAATTACCCGCTCACAACTCATGAGGACCTCCTAATTCTCATAGATGCATTTTATTCAGAAATCAAGAATTTTTTTGTATTGAGTTTTTACTGCAGCAGGATTTGTTTTAACTATTTTAGTTAGAACACAAAATAAAAGTCAGTCATTTTTGCTTTGCCAGGGCTTGTTTCCTTATGCCTAGGAGCAGAGCTCAATTCCCATCGCAGAGATTGATGAATTGAAAATCTTTTTTTTTCAACTCATTCTCGTAAGTTGATTGAATATTTGCTCTTGATCATTCTGAAATTCCTCAAAGAAAGAAAAAGAGCCAGTTCTTTCTTTGTCCAAGCCACTCTTGGTCCCTCCCGGGGCATGAAGCACTTTAAAACTGAATCGTACAATGCATTATAATACACGACCAACTAACTTCCAAAAAGTATTCAGCCTTCAGGGTTTGCTCTTCAAGTCGAAATCATTAAATTCCAAGTAATCTATAATTTAAACTCAGTGGTACCATAAAGATGACATCAATACACATTATAATTGGGAAAATCAAGCAAGGCCCAAGCTGGGCTCGGGCTAAATGATCTGCTTCGGCCCAGCTTTGAGACATGGTACTGGCGAATCATCATAGATTCGAGCATACCAACCTTGGCCCTGTGCATTTCCCCTCAACTAGGTAGTTTTTGAAATTCCAAAAAGTACAGATTCATGCTGTAGGATGGACAGATAGTTATTAAGCTATGCAAATATACCATAATCTATCAAATATGTGAAGGTGCTTTCCTATGACAACTTATTCCCAGTGGCGGACGGCACAGGTAAGAGCGGTGAGGTGGGGTAGGGCGGGGTGGGGTGAGTCGACAGACAACGGGATAGGTCAAATAAAATAAATAAAACCACTTACCTTGCGCTTGCCGCATCACCGAGGCGATGTGGTGAGTGCAAGGTATTTGTTTATTTAATTTTACCTATCCCATCGTCTGTCGACTTCCCCCCCCCACCCACCCCGCTCCACCCCACCGTTCTTACCTGTGCCGGCCTCCACTACTTATCCCACTGACATTAGATGTGAACTGCTGAACATATTAAGACCCAACTTTTTTAACGCTCTGCATCAGCTTTGCATCACTTTTTTGATGCAATCCAGGTGCATTGTATTAGGGTGGGATATTCTATCCAATTAAAACCAGGATTTGTGTTGAAAAGTATCCCACAGTAATGCAAAGTTAAACTATGTGCTACTTTGGGTCAAGGGGGCGTTCATGGGTGGTACACGGGCATTTCCCTGCAATCATCCATGGATTTGGATGCAAATCCTTATCTTCCAACATTCAAAGATAGGGATTTGCACCAAAACCTCATGCCTCCTCAAGGCAGGCATAGCAAGGAGAATTTCATTTCATTTTTCGCACTTTCTAAATGAGCTGCATTGTACACTTCACAAAGTGGGAAAAGTCTTAAAAGATAATGTATATACTGGAATGGTCCCCTTCCAGTTCAAAACCTACGCCTTCGGGAACAAGCACACCATTAATCTATGAAATAATGGATATATGTACACTCTATAAGACAACCTTATTTGTGTCTTGGGATCAGATGTACTATTAGGAAAAAGGCCTTTTTGCAGCGGTCCCCCATCTTTTTACCGTCATTTGGACTACTAGATGTTGGCTTTCGACTCTGACAGTTCACTGAAGCCTGCTAACCAGGCCCCAGTGCCAGTACTCTCTCCCTAAAACTGATATGTGTGAATTGGTAACTCCAATTGACAAAGACTTTAACTCCCTTATAAGTCCCTAGTATATGGTATCAGTGGTACCCAATGCAAGGGGTTAAAGGGGTCACCAAGGCCTGAAGCACTGTTTGTGGCACCCTGAGTGACCCAAGTAAACCACCGACAGCAGGCCTGCCATTGCAGACTGCAGGGGCAGTGCAACCTGCACAAACTTAGCTTTGCCATCACCATGTGTGCCAAAGTAAATGCACTATTTTTAATATATGCCAGTCACCTCTAGGGAAGGCCTCCTAAGTCCAGGAGGCAGGATGCATTATATTAAAGGTGTCAACATGTAAGTGTAAGCTTATATTTCCCTATAACAGCCTGTACCATTAAACAACACTATAAGTTATAGACAGTCCATAGGATAACATAGGATGGCACCCGCACAAACCCGAGGTTGTCAGCTTCATTATGGTTACGTCTAAATATGTCATGTTTGGTATCAAACAACATGACTCATCAGTCCCGACACAGACCTTGTGTCGAGGACGATGTGACATGCACCCATGTGGCTATCTTAAAGGTTGCCCACCTGGTTGCCCCAGCCTTTCCTGTGCTTAGGCTGCCAGCCCACAGCTGCTGCCACCAAGGCAGGAATCTGACCCCCTGTGAACTCTCCTAGGATACAGAAATAATGGACTGAATGGCAAGGAGGTCACACCTCCCTTCCTGAAAGGATAGCTAGTGAAGTGGCACATCAAGGCGGTGAGTTTCAAAGACTGCACTGCATTTGATATGCAACAAGGCTACCTCTCAAAGGAATAGACAGCCTTCACCCTGCCCCCAGGCACGTTTTCACCCAGGCAGGTGGGAAAAGTTGGTATTCAGGAGGTGTACAGCCTCAGAAGGCTAGCCACACCACTGGGGTTAGCTACCTGGTCTGTACAACTTAGGAAGGCTTCTGTCATTTAAAAAAAAAATTAGAATGGAGGGTTCTGGGTGAAAAATGTGACCAGATGTGGTCACCTCAGGGGCGGATTAGCCGCTGAGGCTAGTAGCCCATTGGCCACTTGCACCCACCCCCTACCATCCCTACATCTAGGATTTCAGGTCCACACCTGACACCAAAACGTCAGTTCTGATCTGACTTGTAACAAGGACCCAAGATCTGCACAAACCAAAAGTGTGACACTGTGCACCTGCGACAACCTTCCTGGAACTGCACAAGCATGACTCATCCTAGACCGAAGCTCGGTTCCCGCAGACAGAGGAACCCCTTTTTAGAGCCAAAGGCATTCCTTGGACTAGTGGCACTAGATCCCTGCATTCACAGGTAAAAACAACGTATCGGGAACCAAAGAATCACTGGCCATCAGGCACTCCGAGCGATTGCCTAGACATAGATGGTCCAGTGAATTGTGGGAACCATAGGCCAGAGCTCCACAAAGGTTCAGAAGATTACCATGTTCCCCTGGACAGCCAGATGCCGAAATAACTTTCTCCTGTGCTTAACACTGCCAGGGCTTGTTGGCCGCCAGTTCGGCAACCACCCGCTTACTTGACACTGCACCTCAAGGGAACTCTGTAAAACTTTTTTCTGACATCAGCAGTAGTTTTGTTTTTGGCTCATGGCACCCTGTTCCCCACCAGCACAATGTAAGCGGTAAACCAGCTCAGTCGCGGCTCCCGCTTCAGTGCCTTGGACTGCCAGGACTACTCTGCACTCAGGTTTCTCCAACCAGGTAAAATTGAACTGACTATCGTGGCTTGGTTCTGGGACTTGCATCACCTTTAACCTCTTTGGATTCCATGTAATCTCAACCTGCAAGTGACCGATTGTCACTAGTGCTTTTCCCCATTGACCGCAATGATAACGTTTTGCAGTACTGTTTTGCACTGATTTAATATTGCTTATAAAATCCATATCTCTGGTTATACTTATCTGATTTGTGTTTTATTTTTATAAATTGGTGTCCTATTCCTTTCAAGTTGTGTCAATTACTTGTTACGTCCATGTTGGTACTCTGAAATGATTAACACATGTTCCTTCAATAAAGCCCACATGTTCCTCTAGTAAAGCCTGACTGCTCTTTGCCTCTCTATCAGGACCGAAATAAAGATTTATTATTGTGAATCTATGGACCATCTTTAGGGTACTTTGAGAGTATTGCATGGTGAATTCTAACCAGCATCACTACATACTAGTCCACCTTCCTACATGTAGGGAGCATTGGACGCCAAATTTGCAACCAGTATTTTGCAACAAGTGTGGTATTTTGCAAACCGACTTATGTACTAATAAGACAGTTCTCAAAATACTGAATCGTAATGGGTCACAATTCGACCTACCTCATAAATATTAATGAGGTAGGTCACAAATTGCACTATGATTGGAAGCCAGTCCATGGATGGTGCCTGCTAGGGCCAGCAGACCACAAAGTCTGTGATTGTTTCTAAATACAGCAATCTTTCAAGGAAACAGGATGCATTTAAAAAAAAAAGAAAAGTTTAAGTTACACTTTTCAAGAGTAGGTTGTGGTTCTTGGGACTACTTCCCACCTTTAAAATTATTGTTATCAATATTTACAAAGGGGAAGTAATGTTTTGCAAACAGATTTAGGTTGCAAAACATTAATACAACTCAATCCAAATCAGTATTCAGAAAGCAGTTTTGTGTTTTTACATGCCAAAAAGCTGTTTTGCCATCACAAATAGGCCGATTTTGCAAATCGGACCCTTTGAGATTGCAAACAATGCCTTCGTACATCTGGTCCGAATTTACTAATGGCAACAAAGTCAATGCACTGGGAGATTCTTAAATGCTTCTATGTTCATCAGTAGAAACTATTGCTTTTCATAAATATCACAAACAGGAGTAACATAATTTAATACACTAATTTAAAACACACAGAAAAGTTATGTATTTTTGTAATTGGGATTACATTTTACATGGCATTTGTTTCATAACTTACTTGCAAGTCATTCAGTGGATTAACTTGTGCTCTTTCTCTTAAGGCCAAGGAAAACTCTTCTCCACCTTGGGAATATGTCTTCCTTTGCTGTCTTTCTCACCTCAAGTGCACAGTGTTTTACATCCTCATTTCTTTTCCAGACCTCACATGCAGGATTTCCTTGCCTCAATGACATCCTAATCTGTGGCATATAGATATCTTTTTTTTAAACCACTTCTCTTCCTTCTTATAAAAGGGCTGGATTACAGATAATGCCACCTATTTTGTTTGCTGTCTACCTGTGTATATATTAAATTGTGCTTTCTTGTTTGTTCATGGCTTAATCCTGCCTGCAGGGCATTGCAGTGACCTAGCTGGGGTGTTAGGATTCCCTGTCCACGGGTACTGATGAGTGGTCAAGAGTTCTCTCCACTCTCAAGACTTCCCCCAGAGATTTCTAGGCTCGGTGTTGTGGGAAGTTGGGATCTTTTGCTTAGAAGGTAGTCCTGAAGCCAGAGGTGCAATCACACCCTCGCTTTAGAAGCTACAGCGCAGTGGGGTTCTTCATGGGCCTCTTCTATCTGCAGCTCAGTAGACAAACTCTCATAATTAACGTGAAAGGGTGGGAGGGTGAGTGAATGAAAGCATGGATGGTGTAGTGTCTTGTGAGTTAGAGATGAAGGGACCCCTTTGGTTCCTGATGGACTCTGTAGAACAGTGAAGTTAGTCTGTGGGTGTGTGTCATAGGGTACATGATGTAGAATGTTCAGTTCACAGTTACACTCTGATGAATAAAGACATTTACTACCAAGCTCTATGTGTGGTGTGATCCTTTACAAGTGCCCAGGATGGGATAGCACTCTACAACTGGTGATGAGATAGGGGATTACATCAACCCCTGACCCGACGAACCGAGAGTGCTCTCCTGGAGAGTGTGCTGTGGTCCGGCATACTGCCTATTCTTGCCACGTGTGCCTCAGTCAAAGTGAAAATCAATGTTTTTTTTGTATGTGAAGTCAAAACAACATGTCAAACAGTGCAGGCCTTTGAAGAAAGTGAAGGCCTTACAGAAGCTGCGTTTTGTAATCGACTAGAAATTTGCTGATTAAATCAAGATAAAAGGTACTGCATAACAATGCTACATTGAATCGTCATTCATACTGTAGGATAACGCTAAAGGCAGCAACAACCAAGTACAGAGAATTTCTCTAGGCTGCGTTAGCCAAGTGCGAGCAAGTGCTAAAAACAGAGACATTTCTAAAATCAAGAAACGCTAAAGGAAGTGATGACCCGGTGCAAGAGAATGCTACGAGCTGACACAGGTGAATGCAGAGAAGCATTAGAAACTGTGACAACCAAGCATAAATAGAAAATACAATCATGCTTATCAGAACCTCAGTAAAGAGAGTCATCTGACATCAGCACCAGGCACTGCAACCCAATCAAAGCAAGAGGTTTGTGCTTCCGTGGCTGGTGAATTACAGTGGACCAACTGAAAGGCCATGAATGGTGGTTGGAATAGTGACATCTTCGAATGGCTGCTGAAAGGTGAGCAAAGTTTGGTGCCACTGCTTTCATGAAACCGCTGCCTCCCTTCAATACTATCAAAAAGCAAAGTATTGGCAACAGATGGACTGCCTGGGTCAAAATTTTCAATGATTTCATTGATGCGCTGGAAGAATTTATCTGAAAAAGTGATAAAGAAAATACTTTAAAGTGATGAAGTGACGCACTCTCAAATAAAAGAAGCGTTAAATACCAAATTTAAACCACTGACGAATGGTGACTATAAAAGGTACAGTTTCAGTCAGGAAAGGTAGAAAGCTGGTGAAATGATTTATTAGTTTTTTAGAAAGACTTGATTTACTCATAAAGCACTGTTGGTCCAATGAGTTTAACAACGAATAGGCTATGCGTCCCAGAGTAATAGATGGTTGCCTCTCCGATTCCTTTAGATGATGAATGCTGAAAGAGACACTTATCTTGGAGTGAGTACTAATGGCTGCCAGAATGGAGGAAAGAGGTGATCAATAGGCAGCTGATAATAGAGGCTGGAAGAGCCCAAAATGAATCAGCATTGAGTGTGAAAAGTAAGTCGAAGCACTAGGCCGAAGGCCATAAAGTGATGTCTCCAAAGAAAAAGAAGTTCTGTTACCAATGAGGGTGGATTCGTAAGCAGTGGGTGGGCTACGGACCTGCTCTAGGAAGCGGCCATTTTCTTCATCGGTGAGCCACGCCCCTATCTATTAGTAATTGTTGACTAATATTCCTGTTTTCCTCTGGTGGAAGATTTGTCATCAACAACTCATGACCGAGTTATTGAGAGACTAGAAATTATTTCTTGCACCTTGGAATGTTCCCTCGATTTTGAAATCTAACAGTTACCCAACTTACAATAATAGAGAATTGAAAGACTTTCTCATTTAAATATCAAGCATCAGAAATGCACACCTCTCTGACCACAGGTGAATGGTGTGGTTGAGAGATTTATGAGTACCTTCAAGAAGACCATTCAGCGTGCTGCGCTGGAAAAGCTTAAACTCAAAACAGTTCTTCAGTCTATGCTTCATGCCTACAGGTCAACACCGCATTCTATAATAGGTGAAAGCCCTGCCATCTTAATGTTTGAGAGAGCCATAGGCACCAAAGTACCACAATGGACCAATGAGAGATCTATTGATAGTGCTAAACTTTGTAGTACTGACTGTTCTCACAAGTGTCACATCAAGACCCATGCAGACAGGCATGGCTGTCCGTGGAAGACAGTGTTCAACAGAGAAGACCAATCGAACACAGGCAGAAACGCAAACACAAGTCTGATGCTACTTTTGATGCTGACCCACTGAGGGTTGTGACCAGTAAAGGACACATGGTGACTGCTCACTGTCCTGGAAAGTCCATCACAAGAGATTCTTCGCATTTCAAGCACCTGCCTCGACCTTTGCCAATTCCAGATGTCAGGAGTGAGACTTATCCACCTGAGAGTCCAGAGAGCCCAATGACTGTACCTATGTCTCTCTCACCTATGCCATCATGGACCCTTCTCCGGTATCTCCTCAGCCTCACATGATCAGAACTGGGCAAATGATTTGAGCACCAAAACTACTTATTGAAGAGTTGTAATGTATATTTGTAATATTGGCATTTTTTATTTAAAAAAAGGGGGAGATGTAGTGTCTGTGAGTTACAGAGGATGGGATCCTTTTGGTTCCTGATGGACTCCGTAGAACAGTGACGTATGTGTGTAAGTGTAGGTCATAGATTTCATGATGTAGAATGTTCAGTTCACGGTTACACGCTGATGAATAAAGGCATGTAATACAAAGCTCCGTGTGTGGTGTGATCTTTTACAAGTATGCCAAGCTGGGAGTATGCCAAGCTGGGAGAGGATGCTAAACATGGATGAGTGAAAGGGGGGATGGATGGATGGATGAGTAAAAGACTGGATGGTTGTGTGAGTGAAAGGGTGGATGGATGATGAGAGAATGGATGGATGATGGATGAAAGGTTAAATGGATGACAGATGAATGGACGGATGGATTGATGGATTAATGGATGGATGGATGGATGGATGGATTGATGGATGGATGGAGTGTAAGGCTGGATGGATGGACAGAGTGAAAGGGTGGATGAATGGATGAGCGAAAGGATGGATGGATGTAAGGATGGATGAGTGAAAAGAAGGAAAGAAAGAAGGCTGGATGAAAGGGTAGATGGGTGGAGGAGTGAAAGGTTGAATGGATGCACAGATGAGTTAATGGGTGGATGGATGAGTGAGTGAAAGGATGGATGGATGGATGAATGAAAGGGTAAATGGAAGGATGGATGGATGAGTGGATGCATGGATAGATCGAAGGGTGGGCGGATGAGTAAGAGAATAGTTGGCTGAGTGAAAGGATGTATGAATGGATGGCTGGATGGATGGATGGCTGCATGAAAGAGAGGATGGATGGATGGATGAATGGATGGATGGAGTAAAAGGGTGGATGGATGGACTGAAAGGGTGGCAGGATGGAGTGAAAGGGTGGATGGATGGTGATTGAAAGGATGAATGAATGGATGGATGAAGGGAATGAATATGTGAAAGGATGGAAGAGTGAGTGAAAAGACGGATGGAAGAATGGATGGATGGAAGGATGGATGGATGAATGGATTGATGGATAGGTTTGAATATGGAGGGTTGACAGATGGACGAAATGGTGACAGACAGAATGATGGATGAAAGATGGAATGGATGACAGAATTTTTAAAGATGAAATGGTGGATATCAGTGTGAGGATGAAAGGGTGAAAGGATGAATGGATAGATGCTTGGATGATAATGACAAGCAAACTCTCAAGGGTTACAAATACTTGCTTCACTTGCTTTGTGCCATGAGATCTTATGTTCAAAGTGGGGCAGGGGTTGGTTCTTTTCATTTTCTGGCTACTCACTTGCCCGGTGCCCAGAGCTTTTGGAGCCCAGTGTATGCAGTCTGCCTGCTCCTTCTGCAGCCAGCTTGGATTGAACCATTGTGCTGAAGAAAACTGTGTGCAGCCTTTGTTGAAGTCTTATATCTAATGCTGTGCACTTAATTTGCTGCCAAAATAATGGACAGCATGGCACATCGGTTTGGAGCTTTATGACCTTTCCTGTGAAGGATGAGCCTTGTATTGGGGTAATAAATCTATAAGGATTTTTGTTTGTCACCCCAATTTTTTCCCTATTTTCTGAATAACATTTTGCAGGCTTTACTACTTTGCGCACTTTACAAGTACTAAATAGTAGTAAAGTGCCTCTGCTTCCTCTCTAAAAGATGCTGTACATTGGAAGTTCCCATTTGGCCTATCTAACTTTCCTATAAGTCTTTTGTAAATGGCGCTTAAAGTGCATCTATGGGATGTAAAGTTAAATGTCATATATGAACTGTGGTGTATATATACACCACGCACAAATGTGACAAAAACCTATTTCTTCCAGGAGCACCACTGTGCACTGCAGTGACACAAGGCCAGGAAAATGGCTTTGCCATGTAGGATAATCTTATGTTTATATATTCATAAGTCACCCTTAAACCGTTTGCTGCTAGGCCTTTCCTCCCCCTCCAGTGCAATGCCTTTTTTGGGCTTTTTGGGAAAGTTCGCGCTTAGGCCTCCATAACGTTTTTTCAACATAGACTATCAATGACAAATTTGCATCCTGTTTTCCAACATCCTGGGGATTCTAATGATACCCAGGGATTTTTTTTAATTTCCCTAGAGGGAACAGGAATCTAAGAAACATGAGGTATTAGAATGCTGCTTGAAACAAAAGAAAATTGGGGTGATATATAAAGCAATGATTAAAGGCTTAGAAGATAACCTTGTACCTTGTAATGCAAAATGGCAAAAAGAGATGGGTATTGAAAATATAGACGTATTAGATACCTTAGTGCTGTCTAATCAAATATTAATTAATGGATCGCTAAAGAGCCAGAGTTTTATGAGTACTTTCGATCTATATTATACTCCTGCCAAGTTATCAAAATGGAAAGGGAATACTGGAGATAAGTGTAACCGCTGTGGATGCATAGGTGCAAACTCTATACATATGTTTTTTTTATGTCCTAAACTATCTCAATTTATGTCTGAAGTTCAACTGTTTCTAAACCAAATAATGAATATTCCCCTAATACTGTCTGCTGATCTTGTAATACTTGGCATTCAATTTAATCCAGCTCGGCCGTACACGCGTGCGGAAGAGGGATTTCTGTTTATATCAATGTCTATTTTTAGATATTGTGTCACTTCGCATTGGCTTGATGCAGATCCCCCTTCATTTTCTCAATGGCAAATTAAATTGTTAAATATGTATCAATTAGAGAATGCTGTTTATCGCTTAAAGGGGACGAAAAAGAGGAACTTTGGCTTTAAGCTTTGGGCTCCTATTCACGGATGGTTACAATGTTAAAGTATAATATGTACTTTATCTGATTTTCCTGTCATGCTGTATCTATGTTTTTGTATAACTAAATGGACAATAATGTGTCTGGTCAACTTTTACTTGCTGCTGTGAAAATCAATAAAAAAAAAAAAAAATAATAAAAAAAAATAGAGGGAACAGGAATCTAGCCAAAACATAGATATATTTTTTTTCTTCCAGATTTGTCTGGGTTTATAGATTTCCCTAGATGACCGCTGACCAAAAATCTAGGTGCCCCCATTGCAAAAGCAGGTTGTTTAATAAAAGATCATTTAGATTTCTCCACAATATGTGTTGGGCCCTTCCCTTTTGCGGACACTTGGGCCACCCACACAGGTGAGGTACCATTTTTATCTGGAGACCTGGGGGAATGGTGGGTGGAAGAACATGTGTGCCGGCCTCACAGATATGTGAGGAAAATGTGACTTTTTTTTGCTAAAGTTGAACTTTGCAGGGGATTCTGGGGAAGAAAATGTTGGGGAATCCATAGAAACCACACCTCCCTAGACTCCCACAGGTGTCTAGTTTTCAGAAATGTCTGGTTGGGTGGGTTAGGATTCCCTAGATGGCCGTTGAGCCCAAGACCAAAAACACAGGTGCCCCCTTGCAAAACCAGATTGTTTTGTAATAGATCATTTTGAGGCCCCCACAATATCTAATGGGCCATTGCGGGCAGTTTGCTCACCCACACAAGTGAGATAGTATTTTTTTCGGGAGACCTGAGGGAATGCTGGGTCCTAGGAAATTTGTGCCGGCCCAGTCTTCCCACACAGAAATTGTAGAAAAAAATATTTTTTGTCAATTAATCAAATTTACAAGGACTTAGTAAGGGTTAGGAAACCATGTGGGATTCACACAAAACATACCACATTCTTAGTGACCAGTTCATAAAAAGATGTGAGGGCAGAAGTTGTGCACTAGAGAAAGAGTATGTACTGACAGTAAAAAAAAAAAACACCAAAACATTATTGCACACTCATTTACTAGTCAATCACATGCATACTGGTTGGATGTGGCACAAGGGTAAGTAAATGGCTCATAAAAAAACTTTATTCACCAATTACTTAAAATAAAATCTGCAAAAGTCATTGTTAATAATTTTAACATTAGAAAAGAGAACCACTGATTTACAGTTCATGAGCTGTAAAGCCATGTCAATGAACTTACTGCTTTACAGTCCATTCACACACCATTAATTCATCAGTCACAGAAAACCATTTTCACTGCCAGCTGCAAACCCAGCACAACATTTATTGATTTTATTTGAAACGTTTTACAAAGCGCAAACATGACCCTTACAGGTATTAGAGCGCTGTACAAAGTGCCGTAAGTATGAGTACAACAACAAAATGGAACAAAAGAGATAACTTAACAACCGAAAGGTCAAAGGGGGGAACACACAAGGTCAAAGGGGAGCATGGGGAGTCAGCCAATCTAGTGGCACCCGCAAGGTTTCAGCAGATCAAAGTAGATCAAAAACACAAGTGAGAAGAAACATAATCCCAATTGAAACCACACGTTAAAAAGAGTATCCAGACCGGAGAAAGAAGTAGATTGAGATGATATCCGGGTTAATGCTGTTGAAGGTCATTCAGGAGCAGCCATTTGACATGTTTTTTGAAAGAGGCAGTAGATGGGTTGGTTCTGATCTCAGGGGGAAGAGTGTTCCATATTCTTGGAGCAAGACCAGAGAAAGCACGATCGTAAATTATTTTCTTATTGAATTTAGCATGTTTCAATATTAGGGTGTTAGAGCTTCTTAAGTTCCGACTCAAGCCAGATAGCTCAAGTTTTTTTGTCAGGTAAATGGGGGTGTTGTGCATCTGGCAAGCTATCTTGAACCGGATCCTAGCTTCAATGGTCAGCCAGTTTAGTTGAATTAGGTCTGCCGTGACATGGTCATGTTTTCTGGAACCAGTGATGAGTCTGGCCAAAGCGTTCAGAGTGGCTCTAAGCCAAGCCAAACTAGTTTTAGGTAGCCCAGCAAGGGTCTCCAAACCATATTCCAAACCATATTCCAAGTGTGAGATAACTAGGGATTTGACAGCTGGCTGGATGTCCTCAAGTGGAAGCAAAGGCTTGGTTTTCCTCAGGGTGTTGAGCTGAAGATTGGCTCCCCTAATATGTCACCTACATTTACAAACAGCACCATTCAAGTTCCCATCAGGACTAACACACCAATCATCCTGCCATACACCCAAACCTCAGAAAACTTACAAACATACCTCAAGCAAGACAATACACATAGGTGCCGATCACGATCCGGTAAAAAAATTGCCCGTCCGACTCGTATCCGGTCTTTTTACCGTACGAATCGCACAAGTGCCGTACAAACTGGCAATCACGATTCGCATGGTAAAAAGCCCATACGAGTCGCATTGGGAATAATTCCCCACACGTCCTCGGGTCGGAAAATGTGTCCGACACCTCCCCGGACGATTTACCGTACAAATGTGAAAAGTGAAGTCCAACCGCGGAATCACGATCCATCCCGTGCGTCCGACGTTACAACCGTATGGAAAAAACACTGTCCGCACCGAACTCCCATAGCAACCATGGAGACATGTGCCCGCATATGCACCGTACCCCCCCCAGCCCCCGTGAGTACGCGCCGAACCCCCCGTGTAAGTACACCCCTGTACGTGTCGAACCCCCGTGTATGTACACCCCTGTACGTGTCGAACCCCCGTGTATGTACACCCCTGTACGTTCGAGTCGTACCCCCACCCGTGTATGTACACCCCTGTACGTGTTGAACCCCCGTGTATGTACACCCCTGTACGTGTCGAACCCCCGTGTATGTACACCCCTGTACGTTCGAGTCGTACCCCCACCCGTGTATGTACGGTGCGTACCCCCAGCGCGAACGTACAGGGGTGTACATACACGGGGGTTCGACATGTACAGGGGTGTACATACACGGATGGGAGTACGACTCGAACGTACAGGGGTGTACATACACGGGGGTTCGACACGTACAGGGGTGTACATACACGGATGGGGGTACGACTCGAACGTACAGGGGTGTACATACACGGGTGTTCGACACGTACAGGGGTGTACATACACGGATGGGGGTACGACTCGAACGTACAGGGGTGTACATACACGGGGGTTCGACATGTACAGGGGTGTACATACACGGATGGGGGTACGACTCGAACGTACAGGGGTGTACATACACGGGGGTTCGACACGTACAGGGGTGTACATACACGGGGGGTTCGGCGCGTACTCACGGGGCTGGGGGGGGTTCGGCGCGTACTCACGGGGGCTGGGGGGGGGGTACGGCGTGTACCAGGCACCCTTATCTGGTCGTTTCGCGGCGTACTTCGCTTTTCCGGCACTTTTTGGGTGCCGTAAAAATATTGCCGTCCGGACTGCTGTCGATTCGAATCGTACTTCCTGGGTCGTGAAACGCTGCCTGAATACGTCCCGACGTCACGTCGCAGCATTCCCGGATCACATTCGTATGTATATTTTCGTCGGACGGTGTTTTTTACGATTCGTACGGAAATTGTGTTTCCGTGCGAATCGTACTTCCATGTTTGTAAAGTTTTACGACCGGGTACGAGTCGGACGGAGAAAACGCTCCGACCGACGGTTCGTACCCGGTTTTTCCAGGATCGTAATCGGCACCATACTGGCTACCAGCCACCAACACACCACCAGCCCACACACATCACCCACCAGATCCCATATTTTTAGGCTGATCTACTTAGGAAAGGTACTATTGGAAAGGGGAGATTCTCCCTTTTCTAATGATACCTCTCCCATGTGCTTTGGTGCTCAGGTGCTGACATATGCCCTCGAGCACCAAAACAGTGAAAGTGAAAGAGCTGATCAGCTCATTTCACTTTCACTTTCTCCGAAATGAGTTCAGCGTGCCATGTGTGCTGATTGGCCTTTCAGAGAAAAAAAATAGGCTATTTTAAAAGTAAGGAAATCCCTCTGGTGCCTCCACCAGAGGGTTGTCCTGGCTCGGGTGCAAGGACGGCTTGGAGCTGTCCTTAACACACGAGGACTGGTGAGGAGGAAGGCTTGGAGCTGTCCTTCGCACCAAAGGGGTTAAAGTGTGCCTGGTTAAGCCACAGGGCAGGATGCAATGTATAAAAATAGTGAATGCTACATATTTCTGTTAGCATACCCTTACAGTGAAACCAAACCCCAAAGCTATATTATTTTGTAGGCCTCAATAGACTTTTCCTTATTTGGCCTAGGTGGATTAAGATCTTTATTTTCCACCTCCTCTTTGGAAAGGGCTAGGTAAATTCTTCAACGTTATATCCTCCTTAGTTTTTAAAATCTGACTTAAGGGTGAGATCAGATGTTTGATAACTTATGCAGAAAAGTAACTTTGTAAAAACGTACACTGGGCTGACTGAGCAAGAACTAGCTTAAACCCAGTTCTGCCAATCATCACACCTCCAGATCTGATATACACATCCTTTGCTGAGAGAGCTGACGACTCTGTCTCAGAGAACAATGGCTTGCCTCTCGGCAAGGAAAGGCCAATGTGTTTTAACTGCTGACCAGTTATCCGAAATGGTGAGTAGACAAAATATCGGAAATGTAATATCGATATACAGAAATATCGAAGTAAATATATCGATGGGATAAAATATCTCTGTTTTTTATATCGATGTAAAAAATGTCGATAATGTTATGTGTAGTAAAATATCGAGGTATAGTATATTGAAAGACATAATATCGTGTTGTGAAAATATCGAAAAAGTATAGTATTTTGTGATTTTGTTAATAGTTAAAAATTATTGTTTATAAGTGTTAGAAAATGTTTATTTAAGTGTATTAAAAATAATAATTTTGTTTATATTAATATTATATTTTTAATTTTGATATATAATTTTAGGAGCAGATGTTGGGTTTATAGGGGATAAGGGTGGGGAGTGTTTTAAAAATATATATTTTAAATAAAATATTTTAAGAAATATTTTTGGAATTCGAATTTAATTTGTGAACAAAATTGCTATATTTACATTTGAATTAGGAAATAAATTTTATTAGTGGGATGTTGGGTATATAGTGGATTAGGGTGGGGAGTGTTTTAGAAATAAATATTAAATTTAATATTTTATGAAATAATTTCAAAATTAAATATTGGAATAAAATTGAAATAAAACATTTTTAATAATAAAAATAATGTAATAAGTGGGATTTAGGGTTCATAGGGGATAAGGTTGTGGAGTGTTTTAGAAATACATATAAAAATTTATATTTAAAAAAAAAAATCGAAATTTCAAATTTGGTATTAAAATTGAAATTTTACAATTTTAATAAGAAAATAAATGTAATAAGTGGGATTTTGTGTTTATAGGGGATAAGGGTGTGGAGTTTTTTAGAAATATATATAAAATGTAATATTTATTATTAAACATTAATATTTATAATAGTTTTTTAAATTAAAATTACAAATTTGTAAGAAGATAATTATTTTAATAAGAGGGATTTAGGATTTATAGGGGATAAGGGTGGGTAGTGTTTTGAAATTATTAATTTCTAAAAAAAATTCTAACAAAAACAGTAAATTTTAGCAGAAATTTCTAAAATTACAAATTTAATATTAAAAATTTATTATAATATTTTATTTTAGAAGTGTGATGGTGGGTTTATAGGGTTAAGGATGGGTAGTGTTTGTAAAGTTAGTTTTGACAAAACAATAATAAGAATATTTAATTACAAAAATAAAATAATTGAAAATAAATACTACATTTATGTGGGTTGAGGGTGGGGAGTTATTACAAATAAATATTTTTAGGGGCATATTATTGCTAATGTTGAGTAATGAGGTTTTCATGATTGCAATTTATATAGTAGTGGTAAAAGAAAAATATGTATGTTGAGGTGCCGATTACGATCCGGTAAAAAATTTCCCCGTGCGACTCGTATCCGGTCTTTTTACCGTACGAATCGTACAAGTGCCGTACGAACTGGCAATCACGATTCGCATGGTAAAAAGTCCATACGAACCGCATTGGGAATCATTCCCCACACGTCCTCGGGTCGGAAAATGTGTCCGACACGTCCTCGGACGATTTACCGTACAAATGTGAAAGGTGAAGTCCGACCGAGGAATCACGATCCATCCCGTGCGTCCGAGGTTACAACCGGATGGAAAAAACACTGTCCGCACCGAACTCCCATAGCAACCATGGAGACGTGCCCGCATACGCGCCGACCCCCCCCAGCCCCCGTACGTACACGCCGTACCCCCCCCAGCCCCCGTACGTACGCGCCGTACCCCCCCAGCCCCCGTACGTACGCGCCGTACCCCCCCCAGCCCCCGTACGTACGTGCCGTACCCCCCCCCAGCCCCCGTACGTACGCGCCGTACCCCCCCCAGCCCCCGTACGTACGCGCCGACCCCCCGTGTATGTACACCCGTGTACGTTCGAGTCGTACCCCCACCCGTGTATGTACGGTGCGAACCCCCCCGTGTACGTTCGAGTCGAACCCCCCCGTGTACGTTCGAGTCGAACCCCCCGTGTACGTTCGAGTCGAACCCCCCCCGTGTACGTTCGAGTCGAACCCCCCTGTATGTACACCCGTGTACGTTCGAGTCTACGCGCTGGGGGTTCGCACCGTACATACACGGGTGGGGGTACGACTCGAACGTACACGGGTGTACATACATGGGGGGTTGGCGCGTACGTACGGGGGCTGGGGGGGGGGTCGGCGCATACGTACGGGGGCTGGGGGGGGTACGGTGCATACGTACGGGGGCTGGGGGGGGTACGGTGCGTACGTACGGGGGCTGGGGGGGGGTACGGTGCGTACCGGGCCACCTACTCTGGTCGATTCGCGCCGTACTTCGCTTTTCCGGCACTTTTTGGGTGCCGTGAAAATATTGCCGTCCGGACTGCTGTCGGTTCGAATCGTAATTCCTGGGTCGTGAAACGCTGCCTGAACGCGTCCCGACGTCACGTCGCAGCATTCCCGGATCACATTCGTATGTATGTTTTCGTCGGTCGGTGTTTTTTACGATTCGTACGGAAATGGTGTTTCCGTGCGAATCGTAATTCCATGTTTGTAAAGTGTTACGACCGGGTACGAGTCGGACGGGGAAAACGCTCCGACCGACGGTTCGTACCCGGTTTTTACCGGATCGTAATCGGCACCTTAGTGTCCAGTAACTACCCAAACATTTAATAGCTTTTTGTTGGATTAATACATTTTTTATATGTAGTTTTTGGCAGTTACATTAATTTGTTAGAAAGGGGAGTGGGAATTGTAATTTATTTATGGTCAGTGTCCAGCACCTACTCTAATTTATTATAGATTGGAGTGGGAATAGTACATTATTTATGGTCACTGTAGAGCATCTAATCTAATTTATTATAGACTTGAGTGGGAATAGTAAATTATTTATGGTTAGTGTCCAGCACCTACTCTAATTTATTATAGACTGGAGTGGGAATAGTAAATAATTTAGGGTCACTGTCCAGCACCTACTCTAATTTATTATAGACTGGAGTGGGAATAGTAAATAATTTATGGTCACTGTCCAGCACCTACTCTAATTGGTTATAGACTGGAGTGGGAATAGTAAATTATTTATGGTCAGTGTCCAGCACCTACTGTAATTTATTATAGACTGGAGTGGGAATAGTAAATTATTTATGGTCACTGTCCAGCACCTACTCTAATTTATCATAGACTGGAGTGGGAATAGTAAATTATTTATGGTCAGTGTCCAGCACCTACTGTAATTTATTATAGACTGGAGTGGGAATAGTAAATTATTTATGGTCACTGTCCAGCACCCACTCTAATTTATTATAGACTGGAGTGGGAATAGTAAATTATTTATGGTCAGTGTCCAGCACCTACTGTAATTTATTATAGACTGGAGTGGGAATAGTAAATAATTTATGGTCACTGTCCAGCACCTACTCTAATTTGTTATAGACTGGAGTGGGAATAGTAAATTATTTATGGTCAGTGTCCAGCACCTAGTCCAATTTATTATAGACTGGAGTGGCAATAGTAAATTATTTATGGTCAGTGTCCAGCACCTACTCTAATTTATTATAGACTGGAGTGGGAATAGTAAATTATTTATGGTCCGTGTCCAGCACCTACTCTAATTTATTATAGACTGGAGTGGGAATAGTAAATTATTTATGGTCAGTGTCCAGCACCTACTGTAATTTATTATAGACTGGAGTGGGAATAGTAAATTATTTATGGTCACTGTGCAGCACCTACTCTAATTTATTATAGACTGGAGTGGGAATAGTAAATTATTTATGGTCAGTGTCCAGCACCTAGTCCAATTTATTATAGACTGGAGTGGGAATAGTAAATTATTTATGGTGCGTGTCCAGCACCTACTCTAATTTATTATAGATCGGAGTGGGAATAGTAAATTATTTATGGTCAGTGTCCAGCACATACTCTAATTTATTATAGACTGGAGTGGGAATAGTAAATTAGTTATGGTCACTGTCCAGCACCTACTCTAATTTATTATAGACTGGAGTGGGAATAGTAAATTATTTATGGTCACTGTCCAGCACCTACTCTACTTTATTATAGACTGGAGTGGGAATAGTAAATTATTTATGGTCAGTGTCCAGCACCTACTTAAATTTATTATAGATGGGAGTGGGAATAATACATTGTTTATGTTTAGTGACCAGCAGCTATTGTATCCTATTGTACAGTGGAGTGGGAATAGGAAATTATTCATGTTTACTGTTCAGCATCTATCTACTACAATTTATTGTAGATTAGAGTGGAAATAGATAATAGTTTATGTTTAGTGTTTAAAGTATTTATCATGTTTTGTTATAGTTTGTAGTGATAATAGTATGTAAATTGTGTATATTTGTTATTATTGATTTAATTAATTTAAATAGCATTGGAAGTGTAGAATTAGTTGTTTTTACTTTGGAACATCTAATGTAATTATTGTTAAGTGCAGTGGTTATAGTATATTTTGAGGTTTAATGTATGGTATTTCATTAAATTAAATTAAATTGATATAGCTATAGTAAAAAAATATTTAAGTGTATATTATTGGATTTTATTATTATATATTGGATTTGTACTACTTAATTAAATATTTATAGTTTAGGATAATAAACACACTTAAAGTTGTAATGTGATATGTTTATTGATATATTTAATGTTATTAGTAGGAAAAACATGTGAATATTTTGTATTGGAATAATGGGTAATGGTATTCTGTAATTTTATAATATTTGTAATTTTTTTATTTTTGTAAAAACAATTTTTTTATATATGTTCAATATTGATAATAGAAGGTAAATATAAATAATCAGAGAACCACAATTAATAAGACAGGAACATGGTTTTTATTGTAGTTTTTGTAAATTTTTATTGTTCATTTATTTGAGTAGAATCATTCAGAAATATAATTATTTACATTGTAATTCAATTCAAACATATTGAATATAGGTCAGAAAAAATGTTATGTACATTGGCTATATTTTGTACAATTTTTTTGTACATTTAAATTATTTATAATGTAGTACAATTGTGTGTTTTAAATTAAATGTAAAATAGCAATAGGTTTTGTAAATATTTATACCAAACTTTTGGCAAATATTTTCATATATAAACATTTTTAACATTTTCATATTTGTAGTACAAACATGTGATAAGTGTTTTATTAATATTAATATGTAAAATATTAATATTAATTTTTTTTACAATGTTTTGAAAACAAACACATTTTTAACATAAATAACATTTTATAAATCATGCAAAATATTTTTAACAATTTTTCATACATTGTTTTGTTGTTTTTTCGTTTTAGAAATTATAATATTAAATATTTTAATTTTTGTAATATTTATTTTTATAATTTTACACATGATGAACATTTTTAGTCAATTTTTAGGTACATGAAAAAAAGAGCTCTATTTTAGCTAAATAATAGAAAATATTTGGGTGTGAATTTACATTTTACCTGATTTAATGAGGGTTTTTTTTATTGTTAAATGTTTTATTATGTTTTGGGTGCTCTATTTTGTAACCCGGTCAGGTTGTTTTGGGTCATTTGGGTTGAATGGAAGCTCGCGGTTGGGAGTTACTTCGTGTCGTGACAGGTAAGGTTTGTTTTATATGTTTTACATGGTTAAAATTTTATTTTGAGCCTAGATAGATACTGTTTAGTGTAGCTGTATATATATTAGTTATATTTGGAAATGTTATGTGTTAGAGTTGCGTGTTGTGTTTTTACGTGTTTTTAACGTTGTGTAGGCATGTTTCGAGAGTTAGGTTTAAGGTGTTTATTTAGAACTGTTTTAAATCTAGTGCTATTGTTAATAAGTGTTTATGTGTTGTTTTATGTGGGTGGGAATGTATGTTGCTTTGTTTTTATAGTTTCTTTTCTAGGTTCTTCGTTTCGGATGGAGTCATTTTTTTTTTTAAAGAAGTGTGTGTTCGTTTTATTGAACAATATGTTTTTTACACTTCTTTAAATGTTTCGGTTTTCATGGAGCGTTTTTTACTATTTTTATCTATTTACGGGTTTTTCATGGTTTTCCTATGGATATTTGGTGCATGGATTATGGATTCAATCTACAGTTGCATTTTTGCATTTTTTTTTGGGAACCTTTTTTTTTGTGTTTGGATTGTGTAAGCAGGAAATGGATTTTTCAGAGTTTGGAATAGACTTGGTAAGTTAATTTATTATTATTTATTGTGGGTGGGTATTGTTTAATATTATTGTTTATTTTTATTTTATTACAAATATTATTAATGTGTGTTAATATATTTTTGACAATATGTATAAATATGTTACACACAGTAATTATTTTTGTGATAAGATAAATATATTTTATGTGTTTGATATGATTGAAAATGAGTAATCAGTCATTTATTTGTATTGGTCTTTTAAAGAAGTGTTTTAGCTATGATGTTTAGGTATTCTAGGCCTTTGGTAGTAGGGTACAATTTTACTTGTTGCTCTAGATATTTATACATGTGTTTAGTTTGTTTTGAGGTTTTTGGAGTTAGCTGAGTTATGGATTGTTCCATTCGGAACTCTTGATAACTCTGTTCTTTTTGTAGGCATGATATAAATCTTTCTAGTGTTGGTTTGGTTCTGCCTGTTGATTGCAGGAAGGCGTTATGCCATCCTTCAACTGCGTTATTAGTTTTTGATTCTCCATTTAATGTGCTTCTGTATACGTTCCACCAGGGAATTAAGAATTTAGGGTTTCTTCTGTGGCCAGATCTATGTAGTCTGCCGACCCATGTATCTTCGAAATAGTCCAATAGTGGACTTAGTTTTTCTTCATTTTGTTTGTAGAAGGCGCTGTCTATTAAAATGTTGTAATGTTCTGTTACGTCTGTGTCAGGTACATAAGCTAGTGCTATTAGTTTTTTTATTTGATATGCGAAAGCTGAATTAGTTGCATATTCAATGCTTAGGGCTGATTTTTGCATGTGTCTCCATAGGCACTGATTAAAATGATAGTAACAGCCTTGGATGGAGGTATGGGGGTGTGTTTTAATATAGTATTAATCATTGCATGTTCAAAATCTAGGATGATTTTTTGTGGGGAAAAGTTATTTGTTTTTTGTTTTATTGTATTTAACCCCTTGAGTGCCCCGCCCTTTCCACGCCCTGTGCCGGGCTTTTCATTAGCGGGCGGGGCTCATGACGAGATAGTCTCGTCATGGGCACAGCGCAACCGCGGCCCATGACGAGACCATCTCGTCATGGGCACTCAAGGGGTTAATAGTTCAGTGTATGTGGAGTTATGTTTGTTTGGTAATAATGTGTAAATTAATGGTATATTGCAATTGTGATATAGGACGTGTATTGTATATAGTTGGAAAAAGGGTTTGGGACATATGGTAAAAGTCCCATCCATCATCCAGTTTTGTGATTCTTGTAGTTTACAGAGATTATTAGCTGTTCCAAATATTATTATTCTTTTGTCATTGTTTTTATTATCAAAAATGACAAATGGTTCTTTGTTTAAAGTTATACTTTGTTCTGGACTTAGAATAACTTCAGTATATGTGTGAGGAATTGGGGTTGAAGTAGTAGTGTTTTTTTTAGTACGTGCTATAGTTCTTTTGAGTGAAGTTACAGATGGCATTTGTGTTGTGGCAGTTTTAGGAATTTTGGGAAGCTGCTCTTTTAAAATTACACTTGTAGGTTTTTGAGAACTTGTGCTAGCTTCCTTTATAGTTTCCAATGCAGATTTGACTTCTATTTCAGTAATGTTTGGTGGATGGTTATGTTCTCTAGTGTACAGTACTGTTGTTTGTCGTGTTGTAGCACGCCCATAGCACTTATTAGAGTAGTTTTGAGTGCATTTCCAGTTAACTTTTAAACCATACACTTTTTCCTGTGTGTAAGTGTATCCCATATAGCATAGTAAAATTTTTCCCTTCTGGCTTGTTATGAATTCTGCTCCTTCAGTCATTTTGATGTAGCTTTATCTATGAAAAATATATATTATAGTTATTATATATGCTCTTGTATGAATTTTAGTAGAAAAAAAACAAGATTTAGTTGCAATATACTTACAAAGTTGGTTTTGATGTGTTTGAGTAGAATCCTTTTTATTCTTTATTTGTGGAGTTTTCTTCCAGTATTTTCTTTCTCTGGAAAATAAAAGTACATTTGTTTTAAGATTTGTTTCTATATTTTTATAGGGAATGGTTAGGGGATTTGTATTTGGGATTTAATTTGGGTGGTTTTTAATCTATTAGTTGATTTTTGGTTGTGAAATACTTACTTTGTTAGTTGTATCTTTTTTGGTGCTGTTCTGTATTTTCTTAGTTTCTTTTGGAGTTTCCTGTAGTGAAAACATGAAATAGAAAGAAGACATTTATTTATTTATAGTGTATGTATATTGTAATTACAATTTATTAGCTTTGAGTCTTAATGACTATAATATAGGTAACTTACTTGTGATAGTTTTAAATATTTGCTGTATGTTGATTTCCTTATATCTGCAGTTGCAATCCAGTAGACTTTCTTCTTCATTTAATTTATTTTTTTTGGTTCTGGACTGTGAATGAAGTAGAACTTCTTTTTATAGTGCTTTGGATGTTGTAATTTGTGTTTTATTGGTCAGTTTGAATTAGGAGTGTTTTTATTGGTTAGTTCGAATTTTTTTTTTTTAATTCCGGTAGTTAGTTTCCTAATAAGGAAAACGCTAATTAGAGGTTTAGTGGTGTATTATTCTATGTGTATTTTTCTAAACATTATATTATGTATTGTATGCATGAATTGATAAAGTATAATTCAATAATATTGTTGTTTAATGTAGGAAGGTTGTTAATAATGTTTTAGTAAATAGTTTCGTTTTGTAATCTATTTTTAAATGTAGTAAATATATTATTGTTTAATATTAATTTAGTGTAGAGTTAAAAGACATTATTTGGTGTTTATGTTGTTTGATTTTAGTATTTAATTTAATTTTTTATAGTCGATATTAGTAAAATGGAGATATTTTAGTTTACGATATTTTGTCATGAAGTATATGTTTATTAATGAGCGTCGATATTTCTGGATTTCGATAATTGTGTTTGCGATATTTTGTGTATCTATATTTATGTAGTTCGATATTGTGTGTTCGATATTTTTGTAATGTTTTAACTAAGTATGTGATGTCGATAATAATGTGATCGATAATTTTGTATCGATATATTTGTAAGTCGATTTTGTGTCTTTCGATATTTTTTCAGTGATTCATCAGAAATTAGCTATTTGGTAATAGACAGGAACAGGTGGCAGAACAAAGTGCAGCTTAAACACGACCTCTGTTGGCTTGTGGATGCTAAGGAAAGCTTCTGTTATTCATACCCAGAACCCTTCTAAACAGCCCATCCCCAATCACAGTAGGGGGAAAACCGGTTCTGCCACCTATCACACATCCAAGTCTGGAATGCACATAAACAACGACTCTGACTGAGAGAACAATGGCTTGCCTCTGGGCCAAGAAAAGGCCAATGGGTGTTAACCGCTGACCACTTAGCTTGGACTAACTATTTGGGAGTGGACAAGAACACTTGACAGAGCAAACAGCAGTCTTTAGCACTAGGTCTTTTGACTTGGGGATGCCAGCGAGGAATTCTCCTATTTTTTCCTAGGACCCAACTAGATAGTCAGGCTACAGCCACAATAGGAGAGAAAACAATTTTTGACCCTGTGAGGTAGGGGAGTGGCCAAAAAGATGAAGATAGCCTTGCCAAGATGGCAGCTAGGTCCTACCATCTTAAATCATGGGCAAATAGGAAGTGCCACAAAGAGGTGGTGGATGGCACGAAATGGTTAGGGTTGGGGCTTCATGGAGGACCAGAAGAAGCTTTCCCAACAGTTGCAGATTACCTCTAAAGGTAAAAGCATTGACTGGGACAACCCACTTAGTGTATACGACCTCTGCTCCATTACAGTCGGACTGAAATTGCACCTAAGATCCGGCCCACCAGGAACTGTAGTTTTTCTATAGTGTTGACTATTTCTGAGTGCTTTTTCCTGAATTTTTTTTAAAAAAATCCTGTCTACGGTTCCCTTTAACCTACTTTGATGATGTTGGTGTCTGTTTGCTCATAAAATTGTTCTCTACTTTTTAAACTGGTTTGGGAATTGTATAGTGTTGTGTTCTTTACTTTGAAAATGCTGGTATTGCTTGAACCCAGCTCTCACTTTTCTGGAGATTTGCTGCTACTTGTACCATAGTTATCAGGTGTTGTGCAGATATTCTCTCAGAACTGTATTTTGACCTATTCAGAGTGGGTTTATTGAATTGGTAGAGGTGCCCCTGTCTTCCAAATTAGGAATCCTATTTCTTAAAAAAATGTCTGTGCATGCCTGTTCTCACCCTTACCAGCATTTGGGGACACCTTGGAGGCCACTTCTCCCTGACCCAAACTATTTTGCTGGGGTAAAAGAGGTTTTGCCCTCATGTCTTCCACTGTATCGATGGACCTGTATCTCTCAGATGTTCAACTCTTCATAGAGTTCTAACAACTCACATCTGGTTCAGTTTTGGTGGCAAAGGAATAATTGTGCATAACTGGCTCGGTGTGGCCCTTGGGAATAAGGGCTCTAGATGGATGTCACATTGGAAGGCATATGTTCATGGGTAGAATCCTAGAGGTGGTGTGCAAAAATGAAGGAGTCATGTTGGTCTGGCTACTGGCTGGTTCTCCAGTTTCCTGCAAGGTGGGTCTACCATGTGCCTTTTGTTCTCCAAGCTGAGGGTCCTGTGGTAGCTGCCGGTGTGTCTAGGGTACCGTAGGAGGTGTTGGCAGCTGTGGCATTGTTCAAGTCCCAGCTCTTCTTGCATCTATCCTTGACATCTCCAATTGTCCTGGATGGGACACCTCAATGGGGATTGCCATTAGTCTTGCCTTCCTTCCAAAGGGATCCTCTTGAGACCTTGGTAGAGGCTCTTCGTGTATTTTGAGCTTTCCTTTCTTTATTTCTGGGGATTATCATTCTGGTCCAGAACTTGGCTGTGCTGGGACAGCTGCATATAGACTACAATGTCTAAGGCTTTTTTCTGATCAGATTGAGCTTAAGGTGGCTTCTGTTTTCCTCCTAAAGCAGTGAATGGTGTTCTTCAAATGTTTGCTGTTGTATGCCCTGACTTCCTTCCTGGCCTATCTCTCTGAAGGCACCTGGTTTGTATTTCTGGACTGTGTGCACAGCTGTCACCATTTCTGGTCTGTGCCTCTCCCTTCTAGACTTTTGTCTTTGTGATATTTGGATTCTGCTCAATATGGCCTCTGGCATTCTTCTTCCACTCTGAGTTGGTGGGAGAGGATGTGTCTCCTTGCCTGTGAGGTGTTCTGCTAGGGTCAATAGAACTCAGTTTACGGTGGATCCGCTTGCAGCATGGCCTTCCAGGACAGAGTCTAGAGCGACTTCCATTGTGGAAATTCGGCATGCAGCTACATGGTCCACTCTAAAATGTTGCCTCTCCCTACCAGTTGCATGTGGGGGAGAATGAGTGCATCTCCTTGTTGAAGGTGTCCACTATTGGTTGTTCATGCTGTGATGGTCTGTGGTATTCACTGATGGTATACATGGTTTTAGCTGTTTGTTTGGTGTCTGTGTCTCTTAATCGTGTTCTTCTAAAGTTGCTTTGGCCACTTGGGTATGTTCTTACATGTTATGCTGTGGAATATATAAGTAAAGGGGAAAGTTCAGTCATTCCATTTGCCCTACTTTCCCTACCTCATTCCAGGCCTTTTGCTCCTTCTGTTCTTTTTATGGCCCATTTATATCGGCAGTTTCAGCTGTGGCACTTACAAACAAATGGCATTGTGAAAATCCCTTTCATGGACCCATAAGAAGGGAAGAGTCTGTTGAAACAATATTCATGCCCCCACAGAATTGATTATTTGATGGCGTAGCATCTTCTTATGTAAGGCTTGTTATGAAAAACTGAGGATTGGAGTATTTATATTACCGGTAAGTGATCGAGGCATTTTGAAAATACTTAAAATAAAAAGTAAAACAATCTTCCCTCTCGGTGTCATGTTAAGGAATTTTTGGGCTCTGGACAAGATTTCTTTTTAGATCCCCTATTTGAACAACTTTGCATTTCTGCCAATTCAAGATCCATAATGCCAAACAATATTGAATTATATGTTAAAGGATCAGATTGAGAAATAGACAGAAGTATGAAAGAGCAAAAGTTAATTTTCCCAGAGGCCCTTGGAAGAAGTTGGCCCTGGGCAATTGCCCACTTTGCCCATGCCTTAAAACTCCTATTTATCCTCAATATTAAAAGCAGGCTCATCCAATAGAGCTACAGTCAGTACACTTGCACAAATACAGTTACTGCCATATTTAACAGGGTTTTTAATGCAAACACAGAATGGAGGCAAGGGCAACTAATTCATGGAATAACTTCTAGACAGTGACGGTGCCTCCATAAGGGCGGAGGACCATCGCCCACTCAGCTGCCAGTGCAGCAAACATGAAAAATAAAATTGTAATAAAATGATGTTATTACGTTTTATTTTTCAGTGCAGCTGGCCAGCCCGAGCCAAGTGTTGTGGCGGGCCCAGTGCTTAATTTGAGCCTGTGCTTTCCGGTGCTCAGCACCAGCACTTAATTGGTTTCCGGTGCTCGGCACCGGCACCTAATTGTCACCACCATTCTTAGAACAGTCCACCACATGGTGGCGCTGCTCCTCTAATTTAGAGATGAGCAGAACAACAGTTGTTATGGAATATAATATACATACAAATTTCTAATACCTGCCTCCCCAGCCATTTCTTTAGATTTGGGGACATGGAACAATCTGAACTATCGCATTTGCATGCGAGAGAGATGGTTAGTAGTTGTTTTGGCAGCGATAACAAGGGCGATGGGTGGTGCAACCTGCAGTGGCCTCCTCGTCAGAGCCCTGGCACATAATATTTTACAAATTAGGCACTGGGAGGGCCATCACTAATGACTGGCAGCAGGGGAGGAGGAATGGTGCCCACCTAAAGTTTAAAGTGTGCATGTCACTTTGGCTG
Source organism: Triturus cristatus (assembly GCF_964204655.1). NCBI lineage: Eukaryota > Metazoa > Chordata > Amphibia > Caudata > Salamandridae > Triturus > Triturus cristatus. The sequence goes on from NC_140590.1 coordinate 1,404,888,712, forward strand.
GATGTCTCGCGACGGCCATACTGACAGGCGCACTTTAAAAGTGTCCAACCCGAGCTCTTAGACAGCTGGGTGGAGACAAAGAACAAGCTTCCAGTGCCTGTAGGAGCACTTAGCCAGCCCACTCCAACCAATCCTGGTGCTGCTCTCACGCTGTTGGTGCTACTCTCATGCTACTACACAGCATGAGAGCAGCGTCTGCATTGGTTAGGAGAGTTGGCTCAGAGGCCCCTTGTTGCCTTTTTGTCACAGACTGCGGGACCGAAGAGGAGTAGGCAAGTACGTTTTTATTATTTTTATTTTATGTACTTTTTAATTTATTTTTACACACTGCCAGGCAGTGTGAGACTCTTCCACTGCTTTCAGCCTTAACTCCAGAGCTCATAATCGTGGCTGGTTATAAACACTGGGGCGTATTTATGGGAGCCCTGCATCACTTTTGCACCACGTAAAGGGGTGCATGCATGATGCTGGGCTCTCATAAAGATTTCTGAAGCCACACAAAGCCACCCTGCGTGATTTTGAGTGGCCTCATAAATCATGGGTAAGGCCACACAGATCAAATCTTTACATCACCTTACTCTGCTCCCAGGAGGCGTTCCATAGGCGTTGCGGTGGGTTTTCGCACGCAACACCCATGGAATTTGATGCTGCCCCAGATTTATGAAGTGATGTAAACCTGCCTGGGGAAGCGTCAAATCGGTATGCCTCCCGAGGTGAGGCATAAGGAGGAGAACATTTTTTATTTCTCTTCGTTTTACTCTTTCCATGCCTGCTACATTGTGCAGAACACATAGAAAGAGGAAAATGTCTTGTAGGATTGTTTTTGTGCCGGAAGGTCCCTTTCATGCGCAAACACAATCCTACATGCAACGGAGGTATCCTTGCACCATGGTGCAAGGGTACCTATGTTGGCGCTAGGCTGCCAAAACTGCGGCAGCGCAGGCAGAAAAGACAGGAATGCACCGTATTGCGTAAATATGGTGCATTCCTGACCTTTCACTTTGTCGTAGGGCAGTGCAGAAAGATGCCTTGCAGTGCAGCCCTATGCCAAAATGTCTTTCTTTATAACTGACAACGATTGAGAGCTTTGGGGCTGCACCTAAGGGCATTCCTGGAGTACCCACCTGATCGCCCACCACTTTCGAACGCAGTCAGCTATCACTGCAAGGTCTAGACACTCAAAATCTGAGAACCCGATAGGTGCTATGGCATTGTCCACGGCCAGTCGATATATTTTCCATTTATAAAGCGAAGAAAGTGTGTTCAATGTACAGTGTAGTATCCAGCTGGATACATTCTAGTGGTCAGACCGTGATGTAACACACTTTACACCCACCCACCACAGGCGTCACCAGTCAGGTGACCCTGTTAATAAAAGAGGCCGGGCGCACGTGCCCTGGGCCAGTTACTGCACCGGAATACCATGTGTCAGTGTCCCTCATTTATCAGCATGTGGGCCTGAGGCCCAACATTACACTGGTGACGAGGGGGTCTTATTCCACGCGTGAGGAGGCAGCTAAGTCGCAGTCCCTGTGGGGGGGAAGAAAAGGATAGCTTGAACGCCGGCACTACGAGTACCCCCCCGCACCGGCTGCCAAGCGTAGCAAGCCGGGTCATGCGCCCTCCAGTCCGCACCGCATCCGAGTGCACACTGACCTGGTAGTAGCCTACCGCACTGAACGGCCTAGCACCAGGCTGGGGGTGACCGCAGGTGATGGGACTGGCACCGCAGGAGGTGAGACACCACCCCGCACCAGCATCGCCGTGTGAGGTGAGAAAGCTGCGCCAACACTAACGTGACCGTAATACCCGCAGCGCCACGCACCCGCCAGGAGTTTCGCCAGCCTGCATGAGTTATGACGACGGGGAGAGAAGCAGAGGTGAAGCGCCGCCACACTTTCGAGTGACCCCCCCCTGCTGATGCCTGCGGGGGTGACAAGACAACACCCAGCCGCCAGCCACGGGATGCCTGCGTCTGTAAGCCTGCCACCGGCCCATGCAGCCTTCACAAGTTGCTCTGCGCTGCGGCCTGAAGATTTGGAAGCCCCAGCTCATGTGAGTGGGCTGCACCCTGAGGCAGGCACCCTCGGCGAAGCTGCCCACTCCTGGCCCTGTCGCACGGCAGAGCCAAGCCGGCTATGGCTCAGACTGCCCTTCATGTTGACTCACCGACCAGCCGGTAGGCGCGATGAGACGAATAAAAATGCCGGCCCGTTGACTGTGAGGCACGCACCCGCTCCTCACGAGAGTCCAGCCCGCCGCAGCCAAACCTCGAGGCCGCACCGGCAGCTTCGCACAGAGCGCGAATGACGTGGAAAAGCCTGCAGATTTGGGCAGGGTGACACGGCTGAGGCACCACCTAGTGACTGCACTGTTCACTGCCAGCACGAAGACTCCAACACGAGGCCGTCGGCATCAACAAAACACCCCACTGCCTACATCTCCATGTTCGCTGAGACTCACAATTCCAAGACAAACTGCCGGGACCTGTGAGTTTGAAGCGTGGCCCTGCCATCTAGTGGCCACTGGGCGCACTGCACCCAAACCAAAGGAACACACCACAAGTGTACACTGTCAGACTCGCAACCTCCCAAAGCCAGCCTGCATAACAAGGATTGCTGCCGTGGCCAGGAAGAGTGCCCACAGTGCCACCTAGTGGTAGCCTACAGCACCGCATTCAAGGAAACCCCACAGTCTGCAATGCAAAGCACGTTTCTACGATGTGAGGCTAGCCCTGTTGCCTGACACCAGCCACAAGCCCACAGTGCTCTACAAAACAGCACAGCACCGATGCCTGCCTTAGGGCCACCACCACACAAACCTTGCCACCACCTGGGGTAGTTACATGAACAGGAGAGCTGTGCAGACGTCAGTCCAGGGACGCACTGACCTGCCACCCATCTCCCAGATACCGCTGTAGATAAGAAGCAACAAGGGAAAAGAGCACTCTCCCCACGAAGACGCAAGAGAGATGAGAATCCTGCCCACTGAAGAAAACTACCATCTTGCTACCACCATCCAGGTGCATCATCACCAAGGAGCATCACACCACCCAAGTGAATCCACACTCCCAGAACAATCGGAGCTCAAAGAGGTGAACCACCCAGGAACAGTCTGTACACCCCAGTCCACCTACAGCCTGCCGAAATCGAGTACACCCGGCCATTGGAAGATCCGCCCTTGGAGACTACACAAGACTTGACCGTGGCCCTGTCGGGAGGTCCACAGTAACCCCAAGTGTGGCCTACACAACGTCCCGCACAGCCCACGCAGTCACGTGGCAGTCCAGGGGACAAGGGCCTCGACGGAGTCCCCGTGCACATGGGGTCCGAGTGGGAGAGATGCGTTGGCCGCCGTTCCACGTCAGGCGCAGGAAGCACGAAGGTTAAGGCTGAAGACTGGTCACCCACAAGATCGGCAGTGGAAGACGCAACACCCGAGTCCAGTATGCGAGGACGTCCAAACTATGACACCACCCTCGGAAGCTACATGAGTGACTTGGCTGTGAGTCCGTTGGCAGTTACCCAGTGAAGCCCCGCACGGTCCACACGGTCCCATGGCAGCCAGCAGAAAAAGGCCTCCAAGAGACTCCTGGGGCAGAGGAGTCCAGGCGAGAGATGCAGTCGAACGTCGCTCAGCCGTCAGGGACAGGAGAGTCACCAAGCACGACACCCCGCAGGAAGGCCTCCCTCACAGAGACCGTCGCCGACACCAAAGTGGATTTTCACAACAGCTCCAGATGCATCGACACAGAATTTGGACATATGAACATCACCACTGCGAAACCAGGCCGGTCTACCGAACGTCACCTAGGCGAAGAAGGCATCCTGACTATGCGGTCCCGAACTCGAACACTGCCCAGCAGACTGCCCGAAGAGACTCATTTGGTGGTGATTTTTTTGCTTAGTTGTTTTTCTTGCAGGTTGGACTTTTGTTTGTTTTGTTTCATTAACAATTGGGAGGGATGTAGTATCCAGCTGGATACATTCTAGTGGTCAGACCGTGATGTAACACACTTTACACTCACCCACCACAGGCGTCACCAGTCAGGTGACCACGTTAATAAAAGAGGCCCGGCGCACGTGCCCTGGGCCAGTTACTGCACCGGAATACCATGTGTTAGTGTCCCTCATTTATCAGCATGTGGGCCTGAGGCCCAACATTACATACAGAACTCTGCCGTTGATGACCCAGAAGCGGTCAAATCTACAGCCCAGAAGATTAAAACACCTACCACATACATCTAAAACCCTCCTTGTGTGTTTTTTTCTGCTTGCTAGGCCGCTGTGCGTGATTCCTATCTGAGAGAGAGTGAACTGATCTTGCAAGCAAAATCCCCCTTTGCAGAAGTACAACGTTCTGCATTTTCCATCCACAATACTGTGCAAGCTGAAAGCACAAGCTTTCTTTATTTGCACAGTTATCAAGGAAAACCCACTCGCGAGGAGGTCATTAACACTTAGAAATGCAGATATTATCATTATCTCATTTAAAACAGCGAAAGAATGCAGAGCACTGTTGGTGGGCTTCCGGAATTCATTCTCCCTGTTTGGAAACTACAATTATGAGGCAATTTTAAAATTATACATGTGCGCAGCCGTGTATATTTAACAGATAATCATTTGTTTGTGTTTGCTGGCTCAGTCTACCCAGAGATGCAGGATTTGTGTGCACTGAACTTGAAATTAAAATAACTTTCTGACAGTGCTGGATTAAACCCTATGGAGGCCCCATAGGCAGTCGAAATTTCGCCCCCCACCACCCCTGCAAATTATCTCCTAATACCCAATGCACCGGATTTTTTTACAAACCGACAGCTGCCAGAAGATGATCTTTTAAGAGACAAACTGTTATGTCTCTGGTTCTAAGTTGTATTTTTGTCCGTTGTCGGGGGGCCCCTAAAAGGAGTGGGGCTATATGCCGGTGCCTACTTTGCCTATTTGGTGATCCGGGACTGCTCTCTGACATTTAAAGATTTTGCACTTGCTGGAAGTATGACGCTTCCCTTCAAGCGTGCCATATCTGGAAGAGTTTCTATTTGTCTGTCTCTAATGGTGGCTCCTAAAAGGTAAGTTGGGATGCACCAATGTACTAGAAATTTACAACGGAACATCATTTGGGACTGAAGTCATGAGGAATGACTGGTATCACGTGGCATAGTTATGCACCCGTTTCCCATTAATCCACCATGTTTTGCAACCTAGGGGTGACTTGGCTTTCTATGGTACAATTCCACATTGTTACACAATAAATTGAAACTTTGGCCTCTACCTCATTTGCATAGAAGATTACTGTACAGTTGAATTTGCATAGTATGCCTCCTTGTAGGACAGAGATCTTCAAACTTTTTGATGCCGAGACCCCCCCGTCCAAAGTTATTAGGCGTGAGGACCAGCTCCTGACAAAAATGTCTAGAACTTGGTATTCAAAGCAAACCCAAGGAGATGATGGAAGGAATGCTGAAACTTTTCAAACACTCACACCCAGTCACAGATCTGGGTTGAATCCATCATCGTTCTTTAGCTCACTTTGCCACCCCAGTTCAGACACAGCTATATGCAAATCAGTCTTGACCCTGGGCCTTAGGGAAACAGTCCAGCCCGAACTGCCAAGCCATGTATTCCCTGGACTGGAACCAAGCATCCTGGGACCAGTTTCAGGCTAACAGCCCTCATCGGCCAGGCTAGCTTGAATCCAGTGGCAAAGTGAGCAAGGGACCCTTGTCTAGGCATACCCTGCCAATTTAGGGCGAACAAAGCAAACACAAGGAGATGATGGACGGAGTGCTGAAACTTTTCCAACACTCACCTCCAATCACAGATCTGGGTTAAATCCATCATCATTCTTTAGCTCACGTTGCCACCCCAGTTCAGACACAGCTATATGCAAATCAGTCTTGACCCTGTGCCTCATGGGAACAGTCCAGTCCGAACTGCCAAGCCATGTCTTCCCTGGACCGGAAACAAGCATCCTGGACCGGTTTCAGGCTAACAGCCCTCATCAGCCAGGCTGGCTTGACTCCAGTGGCAAAGTGAGCAAGGGACCCACGTCTGGGCATACCCTGCCATCTTTGGGCGAACAAAGCAAATACACGAAGATGATGGACGGAGTGCTGAAACTTTTCAAACACTCACCCCCAGTCACAGATCTGGGTTAAATCCATCATCATTCTTTAGCTCACTTTGCCACCTCAGTTCAGACACAGCTATATGTAAATCAGTCTTGACCCTGTGCCTCATGGGAACAGTGCAGCCCAAACTGCCAAGCCGTGTCTTCCCTGGACCAGAAACAAGCATCCTGGGACCGGTTTCGGGCTAACAGCCCTCATCATCCAGGCTAGCTTGAATGTGACAATGTTCTGCATTCTGTCCACCAACTGTTGTTTTTGCATTTGTTACCCCGAGTGGGACGGGTATGCCCAGACGTGGGTCCAGTGCTCTCCATGCCACTGGAATCAAGCTAACCTAGCTGAAGAGGGGTGAAACCCCGAAACCGGGCCTAGGATGCTTGTTTCCGGTCCAGAGAGGACCTGGCTTGGCAGTTCGGGCTGGGCTGTTCCCATGAGGCACAGGGTCAAGACTGATTTGCATATGGCTGGGTTAATACTGGAATGGCATGGTGAGCAAAAAAAACGGTGGATTTAGGCCCAGATCTCTGTACTGGGGTGAATGTATGACAATGTTCTGCATTCTGTCCATCAACTGTTGTTTTTTCATTTGTCACCCCGAGTGGGACTGGTATACCCAATCGTGGGTCCCGTGCTCTCCATGCCACTAGAATCAAGCTATCCTGGCTGAAGAGGGGTGGAACCCTGAAACCGGTCATAGGATGCTTGTTTCCAGGCCAGGGAGGACCTGGCTTGGCAGTTCGGGCTGGACTGTTCCCATGAGGCACAGGGTCAAGACTGATTTTCATATGGCTGGGTTCAAACTGGAATGGCATGGTGAGCAAAAACACGATGGATTTAGGCCCAGATCTCTGTACTGGGGTGAATGTTGACAATGTTCTGCATTTTGTTAATCAATTGTTGTTTTTTCGTTTGTCACCCCAAGAGGGACGGATATGCCCAGACGTGGGTCCCGTGCTCTCCATGCCACTGGAATCAAGCTATCCTGGCTGAAGAGGGGTGAAACCCCAAAACCGGTCCTAGGATGCTTGTTCCCAGTGCAGGGAGGACCTGGCTTGGCAGTTCGGGCTGGACTGTTCCCATGAGACATAGGGTCAGACTGATTTACATATGGCTGGTTTCAAACTGGAATGGCATGTTGAGCAAAAAAACGATGGATTTAGGCCCAGATGTCTGTACTGGGGTGAATGTATGACAATATTCTGCATTCTGTCCATCAACTGTTGTTTTTGCATAGAACTTGGTACTCCTCATCATTGACAACTATTGACAACCATAAATTCCCACAGCAAATAATTTTTACATTGGGGAAATAATATTAAACAGTGTTTAGCAGACAAAAGGCCAGTGAGCGTGGGGGCGTGGTCAAAGGTGTGGCTAAAAACAAAGGTCCTCAGTTATGAGGAACTGGCGAAGGACAGCACCACAAGTCTTCTTGCTGCGTTGCCCTACACCAATGTGCAAGGGCAGGAATGTTCCTTATTTATGAAATATGGTGCATTCCTATTCTTTCCCCCCTGCGTTGGCATAGGCAGGGTTGTTTTTGTGCAGAAAATTTTTTCCTCTTTCTATGTGTGCTGCAGAATGCAGCACACATGGATAGAGGAAAAACGATGAGAAATGAAAACATTTCTCCTCGTCACGCCTGCTATGGGAAGGCGTAAGGTTTTGGTGCTGCCCCAGGTTTACATGGTTTTGTAAATCTGGGGGAGCGTCAAAATTCATGGGTGTTGCGTGGGAACGCCCACTGCAATGCCCATGGAATGCCTACTTGACATAGACTAAGGCAACGCAGCGACTTGTGCTTCTTTGTCTTACTCCTTATCTATGAGGCCATGCAAAGCCCCGAAGGGTGACTTTGCGTGGCCTCATAGATGTGATTGAGACGCTTGTGCCGCTGGTGCTTCAAAAAAAGTTACGTTCCTGCGGCACAAGCCTTTCATAAATCAGCCCCAAACAATGTTGTTAGTTTTTTAGGTCATAACCATCAGGTAGCTACATATAAAATAATGGGTAGCATAAATGAAAAAGACATATTAAATAGTTGTTACTCAGTGGAAAATGCACTGTAGTACATTATGAAACCTCTATTAGTTAATTCACTGCGGAGGTCTGCGTGTAACCAGGGAGCCACAGAATTAAATTTGGTTTGTGCAATGGAGAATAGTGATTTGTGTATTTTTAGTGCTACAAAGTCACAGTTTGTGACTGCAAGCACTGTGAATGTATAAGTCATTATTTTATACTTGCATTACACACATTATAAGATAGACTGCTACAAACTGTGCTAATAGTTTTAGGATAAATGGAGCTTCCAAAATGAATATTTTAGTGATACCAGACCATAAGTAATGCAATTTTTTGGGGGGTATAACTGTCCCTTCAACACCTCCTCAGGGGTACTAAGCGCTGTGTAAATACAATTATGATTAAAAGCATGCGCTTCACAGCCCAGTTGGGAACTGTTCCTAATACCACGAAAAAAAAAAACATGGGACATATTATCAAAAACGGCGATAACATTATCGCCGCTTTAGCGGCAGGAAACTGCCGTTAAAGCGGCGATAAGGGACTTGATAATATGCCCTTGAGAATTCCAATGGAAGCCCAGGTTCTGGTGTGAAGGACATCAAAACTGGGCTTTTATTGGAATCCACTAGGGCATATTATCAAGCCCCTTATCGACGCTTTAACGGCAGTTTCCTGCCGCTTAAGCGGCGATAAAGTTATCGCCGTTCTTGATAATATGGCCCCAAATCTTTGCCATCACAATGTTTGGAGTGGTTCACGCAATTAAGGCCGGAACCGCTCCCAAGCACCCTTTACATTTGCAGATTAACTTGCACATTTGCATTTCATTCAGGCAAACCTGCACTCTGGCAGGAAGGATTGTTTTACCTGTCTGCCCAGCCTCTTCCTTTCACAGCACAGGACTCAATTAACTTCAGCTGAAGTATTTTAACGATCAGAATGAAGTGTCTGGAAAGGATGCTTTTTCCAGAAGGAAGAGCAAATGTTTTGGATTCCAGGCAGAAGTGAGGCCTGGAAATGTGCGACCCCCTTCCCAGGACTCCATGACCCCGATGGGGTTCACACCCCACATATTGAAGACCTCTGTTGCAGGATAATAATAAATAACCTGACTTCGTGCCACTCGATTGCCGTTTCTACATGTTGCAAATTACAGCTGCTATTATTATCCAGTACTCAATTCATCCTCTTTGGAAAGATGAAAGTCAAAGTTGGGCGTGCATGGATTCCAACTCCTGAATTGCAGATCACCGCAAATGACAGCGGTCATTGTTTTACTCACCCTGGGCATATTATCAAGGCCAGGTGATAAATTTATCGCCGCTTTAGCGTCCTTTTCGGGCGTAAAGCGGTGATAACTTTATCGCCTAATCAGCAAGGACACGCTAGCGTGTGTTTTGCTGACTTAGCCCCTGTTTCCAGCACGCCTAACTTTGCATCGCTAATGAGATGCAAAGTAGGCGTGGCTGTGAAACCAACCAGGGAAAATATCGCGAAGGCAGCTTCGCGATATTATCAAGGAAGGGTAGCGATTTTAAAATCGCGTTAAGTATGCCTTAACGCAGGAATTTAACGTATGTTAAATTCATGACTACGGTATACTTAAATTGGGGGGTGGATTGTGTGGCTAAGACCACAGGCCCCTATCATCAAGGGTATCGCCGTTTTCCATGGAACATCGCTGGAAAACCAGCGATGTTCCATGGAAAACATCGCTATTGCTAGGATAAATATCGCCATTGCGCTGAGCGTTCTTAATACAGCGCTAGCATGGCGATAATTATCTGCGATAGCCGGCAATAAACATTTTAATGCTAAGAGCGGCCAGCTTTAATTATCGCTGGCCGAAGATCATATTCCCCCCTGTTGGTTGGATCTAATGATCTTATGTTGCTGGGTGTTACTTTGTGGGGCTATAATACCGCCATCTTTCACTCAAGAAGCTCTCATCACGAAACCATCCAGGGGTATATATTGTAGTGCCTTGACTGCTGAGTACTTTCCGGTGACGAAGCAAGTCTGAGACACCTTGCACAAAGACTCCTAATGGAAGGCAGTGGGAATGATGCAGAGCAAGCTCACAATGGCCTGTATGTATTAAAGGTTGACAGGAACATGTGTAGTGCTGCACAATTTTGCACCCACGGATCTACTGAACGGTAAGTAAATTGACGCAATGTGCATGGATTTGTGATGCTCTGCTTCACACAAGTGTCTGTGCAATCCATGAGTGAAAAACAAGGCCAGGGCGAAATTTCCAGTGTGGCGCGTAATCTCACATAATTTCAGAATTGTAATGTTACCCGTAATACGCGTAATTCATAAAATCACGCTATTTGTCCATGTCATATAATTAGGCGAAGTTCGTGGCAAGAATTCTACGCAAACACATCGGAACAATGCATCTTCAAATAGAAAATGTATGTAAGGACCCAACCCGCGTTCCCCAAAGTCTTACGAGAAAAATGGTACCTCACTTGTGCGGGTCGGCCTAGTGCTCGCAACAGGAAACGGCGCAAAACGCAACGTGGTCACACCTCAATTTCGCAGTGAAAAATGACCCTTTTTTGGCAAAGTGCCTAGCTGTAGTTTTTGAACCCTAGCTCTGCGGGCACCTTGGGAAACCTAGCAAACCTATACATTTTTGAAAACTAGGCAACCAGGGGAATACAGGATGGGGTGACTTGACTGCCTCCCACAGGTTCTGTTACCCAGAATCCCTTGCAAACCTAAGAAATTGTCCAAAAAAACACATTTTCCCGATATTTCCGTGGTGGAAAGTTCCGGAATCTGTGTGGATTCCCAAATTCCCACCCACCCAGCGTTCCCCAAAGTCTTACGAGAAAAATGGTACCTCACTTGTGCGGGTCGGCCTAGTGCCCGCGACAGGAAATGTCACAAAATGCAACGTGGCCACACCTCAATTTCTCAGTGAAAAATGACCCTTTTTTGGCAAAGTGTCTAGCTGTAGTTTTTGAACCCTAGCTCTGCGGGCACCTTGGGAAACCTAGCAAACCTATACATTTTTTAAAACTAGACACCCAGGGGAATCCAGGAGGGGGTGACTTGACTGCCTCTCACCAGGGTCTGCTACCCAGAATCCCTTGCAAACCTAAAAAATTGTCAAAAAAAACACATTTTCTCCACATTTCTGTGGTGGAAAGTTCCGGAATCTGCGTGGATCCACAAATTTCAACCCACCCCGCGTTCCCCAAAGTCTTACAAGAAAAATGGTACCTCACTTGTGCGGGTCGGCCTAGTGCCCGCATCAGGAAACGGCGCAAAACGCAACATGGTCAATTTCGCAGTGAAAAATGACCCTTTTTTGGCAAAGTGCCTAGCTGTAGTTTTTTAACCCTAGCTCTGCGGGCACCTGGGGAAACCTACCAAACCTATACATTTCTGAAAACTAGACACCTGGAGGCTTCCAGGGAGGTATGGCTTGCATGGATCCCCCATCGTTTCCTTACCCAGAATCCCCTGCAAACCTCAATTTTAGCTGAAAAAATCACTTTTTTCACACATTTGTGCGTGGGAAAGTTGTGGCATCACTGGGCTCACTCAAATTTCACACCACCCAGCGTTCCCCCGGGTCTCCCGGTAAAAATGGTGCCTCACTTGTGTGGGAGGCCAAAGTACCCGTGACAGGCAAGGGCCCAAAACGTAGTGAGGCGACATCAAAATTGCCTATCTCAAAACCACCTGGTTTTGCAAGGGGGGTTAACTTGGGTTTTTGGCCCCGTGCTCAGCGGCCATATAGGGAAACCTACCAAGCCAACACATTTTTTAAAACTAGACACCCGGGGGCTTCCAGGGAGGTATGGCTTGCGTGGATCCCCCAACGTTTCCTTGCCCAGAATCCTCCTCCTGTCCACAAAT